>NC_136918.1:139412387-140029675 GCF_949752795.1 Hyperoodon ampullatus
AAAGATCCCTTGATTAAGAAGTAGCAGAGCTGGTATTTGGACAAAGGTTTTCAGAGTTCAAGCCTGCACCCTACAAACAGAAGGTTAGGAGCAATGCCCTTTGTCTGTGACTCCATAGTTGCCCTTGGTACTCCCATGTCCCCTTCTTCCTCCCTTTTCCTTAGGTATTGGATCTGATTCTATTTTTCCTCTCCTTCATTTCTTGGCTTCTGTCTTTGCCTCACCAGCAGTGCCCTCTAAGCTGAAAATCCTGCTATCCCTTGGTGGTTGAAACTCTGAAAGCATCCTTTGCCCCACCGAAGGCAGAAAGAAATGACAGGAAGAAAAACAATTGATTGGGGTGAGATGAGATGATTTCTGAGCTGGTCTGTTCAAATCCCCAAGTGTCTGGCTCCTGGATAAAGAGGAAAGGAAACCTGGCAGAGCAGGAAGAATTGAGGTTCTGTCTTGCATTTCAGAAATAGTTTTTCCAGAGAGGCAATGTCCTAATTCTGTTTTATCAGAGCCAATTCTTCCTGATGGGTTATTGATAAGTAATGAGGTCACATCCAGATCCTTTGTTGAGAACCCACCCAGAGTGGAGCAATTTGCTCAAGCTGCATGGGGTCTGGGCTGTGTGTTCTTCTTTGGAGGAGGGGTCATGAGAATCTTCGGACACAGAGAAGCGTGAATTACCAGTTTGATTTCTGCTTTGCTGTGGCTGCATGAACGTCTAGATTTACTGTCAAGGGATTTGCAAGTGGGAAACGGGTGGGGATACAGAGGACCTAGTTCTGCTTATATTATAGAATGGACAAAAGACAATAGACAGACACTAAATTCACATGCAAAGGGAATACAGAAGACTGTCTCACAGGTTCAAAGGTCTCAGAAGGCCAGGAATAGTCACCTTTATTCACCTGTAAGCCAGGTTGGCAGCTGGAAGTTCTGATCCACCCTGCAGGTCCCCCTTCCCCTCACTCTGTCACTATTGTCCTTACCTAAAGGTGACCTGTGCCCTGTCCTTGATAACAGCAACAGGGGCAAAGTGCTGGGACAGTCTCTGTAGCCTGCCTGGTCCTGAGGCCTGACGCGGGCAGGCTGCTTGGCACACCGGCTCCTTGCTTGCTGGCTTTCTGGTTTCTTTCCCTCTTGGGCCATCTGTTTCTCACCTGCCTGATGGCTGCCGCCTGGTTTCCATCTGGTTATATTTCCAAAAACATGGGAAGCAGAATATAACAAATGGTGATCCATGGAAAGAAAGGGACCACAAAGGTTTCAAAGTTGATCATCACCAGATTTACCGACAATTATAAAATTTGGCTCCTTTTAATTCATTTTCATCTGCTTGCCAAAAGCGATCGATTGTATTAAAACCAGCATTCTTTACATGTTTCGTTTGCCAAGTCAGCTGGAGTCCAGATGGTGACATTGACCTTCCGTAAGCAACTCATTCTTCCCAGGAACTGTATATTCGAGGAAAAGTCAAACTTCTTACCAACTAATTGGGGAACCTGGATTTTTTAAAAATCACACACACATACACACACAGAGACACACACACACAAACAGACATGAACACACACATGCACAAAGCCTGCAATATCCCACTTGCTCCTGTCATTAGAGAGCTGGAATCTTGTACCCCCGGAAAAGTAAAGGCTCCACGGAGGGAAAACAATCTTTTGCACTTTTGTCACCTCCTCTCCCTAAAGGCAAGACAGCCACAGGGCATCTTTATGCTCTTCAGGCCCTCACTGGGGTGGACATTACATCAGCACCAAGGGGATCCCTGGGCATCTCACGGAGGCCAGGATTCTGTGACTCTCTTGTCGCCCTGGCAGGCATGTGGATACTTTCCTTGTCTCTGAGGTCCACCAAATACTGAGTGTGTCCTTTGCAAAATCAGGAGTGTGAAATGATTAGAAGAAGAAAGTTGTGATCTTGGAACTGAACCCACGACCTATCATGATTAGGATTTTCCAATTTTCCCACAAAAATGAAATGGTGAAGCCATCCTGTGGCTGAGGATGATTTCTTTCACTGTTAGACTGTTTCACAGGCTCCAGCAGAGAGTGATGGAGACCCTTAGGTAGCGGGAATTGGGAGTTCTGGGTAAAGATAGACCCTGAAAGAAAACTCACTCCAATAATTGTGAAAAATGATGAAAAGATTAAACATAAATCTAATTTGCTTTTTGCCAAGCACTACACACCCGTCTGTTAGGTACCTTCTTGTTATGGAAATACTTTGTGTTTTCATCAATCCAATTCTAATTCAAGGAAGATGTTATTTCATGTGAACTCCAACAGATTACAGTCACAAGGGGTTCCTGGCTAAGAATCAAGGTGCATGTCCAGATTTTCTCATTCTCATGTTCTTTATGGTTTATGGATACAGAACACCCTTTCCTCACATTACCATTCTGTTTCTTTGGGGATTTAGAATAACAAGAGCTGGGCTCTTACTTTGTTCCAGAGTCTGTAGCAAATGCTTAATGCATCTTAACTCACCTGGTTCTCAGGGCAAAGACCCCGTGTTGGTGCTAATGTTGTCATCCCAATTTCCCTGTTTTACAGATGAGTATGTGGAGGCGCGGAGAGGTCACTTTGCCTGAGGTCACGAGCTACTACATGGCGAGTCAGGATTTGAACCAAGGCCATCTAGCTCTGGGCTCTGTGCCCCTAAACACATTGCCATGCCCTCCCTGAGATGGCAGAGCAAGGCTTCTCACCTGGCCATGATTTTGCATTTAGTTAGCACCAACTGGCACTCTCTAGACACTTTTGGTTGTCACAACTGGAGAGGCAGTATTGGCATCGAGTGAGTAGAGATCAGAGATGTTGCTAAATACCCTACAATGCACAGCACAGCCACACATTAAAGAATTATCCACTCCAAAGTATCAGTAGTGCTGAGGTTCTGAAGATGAGAACCTTGATGAAGAGAAAGCATAGGATCACACATGTGTATAACAGAAACGTAATTAGTAAAATCTATCAATCATCTATCTATCTATCTATCTATCTATCATCATCTGTCAATCTCTCATCCATCTATCTATTTATATCCTCCTTTTGCTCTCAGAAGACAGCTGGAAGCTCTATTCTTTTGAAAGGTCCTTTGAAGTATTCATTATTTTGAAAGCCTTTAATTTGTATCAAAGAGTTAGAGAGCAAAGTTACAAGTTATTGTTCCTTGAAAATACAGTGGTGTGTGCATATGTGTGTGTGTGTGTGTGCGTGTACACGCACGTGTGTGGTTGGCTCCGTCTCATTTCCTGTGGACTTTCCCTTTGGCTACGGAAAATCTGGGTCTTTCCCTGAGACCTCGTACCTGTCACTGTGTCGCCAGCCAGCCTCTGAGAAGAAAAGACCTGTGTCAGGACAGGCCATCTGGACACCATGTCCTCACAGTTATTCTAACTGCATCCAACTTACATTCCCCATCCCATGAGTAACCCATTCCATATGACATCAGTGCACATTATGTATTATATTGTTATACTTTGCACATCACACTAACACATGCTACATATTCCAGTATTTACACTGCACAGTACATTAGTATGCATTTCATTTCATATTAATAGATACTACACGTTACATTAATACACATCACATATTCCATTGATAACCCATTATATATTACAGGATTAATACATTTCACATTACATGAAAGCACATTGTGCATTGTATTAATAACACATTACACGTTATGCTAACACACATTCCATATCTCAATGATACACGTTGCATATGACACTATTGACACCCTCCGTATTACATGGCTAACACTCTGCATATTACATTAATACACATTATGTATTCTGGTAATAGGTACACCTTGATGCCTGGTTAGAGGAAAGCCCATCCTTTTTCAGAATCCACAACTCTGATATTCCCGGTCACCTCCAGTCCTTGTTGTCATTGCAGCTGGTCTAGACAGATTTGGTTACACAGAGCTGACAGCTCCCAAAGGGCAGCTCCTTCCCTGGGCCATCTGGGACTAGCAGTCTGCGAGCATACCTCTCTCCTCACCCCCCATACTGTCTCAGCCCTACGCATGCCTTTTGAGTTATGTCTGCCCAGTAGGACCCTGTCCTTTGAACTCTTTCCCCACAGCCACTCTCCTGGAGCCCACACACCCAGCCAGGAGGCAGGAGGACAGGGGTCAGTCCCGCCCCACATGCAGGGTCTACCCAGGTACCCTACAGGGCTCATCACTGCCTGCTGGGTACCAGCCACGGCACTAGGTGAGGGAGCCTGTGCGATGAAAAAGACAAGGTGTCGCCCTGATGGAGCTTGGGTCTAGCTGAGGAGGTGGGTAAAGGTAAGCCTTTAACAAAAATACCTGTTAATTTCTTATAACTGAGGACAGTGCTATTTTAGATCTGGCTGGGAAAAACCATCACTTGGTTCCAGTTCTTAGGGTTTGGTGCTGGGTTTGGGGAAGCTCGTCTGGTTCCTCCCTCCTTCCTGGATCGCTCTGTCTCAAACCCTCCCTCCACTCCTGTTTGTCCCTCCTGCAGTGGGTTGTTGTGAGCTTTGGCCACCCCTCAGACAGGTAAATCCGAAAAGTAAAAGGTGCTTAAAACCTTTCACTCTATAGAGCCTCCTGGGTCCCATGAAAGCAAGAGGTGTAAGTGGGCCTTTGGGAGGAGGAGTTTGCTTTACAACTGTGCAGTGAGATGTCCTACTTGGGTAGAGACCACTCCAAGAGTCCATTGAAGGCCCCCTCTTGCTAGACAGAAGACTGTAGGCACTGGGTTATGTGGCTCCCCATAGAGGGACGCCCTGAAGTTCTGCCAAGATCTCAAAGTTTAGCCAGATTCAGCCATGGTACTTGCAATGCAATGATCTTAATGGTATAATGGTATTAATGGTGCGAGGATATTAATCCAGGCTGCCATGTAGTAAATCTACTACCATGCTGAGCAATCGAATCTGCAAGGCGTGTTGTATACCTTATCCCTAATCTTCCTCCAAACACTGTAATGATCTATCAGGATTATTCCCCATGTCTGCCTGGAAGCAGAACCCAAGTGCCTTTCTCTACTTCACGTGGAGGATTGGCCATTATTCCTAGAACTGCAATGCCAGCTCTGGGATAGCCCACTGTACCTGCTGTGTGTGTGCCCACTGCTGGCTGTGCCAGCACTGGTCAGGGAAACAAGGGCAAGGGGCCCAGAGCCACAACTGATGTCCCCAGTGTCCATCCTCCAAGACACACAAATATGCCTCCCAGCTGCTGAATTCCAGGAGATGCTAAGTGTCGGTCATATAACTCATCCTCCAAACTGGGGCACCTTTGAGAGTAGAAGGAACATTGTTAATAGCTGTGCCAGGACAGCAGGGGGAAGCGACATGCATCATTCTCCCCCTTTGACACTCACCTGTGTCCTCCCACCAGCTGAGGAGGCTACGAGACCAGAAGACATAGGAGGAAGGGCCAGGCGCTGAATATTTCTAAGAGAGCCTGGTCAATCTAGGTTTTGTGTGGTTGGGAGGGTGGACCCTGTCACCCCCCCAGTCCTGGCAGCACCTCCGCGTGGGGAATGCGATGAGGGAGGGGAAGAGAATGTATTTTCCCCCATTGCCCATAGTGTCCTCAGGGGTTGCCAGAGGGCCACTTTCTTCCTCACCAGGAAGGGTGCAGGCCAGTGGCTGGTCCCCCTACGCCTGTCATTTCTGTGCGGTCCAGAGTTTGGCCTGGGAGTGGAGGGGACCTTTGGTGCTGCTGCAGGCTGCCCCAACCTTGAACAAGTCCCTCCCCTCCCCAGGGCTAAATGGGGCTGTTAGATTTCAGTCTCCACGCTCCTTCTAGAACCTTCTCCAGCACCAGTCTTCTCTCCAAAGCAAAACAAGAGCAATGATCTATATCCAAGAGAAGCAGGGAGAAGCAGAAACATGAGAAAGTGACGTGCCATCTAGTGGGAACAGTGAAAGCCTCAAAGGAGAATCTCAGCGAGAATGATGCCGTTGGACCAGAGTCCGGTGAATTGAATTTCTGGCGCAGCTTAGCTTAATCGAAGACCTCCGTGTTTCTCCCTTGCTGTAGAAGATCCCTTAAATGTGTGTGCTGCTTACAAAGCCCAGCAGAGTGGCTATCATGGTGTTGTACCTGCTGGTTCTGAATGAGGCACTGCCTCCAGGTCAGCGACAAAAAAAGGTCATAGATTCACAGGGTATTGCAGCTGAAAAAAAAGACCTTAAAATTAGTCAACAGACATTTAGGCACCATTAGCTAAAGGCCAGATGTTGTTCTAAGCACCTTATAAATATTTATTCACTTCATTCTCTCAACAACCCTATGCTCAGGCAGTATTATTATCTCAATTGACAGATAAGGAAACCAAGGCACAGAAATGTTAAGTAACAAGCCCAAGGACACACAGAGGATAAGTCATCATACCCAGTATGTCTGGCTCCAAAGCCACTACACCACACCCAAGGTCACAGAGCAAGGAGAACAAGTTAAGCTGCCCTTACCCAGAGATATGTGTGACCAGAGATACTGGGGACTTGGGGTTTGGCACCCAAAACCTCCTCCCATCCCCCAAATTCAAATATTTTCTACTTCTCTTATTTCGTTCTGGAACTTACTTAACACAAATGTACAAAATAAAGTTGTTTGTGAGCACATTAGATTCAAGCTTAGGTCTTCTGTATTGACTTGCTCCTGTCATAACCTGGAAGGATATTTTCTCTCCTTTTACAGAATCTTTTATATCAGTTCATTTGACTGATCTTTACCTTTTCTCCTGAAAGTAAAAATCAGGAACACATACCATTTATTCAGGATTTACCTACGTGACAGGAAATGAAGTCCTGAAAAAGATGATAATCAATTAAAGCCCTGGGCGACGTGTCCCTCCCACCTCCCCCTAGAGGTCAGGGCACCCAGGGGTGAGAGTGGGCAACGGCACCCCCTGGTGGACAGCTCAGCTGCATCCCGGTCCTGCCTGGAGTTCCTACAAAGGCTGGGCTTCTAGATCCAGGATCTTGAGTTTTCTACAGGGCAGGCCCACAGATACAGGACACTAGGGATTAGGGGGCATCTCACCTCTTTGTGGGAGGAAAATGGGGAGGGACAGAAGTGACCACAGCTCTAGAAACTCACCCTCCCCATGTCCTGGCCTCCCAAGATGAGCTTGCTTTGGTGGAAGCGACACAGCACTGGCAGGCCCAAGGGTTTGGTTTAATCCAAGCTTTCTCAACCTCCACACTATTAAAATGTTGGACTAGAGAATTCTTTGCCTTGGGGTCGGGTAAGGGGAAGGCGTCCTGTGCACTGTGAGATGTTAGCAGCATCCCTGGCCTCCACCAAATGCCAGGAGTGCCTCTCTAGCTGTGACACCCAAATGTAAAATGACCCCTGATTGAGAACCACTGGTTTAGTCTGATAGCAGCTGAACCCAAACAAGAACAAAAACAAAAACTTTTGGAATTGAACTCAACCCTCCTAGACCTCTGGATTGGGTCCAGCATCGACCTATTTTTCCCAGATTATTTGAGATTAGTCATGAAAGGGCCTCTCAGATGGGCTCAAGGACGGAGTGAGGGGGACAGTGCCATTAGGGAAGGAACATTCAGGCGTGTCGAAAAAGTGAACACAGCTTTTCTCTACCTCATTCAATATTTTTTATAGGAGATTTCAGAAACGGCCTAAAATAACATTTCATGCTTTGAATACAACAGTCACAGTGAGGCCCTGGAGTTCTGGAAGCAAAGCTGAGAAAGATTAAAGCTCTAAATCTTCTGCACAATAAATGTGAACGTGTACGGAACACTCCCCATTCCTCCCATCTTTCCTTTCCTACCACCTTTAAACTATTCTTAGCAGCAGACAGCCTGAAAATCTGTGATGACTGACCATCAAAGCTCAGGGTTTGGGTAGATGAAGGAGTTTGAAAATGCATGTCTGGGAACCCCAGAGAGAGGGGGAAAGGACCCCCATTACCCAGACCCTCAGCATCTTCCTTGTCATCTACCACGTGCCGTCTGATGTCTGTTCCATTAACAGTACCTGTCTTAGTCCATTCAGGCTGCTATAACAGGATACCACAGACTGGGTGGCTTAAACAAAAAATATTTATTTCGCATACTTCTGGAGGTTGAAAAGTCCAAGAACAAGGTGCTGGGAGATCTAATGTCTCGTGAAGGCCCGCTTGCTGGTTCTTTTCTCACTGTGTCCTCACGTGGTTGAGATTCATATTCTCTCTCTCTCTCTCCTATCTTCTTATAAAGCATGAATCTCATTCACAAGGATTCCACTTTCATGACGTAATTGCTTCCCAAAGTCCCCACCTCCAAATACCATCACATTGGAGATTTAGGTTCCAACCTATGAATTTTGGGGGGACACAGACTTTCAGTCCATAGTAGTACCCAACTCCCTTAATGGGAGAACATTTCAGCTGTTGCTGAATTTTGATGCTCATATTCACAAAGCCTCACCAACTCTCTGGGATATTTGCATTGAGGTGGTCCTAGGACTAGATCCAAGAATGAGTCATAGGAGTCAGGCAATCTTTCACAGGGAGAATGCACACCCCTCTTCTGGGAAACCATATACTACCTGTCCAGTTTTCAAAAAATCTATTTAAAATACAGAAAACATACCAAATGAAAAGAAGAAAATATTTCTGACAGCTTTTCTTTAATTGTCTCCAAAGGAGTACTTGTCTTCCATTCTAAGATGACCCACACCCTGGCATAATCTCCTCTTTTGATTGTGGACAGAACCTGTGGATATGAGAGGATATCACTTCTGTGACTATGTTACCATAGATGATAAAGGGGATTTTTGCAGATGCAGTTAAGGTCCTTGAAGAGTAGAGTTAATGAAAAATCTATTGTCTTGGGTGGGCCTGACATAATCAGGTGAGTTCTTGAGGTCTTAGACAAAAGTCAGAGAGAGGCACGCTACTGGAAGAAGCAGGCAGCCACGTTTGAACTGCCCATTGAGGGGTCCACATAGCCAGGACCTGAGGGTGGCCTGTAGATGCTGAAAAAAGACCAACAGCCAGCAAGAAAATGGGAACCTCAGTCTTACAACTGCAAAGAACTTAATTCTGCCAACGACCAGTGAACTTGGAAGAAGACCCCAGGGCTCAGCTGAGATTCCAGCCCTGGCTAATTGGTTGATTTCAACCTAATGAGACTTTGAGCAAATAACCCACTGCTCTGTGCCTGGACTTCCGACCCATGGCCATGAGAGATAATGCATTTTTGTTGCTTTAAATCACTAAGTCTGTGGTAATTTGGTATACAGCAATAGAAAACCAATACACTTTCATTTTATTTTGTTGCTAAATTACATATTACTATATTTTCTTATTTTCTGTATTCTTGATGCTCTGGCATCTGGGAACTTATTGATTGGAGAAGGACTGACCCACACAGTACTGGCTAATTCTTAAAACTAACAACTTGCCAGGGGCCGAGGTGGGGAGGATAAAGGATGAGTAGTTGGAACACAGAGAATTTTTAGGGCAGTGAAACTATTCTGTGTGATACTGTAATGGTGGTTACAAGTCATTATACACTTGTCCAAAGCCATAGAATGCACAGAACCAAGAGTGAAGCATAAGGTAAACACTATGGATATTGGGTGATTATGATGTGTCAGAGTAGTTTCATCAGTTATAACATGGGACTTACCTGGCAGTCCGGTGGTTAAGACTTCGTGCTTCCACTGCAAGAGATGTGGGTTCGACCCCTGGTTGGGGAACTAAGATCCCACATGCTGCAGGAGTGGCCAAAAAATATATATATATAGTAAAACTCTGGCAGGGGATGTTGATAATGAGGGGCGTTATGCATTTGTGGGGACAGGAGACACACGGGATACCTCTATATTTTCCCTTCAATTTTGCTACGAACCTAAACTGTTCCAAAAAGTACATAATTATTATTATCATAATAAAACAAACTAGTAAGGTCATTTGGGGGTGTATTTGCTCTATATATGCACTACTCTGAGCTTCTCAAACTTCAGAAGTGTAAATGTTAAATGCAGATGACAAATCTCACTGGATGCCATCAGGAATTTTTTGGAAAATGTTTCTGTGTATTAAAAAAAAATCTTTCACGAAGGAGAACCAGCACATCTTTGCTTTTTTCTCTTCTAACAGATTTTTAGTATAAGTTGAAAGAGAAATAGGAGGACGAGAAAGATTTTGCGGGACAAAACCAAACAATAGGCAGAGTTCCATGTAAAATGCCTTGTTCCTGCAGGCAGACAATATCTTCTAATGAAAAAAAATCACAAATGTAACAAAATAAGTACTGCTTCATACAATACATTGTCCATGCCTTTGTGATGATTTTGTCCTAGAATGGCCACCCAGAATGCTCTTAACTGCCTAATTTTATACCCCTTGCCTTAAGACCAACCTTCCGTACTTTCCTAAACTCCAGGAGCTTACCAAAGGTCTTTTGCTTTCTTTTTAATCAGAGAAAACTGAATTCCTTCTTCTCTTACTAAGGATTTGTACATTTTCCTCTCAGGAAACAAATACTATTTAAGCAAGTGATTTAGCACTACATTATTTTTCACTTGTAATATAAGTTATTACTTATAAATTCGAGGTATATATTTGTAAATAAATTCTTTTACTGCTAACTTGCTGTTCCTTTACAAGTCCTATTCATTTGATTAATAGCTCCAACCACACTGACATTTTTTAGCTTTATCTATGCATGATGTTTTCTCTAAGAAGCAGATTTTAAAGGCCGGTCAAGTGTTTTGGTATATGTGAGGTGAAAAATGTTTTTTTAGGTTTTTAATAATGGTGTCACAGAACTAAGCATCTGATGGTAGCTGATATAGATACAAGTAAACATAGGCACCCAAGCATGCACACACAACTGAATCCTTGTGCCTTGCCTCTTTCTGTATACACTTTATATATGTAGTGTGTGTGTGTATGTGTGACCCTCAAATCAATTAAATGCAAAAGCAACACAGTAGGATCAGACACCTCTGTGATTGAGGCCAACATGGCAGCATACTGATTCCATGATTGTGACTGGTTATTTCACTATATTTGAGCATCCATTTTTCTTTTCAAAGGGAATAATAATTCTTATAGATTTACTAAGAGGATTAAACATGGCTTCCCTGCCTGAAATTCCTTTTCCCCTGACTATCCCACAATTGTTTCTTCCTGTCATTCAAATGCCACTGCTTTAGAAAGCCTAGCCAGTTCTAATACACCCAAAGTAGCCACCCAATGACTCTGTTATATCTTGCTTCATAGCACGTGTTACCATCTGCTTTATTCATATTAATTTAACATATACGTGACTCCCTCTATAAGAGAATAAATATCATGAGAGCAAAAACATTGCCTGTCTTGTTCATCATTCTAATAACATCCAGTGCCAGAAAACATGCCTGACATGTATCAGTCACTTGATAAATATCTAGTTGTAGGAAGGAAAGAAAGAAGGGAGGGAGGAAAGGAGAAGATGAGGGATAGAGGAAGAAGGGATGGAGAGAAGCAGGCAGGAAGTAGTTAAATGCTTAACACAATGACTAGCACATTACATAGGCACTCAGTACACTTTAATCTTTTCACATGTGATTTTTGGCAGGTTTCTTAAACTTTATAAGCCTTTCTTCTCTTATCTAGAAAAGGTTAACAATCATACATACTACATATCTGATAGGACTGTTGTGAGAAATAAATGAAAAACAAGTAATAAATGCAAAGTAATAGCACAAGGCAGAGTATGATATATGTTCACTAAATATTAACTCTCAGTATTGTTGTTACTCCTGTCATATAATATCACTGGGCATGGACTTCTGTGTTTTCATTCAAGTAGAATTTATGGATTATCGGTAGGAACTCATTCAAATAATGTCATGTCTTCATATATAAAAGTAACCATTTATGTTATCATTAATAAATAAACCAGGAAATGCTAATCAGCATTTATAGTTATTAAGTTCATATGAGCAAAGTTATACTTTAACCAAAGGACTGCATGACCCTTTAATTAAAAATTATAATCTCCTTTGACTGTTTGATGGCTGAATCAAACAAACCATAAGAAAATCATTAGAATATTACACTTAAGTCGCTTTGAATTCTTCCTTGTATTTCTGAATAGACAGAAAAGTTGCCTTAAATTTAAAGTAAGGTTAGTATTTCTGACCCCAAACAATAACAAAGCAATAAAGCAAAGTGCCACTAGAAAATAAAAATGTGGGCAATGATTTTGTTTTCATTGCCTGAAGGGTGTGTGGTGTTGTTTCTCCCTCTAGAGCATGGCTTAAATTTTTTTAAAAAATAATTTTTTATAATGAAATTCCTTAAGGTACTTTAAGGAAGATTTTCTGTGAAATAGATTAAAATGTGAAAAGTGATGACAAGAATCACGCTTTCAGCCAGGAATTGCATTTTAATTGGCTAATACAATGACAAGAGTGCTGAGGGGGAAATGGAATGTCATTTCTGGCATCTCCATCGCACTATTTCTTGTTCTCAGAGTTTGCTAAGTGTGTAACCGCTGACAGCTTTGCCAAGTATTCACGCTCAGATTGACAGCTCCATTTATAACCCATAACGATAAAGAGGAGGAGTTGTGTCCTGTAAGAGCAGAAGCGGCAGCAACCACTTCCTTCTCCCAAAGCCTGTCACAAAGAGATCAATGGGGATTAAGTTTTCTACTGCCCTGGATAAAGAGACACTTTATGACAGCAGCAGCCTCCTCCTGGGGAGGGAACAGTCTCAGCTTATACTGCTGCAAATAATCTTTCCCTGCTGTGGTCTCGCTTCTCCTTTCTCCACAGCTACACCAAGTGGTCAGACATACCTGTGTGTGCACATTAACCACCTGCTTTCACCGTTGTACGTTAAACAGTGAATCTCATCATGGGAGAATTAATGTCTCTGGCTCCTCCAAGGGAGATAATACTAATAGAACAGTAATGTTGTTTAATGAGCGCTTACTCTGTCCTAGGCTCCATGCGGGTCATCTGAAGTGAAGAAAATGGGGCTTTGAGGGATTAGGAGACCTGGCTAAGAATGAGCTAGAAGGGAGGGTTGTGCATGTGTGTGTGGCGTGTGAAGTAGCAGTATAACCTAGCAGGAAAACCTTCATCCTCAGAGGGCATGGGGACCACATAGTACTTTCCATCCCCCAGTTTTCCTTCCAGTGCAGTCCTTCTCTCGTACCAGCCACCCCTGACCTCTTATCTGAGTTTTCTGGGGAAGTGGAAGGCCATCAGCTCATCAAACAATAGCATAAAACGAAATTCTCATATCTGCAGACTCTCCTACAGTTTGAGTTTTCTCCCAGGAGACTCTTTGATCTCTCCTGTAGGTCGCCTGTTGCCCCTCACAACAGTTCATCAGACATATATGAACATGTCTGCATTCTCCCCTGCTCATTCCCAAACCAAGGGTCTCCCACCTATTCCCATAGATACAAGGAGTCACACTCAGAGATCAGGGATGTGCTGAGCCTAAGGCTACAGTGAATAGTAACACAAGAAGTTTGTTGCCTGACAAGGGAGTTGGACCAGTCAAGAGACAACTGAAATGCACCATCGTAAGGACCTGCGCAGAGGGGTCACAGAGACTGTGGGCAGACATGAGAGGACACTTAAGTCTGCTGAGGCCCCAAGAAAGGCCTTCTGAAAGCAGAAACCCCTGAGTTGAGATAGTTGACGTGTAAGTGTTACATGCATGAAGGTGAGAAGCAAAGATGATGTAGGTGGAGGGAAAATGATGAGGGAGGGTTCAGAGGCAGGACATTGACAGGCGAATTCAGAGAGTCCATCCAGTTCAATATGAGAAGAGCATGAAATTCCACGAAGAGTGTTAAGAGATGGAGCTGTAGCATTCACAGCGACCAGGTCTTAAAGGGCCCTAAGAGACCTACGAAGAAGCTGGATTTGGACTGAAAGAAAAAGGAGTTCCTGATAGACTTGTCAAGTTTTCTTTCTCTCAGATTGATGGCTCCATTCATGATCCCCACTGATAGAGATGGAGAATCGCGTCTTCTGAGAGCGGAAGCTATCAAGATCATACTGTATATGTGCTTTTCATTGGTTACTCTGGTGGCAGTGTATCAAGAGGTTAGAAATTTAGGGGATCTGAGGATGAGGCTATCTGCTGAGGGGTTATTGCAATAGTCTAAGTGGATAATGATTGGGTCCTAGTCTAAACTGTAATGAGTAGGGATGGGGAGACGGACAGAGAGGAGAGTAGCAGAGAGCAAAGCAGCAGACAGAAGAGGTAGATGATGGCCTGAATGGAGGGACAGAAGCGATCTTACCCAGAATGACTGGGGCTGCCTTCCAGGGGGAAGAGCAGAGGAAGGGTTAAAGCTGCGTGTTTCAGGGTTATTTGCCAATGAGAGAATGGCTTAGGGAGTATGTCTTAGGAAGCTTCAGGCTCTATTTAGCCAAGATTGGAATCCTGCATATTTTAGAGGGCTTCTAATAGGCATGCTTCAAGGAGGAGACCTCTTGAGCTTAAATAGTGAATGGAGGTATCATCCAGCTTATGGTAACATCTCAAACCCTTGTGTCATGCCACTATATGCCCCATAGACTGAGCGCATCAGTGTACACAGGACTTGATATATGTCATCTCGTTCATCCTCCCCCAAACCCTGGTTAGATGTGGTTGTCTCATTTTACAGATAAGGAAACAAGCTTCAAGACAAGCAAAGCCATTTTTTACATAGTTGGTATCTTAGTTTGGGCTGCTCTAACAAATTACCACAGACTGGGTGGCTTAAACAACAAACATTTATTTCTCATCATTCTAGGAGCTAAAAGTCCAGGATCAGGGTGCCAGCATAGCTGGGTTCTTGGTGAGGACCCTCTTCCAGATTTACAGATGGTTGTCTTCTTGTTGTGTTTTCACATGGCGGAGAGCAGAGAGAGGAAGCAAGCTCTCTCTTGTTTCTTCTTTTAAGAGCACTAATTCCATTATGAGGGTTTCACCATCATGATCTAATTACCTCCCAATGGCCCCATCTCCAAATACCATCACATTAAGAATTAGGGTTGATACAGATCCTGAGTGCATGAGCTGGGACTAGAATTGGTGCATGAATGATCTTGAGTAAATTAATTGACCTGTTTGAGGACACTTAGACTAAGTTATCTGTAAGCAGTATTCTAGAGGTAATATCCTACGACTTCATAAAATTAGAAAGTTTATGTATTAATAGAGTTTTCTTTTTTCTTGACAATAATGATGCATGGCTTCAACAAAGGGTGCTGGAACTACTGGATATCTACATGAATGTAGGTAGACCCTTTCCCTACACCATACACCAAATTAGCTCAAAATGTATCCTAGACCTAAATGTATGAGCTAAAATTATAAAACTCTTTGGAAAAAAATATAAGAAATATTTGTGACTATGAATTAGCAATAGCTTTTTAAGATACAGCACCAAAGAAACAGAAGGGACAAAATAAATAAAGAAAAATTGGACTTCATCATTATTAAAAATATTTGTGCTTCAAAAGACAATATCAAGAAAAGATAACCCACAGAATGGAAGAAAGTATTTGCAAATCATATATCTGATAAAGAACTTGTATTCAGAATATGTAAAGAATGTCTGCAAATCAACAGTAGAAAGACAAATAACTCAATTAAAAACAGACAAAAGATTTGAATAAACATTTCGGCAAAAAGACTACAAATGATTAATGAGCACTTAAAACATGCTCACCATCATTAGTCTTTCAGGAAATGCAAATCAAAGCCACAATGAGAAACCACTTCACGCTCACTACAATGGCTAAACTAAAAAGAGAAAGAGCAGACAATAATAAGTCTTGACAAGGATATAGTAAAATATATAGAAAATCCTCAAATATTTGAAAGTTAAACCACATATTCTTAATAACACATGGGTCAAAGAAGAAATCACAAGGGGGATTAAAAATATTTAGAACTAAACAAGCAAACAAAATAAAACAAAAACAGACTCATAGAGACAGAGAACAAATGGGTGTTTGCCAGAGGGGCAGGGGATGTGTGTGAAATAGCTGAAGGGGAGTGAGAGGTACAAACCTCCAATTATAAAAAAAATAAGCCATGGGGATGTAATATACAACATAAGGAATATGGTCAATAATAATGTAATAACTTTGTATGGAAACAGATTATTACTAGACTTGTTGGGTGATCATTTTATAACACGCAAATGTCAAATCACTATGTAGTACACTAACATAATATTGTACGTCAATTCTATTTAATAAAAAACAAAGAACATTTAGAACTAAATAAAAATTAAAACACGCATACCCAAATTTGGGGGATAGAGCTAAAAACAAAATCTAAACTTCTACCTTAAGATGCTAGAAAAGAAAAAAAAAACTAAAATAGAAAGATGGAGTAATAGACATACAAGTAGAACACATTGAAATACAAAACTTAAAAAAACAAATGAATTCCACAGCTGATTCTTTCATAAAAATCTATGAAATTAAATAAACCTCTAACTAGGCTTATCCAGAAAAAAAAAAGAGAGAAAAAATAGAAATTATCACATCAAGGATGAGATACATTACTACAAACCCCACAGATTTTATTTTATTTATTTATTTATTTATTTTTAACATCTTTATTGGATTATAATTGCTTTACAATGGTGTGTTAGTTTCTGCTTTATAACAAAGTGAATCAGCTATAAATATACATATATCCCCATATCTCCTCCCTCTTGCTTCTCCCTCCCACCCTCCTTATCCCACCCCTCTAGGTGGTCACAAAAGCACTGAGATGATCTCCCTGTGCCTTGTGGCTGCTTCCCACTAGCTATCTATTTTACACTTGGTAGTATTTATAAGTCCATGCCACTCTCTCACTTCGTCCCAGCTTACCCTTCCCCCTCCCCGTGTCCTCAAGTCCATTCTCTACATCTGCGTCTTTATTCCTGTCCTGCCCTTAGGTTCATCAGAACCATTTTTTTTTTAGATTCCATATATATATGTACCAGCATAAGGTATTTGTTTTGATCTTTCTGACTTACTTCATTCTGTATGACAGACTCTAGGTCCATCCACCTCACTACAAATAACTCAATTTTGTTTCTTTTTATGGCTGAGTAATAGTCCATTGTATATATGTGCCATATCTTCTTTATCCATTCATCTGTCAACGGACACTTAGATTGCTTCCATGTCCTGGCTATTGTAAATAGAGCTGCAATGGCGGAGGAGTAAGACTTGGGGATCACCTTCCTTCCCACAAATACATCAGAAATACATCTACATGTGGAACAACCCCTACAGAACACCTACTGAACGCTGGCAGAAGACCTCAGACTTCCCAAAAGGCAAGAAACTCCCCAAGTACCTGGGTAGGGCAAAATAAAAAAGAAAAAACAGAGATAAAAGGATAGGGACGGGACCTGCACCTCGGGGCGGGAGCTGTGAAGGAGGAAAGGTTTCCACACACTAGAAGCCCCTTCGCGGGTGGAAACGCAGGTGGCGGAGGGGGAATTCGGAGTCGCGGAGGAGAGCGCAGCAACAGGGGTGCGGAGGGCAAAGCGGAGAGATTCCCACACAGAGGATCGGTGCCGACCGTCACTCACCAGCCCGAGAGGCTTGTCTGCTCGGCCGCCGGGGCGGGCGGGGCTGGGAGCTGAGGCTCGGGCTTTGGTCTGAGCGCAGGGAGAGGACTGCGGTTGGCGGCGTAAACACAGCCTGCAGGGGGTTAGTGTGCCACGGCTGGCCGGGAGGGAGTCCGGGGAAAAGTCTGGAGCTGCCGAAGAGGCAAGAGACTTTTTCTTCCCTCTGTTTCCTGGTGCGCGAGGAGAGGGGATTCAGAGCGCCGCCTAAACGAGCTCCAGAGACGGGCGCGAGCCGCGGCTAACAGCGTGGACCCCAGACACGGGCATGAGATGCTAAGGCCGCTGCTGCCGCCACCAAGAAGCCTGTGTTCGAGCACAGGTCACTCTCCACACCCCCCTCCCGGAAGCCTGTGCAGCCCGCCACTGCCAGCGTCCCGGGATCCAGGGACAACTTCCCCGGGAGAACGCACGGCGCGCCTCGGGCTAGTGCAACGTCACGTCGGCCTCTGCCGCCGCAGGCTCGCCCCGCATCCGCAACCCTCCCTCCCCCCGGCCTGAGTGAGCCAGAGCCCCCGAATCAGCGGCTCCTTTAACCCCGTCCTGTCTAAGCGAAGAACAGACGCCCTCAGGCGACCTACACGCAGAGGCGGGGCCACATCTAAAGCGGAACCCGGGGAGCTGTGCGAACAAAGAAGAGAAAGGGAAATCTCTCCAGCAGCCTCAGGAGCAGCGGATTAAATCTCCACAGTCAACTTGATGTACCCTGCATATGAGGAATACATGAATAGACAACGAATCAGCCCAAAATTGAGGCAGTGGACTTTGGGAGCCACTGTAGACTTGCGGTTTGCTTTCTGCATCTAATTTGTTCCTGGCTTTATGTTTATCCTACAGACTTTAAAAGGCTAGTAAGGAAATATTATGGGCAACTTTATTACAACAATTTTGACAACTTAAATGGAATAAGTAAATCTTTGTAATAATGTTACTTTGGTTTTATTGGAGAATTTCCTTATTCTTAGGAGATATACCCAGAAATATTTAAAGTGCAACTCACTTTCAAAGGGTTCAGAAAAATGTTAACAATGGTTGAATCTAAGTGGTGGGTATAGTAATATTATTATACTCTTTTTAAAACTTTTCTATATGTTTGAAATTTTTGTAATATAAATAAGGGAAAAACAAATTAGGCACAAACTCTTGTCAGCAGAGAGGCTCTCACTCCAGATGCTTCACTTGAAATAGGCTGATGGTGGGAAGGACAGTGTCCTGACCTTTTTTCCCAGAGGGCAGTGCTGTAACCTTCCCCCTGTGTCAGGATGAGGCTTCTTGGTGGGGATACTGGTGGGCTGTGGAACCTCCTACAAGACAAACACAGAGAAGGACCTAGATCACTGGGTGACCAGTCTTGCCCTTTCACCAACAGCAAGCGCCAAGAAAAATATTTAGTAGCTTAATCTAGAGGTTTAGCTACTAACAACAACTTGGGAAATGCCCAGGGGAGTCAGTCTTGGGCCTTGTTCTGTAAACAGAGGCCTGACATACTTAATTTGCCCCAGAGGTTGGAAAAAGAAGCCTTGACTCACACAGACAGGAAACTTAGATTAATTAAATACTAATTACTCATAAGAGCTTTGTTTACCTAAACTTCCCATAAACCAAGTTTGGTATGAAATGAGAGCAGGCATAAAGGAGCAGAATCACTGCTCGGAAAATGACATAAATTCAGTCCTTTTTTCAGAAATGATGTTGCTAATTGCACAAGAATAAACAATACACGGGTTGATAAATCCCACATTTAGGGGCTGTGAACAGCTTTCCTACATTGCTAAGGAGCTGTATGTTTGGAATGGGTAAAATGAAAGGAAGAATAGTTGGCCATCTAAAGCCACTTTGGATGAAACAAGCAGAATTCTCCATTTTTCTATATATCTCTGTAATGAGAGAGTCTGTCAAGGAAATGAACGATTGCATGCTTACGATTTTAGTAAGATATAAGGAAAAGAGGCCTGGTAATGTGAGTTTCCCTTTGGCCTTGGGTGCTGGCTGATGTTTGGGCATCCAGCCACCCTCTCTGTCTGAGTGGAGACCTGAGAGGGAGCCAGAGGGAGGAACAGCATGAAAACTTTCTTGCAGGATGAAAACAAACCACTTACTACTTATTTTTTTATGGTCCATTTGTTCAAGAAATGGAGCCTCTCAATCACGAATGCTGTTACAGACACTAGATACAGTGGAGAAAAAGACAAAATTAATTGCTGTTTTTATGCAGCTTACATTGTGGCTGATGTCATAAAATCAAAATTATTTAAATAAGAAAAAAGATATGTGAGGAAAGCTTTGGACTTAGAAAATCTGGTCTCTCAACCCAGCGTTGCAGCTAGCTTGCTGGGGACCCTGAGTGATGAGTCCTTTGACCACCCCCCTGTAGACCTCAAGGTCTCATTTATCTTGGGTGGAAACGACCACGTTTCCCAAAACAGCCCTTTCAGCCCGATCTTTGTAAGGGGAGATCTGAGTACAGTCCAGTGGGGAAGTGCTGGGCTTTGAAGTAAAGCGTTTGGGTTGCTCAGTTATGGAATCTCTGATCTTGGTCAAGTCACTTAACCTCTCTGAGTTTAGTTTTCTTGCTGTGAAATGAGATGATAATGTTTGTTCAATTGAGATCCCACAGGCAAAGCAACACTCTGCTCCTGATGTGCCCTCGTACCTGGTACCTGGCCGCGGCTCCCCTGGGGAGCTTACCTGTGAAAAAGGTTTTGCAGGGCAAAAACAATGGTCATTTTGCTAGTGAAGCAACCCAGAAAGTGGGCAATTTCCCCCCAATAGCCCAGCCTAAGAAGGTTTGGCTCACATGGAAAAGGTATCTCACCCCCTCCCTCATTCTGAACATCTCTGGTCTGAAGAACTGGAAAATTACCTTCAAATGAGAAAAAAATTCCTCTTGGCACATACTTCCATTATCCACACTGAGTTTGTGTTCCTTTTGGAAAATGTGTCCAGTTGAACAAGTTGGGGCCATTTTTCACGCAGCCCATCCTGGCTCCGAGAGACGCAGCAAGTGGAGCTTAGGGACCCGGGCTTGGGCTGCTGTGTGTCAGCTGTGCCCCTCGGGGTGACTCTGGCAGAGGCTGGCCCTCCTGCGTCCACGTGTCAGGGGACGATTCCTGAGACCACAGACATCTCACCCTCCAGGGGCCTTGTGGTAGAAACCTCGAGGGCAAGGCTGGAGCAGTGGTCCAACACAATACCATCATTTCTTCTAATTTCCAGAACATGATAGATGATTAACAACACAAGACTGGGATCCAGAACTTATAGAGAACGTACACAAATTACTAAGAAAGAGACAAGCGAACCAATTAAAAAATGGGCAAAAGTCCTGAGCCCGTGATTTACAGTAGAGCAGGGTCCACAAATGAAGGCCCCTCAGGCCAAATCCACCCCCCCCCCCAGCCTGGTTTATAAATAGTTTTATTGGAAGAAAGCCACACCCGTTCACTCCCATGTGGTCAAGGGCTGCTTTTCTCTACAGCAGTGGGGCTGATGAGTTGGGGCAGAGACTGTGTGGCCTGTAAACCAAAGATGTTTACTATCAGCCCCTTTCAGAAAAATCTGCAGATCCTGTAATAGAAGAAATCCAAGAGCCCACTGAGCATATGAAAAGGTGCCCAATGTTATTAGCCAAGAGGAACATGCAAACCGAACCCACAGTAAATTACCTCGTGCACCTATTAGAATGGCTAAAATTCCAGAGACTGACTAGTGTGACAATGGTGGGACAGCTGGGGCTCTCAGACGTCTGTGGCTGAAGAGCAGAGTGATACCACCTTGGAAACTGTTCTGCTGTATCCCCTACAAGTAAAAACGCATGTCTCCATGACCAGTGGTTCCTGGGTGTGTGTACACCCAGGTGAGATGGGGGCTCGGGCCACCAAGAGACACTCGTGAGAATGTCCATAATCATCTTTATGTATCATAGTCCCAAACATGAACTAACCCAAATGGTCATCTGTTGTAGGACAAGTTGAATCAACTGTGCTGTATTCACATAATGGGACAGTACACAGTAAACAAACAAACAAACATTTGTTCTAGGAGAGGACAGGTCACAGACACAGTGTCAAGTGAAAGAAGAAGATCCCAGTGCGTGTACTGTGTGAATCCACCCGCAGAAAGTTCAGTAGCACGTGGGGCTGGGGGTCGGGACAGCAGCCACTTCCAGCTTGGGGATTCTTGATGGGGGTTGCTATTGACCAGGGGGCCTGCTGGGGCCTGGAAAGTTCTGAATATTGCTTGGGGAGGTATCCCATGCTGGAGACGTATGTTAAAGGTCCATGAATGGTACCCCAAAGATTTGAACACCTACAGTGGAAGTGTTGTATCTCAATAAAAAAGAAAAAGATTAAAGAAAAAAAGAAAAGAAAAAGACTGGGAGTCCTTTTGGACTTGAACCTTAACGCCAGCAGTGGATTCTGCAGAGTGAAGTTTTAACTAAAATTCAAACTGTAACGACTTTTAAACTTTGCCCTGAAAAGAATGAACATTTCAGAATGTACTAAAGTCCTCTGGGGCTTCGCTTGTGATGCAGTGGTTAAGAATCCACCTGCCAATGCAGGGGACACGGGTTCGAGCCCTGGTCCAGGAAGATCCCACATGCCGTGGAGCAACTAAGCCTGTGTGCCAGAACTACTGAGCCTGTGCTCTAGAGCCCATGAGCCACAACTACTGAGCCCACGTGCCACAATTACTGAAGACTGCACGCCTAGAGCCCGTGCTCCACAACAAGAGAAGCCACCACAATAAGAAGCCCGCGCACCGCAACAAAGAGTAGCCCTCGCTCGCCACTAGAGAAAGCCTGCACAGCAATGAAGACTCAATGCAGCCAAAAATTAAATAAACAAATTTATAAATAAATAAAATCCTCTATAGTAACCCATTTCTCTCCCTCCGCCCCCCATCCCCACCAAAGCTGTGAGGACACTAGCTGTGGCCCTGGCCTGATCCCTGATGTAGATGTGTTTTGAGGTGACACCTGTGGGGTGTGTGTGTGACTCATACTGAGGAGATCAAGGACCCAGGCTGATGCCAGTCCTGCCCTGGTGGCGATGGAGGCCCATCCTGTTCACTGGAAGGCTGCCATAACAAAAAATTACAGACTGGGGAGCTTCAACCACAGAAATGTTTTTTCTCACCTAATACTGTCCCTTGGCTCCACCAGCGGCTAGAGGGGAACACAGCACACAGATGTGAGGACCCCTCCCAAGAGACATGGGTGGAGTCACTGACCAACAGCAATTCAGAAGGCATAGGCTGAGCAGGGAACACCAGGGGACATTCAGGCCCCATGGTTCTTCTCCAGGGCCTCTCCTAACTCAATGAACAGGTGCTTTTTTTCTCTGACCTCTTTTCCTCAAGTGTAAATGGGCCTGGAGCACAGAGGGTTGAACTAATTTCTCTCTCCACAGTTGCTCTTGGCACTCGTATCCAAGGGCCCTTCACTGATGGAACTCAGTGTGATGCAGAGCCCCATTGCATGTAATATGTGTCATTTTGACTGATCTCAAAGAACATGATCAAGGTCAAGCACTGTCAAACCCTGGCTGGTTTCTCCCCACTTCTGACCTCTCCTTGCTTTCCAAGTAAGACCTTGTCAGGACGTGAAAGTTCATCTTCACGTAACGTACAGATGTTATACAAATGCGAACGACAAATCCTGTATGATACCATTTATATATGGAATCTACAAAAGCTGAACTCATTGAAAAGGAGAATAGGATGGTGGTTACCAGGGGCTGGGGGGTGGTGGCGGGCTGGGAGAATTGGGGAGATGGTGTTTAAGGGTAACAACTTGCAACTAGTAGATAAATAAGTCCTGGAGCTCCAGTGCACAGCCTAAAGATTACAGTCAACGATACTGTATTATAAAGTTCAAAGCTGCTAAGAGACTAGATCTTAATTGTTGTCGCTGCAAAAAAGAAATGATAATTATGTCATGTGATAGAGATGTTAGCTAAGACTATCATGGTAATCATATTGCAATATATAAATGTATCAAATCAACATATTGTACATCTTAAACTTACACAATGTTATAGGTCAGTTGTATCTCAATAGAGGGAACGATGAAGCTGCATTTGTTACCAAAAATTGTCATATGTATCGCCATATCTAAATACATCATACATCAGTTTGCATTTTCCATTAGTTGTGGGCTATCTGTCAGGGCTTAAGACCTCCCAGCATTATTTCAGAGCAGGGAGGAGCCTTGGGTATGACCCACACCCATCAGAAATCCACACTGGATTCGTCCCAGATGGAACCCACCTATGGCGGTTAGAAGGCAAGGACCACACAGAATGAGTGAACTGTGGTTCTTGGGATTTCTTGGCCTTTGCTCAGGAATTTATGCCTCTATCATTGCCTCTGGGGCTGCAGAAACCTGGACCACAGGTGTAGAGCCTTCCGAATGCTTTGTCATGACTTTCCCATGTGTCACATGTGAAAATGCTCTAGTAGTCGGAGAAATACCTACCCTTGCCTTTACCTCTTGAATATTCCCAAGAGCGTCACATTTTCCTCTGTGGTGATTTTTGTAGGGGCTTCCCTTATGTCCAGACACATGCCAGACTTTCAAAAAGACCCGTGTGTAGCTTTTAAGAGCTAGGGATGGTAAAGCCGCTTGTGATTATCTTGACAAATCGTTTCCAACATGCATTTTATTTACAAACAAAAACAAAGAAAAACAACCTGCTCATCCTCATTCTTACAGCCTTTACTCCTCTGGATCTTGGACACAGGGAAACGAAGGGTCAGTGGGAAAGGCCACCACCCTTCACTGTCCTGTCCTTTGTGGCTAGGGGTCCTCTCTGGACTCACTCCCTCCCAGGTCTCATGTCTCCTGACAAGGGGACCTCCTGCAGCCTCAAGCCCTTCTGAGCCATCCCAGGTCTAATTAGATGCCAAATGGAGAACAGGAGGCAGCAAGTTCCCCTGGAAGCCCTGATTTGGGGAATGGCAGAGTCCTGAGTGCATGTGGAAGAGGACCTCTTTATTGGCACAGCTTTAAGACTGGACATGAGCTGTCATAACACATTCCTTCTCATCCCTTACCTCCCTGTTGGGTGTGAGACTTTGGACCATGTGGACATGCAGACTCCCTACAAAAGAGGCACTTTAAACATTCCAGTTTCAGGATGTTTGAAATGTCAGGGACTTTGTCACACTACACCCACCCCCCTGCTCCCCCCACACACACATGGCTGTACAAATAATAAGAGCTAGCATTTCTCAAGAACTTTCTATGTGCTGGCACCATGCTGTGAGTTTTAGAAGTGTTATTAAGAGAATCCCCACAACTACACTATGAGGTATGTATGAAGAATTCCCCCATTTAACGGATGAAAAGATTGAGGCTCACAGAGTGGATAAATTCCCCCAGAACTCAGCGTCAGTAAGTGGTAGAGTTGGAGTTCAAATCCAGAGAGTCTGGCAAGGAGCTACCTCACCTTCTTGACTCAGAGGTGACAGTCAAGCTCTGGTCCAGGGAGGGAGCAGGTGTCAGACCTGTTCCCAAAGCCAGTGCATCCTCCAACCAGGTTCACAGGAAGGTATGAACAGAGCAGGTGCCTGTGGGCACCGGCAGGGTCTTAGAAGACACACCCTTGGGGGAGGACAGGTGGGAACAAGAGAATCTGCCTCAGGCTATACCCGGGGACCCTTGGTTTGTTTCCCAAACACTCCTTGCAGGGTTCCCCAAAATACTATTATCTGTGATATCTGACCTACCCTTAGATATCTGATTTTAGGTATATTTTTTAAAAGGAGTCATGAGAAATTTTAAAACAATAAAGAAGAGATGCAATGTTTTAGGTTGGTAATAGTATTATCAGTTTCTGATCAGTGAGAGAGGTGATATTTTCACTCTTCCACCAAAATCTCTCCATCCCTGTTGATGATAGAGAACTTGACCCACCCAGAGGGTTTCTTTCTTATTCTTTAAACCGGAAAATCCCAGTTCATAGTTAAAGGTCATAATGATTGACAGTGAATAAATAATGGCTCAGAGAGGATTTAAGTTCACAATCAACCCAAAAAACAGGGAGCGATTTCTCACTGAAGAAGATTCTGCTTCCCTGAAAGATCACGGGAGCATCCGGGAAAGCCTGAGCTCCCGCTGGGGACGCTGACTTTCCTCCCCTCCCCTCCCCTCCCCTGTCCTTCCTGATGGCTCCTGGCAGGTCCTCAGCCACCCAGCTGGTCTCTCCCCACCCCGAAGCTCCTCTCCCTGAATCACGCATCAGCAGGGTTTACTTGAAATGATTATTGCACATTGCTTAGAGATGGAAAGCAACCAAGGAGAGATGAGCAAAATATCCAGCTCACCTGCTTTCTCAGTGGAAAACACTGAACGCAGCCCTTTTCCCTGTAATTTCTTGAGCATATTTGCAAGTGCTCCCGGGTGGGGAGAAATTCTCCATGTGTCTCCAAGTGCCCGATGCCCACCATGTGCTCAGTCTGGGTGGGGTTGGGATGGATGTCGGGCAGATGACCTGGACTGAGGTGGGAAGAGGAGGTGAGGAAGGAAAGGAGTGATGGAGACAAAGACGGAGCGGGCGGATCAGAGAAGGGAAGGGGCGGAGACGCTGCTCTTCACAGACTCGGGGTCACATCCTGCTCTGGCCTCACCAGTTACTGACTCTGACATGTTTCTCACCTGGAGACTGGAGACCCTGCACAGACCTCATAGGATCGGCGTGAGGGTGGTCCCCTCAGCGTGTAGACAGGGAGGTGGGCGCCCAGATGGTGGACACGCAGGTGATGTGGGCCTGGTGTCCTCTGTCACCTTGAGCTGCTGCTCACCTGGGCTTTGAGGACAGAGCCTTCTCCAGTGTCTGATCTCTGTCCGTGTTGCCATGGGAACCCTCTCCTCGTCCTCCACCTGCTCTTCACTCTGAGCCCATCCTGGCCCTTCAGGATCAGATGCCCGCAGCTGCCACCAGCCAGGAGCTGTGGCACCAGAGATGGTGTCATGGCCCCCAGAGCGCCTGGGACAACCCAGCTGCAGGCCAGCACTTTTCCTCCCTGAAGCTCTCAACACAGGATCCTGAGCCCCCTTGTCACCTGTTGGCCCCAGTCCCACAGGAACCAAACTGGGGGTGTCGGTGCTCAGGACCCTGTCATTTCACCTCATTCTGTGAGTGTTCTCAACATCTTTAGAGCAACACGAACATCGCTGAGGGAGCCCAGACTTCCTGCACTTGTCTCCCTATTCCTGAGCTCAAGGCAACGTGAAAAGTAGGTTTATCATTTCACTGACAGCATCGTCCTTACTAAAAACCCCACCCTCTCCACCTCCTTCCATCACTTCCTGGCTTCCTCAACGTCACAGCTTAGAGACAATAAATAACAAGTCCCTTTTCCCAATGTCCTTTGGCATCCTTTGGCCCTGAAACCAGGACATGACGTCTTCCAGGTGGGAGTGGCTGGTAAAATTGACACCTAGTCCCCGGTTCTTAATAACTGGCTATGGGAACCAGGTACAAATTCCTGTCTTGTGATCAGTCCTCTGATTTCCATGCTGGCTGGGACAGGGGTGGGCAGGTGAGGAGGAGGCCATTGCCATGAGCTGGGGATGGAAGGCGTGCAGTGCCCCAGACCAGCCACTTGGGAAGAAGGTCTTTCCTGGGTGACTCATGCAGATTCTGGCAATAACTGGACAGCAGGTGGGCCCTGGGCAGCCAAAAGGGAAGGTGGGGTTTTTCACAGGACATCACTCAGGACCAGATGGTGAAATCCTAGTTTAGGCTTTGGGACCGGGTGGGGGACATGTCAGAAGGCTTGGCAGAGCCTGTCTTTGAAAAGGGACTTACCTGTGACTGCAGAATGCATGTGGCCTGACATTAAGATGCTTGATGACTCTGGATTAGCCAAGAAGGGGACGCTGCAGAGAGGCAGGATTAGTTCCCCCGGGGAGCTGATCTCCATCACGTGGCGGCTTCTCCCAAGGATCCTCATCCTCACCTGGATGGAGAGGCCACAGCAGCACATCACCTGATTCACCCACCGAGGAGACCGCTTGCACCTGCTGGTCTAATCAGGACCTGCTGAGCGCCGGCCGTGCAATTCTGGGAGACTGCACAGTGCAGGAGAGATGGTTCCTGCCTTGGAGGGTGTGGGTAAGCAGCACAGGCAGAATAGCTGCCCTGGGAGGCAGGACTGTGGGTGGGGTGATGGGGAGCCTACATCCCCTTGGGAGGGCAGCCCCAAGGGCCCTGTGTGCAAGGAAGAGTCCCAGGCAGTGGCCTCCTCAGGGTCTCCTGTGTGGATCCCATGGGAAGCTCTCTGACGGCAAGTCCCCAGCAGGTCTCTGCTTCTTCTGGAAGAACCATTAGGTCCCGGTCTAGTCCCCTTTCTGCTCGGCCCAGAAAGCTCGGGTTACATGGGGCCGCAGCACTGTGACCGCTTGAATCCCCGTGACCCACACAGCACATCCTGAGCTCCTCCTCCTCATGTTTCTGTCTTAGTTCTCTTTGCTCTGATCGCACATGCATTCGAGTTTTTAATCTTCAGTTTCAGCGATGCTCTCCTGTGCGCACCTCAAATCCAGGAGGAGCGAGGTCCAGGGTAACAGCACACTGGTCAGTCTGTCGTGCCTGACCAGGGCCTCCACGCCCAGGGCTCTGGGTGTCCTCACAGGAGATCCTTTCTCACATTCCTCCCATTGGAGTGGTGATAGTTGTACAACCTTGGGGATGTACTTAATGCCCCTGAATTTTATATTTAAAAATAGCTAAAATGGTAAGTTATACATATAATATATAATAATATATATTTAATTTTATGATAATAAAATAATGTGACTGCCCAAAACCCAGTAATCAGATAATATTTGAATGCAATATTTTTTTAAAAATCAATATTAAAGCAGAAAAATCCATGATGAAGAAAATAACATTTTAGATAAACAGAAATGCTACTACTGATTTTTCCTTTTGTCACAGGCTCCACTGTGGCTCAGCCTGGTGCTAAGAGTTTCCCTTCTTTAAGAATTGACTTACTGGTCACAACACAAGTGTGACTTCTTCCTCAGTGGCAATCCTGCAAAAGCAATGATTATTCTTGTCTCTCAGATAAGTAAACTGAAATTTCTTGGCATTAAGTTATTTGCCCAAAGCCAATCCTCTGCCTCTGTCTTCTGCAAAGCTGCATACAGCTGATGAGGTGGTGGCCACAGGCTCAAAATGGAAGGTCCCATTAGGTTCTTCTTGAGAAAAATACTTGCACGGGGCAGAGGGTGAGTTGGAGATTTCTACCCTGTCATGAGTATCGTAAGAAGCAGGCTAATGCGTGGCTTTGCCTTCTGTGGTTTTGTGTTAATCTCTTTTTTTATTTTATTGTTCTTTTAATGATGTGATCCTTGTAGCTCTGTAATATGTCCTAATAAACTCTGTAATTATAAGTTTTTCTGACTATGCTGTACTGAAGGCAAGCCTCCCCCGACCCTCACCCCAGCTACCCCAAGGATCTAGGCAGGGGACCTCTGCCCTCCATAGGGGCCTCAGTCACCAGTGCCTTTTGGTCAAGTTCAAATTTTTCAAGCTGGGATCTTGTCTATCTTATTCGTACAGATATCCTCCAAAAGTGCCTGGTGCCTGGTATAGAAGTTCCTTAATAAATCACTGTTAGGTAAATGAATGAATGAAAAAATAAAAGTATAACCAGTTTAACCTTGAAAACAAACATGCAATCTTTTTGGCAGCTGTCTTTGAAACCTGTACCTGGGGTAGCAGTCAGGTGAGAATTTTGTAGGTTGAAAGGAGAGAGCATTGTGATGCTTTAAAAAAACCACATGTTAAATATACATATCTCTAAACCCTCAGTTGAAGTGGTCACAGCAAAATACCTATCCTTTCACCTTGCCAAAGGGGGTCAATATATATATATGTGTCACCAAATACTGACACATAAGATGTGTTCGCATATGATGTGCCTACTAGCTGCACAGACAATTGAGCAGTCAGACAGCCCACTCATGGGACAAATGAGCTTGTATTTGTGGTCTGAAGCCATTGACATCTTCAGAATAAAGAGTGTCCTATCGTGCAAAGCTATGTCTGTGTCTGGACAGAGCAGGTCCTCTATGGCTGGCCTCCCGCAGGGGACCTTAAGTCTGTGGTTCCTAGTGCACCTCTGAAATGGGCATTGTTGTAGGGAGAGCATCCCCACATCCTTTTTTTTTTTTTTTTTTTTTTTTCCGGTACGCGGGCCTCTCACTGTTGTGGCCTCTCCCATTGCAGAGCACAGGCTCCGGACGCGCGGGCTGAACAACCATGGCTCACGGGTCCAGCCGCTCCGCAGCATGTGGGATCTTCCCGGACCAGGGCACGAACTCGTGTCCCCTGCATCGGCAGGCGGACTCTCAACCACTGCGCCACCAGGGAAGCCCCATAATCCCCACATCTTTGAGAGGAGCCCTGGACAGGATAAGTGGGAACAGAGTGTGTGCACAGCTTCTACATCTGTCCGGCTTTCTGGCTTTCCTGTCCAGTCCTCCTAGCTTTGAGTTTCTGAGCCCCAGAAAGCTAACTGCACCGCCCACCCAGACCAGGCTGTTCTGTGTCCTTGTGTTTTCGCCTGTGCTGTGCTTTCTGCCAGAAATGCCCCTTTTCCCCCTCCAACTCCCCCCACTCCTCCCACATAACCATCTGAAATTCCTTGCTGTTCCATGTCCTGTCCCTGTCGACACCATGAGCGGCAGTGCAGGGACTCAGGCTGACCCAAGACCTAATGAATTGGAATCTGCTTTGTGACACAATCTGCTAGTGAGTCATATGCCCCTAAATGTGTGAAAAGCACTGGAGATAATCCTTACTCATCCTTCAGTAGCCAGCGCAGGTGCCACCTCCTTCAGAGAGCCCTCCCAGACTTCCCACCTAACCCCCAGCCTGCTGCGAGGACAGTTAGAGAGCTGGGCAAGACGCCAACAATGACTGTCCCCATCACCTTCATGAGCACTTCTAGACCCTGAGTCTGTCTCTTCCGCAGCCTGTGCTCTGCTGCAGTAAACCTTGTCTTCAGCTCGGTCTTCCCACGAGTAGCATCCTGACAGCTCAACTTAGGTACGAAGCGCATCACACTTGGGAATCCTCTCCCTACACTCCAGCCCCTCCTGTTCCTGCCATTGGAACCCCTGTTGTAGGAGCACCTGGGAGGTGAGTCCTTCTGATCACGAGGGCCCTCAGGAACAGCAGAGACCACGTGGAGTCCAAACGGACCTGCGTACTCCACGCTTTACTCCTTAGTGAAGCAGGCTTTCATGGGATGTAACACAGCTACGCTTTGCTGAATTCGTTGCGATTTCCTCTCAAGAGACTTTACAAGCGTTACTTGAAGTGGAGCAAAGACACACAGAGTGATTAGAAAAGGTCTGAGCTGTTTCCTATTCCTCTTCTCTGACCCCCCAGCCGCCTGAACACAGCCCCATCTCTCATCCTCTGTCTCTGTTTCGAGCACCCCAGTGCCAGCCCCCAGTGTTCTACGGAGACCCCTGTGAGGGCTTTGCCCCCAACCCTGCCCCCTCCTGACACCCCACCTTCCACTCTCTCCACGGCCACTGAGATCCGTGTAAAGCACACATCACGCATTGTTCTCACCTTCCAACCCTCTTCCTCCAGGTCTGCACCCTCCCCTGGCGTCCCTACACTGCATTAAAGAGACGTCTGTGCAGCGGGCTGCTCCCTGCCCGCCTCGCCCCTTCCCCATCATGTTTGTCCTGTTTTCCGGTCCAGAAACCCAGTTCTCAGGTCTTTATACTCCTGTCCTCTCTCCCTGGAATATTCTGCCCCATGACTCTCCCAGGCTAACTCCCCTTACCTTTTAAAATATCAGTGTAAATGTCACCTCCTGGTGTTAGCCTGTCACCCTGGTGGAATCATCTGCAGAGCAAATATTACCATCCTTTGTCTTTTTTCTTTATTATCTGAACTCTCCCCTGACTAGAATGTAACCTCTGGGGTCCACAAGCTCCCCTGGGCTGCTTTTGTCATCACTGCATACCCAGTACCTTAACTGAACATTGTCAAAGGTCAGAGAAGCTCCGTAGGTATTTACTAGATAAATGGATGTGAATGAATAATACAAACATACACACACTTTGCATCAAATAGAGTCAGTTGTGCTGGTCATTCTCCAGATTCTACTGGGCCCTCTTCTGGACTGGGCTGTACCCCGAGGCCACCTCCTGCCTGTACTACCTGGCCCCCTAGGTGGCTGTCTTTTGCTCCAGCAGTAAATGGAAGGACAGGACACAGGGTGCTGGGAGTTATTTCCGGTCCCATGACAGCCCCTCACTGAGCTCAAATGACACCACTTGTCCCGCTTCCCTCCAGGCCCAGGGGTGGGGACAGCATCCCTATTGCTGCCACCTGGGAGTCCCCATCCTTGCTCTTTCCCTCATCCTTCCACAGCACATGTAACCACCTTCATCTCAGTCTCTCCATCTGCACCATTTGGATGAAGTGTTTCTAGCTGGAACCTTACTGAAGCATCAGGTAACTCTCATTTCTTTGTATATGATTTAGGAATCTTTTCTCTATATACAAATTATATAAACGCAAATTTTCTTTTCATTATTTATTTTAAAACATTCTAAAAATTTTGAAACTCTATTTTTACATTTCAGGTACTCACCAAACAACCAATTAAGCCCAGTTTCTATCTGTACTGTGGTGTGTGTGTGTGCTTACAATCAAGAGAAGACTTTTTGATTTTGACTTCATAAACTTTAGAGATGTTAAAAAACAAACACTATCTTGAATGAAACAACAAAAGTTAAGAAAAAATTACTAAACAGTAAGAAATTATTGCAAAATCTTAAGTCTTCCTATCTGTATATTTAGGACTATACTAATTTTATGAATTTAGGACTAAACTATTAATTTAAGAGCACACTAACAAACCTTCTGTAGTTTGAATGTGGTGTTGTTTTATTTAAGTTTTTTCTGCATTGTTTTTAAACCAACCAAAGTTTATTAAGGCAAATATTAAGTTACCTCTTCAGATTTGTAAAAATAGGCAGAGTATAGAGAAATGGTCTGTATTGTGTTAAACTTTTCTATCCATGTCAAACTTAAAGAATGATTTAAGTCATAGTGGGCATTTAATTTAAATAAAAATAAAATACTTATATACTCCTGAAGGGTCCAATGGAGATATTATTTGTTCATGAGAATTATACAATGGAGTCTATATTTAAATAATACTACCATAAATGTATAATGCTATGCTAATAAGGGTAATTGTGGCATCAGTTTAGGAATAGTAGCTTAACTAAAGAAGGACAAATCAAAATTACTTCAACAGAAATACATGCAGATGTAAATGAAAATTTGAAAAAAAAAAATCTTCCAAATTATAAGGCTTTATCTACCTGAAAGAGAATATCAATTAATTTATAGTAGCTAAAAATAAAGAGAAAAATAAAATTACTTTAAAAAGGGAAAACACATGCAGATGTTGTGTCCTGGTTGTCAGTGTCACAGCTTCTGTGAGCTGAGTCAAACCTGCAAGTGACCCCAGGTCCCTGAGCCCTCATGGCGTGACCCTCCTCCTTCCCAGGAGGCCTGATGACTCAAGGGATCCCCTGACACCTCCGGGCCTCTGTGGACTGTGGGTAGAGCAGCAGGGGCACAGGGGCCCCTTGGGAAAGGCTGGAAGTTGGACTCGACCTTGGCCAGCATCTGCCTGTTGCGGTCACTTTCTTTCCTTAGCTCCTTGAGAGTTCTCTCCATGGCCATAGTCGTCACCCCCTTTCTTGAGCTTTCTTCTCATAGAAGCAGGTCTCCTTGTGATAGTAGGAAGTGGTTCTCTCTAATTTTTTGCCCATGTCTTAGGCTACCTTCTCGTAGAGGTTGCAGTTCTGATATATGGAGTTCATGTCTCCACACACATCGGTAAGTTTCTTCTTGATTTCTAAGCAGAGAGAAACAGTAACTTAGGGTATATGTAGTACAAACCCTCTTGATCAAGTAATAAAAGTTAACAGGAATAATATTGGGACAGGCCAACCTCATGTGCCTCTGGATATGATGCACTGAAAAGAACACAAAAATATTTCTTTAGTTTTTCTGCCAAAAATGCATAACTGGAATCTAATCATGAAGAAATACCAGACAAACCTGAAGTTAGGGACATTCTACAAAATTATTGGCCCATATGCTTCAAAACAATAAAAGTCATGAAAGACTAAGAAAGGAATTGAAGAATTGTTTCAGATTAAAGAGGCTCAAAGAACATGACATTTAAATGCAATGCACAATCCTGGATTAGATCCTGGAGCAGAGGAAAATAAATAGAGATGATAGTATTTGAAAAATTGACAAAATTTGAATACAGACAAAGGATTTGATAAACATTATGTCAGTATTAAATTCCAGTTTGGGTCATTGTACTATGGTCAGGAAATACTAAAATGTTTAGGGTGTCAAGGGGCTTTATGGATTTACTTTTGTCAAAATTGTCAGAGTTACCAGTAATTCCTCAGCCATATCCACTTCCTGCCATTATAGCCAAGTGATGCCTCATGCTAGATTTTTCCTCGTTTTCTGGCTGGGAATTTTTCACAGTGAAAAAACACAGCATATAAAATCATACTAACACCCTGTGGTGGTCTAAATCTGCTTTGAGCCTCCCAGTGTCTGAAAGGTTCCTCCAAGGACATATCGCAGAGTATTGAACACGTATTACCACTTGGAATGTGTGACCATCGTCCAATCAATTCCATCTTCAAATTATCCCTTCAGCCTTCTTCCACGCCATTAAAATGTCTAAACTGGTTCAGTGCTGGAATAGTGTCTAGCTCCCAGGTCCCCACTGGCTTCTGTGAAAAGCTCTGTTTCTAAATGCACATTGGCAGCTTGAAACAACTAAAATGTGTTCTCTTATAATCCTATAGGCCAGAACTCTAAAATCAAGGTGTCAGCAAGCACTCCTTGCTGTTCCTAGGCTCTTAGCTGCATCACGCTCATCTCTGCCTCCATCTTTGTATGACCTTCTCTGTATGTCTCTCTGTCTTGTCTCCTCTTTAAGGATGTCAGTCTTTGGATTTAGGGCCAGTGTTAATCCAATATGATCTCATCTTGATCCTTAATTACATCTGCAAAGACCCTGTTTCCAAATAAGGTCACCTTTTTATTTGGTTCCATTTTGACACGCACTTTTGGGGAGACATTATTCAACCCATTAAAACTGGTATTGGTTCCTCAATTCCCATGGAGTTTCTGGGTAATTTGAAAACCCCCAGCTTAGCCTTGTCTCTTCTTGATTCTAGATTTTACCTTTGCATAGGAGTATTTCCCTCCACCCACCTTTCAGAGTCCCCCATACATCCCTCTTCCTTCATCTTATTCTACAATCCCACCAAGACTGGTATGCCCCTCCCATACCCAACCCTGGCTCCCAGAATCCAGGCATATTAAACATATTATGTGTCCCATGTGTGAATTCTACACAGGATGCTGAAAAGCGAAAGATGTGCATGGCTCTATTTGTCAAGGTATTTGTCTAGGATATGGCCGTAAGGGGTACATGGGGTGCCTACTGCCACATTCTCTGTCCCTCATGGAGAACTATGGCTTGTCGAGTAACTCAGAACCACTGAATTTTCTTCTGTTCAACCTCATTCTAGTTATTTTGGCTCTAAGATAAAGAAAAGTTAATTACTTGCATATTTGATCAACTGACAAAATCCAGACTGTATATTTTGAATCTTGATCATTTAGGATTACATGCCCAGATGAACCAAATTAATGGTTTCCTTCACTTTTAAGTGGTGTGGAAGAAATCTTGGCTGCCTTTCTCACTGCACCTACGTAAAGACCAGACTTTGTAAAAACAATAGTGATGGTAATAATAACTCTGGCACTTGGTAATCAACAAATCTCTGATTCAGGCTTGGTCTCAAGATAACTCTGCAACATGAGGCATGGATTGGGCCATCTTGTGTACAGGTGAGAAAATGATTCCCACTGCTTTGATCCTTAGTCTGATCCTGTATGGGCATAGTTTGGTCACAGGTAGGACTAATTCATTCATACTCTTGTTTAAGGCTTTTAACTTTGAAAGGGCAAAAAGGAACCATCAGCGTTTAATCTTTATATGAAAGAAAACCTATCCATCTTGGCAATTAGCTCCTCTCTTGTCAGTTTATCCTTCTCTCAGCTTCCTTTTATTTCTAATATTTAAAAGGCAAGTTAAAAAATAAAAAGGTAGCATGGTGTGTGGAAAGTAGCTCAGGCTTCAAAACAACCCTAGGTTGAATTCCACTGCTACCACATACAAACATGACTATGGGCTTCTCTCTTAACCTCTTTGAGTCTTGGTTTGTGCACCTGTAATGTCAACCTCAAGGTCAAGTTGAAAGGATTAAAGAAATGATGTATATCATGCACCCTGCATGAAACCTCTCACAGAACAGAGATACCCAGTGGTAGGTAGCAGTCTTCCTCTCCAATCTTGGCAGACTCTGATTTTGGAACAGGATTGGTCCTGGATTACAATGGCAAGGCTGACATTACAGCAACCTTCAGGCCAGTGTGCAAACACTCAGATCTGGCCATGTCAGGATGGGATGGGTGTGTGGTGGTACGAATCACTGCCTGGTGAGAGAAGGGTGATCTCTTCTCTAAGTTGTCAAGTTCATCCATGCCTTGCTTCCTGGAAACTCACTTCCCTTTTTGTGCTTGGATTCACCTCCTCCAAATGGGATAAAATAATCATCTCCCTCATCATATTGCTATAAAGAATTGTTAAAAACAATTGTCTTAAGTGAATTTTGACTGAGAAAATGTTAAGCAAGAGCTACCAAAGTGTTACAAAAACCAATAAGGAAGCCTGTTTTCAGTTAGCAAGATCCCTAACTAGGAGGGACTAAGCAGCTCTTACCCAAGTGCACACTATATAATTTCATCACAAGCTGAAAGCCAGCATCTCAGCATCCGGCCCTGCACCAACATCTGAAATACGTTTTCTCTTAACCCCCATCAGCCAAGAATAAACACTCTTAATGAAAGTCTCAGGAGGAGGTAAAAAGGAATTTGTTTTTCCAGTTGATTTTAACCATCTTTCCTAGAGTAAGGGGCTGTCCCTGGTGCTGCCTTCTTTATAACACCTCAGTCAAATATGGCCATGGCCACTGCCTCTAGCAAATTCCCTGGGTGCCAAGAATCAGGACCTGGCACCCGACAAGACGAACAGGCACCAGAATGTTTGGGTTCCAATTTACTAACTACTCTTTACTCTTTGGGTGAGCTCACATTTTAAACTTTACCCTTGAACTCTGCAGTTTTGTCCCACGATGTAGAAAGCTTAAAAGAGATCAAACACTGTTATTTCAAAACACTAACCGTCTCAGAAAGCTCCGTGGAATTAACATCAATTACTCACTATATGATGAAAGATCCATGCATACATGAATGCTCTTTTAGCTAGAGGAGTGTTTGCTGGGAATAATGCAAAGAGAATTTGAGAGCCAGATCATTAGTAGGAACAAAAAAACAGATCTGAAGATGGGAAATGATGTCCCCCTGGCAATAGGAGTTGTTGAATCCTGAAAAACTCTTGTTTATGGTTTTACCAGGAGCTTGTAACATCATCTAGAAAATAGATTTACAAATGTAATTAAGTAAAGTAAATAGGAAACTGCATGGAAAATTTGGCAGTGAATTATATATTTTTTTCTGATTATGTAAGTAATACACAAGTTCTTTGTGGAACATATGAAAAATAACAATATGGTCTGTAGAAGAAAATAAAAATCACCCAATTCTACCATCAAAGATAACTGTTTTCTGATGTGTGTGTGTGTATATATATATATATATATATATATATATATATATATATATATATAAATTTTCTTTTTCCACAAAATTGTATTTATGATCTATTTGTATTTGTCCTGTGATTTTCACTTCATGTAATATTTTTATATTGTAATATCTGAGTACCTGGCTTTCTAGGATACCCAATGCAAACATAATATTTCTTTGAGATTAAGAGTTATTTTAAAACATTTATTTGAATTTTCCAGTCTACTCTAAAATATATCCATATATATCCATATATCCAAAATATATCCATATATCATATACATGGATATTTAATACAAAATATGTATCATATAAATATAGAATGTAAAATTTATTATAGGTAAATAAATATAATATGTAACATAGAATATAATTTTATAAAATAGATAAATATATGAAGAATATAAAAATAAAATAAATAAAATACCATAGCTCTACATAAGTGGAAGATGCTATTTCCCTGTACTCTTGAAATTTTAGTTTTATACCACTTAAACACTTCTACTTACTACAAGCCTAAGAATTTTTGCCCAATTTTAGACAGCATCTTTAAAATACTCTCTGTTATTGGAAAAGATTCAGTGGTAATTTTTCACATACTAAACAAAAAGTTATCAACTTACAGAAAAAAAAAATCAATGGGTCTTAGTTTTTCACTTTCAAATTTTCTCCACTACATTTCCCATGCAGTTTGAGCATCTGTTGCCACTTGCTGGCCTGTGAGAAGATGAGTCACCATGTGGCAGACGATGAGCCATAGAATCATTCAGAAATAGGCACCAATGCTGGACATAGAAGTTGCTTTCCACATACTCCTCTGGTTGTTACTTTATATTGCATATAATAAAGTCATTTTTTCTCCAGGCACAGGCGTGGTGTTTCAAAGAGGAATTAAATCCATCAGTACGCCATGACTCACTTCACTGGGTGTCCTGGCTTCCCACTGTGCCACCTGATCTAGACCGACAATCACTATTGTAGGAAACCATCGGGTCCACTTGGGCATAAGAAAGACACGTGAACTGAAAGATGGAGACAAAACTCCCTGACCCAGTAACTTACCATTTATGGTAGGAATGAGCCCAGCCTAGTCGAGGAGCTATTCGTGGAAATGTCTCCACATTCCAACTCACCATAACCCAACATTCCACAGTTAGATCTTCATTCCTTTGGCTTCGACCTACAGAGGCTGTATTGCTTCTCCAAATTCAGATATCACAGAGATAAAACCATACACTTTAATTGATCATTTCCAACAGAGTTTCCCAAAGAAGGTTGATCAAGTTGTCTATAACAGTATCCTAGGTTGGGGTAGGGGGAAAAGGGGGAATGATTAATTGGAGATTTCTAAGTCCTACCTGGAGAGATTCTGATTCTTTAGCTCTGTGGTGGGTTCGGGGAATCCGATTTTTAGCAAACCCTCCAGGAGAAGCCCATGAACATTAGAATTTGAGAAATAATAATGTACATCTTGAAAATGAATGCAATTATGAATCCTTTCTTGATTGCAGAGGAGATAATTAAGGATCTCTGGGGGTAATTCAGTGACTATGACTAAAGTATACAAAGAGGGATCTGGACAGGACACTGAACCAGTCCTGTTTTCCCTGGAGTAGTCATTTATTAACTGCTTTCTCCAAGAGGGTATAATAATTGTGTACTTTGTATAAATACACTGTGAAAAGAGAAAAACAAATATCTGGGCCTTTGTGTCCCCTTCTGTTCCCGTAGGAAGTGGTTTACACGGCACAAATCAAAGCCTTCCACCTACCTTGGAGTTCTGTCCTTCATTTAGGCACGAGCCCCAGCAGAGAATTCTGGGTACCAGCTATTTTTAAGTAGACTCTGAGGGCACCTACCACAGCAGAGCCCTTTGGTGGAAGAAGCCACTGGACTCCTATATTAGTTTCCTGGGGCTACCATAACAAAGTATCAAAAAGTGATTGACTTAAACAATGGAAATGAATTGTCTCAACAGTTCTGGATGTAAGAAGTGTCAGCAGGGTTAGTTCCTTCTGAGGCTGTGAGGGGGATTCTGTTCCAGGCCTTTCTCCCAGCTTCTGGTAGCTTCAGACATGCCTTGGCTAGATGGCCACCTTCCTTTTGTGTCTTCACATCATCATCCGTCTGTGCCCGTCTGTCTCTGTGTCCAAGTTTCCCCTTTTTCTAAGGACGCCAGTCATATTGGATTAGGGTGCACCCAAATCACCCCACTTTAACTTGATTTCCTTTGTAAAGACTCTATCTCCTAATAAGGTCACACTCAAAGGTCCTGGGGACTTCAACATCTTTGGGGGGGACACAGTTCAGCCCTGAACACCTCCTCTTTCCCACTGGGCTTGTCTCAGCTATGCTGCTCTGTGCCCTTGGAGGTTGGGGACAGCAGATCTACTTCTGCACCTGGTCTTCCACTTTGCTCTGAGAAGCTGAACAAGCACCTCTCGTCACTCGCCCACAGCCCCACAGAGGATCCAAGCCCATCCTCAGCAATGTATGGGGAGCTAGTAAAGCCAGCTAATCACAGCAGGGTCACAAAAAATTAAAGCTCAACCTGGATGCTTACACCAAGCTAGGGAGTTGACAGGCAAGCCCTGGATGGTGTTTCAGAGTCAAGTTTTACCAGATTTCTCCTCCTTAGTGTGACTTTTATTAAACACTTCTTAAAAAGTTGCACTATTGTGTCTGACCTTAGAAACAAATTATACCCATGTCTCTGGAGGGATATTTCAACCTTGCCTCTAGGTCTTGCCCAGGAAAAGGTTAAAACAGAATGATTGGAGATTCACTTTTCCCATAGAACAATCTTCAACTAAGAGGACAATAATAGTGACAACAGCAAACCTCCTTACGATGCTATGATTTCACATTTTAAAAATTTGTTTATACAAAAAAATTGAATTTTCTACTTGTCACCTCTGAGGAAATCAAAAAGAATATGATTATTAGCCCTCAATAGGTGGTGAAATTTCCCACTTATCTTAAGGAACCTTATTTACTTCCCATGATCCTCACTCTTCATGTCTGGGAATATGGAACCCTGTTCATTCATAGTCTTTCCAGTGGGACCACTTGATGAAGCCACCGGCTCCTTCAACATCACATCTGTACGGGTGCCATGATGGATGTTGTCTGGTGCTGCAGGGCCACTGCTCAACCTCCTGATAGGGAAGCAAGAGGGTGGTGCTCACCGCTCCAGGGCATTGCTGGAACAGATTTGGCAGCAAGACATTAAGCAACAGAGATTAGGCTTAGGAATCTAATATGCAGCTGTGTGCTTACTGTTATCCAAATATTAGGAAACAATACCCGGAATCAGTGGCATTAGATATGTGCCCAAGGGCACAACTGAAATGTGATGCTCTTCACCTGTAGAGGTTTCTCCACTTGAAACACTCTTCGGTTTGCTGGAAAGACTAGTTTCCAGGAAGTCATGCCCATTTAGTCTGCCTGTCAAGTAGTGCTAGACTTCTTATCCAGGCTGTATGTGTGTGCATGTGTGTGCCTGTGTGTGCTTGAGCATGTGCATGCACACTGCTGGAAGAAGGCAGCCTTGGGTAGAACCTAATTTTATCTGGAAACAGTGTTTAGCTATTGTTCTTCTAGACCATACACGTCTAGGAAACAGTCAAAACCTTGGTGATAATTAGAAAATAACTAACCCTGAACTCTCTTGGCAGGGTCAAAGGATCTGAGTTGGGCAGGTAGCCCCAAGGGACCAGAGTGTGAAGCATCACTCTGTGTGCTGGCACTGCTCTAGGACATGTTCAGAGTCAAAAGAGTGTGGCAAAATCTTCTATAAATCTGGGCAACAAGTTTGGGCTTGGGAATGAGGAGTCTACACTAAATATCATCAGAAGCCCATGATGTTGGAGTATAAAGCTGGAGTGATGGTGAAGTGAGAGGACCCAGCTGTTACCATGGGCCGTATATCTCGTTTTGCCCTTGTTTTGCAGCAAAATGTCCAGCCCTTGGCCACCTTCAGTTATGAATGGAAGCCATTTCTGCAGGATTAAGGGCCTGGCAGCTCTTGGAAGGAGCTCAACCCTTATATTCAGATACTCTGAGGTCAGTCCCAGCTCAGCTGCTCTGTCTGTGGAAGCTTGAGATAGTCACATGACTTTCTTGAGCTTCCTTTTCCTAATCTTAAACCTGGGATAATAAAATCTCCCCCACAGGAGGTGAAAGGCTTACACATGTGAAAGTGCCTTGTACATATTAAGCACATAATTCCCAGTGAGTTTAGCTTTTATCTATTAAGTTTTGAGGTGACCTAGAAAGATATACCCTTAGAAAGCTAGAGAGGGCAGGCATTGTACACTTGTGCATGTCTTGAACCTTTCTTGACTGATGATTTCACATTTCATAGTTGTATATGAACAAGTTTCTCTTTTCACTGAAAATTAATACTTATTTTGTTTATAAAAATATTATAGAAAAACTGGGAAAATACAGAACTTCTAAAGAAACATCACCCAAATCATCCACCTTGAAAATCACCATTTATGTTATATGTTTCCTCTCAATATATATTTAACAATTAATTAAGTTTGAGATGTTTCCTTATACCCATAAGATGGGCAAAATTTAAAACATGTAAGAAGCATGTAGGAAAATAGTCCTAGCTCCTTCTTCTGGGTATGCAAATTGTTTCACATGCATTGGAGAGCAATTTGGCAATATCTGGTAAAGTTGCAGATTGCTGGATCATAAGGCCTGGCCATTCTCCTTATTGGTATATACAATATAGAAACTTTCTGTATGTCCAAGGAGACCAATTGAATTGTGTTCATTGCAGCATTGTTTGCAATAACCCCAAACTGGAAACAGTCCACAGGTCTATCAATGATAGAATGCATAAATAAATTGTGGTAAAGCCACACAATGAAATAATATATCAAAGTAAAATGAATGAACTCATTCTACATGTACCAGCATGGGTAAAATTTTAAATGTGTAATATCGAGTGAAAAAAGCAAGTTGTATAATTACACTTTTCCAGAGACTGGCCAAATGTACACTAAACCCATTTCCCTTTCCTGGCAGACTACATTTCTCAGCCATCCTTGTATTTAAGTAAGGCCATATTTCTGAGCTATGGCCCTGGAGATGTGGATAGAAGGGATGCATGCAGCTTTAGGCCTGTCCCCTAGAAGCTGACATCTAATTTAACTTCTCTAGCCCTTGGTTTCTCAATCTGTAAAATGGAGATAATAATAATAGTACCACTCAAACTGGTTATTTAGAGGATGAGTTAATGAGTTAGTACACGGGAAATGCTTAGCCTAGTACCTTGTATAAAATATTCTCATAAATATAACAACAATTATTATTGTTTCTATTATTATTTTTAGTATTACAGATGGCGCCCAACTTACAATGGTTGAACTTAACAGTTTTTGACTTTACAATGGTGGGAAGACAATATGCATTAGTAAAACCATGCTTCAAATTTTGAATTTTGATCTTTTCCGGGGCTAGTGATATGTGGTATGAAACTCTGTTATGATGCTGGGCAGCTCCCAGGCAGCCACACAATCATGTAGGTAAAAAAACCAATAACACTGACATCCATTCTGTACCCAGACAACCGCTCTGTTTTTCTCTTTCAAGACAGTATTCAGTAAATTACATGAGATATACAACACTTTTTTCCCCAAATTTATTTATTTATTTATTTATTTTTAAACATCTTTATTGGAGTATAATTGCTTTACAATGGTGTGTTAGTTTCTGCTCTATCACAAAGTTAATCAGCTATACGTATACATATACCCCCATATCGCCTCCCTCTTGCATCTCGCTCCCACCCTCCCTATCCCACCCCTCTAGGTGGTCACAAAGCACCGAGCTGATCTCCCTATGCTATGTGGCTGCTTCCCACTAGCTATCTATTTTACATTTGGTAGTGTATATATGTCCATGCCACTCTCTCACTTCATCCCAGCTTACCCTTCCCCCTCCCTGTGTCCTCAAGTCCATTCTCTACATCTGTGTCTTTATTCCTGTCCTGCCCCTAGGTTCTTCAGAACCTTTTTTTTTTTCTTTTTTTAGATTCCATATATATGTGTTAGCATACGGTATTCGTTTTTCTCTTTCTGGCTTACTTCACTCTGTATGACAGACTCTAGGTCCATCCACTTTTTATAAAATAAGCTTTGTGGTAGATGATTTTGCCCAACTGTAGGCTATTGTAAGTGTTCTTAGTACATTGAAGTTAGTCTGGGCTAAGCTAGGATGTTTGGTGGGCTAGGTGTATTAAATGCGTTTTCAATTTACAATATTTTCAGTTTACATTGGGTTTATTGGGATGTAACCCCATCGTAAGTAAAGGGAAGCTTTGTATTAATTCATTTTATTTATTTATTTAGTACTGCTACTGCTGCTACTGCTACTGCTATTTTATGGAGGGAAGGTAATGTGAGTAGACTATTATTCCATGTCCATGATTTCACCCACAGGAATCCCTTAGGGAATATATCATTATTATTTTGCCTTTACAGATGAGGACACTGACTTGCAGAGCAACTCACTAACTAGTAAGAAATAGAACTAGTATATGAACACAGGTTATTCTTCGAAATAACACAAATCACCTCTTTCAACTAACCTGCGGGTCTAAAGGATTCCACATGAGCATAAGTTGAGTTGAAGATTTTGTGTGTGCCTTTCATTTACTAATTTATAACATGCAGCACTGTAAAAAGTTTTCTTACCATGCTAGTTTATTATGAGTTTATTTTCAAATAAAATTACTGATAATATTGCAAAAGGAAAATAGAATAGTAGCAAGAGAAAAGATTGACTGTAAAAGTGCCTTGGATGGTAATAAGAGCAAGATGCCATTCAGCTCCTGTGGTTGTTTCAATGGTGAAAGAAAAGTCCTAAAATAAGATAGTTTCTTTGACATGCACCTTGGAGCACATGTCAAATTGTTGTCAGAGAAGAGAGCAGAGTCTAAATTCTAGACCTGCCCCACAGGAGAGGTCACTAAACACATCGAAGTTCTTTCCAAACACTTGGCATGGTGAGATAAACAGTTTTTCCCATTAGTTTTTAAACTCATGGGTATTTAAAAAAGAATAAAATATAACTTCTAATTAATTGATGTGCATGCTATAAAAATGTTATTTTATGTAAAATCTTTGTTTTTAGAAGTGTATTGAGCATGTTCAATAACAATAGGAGACTTCAGGTTATAATGCAGTCATTTCCAACAAATGACTCAAAAATTAAGGCCATTCTAGTATAAAGTAATTTTCAAGAGTCAGGGGCAAAATGTGAAACAGAAGAAAAATATAATAAGTTTTCATAAAGACATTTATTCAATTTACATTGAATACTGTAAATTATTCATTACTTTATGAATGTAATGGGGGGAGGTTTGGGGTGTATTTTGGTGTTAAAAATATTCTTTTCACTGACATGATATTGATTATTCTTTCTTCAATTATTATTTCATTATTTGGGCTTTCGTTTTGTTTCCCTGTACTACTTTCTTTGCAGTTAGGTCTAATCTTTTTTTAACTTTTCACACTGACTGTTTAGCTCATTAATTTTGACTTTCTTTTTTTCCCCCCCAATGAATATGATATACATTCCTATATATTTCCTCTTAAATACTGTTATGTTTGAGGGTATGGTAGTTTTCTTTTCATTTATTTCTAACAGTCTTCCATTTTGACCTGTTCTATGACTTATGTTTATAGGTCATATAAAGTGACCTATAAAGAAGTGTTTTTAAACTTTCAAAATGTTTTAAAACATGTTTTAAATTAACTTTAAATTGTCATTTTCTATTTTTTAGAATACTGTGCCAAAAGAACATGGACCCATGATACATAAGTATTTTGATATTTTAAAGATTTGCTTTGTGGCTTATTAAGAGGTCAATGTTTGTGTGTTCCATGGTGCATAAAAACAATGTAACTTCTCCAGTGATGAGACAGGGGTTCCATAAATGCTAACTAGATCAAGGTTTTCAGTTTTCTCACTTAAAAGTTCTACACACCTAATACTTTTTCTATTTGATCTGTTCTTCCGAGATAGATGTGTTAAAATTTTCAATTCTTATTGTAGATTTAAAATTTTTACCTGATAATTTTCTCATCTTTGCTGCATTCGTTTTTAGGCTACGTAGTTAGATACACATAATTTCAGAATTTTTATATATCTTTATTGAATTATTCCTCTTTTATGTTGTGGTGACCATTTTTATCTCTAATAATGGTTTTTTGTTTTGTTTTTTTTACCTTAAAGCCTATTTTTTCTAATATTAATAATAATGATATCAGTTTACTTCTGTCTTTGCTTACTTTTTAAAAACTTAAACAACATATAACTGGACTTTTAAAAATCCAATTTGAAAATCCAAGTCTTTTAATTAACGAACACAATCCATTGTAATCAGTCACTAAGAAAATTAATTTGTACCATATTATTTTCAGTTTTATACATACTACTTATTTTTTGCTTGTTTTCTTCTCCTCTCCTGCTTTATTTTCTTTTAGAAATTTTTTTAAATAAATTCTCTTTTCCCAATCTTCCCTAAGTTATATATTGTGCTTCTGTTCTTTAACTGGTGATGCCTAAATATTTAGTTTGCATACTTAACTTGAGTCTAATATTAACAAGTATCTCAGCCATTCTCATGAACTGTACAAATATATGAGTTTGCTTGAAGTCCAATCACTTCCTCTCACCTTATAGGCTATAGTTATCTATTAGTTTAATTGAACCTCATTTTTTATGTTTTATATTTAGTTGCAAAATTTTTAATGGTCCCTAAATCAGTTGTAGTTATATGTGTATTCAATTAAGTTTGCGGTTCTTAGGTTTTGCATAAATCAAAATGCTGTTATTTCATCCTTACTCTCGAATAATAGCTCAGTTGTATGTAAAATTCTATATTAATATTTTTCCCTCAGCACTTTATATTATTTCATTATCTTCTGATCTCTATTATGGCTTTTGAGAACTCTGTTTTTTTTTTGTTTGTTTGTTTGTTTTGGCAGTACACAGGCCTCTCACTGTTGTGGCCTCTCCCGTTGCGGAGCACAGGCTCCGGACGCGCAGGCTCAGCGGCCATGGCTCACGGGCCCAGCCACTCCGCGGCATGTGGGATCTTCCCGGACCGGGGCACGAACCCATATCCCCTGCATCGGCAGAAGGACTCTCAACCACTGCGCCACCAGGGAAGCCCTCTTTAGTTTTATTGTGAGTAAAAAGGGGCAAGTGGTTTACTTCTAGTAATATAAAGTGTTAAAACCTGAAGTCTTCAGATGTTGTCCCATTACTGCTATTAAACACTGTATACGGTGGTTCTCAACCAGGAGCTATTTTACCCCCTCCCCCAAGGAACATATGTCAATGTCTAGAGACCGTTTGGGTGGTTATACCCAGGGGAAGGGAGGCTACTGCATTTGGGGAGTCGAGGCCAAGGATGCAGCTAAACACCCTGCAATGCACGGGACAGAGGGATACCTCCCACCCACACCCCACTGCAGCAGGAAATGATGTGGCCCAAAATACCAAAAGGGACAACATTAATGAACGTTACTGTATCAAATGATTTTTCTAAAGAGACTAAAACCTTATACTACATGACTGGCTCAAAAGTCTGTTAAATTTTTAACACCTTTATTGAGATGTAATTCACATATCAAACAATTCACACATTTGGAGTGTCCAATTTAATGGTTTCTGTTTGTTCATAGAATTGTGCAATCACCACAACCAATTTTACATTTTCATCACCCCACAAAGAAGGCCCATACACTTTAGTCGTAATCTCCCCACCCTTCCCCTACCCCCTCCCCAAGCCCTAGGCAACCACTAATCTACTCTCTACCTCTATAGATATGCCTGCTCTGTATATTTCACATAAATGGAATTATACAATATGTGATCTTTTGTGTCTGGCTTCGTTCACTTAGCATAACGTTTTCAGGGTTCATCCATATCGTGGCATGTTTCAGTGCTTCATTCCTTTTCATTGATGAATAATACGGTATGTAAATAAACTGTCTTATTTATGCATTCATCAGTAGATGAGCATTTGGGTTATTTCTACTTCAGGGCTATTTTGAATTGTGCTGTTATGAATATTCATGTATAAGTTTTTGTATGAATGTATGTTTTCATTTCTCTTGGGTATATATCCAGGAAAAGAATTACTGGATCATATAACTCCATGTTTCACAGTTTGAAGAACTTCCAAAGTAGCTCAGCCATTTTATATTACCACCACTAATGTATGAACATTTCGATTTCTCCACATGCTTATAATTTATCACTATTTGTCTTTCATAATTATTATCCTAGTGGGTGTGAAGTAGTATCTCATTGTGGTTTTGATTTGCATTTCCCCAATGGCTAATGACGCTGAGCATCTTTTCATGTATTTATTAACCAGCTCTTAGAAGAAATGTCTATTCAGATCAATCATCCATTTTTAATTCAGTTATGTATATTTTTATTACTGAGTTGTTAAAAATTCTTTATATAGACACAAGTTCCTTATCAGATATACAATTTGCAAATATTTTTCTCTCATTCTGTGGGTTGTCTTTTCACTTTCTTGATGGTATCATTTTTTAAATTAATTAATTAATTTATTTATTAATTTTGGCTGCTGTTGTGCACGGGTTTTCTCTAGTTGCAGTGAGCAGGGTCTACTCTTCATTGCGGTATGCAGGCTTTTCACTGCAGTGGCTTCTCTTGTTGTGGAGCACGGGCTCTAGGCAAGCAGGCTTCAGTAGTTGTGGCACGTGGGCTCAGTAGTTGTGGCACACGGGCTTAGTTCCTCCACAGCATGTAAGATCTTCCCAGACCAGGGCTCAAACCCGTGTCCCCTGCATTGACAGGCAGATTCTTAACCACTGCACCACCAGGGAAGTCCTTGATGGTATCATTTGAGGCACAAAACTTTTTCATTTTGATAAGTTCCAATTAATCTAATATTTTCTTTTGTAACTTGCATTTTAAAAATTTCCTATCTAAGGCTTTGACTAACTTTAGGTGACAAAGGTTTCCTTCTATGTTTTCTCTCAAGAGTTTTATAGTTTTAGATCTTACATTTAGGTCTATGATGTATTTTGAGTTAATTTTTGTATAGTGTAAGGAAGGCATCCAACTTCATTCTTCTGCATGTGGATATTCAATTGTTACAGCACCATTTGTTGAAAAGACTATGTCCCCATGGAATTGTCTTGGCATCCTTGTTGAAATTAATTGACCATAAATATGAGGGCTGATTTTTGGACTCTCAATTCTGTTCTATTGATCTATGTCTGTCCTTATGCTAGTACGACAGTGTCTACAGTCTTGTAATAAGTTTTGAAATTAAGAAGTGTGAGTTCTTCAACTTTGTTCTTATTCAAGATTACATTAGGGACTTCCCTGGTGGTCCAGTGGTAAAAAATTCGCCTTCCAATGCAGGGTACGTGGGTTGGAGCCCTGGTCAGGGAACTAAGATCCCACATGCGGCAGGGCAACTAAGCCTGTGTGCCACAACTACTGAGCACGTGGGCCACAACTAGAGAGGCTGCATGCTACAGACTACAGAGCCCCTGCACTCTGGAGCCCATGTGCCACAACTAGAGAGAGAAAACCCACATGCCACAACTAGAGAGAAGCCCGTGCTCCACAACGAAGAGCCTGCACTGCAATGAAAGATCACATGTGCTGCAACTAAGACCCAACACAGCCAAAAAAATAATAAATAAAATAAATGAAAAAGAAAATACATTGTTTTGGCTATTCTGTGTCTTTTGACTTTCCATATGAATTTTGGAATCACCTTGTTAATTTCTGAAAAACAACCAGCTGGGATTTTGATAGATTGAATCTGTAGATCAGTTTGAGGGACAGCACCATTTTAACAATATCAAGTCTTTCATTCCAAGAACATGGAATGACTTGCCATTTATTTTGGTCTTCTTTAATTCCTTTCAAAAAAAGTCTTAAAGTTTTCAATGTACAAGTTTTACTCTACTTTTGTTAAATTTATTCCTAAGTTTTTATTCTTTTTGGATGCTATTGTAAATGGAATTGTTTTCTTAATTTCATTTTCAGATTCCTAGCATATAGCAATACAAAACTGATTTTTGTAAGTTGATCTTGTATCCTACAATCTTGCAGAACTGACTTATATTACTTTTTTTTAGTGGATTCTTAGGATTTTCTATATACAAGAGCATGCCATATATAGGGATGATTTTCTTTCTCTTTTTTTTGACATCTTTATTGGAGTCTAATTGCTTTACAATGGTGTGTTAGTTTCTGCTTTATAACAAAGTGAATCATTTATACATATACATATGTTCCCATATCCCTTCCCTCTTGTGTCTCCCTCCCTCCCACCCTCCCTATCCCACCCGTCTAGGTGGTCACAAAGCACCGAGCTGATCTCCCTGTGCTAGGCGGCTGCTTCCCACTAGCTATCTATTTTATGTTTGGTAGTGTATATATGTCCATGCCACTCTCTCACTTTGTCACAGTTTACCCTTCCTTCTCCCCATATCATCAAGTCCATTCTCTAGTAGGTCTGTGTCTTTATTCCCGACTTACCCCTAGGTTCTTCATGACCTTTTTGTTTCTTAGATTCCATATATATGTTTTAGTATACAGTATACAGTATTTAGTATACAGTATTTATTTATTTTTCTCTTTCTGACTTACTTCACTCTGTATGACAGATACTAGGTCCATCCACCTCACTACAAATAACTCAATTTTGTTTCTTTTTATGGCTGAGTAATATTCCATTTTATATATGTGCCACATCTTCTTTATTCATTCATCTGTTGATGGACACTTAGGTTCCTTCCATGTTTTGGCTATTGTAAATAGAGCTGCAATGAAAATTTTGGTACATGACTCTTTCTGAATTATGGTTTTCTCAGGGTATATGCCCAGTAGGGGGATTGCTGGGTTGTCTGGCAGTTCTATCTGTAGTTTTTTAAGGAACGTCCATACTGTTCTCCATAGCGGCTGTATCAATTTACATTCACACCAACAGTACCAGAGAGTTTCCTTTTCTCTAAACCCTCTCCAGCATTTATTATTTCTAGATTTTTTGATGATGGCCATTCTGACTGGGGTGAGATGATATCTCATTGTAGTTTTGATTTGCATTTCTCTAATGATTAATAATGTTGAGCATTCTTTCATGTGTTTATTGACAATCTGTATATCTTATTTGGAGAAATGTCTGTTTAGGTCTTCTGCCCATTTTTGGATTGGGTTTTTTGTTTTTTTGATATTGAGCTGCATGAGCTGCTTGTAAATTTTGGAGATTAATCCTTTGTCAGTTGCTTCATTTGCAAATATTTTCTCCCATTCTGAGGGTTGTCTTTTGGTCTTGTTTATGGTTTCCCTTGCTGTGCAAAAGCTTTGAAGTTTCATTAGGTCCCATTTGTTTATTTTTGTTTTTATTTCTATTTCTCTAGGAGGCGAGTCAAAAAGGATCTTGCTGTGATTTATGTCATAGAGTGTTCTGCCTATGTTTTCCTCTAAGAGTTTTATAGTGTCTGTCCTTACATTTACGTCTTTAATCCATTTGGAGTTTATTTTTGTTTGTGGTGTTAGGGAGTGTTCCAATTTCATACTTTTACATGTACCTGTCCAGTTTTCCCAGCACAACCTATTGAAGAGGCTGTCTTTTCTACCCTGTATATTCTTGCCTCCTTTATCAAAGATAAGTTGACCATATGTACGTGGGTTTATCTCTGGGCTTTCTATCCTGTTCCATTGATCTATATTTCTGTTTTTGTGCCAGTACCATACTGTCTTGATTACTGTAGCTTTGTAGTATAGTCTGAAGTCAGGGAAACTGATTCCTCCAGCTCTGTTTTTTGGTCTCAAGATTGCTTTGGCTATTCGGGGTCTTTTGTGTTTCCATACAAATTGTGAAATTTTTTGTTCTAGTTCTGTGAAAACTGCCATTGGTAGTTTGATAGGGATTGCATTGAATCTGTAGATTGCTTTGGGTAGTAGAGTCATTTTCACAATGTTGATTCTTCCAATCCAAAAACATGGTATATCTCTCCATCTATTTGTATCATCTTTAATTTCTTTCATCAGTGTCTTATAATTTTCTTCATACAGGTCTTTTGTCTCCTTAGGTAGGTTTATTCCTAGATATTTTTTTTGGTTTCACTTTCAGATATTTCATCATTAGTGTATAGGAATGCCAGAGGTTTATGTGCATTAATTTTGTATCTTGCTACTTTACCAGATTCATTGATTAGCTCTAGTAGTTTTCTGGTAGCATCTTCAGGATTCTCTGTGTAGAGTATCATGTCATCTGCAAACAGTGACAGCTTTACTTCTTCTTTTCTGATTTGTGTTCCTTTTATTTCTTTTTCTTCTCTGATTGCTGTGGCTAAAACTTCCAAAAATATGTTGAATAATAGTGGTGAGAGTGGGCAACCTTGTCTTGTTCCTGATCATAGTGGAAATGGTTTCAGTTTTTCACCACTGAGGACAGTATTGGTTCTAGGTTTGTCATATATGCTCTTTATTATGTTGAGGAAAGTTCCCTCTATGCCTACTTTCTGCAGGGTTTTTTAACATAAATGGGTGTTGAATTTTGTCAAAAGCTTTTGCTGCATCTGTTGAGATGATCATATGGTTTTTCTCCTTCAGTTTGTTAATATGGTGTATCACGTTGATTGATTTGCGTATATTGAAGAATCCTTGCATTCCTGGTATAAACCCCACTTGATCATCGTGTATGATTCTTTTAATGTGCTGTTGGATTCTTTTTCTAGTATTTTGTTGAAGATTTTTGCATCTATGTTCATCAGTGATAGTGGCCTGTAGTTTTCTTTCTTTGTGACATCTTTGTCTCGTTTTGGTATCAGGGTGAATGTGGCCTCATAGAATGAGTTTGGGAGTGTTCCTCCTTCTGCTATATTTTGGAAGAGTTTGAGAAGGATAGGTGTTAGCTCTTCTCTAAATGTTTGATAGAATTCACCTGTGAAACCTTCTGGTGCTGGGCTTTTTTGTTGTTGTTGGGAGGTTTTTAATCACAGTTTCAATTTCAGTGCGTGTGATTGGTCTGTTCATATTTTCTATTTCTTCCTGGTTCAGGCTCTGCAGGTTGTGCATTTCTAAGTATTTGTCCATTTCTTCCAGGTTGTCCAGTTTATTGGCATAGAGTTGCTTGTAGTAATCTCTCATGATCCTTTGTATTTCTGCAGTGTCAGTTGTTACTTCTCCTTTTTCATTTCTAATTCTATTGATTTGAGTCTTCTTCCTTTTTTTCTTGATGAGTCTGGCTAATGGCTTACAATTTTTTTTATCTTCTCAAAGAACCACTGTTTGCTTTTCTTGATCTTTGCTATCATTTCCTTCATTTCTTTTTCATTTATTTGTGATCTGATCTTTATGATTCCATTCCTTGTGCTAACTTTGGGGTTTTTTATTCTTCTTTCCCTATTTGCTTTAGGTGTAAAGTTAGGTTGTTTATTTGAGATGTTTCCTGTTTCTTAAGGTAGGATTGTATTGCTATAAACTTCTCTCTTAGAACTGCTTTTGCTGCATCCCATAGGTTTTGGGTTATCCTGTCTCCACTGTCATTTGTTTCTAGGTATTTTTTTATTTCCTCTTTGATTTCTTCAGTGATCACTTCGTTATTAAGTAGTGTATTGTTTAACCTCCATGTGTTTGTACTTTTTACAGATGTTTTCCTGTAATTGATATCTAGTCTCATAGCGTTTTTGTCGGAAAAGATACTTGATACGATTTCAATTTTCTTAAATTAACCAAGGTTTGATTTGTGACCCAAGATACGATCGATCCTGGAGAATGTTCCATGAGCACTAAAGAAAAATGTGTATTCTGTTGTTTTTGGATGGAATGTCCAATAAATATCAATTAAGTTCATCTTGTTTAATGTATCATCTAAAGCTTCTGTCTTCTTATTTATTTTCATTTTGGACGAGCTGTCCATTGGTGAAACTGGGGTGTTAAAGTCCCCTACTATGAGTTACTGTCGATTTCCTCTTTTATGGCTGTTAGCATTTGCCTTATATATTGAGTTGCTCCTATGTTGGTTGCATAAATATTTACAATTTTTATATTTTCTTCTTGGATCGATCCCTTGATCATTATGTAGTTTCCTTCTTTGTCTCTTGTAATAGTCTTTATTATAAAGTCTATTTTATCTGATATGAGAATTGCTAGTCCAGCTTTCTTTTGATTTCCATTTGCATGGAATATCTTTTTCCATCGCCTCACTTTCAGTCTGAATGTATCCTTAGGTCTGAAGTGGTTATCTTGTAGATAGCATATATATGGGTCTTGTTTTTGTATTCATTCAGTTAGTCTATGTCTTTTTGTGGGAGCATTTAATCCATTTACATTTAAGATAATTATCAATATATATGTTCCTATTCCCATTTTCTTAATTGTTTTGGGTTTGTTCTTGTAGGTCTTTTCCTTTTGTTGTGTTTCTTGCCTAGAGAAGTTTCTTTAGCATTTGTTGTACAGCTGGTTTGGTGGTGCTGGTTTTTGCTTGTCTGTAAAGCTTTTAATTTCTCCATCAAATCTGAATGAGATCCTTTCTGGGTAGAGTAATCTTGGTTGTAGTATTTTCCCTTTCATCACTTTAAATATGTCCTGCCACTCCCTTCTGCTTGCAGAGTTTTTGCTGCAAGATCAGCTGTTAACCTTATGGGGATTCCCTTGTGTGTTGTTTGTTGCTTTTCCCTTGCTGCTTTTAATATGTTTTCTTTGTATTTAATTTTTGATAGTTTGATAAATATGTCTCTTGGTGTGTTTCTCCTTGGGTTTATCCTGTATGGACCCCCTGTGCTTCCTGGACTTGATTAACTATTTCCTTTCCCATATTAGGGAAGTTTTCAACTATAATCTCTTCAAATATTTTCTCAGTCTAGTTCTTTTTCTCTTCTTCTTCTGGGACCCCTATAATTCGAATGTTGGTGCATTTAATGTTGTCCCAGACGTCTCTGAGACTGTCCTCAGTTCTTTTTATTCTTTTTTCTTAATTCTGCTCTGCAGTTGCTATTTCCACTCTTTTATCTTGCAGGTCACTTATCCGTTCTTCTGCCTCAGTTATTCTGCTATTGATTCCTTCTAGAGAATTTTTAATTTCATTTATTGTGTTGTTCATCATTTTTTGTTTGCTCTTTAGTTCTTCTCGGTCCTTGTTAAACGTTTCTTGTATTTTCTCTATTCTATTTCCAAGATCTTGGATCATCTTTACTATCATTTTTCTCAATTCTTTTTTCAGGTAGACTGCCTATTTCCTCTTCATTTGATAGGTCTGGTGGGTTTTTGTGTTTCTCCTTCATCTGCTGTGTGTTTCTCTATCTTCTCATTTTGCTTAACTTACTGTGTTTGGGGTCTCTTTTTCGCAGGCTGCAGGTTCGTAGTTCCCATTGTTTTTGGTGTTTGTCCCCAGTGGCTAAGGTTGGTTCAGTGGATTGTGTAGGCTTCCTGTTGGAGGGTACTAGTGCCTGTATTCTGGTGTATGAGGCTGGATCTTGTTTTTCTGGTGGGCAGGTGCACATCTGGTGGTGTGTTTTGGGGTGTCTGTGGCCTTATTATGATTTTAGGCAGCCTCTCTGCTAATGGATGGGGCTGTGCTCCTGTCTTGCTAGTTGTTTGGCATAGGGTGTCCAGCACTGTAGCTTGCTGGTCATTGAGTAAAGCTGGGTCTTGGTGTTGAGATGGAGATCTCCAGGAGATTTTTGCCATTTGATATTACATGGAGCTGGGAGGTCTCTGGTAGGTGTCCTGAACTTGGCTCTCCCACCTCAGAGGCACAGCACTGACTCCTGGCTTAAGCACCAAGAGCCTTTCATCCACACGGCTCAGAATAAAAGGGCAAAAAAATAGAAAGAAAGAAAGTGAGCGAGAGAGAGAGAGAGAGAGAGAGAGAGAGAGAGAAAGAGGATAAAATAAAATAAAGTAAGATAAAATAAAATAAAGTTATTAAAATAAAAAATAATTATTAAGAAAAAAATTTTTTAAGTTAAAAAAAAAAAGAATCAAAATCAGACAGACAGAACCCTAGGGCAAATGGTGAAAGCACAGCTATATAGACAAAATCTCACACAGAAGCACACACATACACACTCACAAAAAGAGGAAAAGGGGAAAAAATAATATATCTTGCTCCCAAAGTTCGCCTCCTCAATTTGGGATGATTCCTTTTCTATTCAGGTATTCCACAGATGCAGGGTACATCAAGTTGACTGTGGAGATTTAATCCGCTGCTCCTGAGGCTGCTGGGAGAGATTTCCCTTTCTCTTCTTTGTTTGCACAGCTCCTGGGGTTCAGCTTTGGATCTGGCCCCGCCTCTGCGTGTAGGTCGCCTGAGGGCATCTGTTCTTGCTCAGACAGAACGGGGTTAAAGGATCAGCTGATTCGGGGGCTCTGGCTCACTCAGGCTGGGGGGAGGGAGGGATACAGATGCGGGCAAGCCTGAGGCAGCAGAGGCCGGCAGGACGTTGCACCAGCCTGAGGCGCGCCATGAGTTCTCCCTGGGGAAGTTGTCCCTGGATCACGGGACCCTGGCAATGGCGGGCTGCACAGGCTCCTGGGAGGGGAGGTGTGTGGAAACATTTCCTCCTTCGCAGCTCCCTCCCACTGGTGCAGGTCCCATCCCTGTTCTTTTGTCTCTGTTTTTTCTTTTTTCTTTTGCCCTACCCAGGTACGTGGGGAGTTTCTTGCCTTGTGGGAGGTCCGAGGTCTTCTGTCAGGGGTCAGTAGGTGTTCTGTAGGAGTTGTTCGACATGTAGATGTATTTCTGATGTATCTGTGGTGAGGAAGGTGATCTCCGCATCTCACTCTTCCTCCATCTTCTCAAATCTCTGAGATGATTTTCTTTCTTCCTTTACAATCTGGATGGTTTTATTTATTTCGTTTGTCTTTTTTTTTTTTTTTTTTTTTTTCGCGGTACGCGGGCCTCTCACTGCTGTGGCCTCTCCGGACGCGCAGGCCTAGTGGCCATGGCTCACGGGCCTAGCCGCTCCATGGCATGTGGGATCTTCCCAGAATGGGGCACAAACCCGTGTCCCCTGCATCGGCAGGCGGACTCTCAACCACTGCGCCACCAGGGAAGCCCTCGTTTGTCTTTTTAAAAAATATTTATTTATTTGTTTGCTTGTTTATTTTGGCTGTGCGGGGTCTTAGTTGCAGCACATGGGATCTTTAGTTGTGGCCTGTGGACTCTTAGTTGCAGCATGCGGACTACTTAGTTGCAGCTTGTGGGCATCTTAGTTGTGGCATGCATGCAGGATCCAGTTCCCAGAACAGGGATTTTGTCTGCCTAATTTCCAAAGCTTTGCCCTCCAGTATAATGTCAAATAGAAGTGATGAGTGTGGACCTGTTTGTATTTTGCCTTATCTTGGAGAAGAAACATTCAATTTTTCATTATTAAGCGTGTTGTTATCTGTGAGCTTTTTTTTTTTTTTTTTTTTTTTTTTGCGGTATGTGGGCCTCTCACTGTTGTGGCCTCTCCCGCTGCGGAGCACAGGCTCCGGACGCGCAGGCTCAGCTGCCATGGCTCACGGGCCCAGCCGCTCCGCGGCATGTGGGATCTTCCCGGTCCGGGGCACGAACCCGTGTCCCCTGCATCGGCAGGCGGACTCTCAACCACTGCGCCACCAGGGAAGCCCCTGTGAGCTTTTTATAGCTACCCTTTGTGAAGTCCAAAATATTTCCTTCTATTCCTGAGTGTTTATTGAGTGTTTATTGAGTGTTTTTATCATGAATGGGTGTTGGCTTTTGTCAAATGTTTTTATGCTCTAGTGAGATAGTCATGTAGTTTTTGTCCTTTATTCTATTGATATGTTATATAAGAGTGATTGATTTTTAGATGTTAAACCAGCCTTACATTCTTGGGATATTTCCCACTCGGTCATAGTGAATAATCCTTCTTAAATGTTGCTGGATTCAGCTGACTATTATCTTGATGGGGATTTTTTTGTGTCTATGTTCGTAAAAGACATTGGTTTGTAGTTTTGAGAGTTTTCTTATGATGTATTTGTTTGATTTTTGTGTCTTTGTAACAATGGCCACAGAAAATTATTTGTAAATTGTTTCCTCCTCTTCTATTTTTTCAAATAATTTCTAAAACGACACTCTTATTTTTTTTTAATGTTTGGTAAATGCACTAGTGAAGTTATCTGGGTCAGGGCTTTTCTCTGTGGGAAGTTTTAAAATTAGTCATTCAATATTTATATTTTTGTAGGCCTAATCAGATTTGTTAGGTGAAAAATGTTTATAATTATTATATTTTTCTGATAGATTGACCCCATTATAAAATGTCCTGTTTATTTCCAGTATCATTTCTTTGGCCTTAATGTATATTTTGCGTGATATTAGTAGCTCCCTTATGATTGCTCTTTGCATGGCATATCTTTTTTCATTTTTAAATTTTCAACCTCTTTATATCTTTGAATCTAAAGTTTATGACCCAGGGACAACATATAATTGAATCATGTTTTTTCAAATCCAGTCTAACAATGTATGCTTTTTGATCAGACTATTTAATCTCTTCACATTCAGTATTGTTACTGATATGGTTGGATTTGCACCTTCTGTTTTGCTTTTTGCTTTCTATAAAGCTCATGTCACATTTTGCTCCTCTGTTATCCTTTACTACTTTCTTTTGTGTTAAGTGAATATTTACAGTGTAATACTTTAATTCCTCTAATAATTTTTGAGTTACTTTTTTAGTGGCTTATAAGAAGGTATTTTCTAGGGCTTATACTATACACCTTAATTTATCAGAATTGACTTCAGACTCATGCTAAATTAATACCAACCAGTGAGATATAGAAATTTTACTCTTACGTAGCTCCTCCCTGTTTTGTGGTGTTATTGTTATGCATGCTCTTTCTCACATATATATGTGTATAAATATATATATATACACATACATCTCTCTATATATGTATACAAATATACATATACATATATAATAAACGCAACAATACATTGCTTTAGTTACCACTTTAGGTAATTTCATATCATTTAAGCAAGCTGAGATAAGAAAGGAGAGAAAATATGTATCTAAAGACTTGTTTATCTCAGTCTTCTTACTTTTCATTTCTGGTACTCTTTTTTTTTTTTTTTTTTTTTTTTTTTTGTGGTACGCGGGCCTCTCACTGTTGTGGCCTCTCCCGTTGCAGAGCACAGGCTCCGGACACGCAGGCTCAGTGGGCCATGGCTCACGGGCCTAGCCGCTCCACGGCATGTGGGATCTTCCCGGACCAGGGCACGAACCCGTGTCTCCTGCATCGGCAGGCGTACTCTCAAACACTGTGCCACCAGGGAAGCCCTCATTTCTGGTGCTCTTTATTTGCTATTGTAGATTCAAGTTACCATCTGGTGTCATCACTTTACCGCAACAAGTCTTTGTTCCCTCCCACCTCCTTTATGCTGTTATTGTCAGATATATTACATTTTTATATATATTCATATATATGTGTGTATATATATATGAATCATACTTTGAATAAAAGTTCTACACATAGTAAAATGATTCGTTACTGCTGTCCTGGGTTCCTTATAGACCAAACAGAAACAAATCAACAACTTTTTTTCTAGCAAGATGTAATGATGGAAATTAAAGGACTTTATGAATTTGTGATCTGTTTGAAGGACCAACCAAGGCTGGGTTTAAAGATCCCCTCCAATTTATTAAAGAGAGCTTCACAACTGGGAGCCCTTTCTGATTGGACCAACCAGGCACTGAAACTATCACAACCCCTTCAATGTCTGATATCTTATAGTTGTAGAGACACAGCTTGAATGCTGGCATTGGCATTATTCTAGGGTTCCTTTTTGCCTATATAAACATTTCAATAAATATGAGTTTATGTATAAAGATATCTGTTATTTGTGGAATCTGAATAATGAGCACATGCTTTTTACAACCTTTTATATTTCTGAATTTTAAAACTCGTTCAGCATCCTGAGTCAGACAAAAGTAAGAACAAAATGAAATACAAACCTGGCAACAGAGGTGTTTTCTGACTCATGAATAAGACATACAGGTAGAGGCAATACCTGTCAGACAGGTTAAGTTTGTGGCTAGATCACTTTCTCCATGCTCAAACAGCCTGTGATGTCCAGAAACCCAGGAAGGTAGTTTCCTGATAAAATCATGAAATGCTTGGGTTTCAACTGAGATCTTAACTCTTGAGAAAAATCAATATAGTTCATGCACAGTGTCAGTAGATTTCATAGGTTTTGGACACAAAAACTCTTCTGCAGGGCCTTTCTTGAAGCATATAAGACATTTCCTCCTTTTTCTTTTTACCTTTGTTCGTTGGAAAATCTTTCAACAAACTGCTTCAGGTTTTGACTAAACTTTCTCTCCTTTTGCTCAAAAAGCTAAGCTACAATTGGAGCTTTATTAATTACTCCTAGAGAAAAAGGTGTAGATACCCCATTGCTACCCAAGGGAGTGCTGAAATGGGAGCCTAGTGACGGCAATTTGTTCTCCTTGTTTTCTGAGATTGTACTTTTAATCTATGAACGATATAAAAGTTTAACGTTTTGTCTGAAATGTTCACCACCAAAATTACTAAGATACGGAGTACTTGGAACTACTAAGTAGTTAAAAAAGCCATCAGTGTCTATCGGTCTGTGAAGTACTCTGGAAGTTGTTAACTTTTACGGACAACAAAGAGACATGTGAAGATAAAACACTTGGATCTTTGATGACTGCCAGAGATGATTTTCTCTAGAATAAGTATGTCATCTTTCTGAAGATAGATGATTAAGACTGTGCTAATATTTCCATTCTGCAATTGTATTGTTATTTCCTTTTGCCCATAACTTTTTTTTAATTGAAGTATAGTTGATTTACAATGTTATGTTAATTTCTGCTGTACAGAAAAGAGATTCAGTTTATATATATATTACATGTATTCTTATATATATATATATTCTTTTTTTTTACATTCTCTTCCATTATTGGTTATTACCAGATATTGAGTATAGTTCCAATACTCTATGTCCAGGGATTGGTGTGGAGAAGAAAGACCACAGGGACAAATGTTTCTCCCTTTCAGTTCTCTACATCTTTTACCTGTCCTTCCCTCACAAAACATTTTTGTTCTCAGAGGTTATTCCCTGGTTAGACATGATCCTGTAACTGCGAGGCAAGTGACTTGTGAAGGTCTGAAGGTTAAAACCCTACAAGTAGGTTTGCAGAAGTGACAGGGAACATCTGGGATGTTTCTGGATGAGTGTCAACCTGCAGAAACAAGCCATTTTCCACTGAACTGGAAAAGCTGGCTCGCTGTCACAGGAGAAAAGACCTATTCACAGGAGCTGATGGAAAAGAATTGAGATCTAGCTGTTTTGTTTTTGTTTTTGATATTTCAGAGAGCCAGATGTTTGTAGAGGCATGTTCACCCTTACTACCAAGATTCCAACCAGAACAATTTTTGATGTGACATTTACTTTACAACTTTGATATTTGTAACATTGTTCAGTTCCCACAAGCTTGCTATCTGATCACCCCAAGGTCACAAAGCCACCCACCCAGAAAGTATATCAAATGTAATAACCACCAAGGGTGGCATTACAGTGAAGGCATCCTGCCTCCCCCGAGAACCCACAGGCAACCCACAGGATGCCCGTGGCAGGGAATCTGAACGCATGAGTTCGGAAAAGACCTCTCCTGGCGTCCTGATTTATTTTTATTTTTCCCTTTTCTCCCTTCTTTTCTTTTAAAAACCTTCAAAAAAATAATTTCCATTGTAGCTGGAAAGGCAGAAAAGGTACTTAACTTCAACCACATTTCTGGTACCCTATAAAAGCTAAATAAAAATAATAGTGTTATTAGTGTTAGTAAGTGTTAAATAGTGAACAAAGCACAGCATAGATATGCACAATCTTTGCAGGCCAATGAGCAAACCAAAGATATGAAAAAGATCAGCTCCTTCAACCTTATCTTAAAATAGAAATTAGAGTTACAAGGGAAATAGAAGCACTACCACTCCCAGCATGGGGAACTCTGCTTGGACCCTCATCTGAGCTTTAAGTGAAAGCAGAAAGCATTCGTGTGTGTCTGCTTTGCTGTGACTGCCCTACAGTGGAAAAAAGACATTTTTCCTGTGACTTTTATCATTTGATGCAGATGTTTGGCCCAAGTCTCCTGACCTTGTCAGCAAAATTGTCATTAAAAAATTAGAACAAGACTCTTGGTTTATGTGTGTTTTCTTATGAGGTGTAAATTTGCATATATGAGCATTATTTTTACTGCTATTCCTTACAGAGCTTTTATTCCTGGGGTATATTTCCTATTCTTTCTCCTTGTTATGAGTAATTAGATATATTACTTAAATTTACTGGTCACTTCTATCTCTCCCCACCCTTGTATCCCCAAGGACCCCCATAACAAAGTATACTGTATTACAGTGATGGCTTGTCCTTTCTAAGGACCAACAAGAAGCACAGACTCCCACCATGACACTGCAGATGGCTAACCCTCTCGTGACCCTTAGATTTTTCATTTTCAAAGTCTGCAAAGAAAAAAAAAACAATGGGGAACACTCAAATTTCATCACGTCTAGTCTTTCCTTAGTGGACCTAATGATTGGATTTGATATGCTCTGTCCAGTTCGCCTGATTTAAAATGGTTACAAAGGAGCTAGGAAGTACTGAAAAAGCAAATGTGGTTATGATAACAAGTTAAGCATTAGCAAGGAAGTTTTTCTTGAGCATGAGTCTTCACGCATGGTCTGGGCTTTACGAGTAATCTTACACTAATCGTCTGTTATCCTTTTAGAGATGGATGGAAAGTTGCTCTCAAAATGCATCTGAGTTGTTGAATATCCATTATGTTTCAGGGAAGCCATTCCTTCTTCCAAAACAATTTTAATTTTTATGCAGTCTAAGTTAAAACAGGAACATTTATTTTCTTATGGGGAAAATTCTTGGAATGTTCTATTATGAGGATTTAGTCCATTTCTTGACCAAATAACATTTGACCAAACATGGTTTTCACAGTTGACTTCTCTTAAGAGGAAAAAAAAAGATTTAAAAAGGCAGGCATTTTTGATCTGTAGGATTCAAGAGTTTTCCTGGAGCTCGGTCTTTCAAAATGCCCATCTCTCATGAAAGATTTCCATAGTCAACAGGTGGTACCAGCCATCAGTGTTCTGCTTATAATAAAAATGACCCATGTGTATTACTCTTGCTGTTGAATTTAATAGACACTCTAAGTGTATTACTCTTGCTGTTGAATTTAATAGACACACCCAAATCTAGTTAATTTGTTCAAATTTTGGATAGTTGGTGATATACTGGGATTAATGAGTAGGCAAATACAATTTTTAAAAACTGCTCAGGGTAGGGAGCATCACGGAACATATTGTACCTTATTATAAAATAAAAATAGCCTAGGACAGCCCGTGGAATCTGTTCTAGCAGCATAATCAGTTCTTTACTGTGGTTTTCCTGCCAGTCGGGGAGCCCTGCGTCACAGAGTGTAGGTGCCAAGTGTCTGGTTTGTGCTTTGGTAAGATATGTTTTTCTTGCTGAGAATTTTCAGGTTTGCAATTTCCCCAAGTGCAAGGCAGCCAGGTCACCTTCCAATGCAGCGCTTTTGTTCCAGATGTCTCCCTGAAGGTTGGGATATTGGTGTTCACAGCACCATTGGGTGCAGACTCCCATGGCCTCCATGAAAAGGCCAGCCTTGGGTGGATGGCAGAGGCCCGAGGCAGCTCAGTGAATTTTCATCTTGTGCAAATAAGCTCGCTGTCCGGATCCAAGCTCTCCACTATGAACAGTAAATTTGTGACAGTGTCTAGAGTTGAGGCCACTACCTAAATACATTTGGGCAAAACATACTCTTGGAGCAATATGGGATTTCCACCCTCCATGGATTATTCCACTTTTTAGTCTAAACTTTTCAAGCTTAGAAAGTTTGTACCCATGTGTACACCCTTTGAAGCCAAACCAAACAAAAACCCAGAGCTAGGAGTTTAAAGAGAGAGGGTCTCATCCAACATTTAAATCAGTTCAAAAGCCCAAGTAGAGAAAAGGGAACCCCTGTGCACTGTTGGTGTTGGTTGGAATGCAAATTGGTGCAGCCACTATGGAAAACTGTATGGAGGTATCTCAAAAGGCTAAAAATAGAGTCGCTCTATGATCCAGAAATTCCACTCCTGGGCATATATCTGAAAAAAACACAAACACTAATGCGAAAAGATACATGCACCCCTATGTTCATAGCAGCACTATTTACAATAGCCAAAACATGGAAACAACCTACGAGTCCATCAGCAGAGGCATGGATAAAGAAGATATGGTACATTTATACAATGGAATATTACTCAGCCATAAAAAAGAATGAAATGTTTCCATTTGCAGCAACAAGGATGGACTTGGAGGGCATTACTCTAAGTGAAATAAGTCAGACAGAAAGATAAATACTGAATGATATCACTTATATGTAGAATCTAAAAAAATACAACAAGCTAGTGAATATAACATACAAGAAGTAGACGGACAGATACAGAGAACAAACTGGTGATTACCAGTGGGGAGAGAGAAGGGGGGAGGGGCAAGATAGAGGTGGGAGAGTGGCTGGTACAAACTATGGGGTATAGGATAGGCTCAAGAACGTATTGTACAACACGGGGAATAGAGCCAATAGTTTGTAACAACTGAATGGAAACTAACCTTTAAAAATTGTATAGAACAAAATACATAAATAAATAAAATGCCCGAGTGGCTTCATTTCCAGTTCGTACAAAGGTCTGCAAGGTTCTGTAAGATTTCCTCCCCAATCCCTCATCCCCATGCCTCTCTACCACCCGGGCATCCTGGCTCTTCTCCTACTGCGCACACAGACCGTCCTCCTCCGGGCTGTCCCCTCTAACCCTCTTTCTGTCTATCTGTTTGCCCAATTTCTCTGTGTCTATGGGGCTCTGTCCCAAAGTAGCCTCATCAGTGGTACCTTCTTGGCCTCCTGACCCCTCCTTATTTCCCATCACCCACACCTGCTTTCTTTTTCTCCATCCTCACCTGACGAACTGTGTGTGTATATGCTTACTTATAAACTCAAGCCAAAGAAAAACTGGACAGGGTGGAGGTCTGTTTTGTTTACTGCTGTCTCCACACCAATAGAAGAGTGCCTGGCCCATAGTTGAGATGCTTCATTAAACGTGGTAATCAAAATTATCAAACCAAATGGTGCAGTATACAAGGAGGAAACGAACAGTAGAAATTCACTTCCCGGCCTCTCCACCTGGCTGTGTGACCTCAGCCCAGTTTAAAAATGAAATAGATAAGGACTCAAGCTTGAGAGTCACTTAGCAAGTGTTTGTTCAAATAACAAATGGCTGACAATAGGAATGCAACTAAAATCATCTCACGTAGCTTGTCTAATTCAGAAACATTGAACATCTCTGGCTCTGGTCTGTACAATGATTGAGATGAGGACTTTTGAGAAGGTTCAGAATTTGTATGGTTTTTCAAGCTATAACATTTTAGAAATATTTTCTTTGTAAAGAAACAAATTCTCCTTTCTGATTTTTACTACTGGACTATAATTTTCTTAAGGGCAGGTTTATAAAACACACATCCTTTTATTCTCTGATATTCACAAGACAAACCTTTCACTTAACTGGTGCTCAATATTTACTTTTTGGAAAGAACCTCTTTTTTCTGGAGACTTCTACTCATTGTGACTAGGAAGGTGGTTTTAGATGATACATTTTATATTGCTTGATCTGCTGGATCACAAGTGGGCAAGCTTTTTCTGAAAAAGACAAACAGTAAATATTTTGTTTTGTGGCCTATACTTCTCACACTCTTTTTTTTGTCACCACTCTGCAATTCTGACTTTTTGGCCTGAAAGCAGACATAAACAATTTGTAAACAAATGGATGTGGCTATGTTGCAGTAAAACTTTACTTACAAAAACAAGTGGTAGGCTGTATTTGACCTGTGGGTTGTAGTTTGCTGGGCCCTGTGCTAGACTGTTTTTGCCATAAAATAACTATTCCTAAGAACAAACTGTTTGTTTCCATTGTGTTTCTGAATTGGACATAAGCTGCCTGAGATAATTTTAGTTCCATTTATATTGCTGTCTATTGGTTAATTGAATAAAGACTTGCTAAGTGAATCCCAAGCTTGAGTCCCTATTTATTTAATTTTTAGATTATACAAAGCTTGACCCACTTAGGAAATATAGCAGGGCACTGCCTTCTCTTTTTTCTTCCTTTTTTTTAACATTTAATTAATGTATTTATTTTTAACGTCTTTATTGGAGTATAATTGCTTTACAATGGTGTGTTAATTTCTGCTGTATAACAAAATGAATCAGCTATACATACACATATATCCCCATATCCCCTCCCTCTTGTGTCTCCCTCCCACCCTCCCTATCCCACCCCTCTAGGTGGTCACAAAGCACTGAGCTGATCTCCTTGTGCTACGTGGCTGCTTCCCACTAGCTATCTATTTTACATTTGGTAGTGTATATAAGTCCATGCCACTCTCTCACTTCATCCCAGCTTACCCTTCCCCCTCCCCGTGTCCTCAAGTCCATTCTCTACGTCTACATCTTTATTACTGTCTTGCCCCGAGGTTCATCAGAACCATTTTTCGTGTTTTTTTTTTGTTTCTTTTTAGATTCCATATATATGTGCTAGCATACAGTATTTGTTTTTCTCTTTCTGACATACTTCACTCTGTATGACAGTCTCTAGGTCCATCCACCTCACTACAAACAACTCAGTTTTGTTCCATTTTATGGCTGAGTAATACTCCATTGTATATATGTGCCACATCTTCTTTATCCATTCATCTGTTGATGGACACTTCAGTTGCTTCCATGTCCTGGCTACTGTAAATAGAGCTGCAATGAACACCGTGGTATATGATTCTTTTTGACTGATGGTTTTCTCAGGGTATATGCCCAGTAGTGGGATTGCTGGGTCATATGGTAGCTCTATTTTTAGTTTTTTAAAGAACCTCTATACTGTTCTCCATAGTGGCTGTATCAATTTACATTCCCACCAACAGTGCAAGAGGGTTCCCTTTTCTCCACACCCTCTCCAGCATTTACTGTTTGTAGATTTTTTGATGATGGCCATTCTGACTGGTGTGAGGTGATACCTCATTGTAGTTTTGACTTGCATTTCCCTAGTGATTTTTTTTGTTTGTTTTTTTGATATTGAGCTGCATGAGCTGCTTGTATATTTTGGAGATTAATCCTTTGTCAGTTGCTTCATTTGCAAATATTTTCTCCCATTCTGAAGGTTGTCTTTTTGTCCTGTTTATGGTTTCCTTTGCTGTGCAAAAGCTTTTAAGTTTCATTAGGTCCCATTTGTTTATTTTTGTTTTTATTTCCATTTCTCTAGGAGGTGGGTCAAAAAGGATCTTGCTGTGATTTATGTCATAGAATGTTCTGCCTATGTTTTCCTCTAAGAGTTTTATAGTGTCTGGCCTTACATTTAGGTCTTTAATCCATTTTGAGTTTATTTTTGTGTAGTGTGTTAGGGAGTGTTCTAATTTCATTCTTTTATATGTAGCTGTCCAGTTTTCCCAGCACCACTTACTGAAGAGGCTGTCATTTCTCCTCTGTATATTCTTGCCTCCTTTATTAAAGATGAGTTGACCACATGTGCATGGGTTTTTCTCTGGGCTTTCTATCCTGTTCCATTTATCTATATTTCTATTTTGTGCCAGTACCATACTCTCTTGATTACTGTAGCTTTGTAGTATAGTCTGAAGACAGGGCTTTCTAAGCTCTTTGTGGTTAAACTGGTTTCTCACCCAACAGACTTTGGAAGAGGGAAAGAAACACCAGATTAGACATGTTTTGAGGAGGGATCAATATGTAATATAAACCAGATTGTACCTCCTTTGTTCTCCTCAGGCCCAATAACAAGCAATCCTTGTATACGAGTTGCATACAAGTGGGAAAATAGGGGTAGGCTTTTGTCCTTTAGTTGAGACTTTAAAAATACCAGGAAGCAGAGATGAGTCCACGTTCTATGCTAGGCACAGAAACCCAACCTATCCTGGGTCTAAGGCCTGCATGTAGAGCTATTGTCTTTCCTCATCTGGTGGTGACCAAACCAACTTCCTCATAGGTGTGCCTCTCCTTCACCCATCGCTGCCTCCATCAGATCTGGGGGGTGGGTCAGAGATTGTCTCTAGAACTGTCCACTCTCCTAGCAGGAGGGGACACCCAGAGCTCCCTGGACTCCAACGGCTCCTTCTAGGCAGAACTAAGTCCCCAGCAGTAAGATCTTGATTTCTGGTCCCACCCCAGTCCCTGCACACCCCTGAGTTCCAAATGACTTAAAGTCACTGACCCCTGGAAAGCTATGTCTCACTGAAGGCCCTCGGGGCAATAGCACTAGCAGCTAATGAGATAGTGGGGGATTGTCTTGTTACTTATAAGGTATTTATTCTGCAGAACTAATGGGAACCAGTAAGTACTCTGGACTAAGAGCAGCCTCTTTTCTTCCTGAGTCGAGGTAATCAAAGTCACCAGAGTTGTCGACTAGCAGCAGACCAAAGGGTTAGCTAAGGGAATTGGACACATCCTGAGGTTGATGATCACATGGACACTGTGGGTCTATGCTCTTTTGGGGGTTGGTGACTCATCCATGACATGCAAGAACAGGCCCACTCCCCTCCTGACCACAGGAGATTTCTACAGGCACCGTCATCGCACAGTCTGACAACAGGATGAGGTCAGAGAGAGAGGCTCATTGGGGAGAGATGGAGGACTGGAGACCTGGATTGAAAGCTGAGTTTACCTCCTCCTGGTTCTGTTCCCAATGTTCTCTCTCTGTGTCCACCCCCCTATTCTCAAACTTGGTTTCATTTAAACCATCTCAGTTTCTTAAACACAATGTTGATGTCAAGACCTCACCCTAGACCAACTAAATTAGACTCTCTTGGCCATTTAAAAAGCCTCTCTGGGTGATTTATTGTGCAGTCAGGGTCGAGGATCACTGTTCTGCTTCATTATCACCTTGATGCTTGAATACTACAGGAAGGAAATGAGGAAGGCTACTAGCCACCCCACAATCCCTTCATCTGAGAACCTCCTCAGATGAGGCTTTCGGATAAGTTTCAGATAAGGCTGCCTCTGAAAGTAGGCTTTGAGGTCACCTTATGAATAATTCCTTTTATAAACATTTTTTGAAAAGGTGAAAAGTGTCTACAGCTGGAAATCAAATAGAACTTGGGTCAAACATCATGTGTTCGTTTTTTTTTTTAACTCCTTCATGGTGTAATCCATTACTGCAGCTCAGTTAAGTCTGAGATGACCCACATGAGTTGTGAATTCATGAGTGACTGTAAAATACAGTGATTCAGAATGTGTACTTGGAAGGGAGACCAAGATTTGAATCTCTGTGACTCAAATTGCTAACTATTTGATCTTGGGCAAGTGACTTAATTTAAGACTTAATTTTCTCACTTACAAAGTGGGAAGAATAATCCCTGTCTCACAGATAGATTTGTTAATATGATAGCAAATGTGAAATTATAAAAAATAACTTGATATTCAATAATAGTTAAACAGGGTGGTGGATATAAAACACCTAAATCAAATTCTTGACCCTTGGCATTTCTTCAACAAATGGCAGTTGTTATTATTAAAACTAAAGCGAATTGTGTGTCAGAGTCTCAATTCCTTGTTATACGGAATAAGAATAGAACCCACTGATAATGAAGTCTTGATTTTTCTTGAAGCAATGAGCTCACTAGAGTTTCCTTGTGTTGCCAAGTTCAATGAGATCCAGGAGTATTGATTGCTGTCGGCATTCAAGGAAGACAAACTTTTGGAGGAAGTTTTGGTCTGCAGGATGCAGACCAGAAATAAAAATTCCAGGGCTGCCTTTCATTTCCTTTAAAGTCACAGCAGCTCATGTGAGAAGTGAAGATATTTCCATATTCTCCATTATCTGCTGGAGGTCAAGAGATGAGTTACAGTGACCTGAAGGGAGTGTTTTTAAAATCTTGGTTAAAACTAGGGTTAAGCATATAGGCAAAGTATGAATCTCTCCAATGCTTGATTTCAACTTTAAAAAATAAAGAATAAGTATATTACAAAGCAAGCAGAATTTCAACATAATCTTTAGGAGTTAAATTATGTTTCCTGTGCCCTACATTATGACCATAATACTTGCTACCTGGCCTGTATGGGGTGTGTTTATGTGTGTATGTGTGTGTGTGTGTGTGTGTGTGTGTGTTAATTAAAGGGGCATGTATTTACCTACATATCTATCAGATTGGTAGTACCAGTCCTACTCTACAGATTTTAACATTTGGGATTTGCCATTCACAATAATATAAATGCATGTCTGAGCACCAAACTTGAACATAGCCTTTCTGACAGGAGACCTTTAAAGCTAAAAGTTATCCTGAGCTTCAATTTCAAGAAAAAGGCAAAGTTTACATTATAAAACCAGAAAACAAAGGACAGATGGCTGGCTGTCTGGATGGGTAAATTGATAGATAGATAGGTTTAATAAAACACCGGAGTTAAAAGAAATCTTTGTTACTCTGTGTACCTACATGTTCTCAAAGACCACTTGTACAGTGAGCCTTCTGGTGGAAGGGTGGTGTTACTGTTGTCATGTTGATTTCATCTTGTGCTTGTGTTCCATGTTTTCCCAGGTTCCTCATAAACACACACATAGTTTAGCATTTACAACTGGAAAGAAGCTTTCCATCAGCTGTCCTTGCGATTCCTACAGATCCCTGCAATTCGGGTGGAAGTTTGCATTGTATACTTATTGCCAGTAAGAGCACATTACATTACAAGGAACAGCCAACGCCATACATAATACTCCCCACCCCCTTATCTTTGCCCCTTCAGACTTGCACACGTCAGCAAGTTAGTTATATGTGTACTTGATTCAGGGTTGGGTGCTGTAAGCACTTCAACAGCAAATGAGAAACAGAAGGAGTGTCTGAGCAATATCAAATATTATTTTAGGTTCTATAACCAAGATAGAAGATAGATTTTCATTCTCCATTGCTGGGAATACTAAGGTCCTGTAAAAGTCAAGAAACAATGCTTAACTAAGTGGCATAAAACTTATAGCTTATCACTGCAATGCAATGCACTTCAGGAAAATTGGCATGAGAAAACTCAATTTCCTAGGAACAATCTAATTAAGTTCTGTTTATTCAAGTGATCTAAACTATTTGACTACTCAAGTGGTTTGTGATAAAAGAAATAGAGTAGGACTCAGAAAGCTCTCCTACCTACAGGCTCTCCTCTGAAGAAGCAGCAGGGCTTCTAGGGAATGCAAATCATTTAAGGTATTTTAAGCCAGCTCAGGGCCTCTGCAGAAGGACTAGTGAAAACACCAGATCTTAAAGGAACAGGAATACCCAGTTTACCTGTCTTACAATTCAAACCCAGAAGAAGAGAAGAGAATCTCAGTGTTAGAACAGGAATGTTCATATGACCATTCTTGGATGAGAGTTGAGACAAGACAAGTGAGCGTCCTGTCACAGTGGCAGACCACAGTGGGCAGGAAGAGTGTCTAGACACTGGCCACCTTCACCATGGAACTCCACTCCCTAAAGCCCTCTGATAGAACCCCTCATGGGGCCACTTTCTACACTCACCCTCATCTATGCTGCATTAGAACCCTGGAAGGTATCCTTGTTTTCCTAAGTTCACTAGTGCAAAAACCAGTTCATCAATGAACTTGCCCCAGGTCATGCATTTGTGTTAGTATGTAGCCATTCTAGGATTAAACCCATGCCTATCTGAGACTAAACCTATACTTTTATCCCCATTATACTGTACTGCTTGCCAGAAAGAAATAGTATAACAATTCTGTGTCCTGAGGCAAGGATAAAATGAGAGTTGACTAGTAAGGTAAGATATACCATTAAGTAATTTGAAAAATAAAACATAACAATGTTTGCCAAGAGATTGCCATGAGTCTAAGCTGATAATTCACGCACTCTTGTTGGTGTGCATGCTTCACTGGGTGATAAGCAGTAGTTACTGACGGATAAACCATAACACTGTGCGTTTGCAATTACTGCTGCTTGTTAAGTACACACAGATTTCAGAAGAGAAGTGAGCGAGGACAAGTTTGCAGGGATTAGGAAAAGTTCACCAATGAAAGTCGTTTGAAGAAGAAAGAGTCATAAGCCAATACTCACTCTGGGTTCGTGTGACCACAATGGAAAACCCAAGCTGGTGGGACAGAGAAAATGACAGGTACAGAAACTATTCTTCAGCATGTGATAAAAAATAAATGCAAGAAGGTACAAAAACCTTAGGAATATTTCTTAAAGGAAGAGTAAAGAAAATCCAGTCACGCCTTTTCCAGTCTGCGTAGGTGTCAAACATCAAGGAAGTCGAATCCGGATCACTTTGGTTTCAGAAGCCCAACCTGGCCTCCTACATCTCCAGCTTCTATTCTTCAAGTTGGACCATCAAGGAGAACTATAAGGGAAAAAGTGTCCTTTTATTGGCATTCTTTATCATCTCTTTGTTCTGCTGGTGACTCAGCAGTCTCTACAAGTGCACTTGATAAGTTGAAGCACGTTGCTAGAACCAGAATGACTGTGGACAGCTTTCCCTTTGAGGCCATTTTTTTCTTTAACCAATTTGTGTAGCCTTGGGTAAAGCTACAACTTCTCCAGGCAGTGCTTGCTCAATTAGCACCTGCACTTGACTGAGGGAGCTCAGGATTCAATGGGGTTTGGAGCCGAGATTTTGAGTGCCCATCACCGTCTTTCCATACCCAGACTACTTCTTCAGGATGAAGTCCTTTAGAGTTTATGACAACTCGGCTGGGATCTACACGGTATGAATTTAGCCAGTTTGCATTGCTCAGTTTTCCCACAATAACTAGAAGGTTTGGCAAAAAGGTACAATTTTGCAGTGGGAAGCATCCCAAAGTAAAATTCTAGTTGTTTACCCAGTTCTGCTAATAATAAATACGTAAAATAAGTCCTGAGAATTCTCCTGGACTCTCCTGCATTTACACCATGTAGAAATAGAGGTACTGATGGAGAATCAGGGTTTTGGTTACTTTCTTCTTTGTGGTTATCAGAGATAGAAACCATGGATTCATAGAGAAGTGATACAGGAAGTTATAAATGAAAGGTTTATGGTATAATAATATCACTAAATGCTAAACCAAATAAAGAGTCAGAAGACATGCAAGGTGCATCCAATGGGCTATGCCAGAGGCCAGGGACTGAACTTAGGAAAAGTGAGAAAGAGGCTTTATGTGTGCTCAGGATCCAAAATGTTATGGCAAGAAATGTCAAAACAATGAAACCTGTAAGGAGGAGACAGTTTGATGGAACATGGTGATGAAGGATAATGCCTGTGTCTAGCAGATAAAATCAAACATGTTGCCTATACTCTGATATCTCCAACCCAAGAAGAAAAATATTCCATCAGCTAGATGATATTTTAAAGCTGAAGAATGTAACTTATCTCTAACCAAGGACAAAGCGCTAAAATATGAAAACCAAGAGAAAAGGTAGAATATTTCACTACTTTTGTGTTCCTCAATTATTCACAGAAATTATTTGGGGTGATAATAGGATTTTCCGTCCTATTGTATTTTATTTTATTTTAAATTTTTATTGGAGTATAGTTGATTTACAATGCTGTGTTAGTTTCAGGTGTACAGCGAAGTGAGTCAGTTATACATATACATATATCCACTCTATTGTATTTTAAATAGTCTAAATGTGACTCTGAGTTTTGAACTCAGACTCAATCTACCATGTGTAAAATACTGTACTTGGCCACCTGATGGAGATGGGGTCCACGGCCACAGACATCTCACTGTCTGGCCTAGAAGATCACCCGTATAGTTGATTCAGAGTTAACAACAATAAGACAGAAATAGAAGAGGTGACTTAATTCAAGCCAGCAGGTAACATGTGGCCATATGAATGATACGGTTAGGCTTTGTAAGGAAGGTGGGATCATTCTGGATGCAGTAGCCTGAAGATGGAAACTACCCTGTAGGTGTTGCATTCTTATTTACCAGCCATGTTGTCAACAGCAAAAAAGTCATTATCTATACCTTTCATTGATGGAAATTGCCACAGAAGAGATCACTTAGTAAGGTGGGTCTGAAGTGAACCAGGAACAAAATGTGTGTATTTAACATTCAGCGTAAGGTTGCACCAACAACAGCTAAAGCAACAATGTCCAATTTGAATGAGGCAATAGGAAGCTGGATCACCGTTGGATTAATGTCAATGGTGCTTTGCAACTCACTGACTCCCAAGCCATGCTGTGGGTGGGGACCTGAAATCGCCAACAAATTTTAGGGGAGGTTTAAAGGAAGGTGACCAACCTCTGTACAGTGTTGAGCATTTCCTGCATCTAACTTTTTAAGTATACATCTTCCCATTTGACAAAATCGGATTTTACATATGCCCTAACAAATGTTCAGTTGGTGGTAACAAATTAGGAAATCATGCCTATATTCACACTTAAAAATTAAACAAAACTGTTTTAAGTGTTAAAATTTGACAGTTGCCTACAAAAGAGCTGGAGACAGAGAAGTAGGGTGACCAAACATCACAGTTTGTCTAGGACCAAGTGATGTCCCAGGACACAAGACTTTCAGAGCTAACACTGGGGCAGTCACGGGAAAACCAGGCTGGCTCATCACTCTACAGAGGAATCACTTGGAGGTAACACTTCTATTAAGTTACTCTTCCATTTGGGGATAATTTTTGTGCCATCCCATTGAAGAAGAATGTGAGAAAGCCCTAAAACAGCCTTATTGTTTTCCAGAGGAGGAATTCTTTTCAGTTGGGAATAGTGGTGGAATGATGGAGAAACCTCCAGCAGCAGATGGCCTGGGAACCCCGAGGGGCAAGAGGAGACAGGTACTTGGGGACCTGCTGGAAGAGTCCACAGGCAGATGGCCTGCCAGCTGAAGCCTAAGGGTTTTGTCCTACAGGACCTGGTTTAGAAACCAGTAGGTGGAAACAAGTTCTAGAGCATATGCACTTTTAACTAATTCAGGCAGGGGCATTCACCTCTTCTTTGCAAGAGATCTTCCTTCAGCCCAACAGGAGTAACTGGTCTTGCCACAAGAAACTTTTAAAAGCCAGCTCACCCATAAGGCCAGCTTTTCTATTAAGATCCTGGGAGGATAGTTACCTGGCCTTATGTGTTCAGCGGTGGCCCCTGTGACTTAAATAGTTGGCTTCTTAAGCTCCTGGTCAGAATTTGTTGTTGATAATTTTAAAATCTCTCAGATCTTTCACAGAACACAGAACAGCCACATTCCTCACCCTAAATAATGCCCTAAAACTAGGCGTCTGCGGTCATGATTCTGTCTAACAGGAGAGGGGCACACACTTACGTATCTGAACCTTCAGTCAGGAAAAACATTAAGTGGCCTTTGAGTTCTGGGTTGAGGCAAACTGACAGCAGGAAGAAGTTAACACAGCAGGGATGATGTTTTGACCACATGACATGCTATGGGAAGGGTGAGCAAAGAGGGAGGGAATGCTAGAACCCATCAGCATCTTCACCAGGCAAAATGAAAATGTCCTGGGAGTGAGCCCTCAGAGTCTTCAGAGATGTTCCAAGTACATTCAATGATCAGCCACTCAAGCACCAAAAGCAAAGGATGGCTGTGCTTCTACTTTGGGTTAAATGCCTGGGGACACTGTTCTGTTTCCGCCCTAATCTGGCGTAGTAACCACTAAGAGGGCTTCTCATGCCTGAGGCTTTGGAGTAATTATTTTTACTGTTCTACTAAAACTTCATTGGCTGAAGTCCATCAGCCAACGCTGGGGGAGAGAGTGAGACAGTCAGGTAGCTTGCTGTCACATCCTGAAAGCCCCACACTGATACTCACAGCTCTTTTTACATCAATGCAAACTTTTACACAGGTTTCTGGCACTTGAAAATGATATGGGTACACACATGTGTCAACGTAAGGATTAGCTTAGCAGAGCACAGTAAAGTGTACGAGAACCTTTCATGAGATGTCGACGTGGATTTTTGGGTTCCAGGCTCTGTAGACGCTGTGAAAGTCACTCTCTGGTTTTCAGTGTCTTAAATAGAAACATTACAAAACTGAACAGGGTGATTTCTAGGCTCCTTCAAGCTCTAACTAAGCCTTTGTGATTCTTCTTATTGCTCGCTTTCTGGAACATAGCCATTCATGAAAGTTTCCTTCTCCCTCAGAGCCTAGCCATGCCGAGGAGATGCTGAGTGGGAGAAAGCTGTCGGGTGGGAGAGGCGAGGTTGCCGAGGGGAGAGAGGAGCCACTTATACATATGGGGGTGGCGTGCAGAGCTGGTGATTTGCCTTGATGAAAAGAAATTTGAAGACAAGCTAATTTCTGCTTGGTGACTTAAAAGTCTGAATGGAAGGCAGACATGAGAGAGAACACATTTGGGTTCTGATTTCTCAGTTTAAAAATGAATGATATTCAAAAAATGTTAATGTTAGCAAACAAAATGTGGCTTTTAGTGTTCTGATGTTCTTCAAAGTCGTGTAACTTTCTATCCCATGCGGCCATACTAAGTCAAATTTGACCTGTATCCTTTCCTACTTAATGAAACCCCCTTAATTGTAATGTAACCGAAGTATTTTTCTTTTTTTTCTTTTTTTTTTCTTTTTTTGCAGTATGCGGGCCTCTCACTGTTGTGGCCTCTCCCGCTGCGGAGCACAGGCTCCGGATGCGCAGGCTCAGCAGCCATGGCTCACGGGCCCAGCTGCTCTGCGGCACGTGGGATCTTCCTGGACCAGGGCACGAACCCGTGTCCCCTGCGTCGGCAGGCAGACTCTCAACCACTGCACCACCAGGGAAGCCCCGAAGTATTTTTCTTGATTCATGCTGTCTAAACTCTGGGAGTCTAAGGGTAGAGCCGCACTGTCAGGCTCCACCATTGTTACGCTTCAGCTCTCTTGGCTCTTTTACTCTTCACCATTATTTGTTCTGTTTCTTTTTCCTGGAATGTGCACAACTCTTCTTTGGCTCCACCTATGGAAATCTTGTCAGTTGAACTTAACTGTTCCCTCTTCTGGAAGCTGACCTTTGAACTTCCAGGCAGAGTTCACTCCCCTTCCTATGGGCTTCTAGAGTATTTTGATCATATAGCACTTAATGACACTGCATTGCAGTCAGCTATGCCCATCTTTCTGCTGAACTGTAATTTACTCCAGTGCAGAGATTGTGACAAAGAGAAGGCCCCCAGTGTAGTTACCAATCAAATTAAATCAACGTGATATCCATAATAAAGTCTTCTATTAGTAATAGAAGCCCCTGCTGGGGTCCTCCTAGCACTTTGAGTAACTGACCATGTGCACAGTAAGGCTATGTGCATCTTAAATCAAATTCCAGAGTTAGTGCTGAGATCCCCACTTTTATTTTGGCTGGGAACTTGCTGTAGTGGAGGAGGAAGGCGGGAGATGGTGAGGGAGTGAGGGGGCCATGGTAAGGGGGAGTAGCTGTACCAGTGGAAGAGAATCATTCCAGCATTCACAGGATTAGCGATTTTTGCCAATGTGGTTGGTTGTCTGCCCAGATCCTCTTGGATCTCCTTCACTGCTCATGGGTGCTCGTTCTTACGCTTCTGTGTGTATTACTTCTGATGGCATGGAGCTCCTACTGCCATCTGTGTAAGCCTGCCCTTGGACCATGGCAGCCTTTTCTTTGCAGATTCAGAAAAGCCAGAGCACTTGGGAGATTGCATGCCCTGCCACTCCTACTCCTAGCAAAGGCGGACTGGGGCAAGAGCATGAAACCCCCATTACCTAATCACCCAGTACCCAGTACCCTTACTACTTTCACTCCAGAACTCCCTCCAGAATCAGGCAGGGAACTGGCCTTGGCCTGAAATCTCACCCTCACTTGACTTCTCCCCTTCCCCCAGCTGGCTTCCCCCACTCAGAGGAATCCTTCTTTAATAAATTGCATGTGCAACCTTGTCTCAACATCTGCTTCTAGCGTGCCTACTTCAAGACAGGACTCCAACTTGATGGTTTTCTAAGACAAGCTTCTCGTTGGAAAGGTCAAAGGCAAGCAGGTCCCCGCCTCTGGCCTGCAGAGTCTTGAAATGATTGAAATGGACATCCTTCATCCTCCACGGCTCACTTACCTTCCAAGAGGACATTTGACAAACCTCTGATGGGGACTGTGGAGGCAAACTGAAGGCAACTGCCCAAATCTTGCCTAGCCCGTGGACGATGCTTTAAGCGACTGGGGCCATCGGAGGTTTCGAGAAGCTTTAAAAACTGACATAACCCTCCATAAATAGTTCCATATCTAACCCAACTTAAATAGATGTAGTCAAAGGTAAAAATGTGTATTTTTCCCTCTCATCACACTTCAAGGGTTTTAATGTCTCGATTCAAGCCAAGATGAAAATTGGAAGCAAAACAGCCTGTTTTTTTTTTTTTTTTCTTTTTAGCAAATTATTCTCGGGAAATGGTTCTTTCAAAAAAGCTGCTTCTTGTGATCTCTTCTGCCCAGTTTTCAAACATCTTTTTAGAACTTTGATTAAAAATCCAGACTTTCGATGTATATTCTTTTCAAATTTGACACTTACAAGAGCCTTGCTTTCAGTTAAGTGGGAAGAAAGAGAGAAAGATGATTTACTGAGCAGTGGTTCATGTTATTTTTTATATTAGGCTAAAAGATCAATAACACTGACCATCTTCCATTACAAAATGATTAGCCGTGTTCTTTGAAGAAATTTTATATGGTAGATTGCAGAATTTACTCCTTAGAACCAGATTGTGAGAAATCTTTTGCCCGCTGGATGGGAGGGAGATGGGGTGACAAAAAAATATTTTGTCAGGATTAATAGTTTGCCTTATTCCCCTCATTTACCCTCAGAAATTTCCAGAAATACTTACATGGATCATCTAGTTATTAAAACATGCAGCATAAAATCTGTCCCTTGTGGAGAAATCTCATGGATGCGATTCTAGAATTTTCCCACTCACCTCTCAACTCTTTAATCATGTGTTTATAATGCCTTACCTTCTTTTGCGAATTCTGTCAGATCTACAACACCGTCTGATTATTGATATATTCTCAAATGAAAAAGAACAAAAACAGGTTAACATTACCAAAGTGAGAAGAGTATTGTCTTTTGTGTGTGTGTGTGTGTAAGTTGCCTCCTTTATTGAGTTTTTTAAATTTAATTTAATTTATTTATTTTTATACAGCAGGTTCTTATTAATCTATTTTATACACATTAGTGAATACATGTCAATCCCAATCTCCCAATTCATCCCACCACCACCCTGCCCCTGTGTCCCCCCTTGGTGTCCATACATTTGTTCTCTACATCTATGTCTCTATTTCTGCCTTGCACACAGGTTCATCTCTACCATTTTTCTAGATTCCACATATATGCATTAATTTTCGACATTCGTTTTCCTCTTTCTGACTTACTTCACTCTGTATGACAGTCTCTAGGTCCATCCACGTCTCTACAAAGGACCCAGCTTCGTTCCTTTTTATGGCTGAGTAATATTCCATTTTATATATGTACCACAACGTCTTTATCCATTCGTCTGTCAACAGGTGTGTAGGTTACTCCCGTGACCTGGCCATTGTAAATAGTTCTGCAGTGAACATTGGGGTGCATGTGCCCTTTTGAATTATGGTCTTCTCTGAGAGTATTGTCTTAACATTTAAATTATTTCGTGTGCTTATACTACTTTGGACTCACTTCCTTCTTTCATCATTTGTAAAGACTGTGTGATGAGTGAACCCGAACTCTGCTGTGTACAGCCCTGCAAAAACTGCAGCTTGCCAGGCGGTTAGTCTGCCATTGTAATTCATGCTCTGTGTTGCTTGATAGTCAAAGGAATCTACACATGCACATGTATGCCCACAATAGACCAATTTGAGAAAAATGGAGCCTAATGAAAAATGCATGGACTGAGTGTGAGAAGAGCTGTTTCGAGCCTCAGCCCACTTCTTTCTAGCTCTGTGACTTTGAGAAAATCACTCAGCATCTCTGACTTCCACTTCCTCACCCTTAAAATGCAACTAATTATGCCTTTGGGTCTGAGCATCCAATTAATCTCATTTCTGAAAGAGCTTTATAAATTGAGAAAGAACATTCAAATGTTAGTTTACTAATAAAAGCTGAAATGGGAAACATGCATTAAAAATAAGAATTAAAGTTCACTTGTAACAAGCCATACCATCCATTTATAATTGTTCAGCGATCTTCTTGACAATTTTTTAATGGTCTATGATGTGTCAGGTGTCCCTCCAGGAACATGTAGCAAACCAGACAGGCGTGGTAGAGCTCTGAAAAGGAGCACAGACAGTAAATGATAAAGAGGACAATTTAGACAGTGCTAAGTGATATACAAAGTGAGAGGGAGAGTTGAGGTACAGAGTTGGATTGGAACCACGAGAGATGAAAAGGTACCATTTGGGCTAAACCTGAACGGTGATAAGGGGTTGAGCAGGTGAATGAAGATCTGAAGAAAAACATTCCAGGCAGAGGGAACAGCTTATTCAAATCATTTGGGGAGGGATATGGTCAGATCTTGAATGCTGCATTTCCTCTTTTTTGTTTTTCTCCGTCTCTTGTGTTTACCTGTTTTATATGGGACTTTTGTAATACCTTCCCTCCCATTAGATCTATCTGATTCTATGAATCTGAAGGAAGACAGCCAGCTTGAAGAGGTCTGGACCTACGTGGCCTCTTCAAGTCCTGAGCCTCTGGGAGCCCAGGGTCTTCTCTCAGGGGCCACTGCACTCTTCCCAGCAGAAGAGGAAACCATTGCTTCATGGGAAAGAAAAGGACAAAAGGATGGGGACTCGTGCATGTTCTCACTGGGGAATCATGGGCAGGGAATGATTTATACCTGGGCTTGGGATCAAGGGAGGAAGTAGGAGAAAATGGGGAGGTCTCAGACCTTCCCCCCAAAAAGCAGAATAACTCCTCAGGCTTTCCTGCCTTCAATTAGTTCAAGGCCCCAGAACAGCTGCAGCTGAACCCAGGGTCAAGGAGAGGAGATGCACAGGAGTGTGGAACCCCAAACTCAGGAGAGCAGACATATCATTTTCTTCCAACAAATCAACTCACTCCCTGTTCCCTCCAATGTGAAGCAGCTGCAGCACCCTGGCCCTGCCCAGGTGTCTGTGTAAGGGACTGTGTGAGTGTGTCATCATCTCCATGGTGACAGAGAGTCTTTGCTTCCCACCAAGGTGTTGCCTCTGGACCAATGCAGGGGATCTCATTAGGGAAGGTGCCTGTGGGCATCTTCTCCCTTAGGGTTTACCAGGGTCTACTCTGGCCTCAGGACAGCCGGTGACTGGCAAAGGCTGTGGACTGGCGTCCCTTGGCATGATGGCTGCAAGAAACTGCTTGGTGTAGGAAGGACACACAAATGCATTCCAGAATTCGGACCATTTCTCATAAAAGTGCTAGACTCTGTGGACCAATGCTGGGATGATTCCAACACAGAATCTCATTCCCAATTTCCATGCTGTGGAATAACTCGATTTTACCCATATCTATCCACTTTTTTATGTTTTTTGTTCAGGGAAAACAAAGACTATAGAGACAAATCAATACAGCCAGAAGGAGATTGAATTAAAAACATAGAGTGTCCCTCTGCAATGTTTGCTTATACGTATATTTGATATATGTATTATCTATATGGGTTCATCCCGGTTTTCCCAGGAAGAAGGATTTTTGTTAATATTCACCTGGAGTGGGGAGAGGGAAGAGGAGGAGAGAACAGGAGGTGAAGGAGAGCTTGTTAGAAAGTATAATCTGGTTATTTATTTATAGTTTATTTCCGCAAAGGGACCTTTATAAAGGCTGTGATAAGAGTGGCCAAAGTTTCTTAAAGATTAACTGGCATTCTTTAAAAGGACATTAGCTTTTTTTTTTTTTTTTTTTTTTTATACAGGTGTTTGGAGAACTCAGGACTGGGTGTCCATCAGAATCTTTTGCTGGTCTGTAGATTTCCTTAAGACACACTGCTGACATCATGGTCTCCTTTCTCAGATTCCTCTCTCTCTCTCTCTCTCTCTCCCCCACTTTCTCTCCTTCCCTCCCTCCCTCCCTCCCTCCCTCCCTCCCTCCTTTCCCGTTCCTCCCTCCCTCCGCCCAATCTCTCCCAATCTCTTTCTTTCTCTCTTCAGTTCCTTCAGGTAAATCCTACTCCGACTTGTACCAACTTGTTTTTGACTGACAGTGCACAGCGAGGCGTTTTCTTCATTCTGAGAGAACCTGAAGACCTAGGCTTCCCAAGGCGACCTGCGTGGACGGCTCCTCGCCTTTTCATAACCTCACATCTAGCCAGACGCTTGCATTCACCAGTCCTCGCAGGTAAGAGGCACAGGTTTAGGTCAATTCTGGACCATGCTGCTCGCTGGAGGGATTTCTGAAAAACTTTCCTTCGAAAGGTAATGAAAATGTTGTGATTCCTTTGAAACTGACTTAAATCCTTCAAGACTTCCAGGCTTATCTGGGGGAATTTACAAGTGCTGTTTGCCTGTGGAAAATGGGTTTTTACTTAATGATGGGGCAAAAAAAAAAAAAAAAAGCTTTATTCATGCCTGTAAAACAATATCCAGATGTTGTCTTGTTTGCTGTGGGTGTAAGTGATCTAGATGGAGGGAGAAGAATTACTCTGTTTGCAAGTGCTTTTTCTCCTAGTGTCTGTGAGAGCAAGTTTGTTATTGATTTTTAGTGATTACATGGTTTTTTTGCGTCGTTCTTCAGCAGTTATTTTCCTTAGTCGGCGGAGAAATCAGTTTAGCTTGGCGTAAGGCGAAACCTCGCCGGAAAATTTTAAAATCTGTTACCTATCCTTATAAGAAAAAAGTAATGTAAGTTTTCTGTGGTAGGTATAAGGAATGTAAACAATTCTGACTTTGGAAACATTAGGAACCTGGTTCACAACCCATGGCTAATGCGTTTTATAACCTGTGTATAATTTCATGGGGGTCTAGTCGGTTCTCAGCTAATCAATGTTATACTGGGTGAAATTTCCACATTGTTCCTGTGAAGCTAGTTTTTTATCTCCTCTCTGCACTTCCGCATTTAGTAGCCTGAAGGAAATAAGAATGTGCTGCTCAACAGAAGTCTCTTGACCTCATGATTTCTTTAAGTCACAGGTTAGGAAACTTACAACAAATGCTATGTTCAACTTGGCAAAATTAAAGACCAAAATTAGTCCTACTCAATTCAAATCTTTAGATTTATTTCTTCTTATCAGAAAATATCTTAATCTTTTTGTTTGTTTGTTTATCTAAAGGAAGGATTTTGAAAAAAATATTACAAGTGATTCTTGAAGTTCTTTTTCTGAAACCTCAAAATCACACTCACACACACACACCACTGTTAATCCTAGATCCTATTCCATTCGGTCCTCTCTCATAAATGTTAAAACAAATATGTAATGATCTACGATAGCCTTAGGTGATAAATTCTTTCCATTTAAAATTGTCCTAAAAATCAAAAGAGAAGAGTAAAATACAACTATCACGCATTTTTAAATGCCATCATTTTATGACAACCAAGCGCTTACCTTACACACATCTGCCCTCAGAACTGTTTTCCCCAGGTTTTATTTATTTACTTATTTTTAGCAGTTTTCTTCCTTCCCTAGTGATAAGTACAGTAAATGGCCAGGCAGGGAGCAACACAGAAGTCGTATGACAAGTCTTTGCAAACGTCTGGAGAGCAGAAGCGTTTCACCCAATCGTCAGTCATATCTCAGAAACGCTAATCAAATAACGGGGCTGACAGGTCCTCACTGAATTAAATAAATGCCTAAGTAGTTTGGGGGTTTTCTAGAAATAGGCTTCGCTGAATTTGGCGATTCTGGTTGCTTCAGGAAAACACATTTTTAAAAACTCCTCCCACCCTCTCATCACTTCTTCCTCCCATCAACCGTTGTGGTCATTTTACGGAAAGTGCTATTTCCCCAATTTCCTCTCCTGACACTTAGAACGAGTGCAGACAGCCCGTGTTTGGGGGAGAAGACACAGAGTGAGACCCTAGGCTTCCCACGCCCGCGGTCCCGAAGAGCGGAGAGAAGCAGGTCTGCTGGATCCTTCTACTCTCGCTCTGCCTTGTGTGAAGGAAATTTTAAAAGGGCTGAACTTTCTCATTTGGGTGTCTGTGTGTGTGTGTGTGTGTGTGTGTGTGTAATTATGTACCTGAATGACAGCGTGCTTTGTACAAGAAAAGCCACCAATGTGTGACTTTAGGCATCAAAGACAAACATTTTCGGACTCAATCACTAAATGTCAAGCATTTGAAATCTCCTTTCCTGCCACACCCCCTCTCATCTGTCAGAAACACAGGGAAGCCCACTGACTTCCTTCCTGACTCTGCTTCAGAGTCCAGAGATGTTTGTGGAGAGTATTTGCCTGGTGGACGCATCAGAATCTTAGGACCCGCACGGGAGTCTGCAGAATGAATCGTAAGCATGCTAGAGCTGCTGATGACAAGTCCCTGGGAAGGCTTGTTTAAGGCATATAAAGCTCCCTAGTCGTGCCCTTCAGCCTTTACTCTCTGTAAGGAATTCAGCTACCGTCTTCTCCCCTGCAACCATTCAAGCACTTCACGCCAGAGTAAATCAGGTATCTCCAATTGTGCTGTTTCAATTCTTCTTTTAAGTAAAAAGAATTCTGCTCCAAAAATAGTCAGAAAGCTATGGCCAGAGTTCATGTTAGCGTTCATGCTTGCAAAGAAGAGTGTGTTGCTTGTTAATGGGCAAGTGAAAGATGCGTATCAGACGGGGGTGATTCTTTAATCTCCTCTCTCCTGTCCTTCCCCTTCATCTTGTAGACGCACCTCGGGAGTGGGGCTTGGGTGCAACTGGCGTGGCCGGGCTGGGTACGGGGAGGACAGAGGAGCTAAGCGATCCAAGGTGGGTGTGTGTGGGGCTTGCTCTGTGCCCCTCAAGGATGCAGTGCCATGGAAGGGGGCGGATCTGACCCCAAACACCTGGCTCTTTGCTGCCGCTCAGGTGGCCTCCTGCTGCCAGTTTTACAGACAGAGAAAGCACTGTGTGGCCAGAAAGAGCAGCTCCAGAAGTGCCAAACTTTCCCACAGCTAAAAGAACTAAGGGGGGGCCTCCCTGGTGGCGCAGTGGTTGAGAGTCCGCCTGCCGATGCAGGGGATACGGGTTCGTGCCCCGGTCTGGGAGGATCCCATATGCCGCGGAGCGGCTGGGCCCGTGAGCCATGGCTGCTGAGCCTGCGCATCCGGAGCCTGTGCTCCGCAACGGGAGAGGCCACAACAGTGAGAGGCCCGCGTACCACAAAAAAAAAAAAAAAAAAAAAAAAAAGAACTAAGGGCTGCCCACTTCCCCACCTTGAAATGGAGAATTGAGAGAAGAGAAAATAACTTAAAATCTAAAAGCGAAGGTTCTGGGAAAGAAGTTTTATTTGCTAAGCATTACTTTGTTAAGATAAAAGAAAAAAAAAAAGGAGCAGATAGACGTTCCTGGTAAAAGACAAAGCAAGAAAGAGGAATCTGAAAATCTGCCCTCCCTGCAAAATGCTCCTTGGGCTAATGCAGACAGTGATGTGGGCACCTCTGCTTACAATGCAGCTGAGTCCGCGTAGAAATTCCCACTGTATTCCCAGGGCTTTTAAACTAAAAACATTTCTTCTTTTCTCATAAACAAAGGTCGGAGCTTATGTGGGGTCTGTATACCTGCCTTCCCTTCATTTGGTGCCGTGACTTATCTGGTGAAAGGATTCATAAGCCAATAGTCACTGCAACCTAATTGGACTTTAGAAATTCACACCTGGCCTAATTCCAGAATAGTCTGTGCTCCCACACCTAAAATTCTATAACAGAGAATTCCAGATATTTCAGTCATATCTGAAGATGAACTAGGGTTGCCTGATCAGGCTCACAGAATCAGAAGATACACAAGAAGGACAAGGTGTTGATTTGTGGTACCAAAACACACTTGTCCATAGGAACACACCTGTCCATAGGAAACAGTGAGGTAGAAGACCATGCCTGTGTTACCTGGGGGCTGAGGACCCAGAGGAGCCTTTGGAAGGAATTAGCAATAGAATAAGCACAGTTTTGTTTTGTTCTTCCGCATGACCCTACAGCTCAGATTCAGAGCAATCTAGAAGTGTATTGATCCACATTAAACTAAGCAAGCAGTTCCTTCCATGGTGGGCTGATCTGTAGCCACATGGATGCATTGGTTACTTAGGCTCCCATTCAGGGTTCCGAGGTCAGGGAAATGACATCCATGGCCTGACTGTGACCCTGGGATTACAAATCACACTAACCCTCAGTCACTGTCAGGGCCATCGGAATGAATACAAAAGAAGTGGCTCAGAGGAGGAACACTGCAGAAGAGGATCCAGTTCTCAGGGGCCCAGGTTTGGGTCTGGGTTTCAATCCACATCCTGTTTCAGCCGAAGTTGCCCTGCTGTGGGGCTGAGAACTATGAACTTCTTGTGAGTTTTCTCCAGTGCCAGGACCAGAGGCTGATCAAGATTTTATGGAGCTTGAAGATTATACAATTTTGAGAGCCCTCTTTAAAGAAAAGGAAGGCAAAATTATGACTATAAAATTAGGTACAAAGCTTTGGAGAAGGTTGGTGCAAGGGAGGAGCCCTGAAGCTTGCATTTCATTAACTTCATGACAAATCCACTCTGTGTCCTCCATAATAAAGGCCCAATACTTCTTTCCTGAAGGAATGGTTGAATGAATTTATGTAAATTTTAGCTGCTGGTTGCCCTCTAAGTAACTCTGAAAACTGATAAGTGAAAATATCAAATAATTGTGCTTATACACATCTAATGATTGGTGATATATGGAAGACTGATGTGGGTGATACCTAGAACATTTCTCATTTCACTGGCACAACGCTGTGAAATGTAGATCCTTGTACTGTGGTCAAAACGTTAGGTCATAACTACCCAGTGGTAAGATGCTAATGGTAAGATGCTATCAAAACTCCTACAGCTGAGTATGTGGGAACTGAAATTCATGGTGCACTTTTTCCATTTGAAAAGTCCTCAAGTTAAAAACCGAAGAACTTTGCACTAGTCGTGGGCCTAGAACCTAGAAAGATATTAAAGGCATCAAGAACACACTTCTCCTTTAATAGGCTTGAGGCCTTGCCCAGCGAAATATCTATGTGTCTGGCGAGGGACAGCCTCTTCTATTTCTTTGAGTGCTGCTTCCTGTTCCAATCGCAGTTATCAGTGTCATTTCTCAGTATGAATGCTGGCTAAACTGATGCCTATCAGGCCAGATAATGCTCTCACTCAGTGAATTTTATGTCTTCAAATATTGCAGATTGGTATCTTGCTCATCCTAGTCTCCTGTCAAAGAATGCAAGGTTGGCTCCCCGAATGAATCTGGCTTTCTTACTTCCTGAGTTACCCCTTTGTCTAGCCCTACCTTCCAAGAACACATTTGAGAAGCTTATCAGTTGCTTTGAAATATCATGAAATTTGACATCATCTCTACTTTTCCTACCAATCCTATCCCCACATACCTGCTACAAGTTAAAAATATATACATATGAGCCCAGAAGCACCTGGCTCCTTTATTAAGAATTCTCTAAATACTAAGGAATGAGAACCTGCCCTGTCCTCATCCTATTTTCAAAAGTCCATGGAAAGAATTTATGTATAAACCAATAGTGAGCTACATCACATGCAGACATATATATGCAACTAACAAAGGCAGCGTGGATGTGTATTTAGCCATAACGTTAATAATGACACTAACTGTGTATGTATAGAGGAAATATTCCAACGCCAACAACGTCACAGTACAATGCTGCTTTGTTTTCAACATCTTGTCTTGTTTAGTGAATTTCAAATCTGTAATTTACACTTGAGGTCCATAGTAAAGACTAAGTGTACCAAAAATTGCCCTCTAAACAGTGTTGCCATGGTGACAATGATCTTAGCATCACCCTTTAACAAAGGAGGTGGGTATCATATTCATGTGACTCAATTATTGTCCACACGTATGTCATGATAATCTGATCAAGGAACACTCAGGGTTTCACCTCTTAGCACCACAACCCACCTGATCCCTACTGGCATGGGGAGGTGGGGGGAATGAGGGGTCCACTCCAGTGCCTTCATGACTCAATCTCTTGGGAACTGGGGGAAGACCCCTTGGAAGCTGGCCCTCTACTTCTTGTCTTAGGGGTCTAGGGGCAGGAGCAATCCCTTAGCCAGAAGGCTGAAGGGAGCATCCCAAAACACAATCAAGTTTGACAGTAAAGCAGCATCTCTCCTGGGAAGTTCTGCTGGCCAGCAAATGGCCCTGAGGAGAGTTCTGTGTAATTCTTGGTCTACAGGAAATAAGAAGGTCTATACGCTGATAGGTTTGGGAAATCTGTCATAGTCTAGAATTCCCTCTTGGAATGTCCCAGTTATCTTTACCATATTAAAAAGTCTAAGAAATCCAGCAGCAAAGACATCCTTTAACTTTGAATCCCAAGTTGTTTAAACCATGTTGGACTACAAAACTCTCTGCCGCCTCCTTGTAACTATTATTCACTCCTCTGACTAATACTTCATACAACCCCACAGAGGACACTTTTGCAGGCTCTGATTGGAAAGTTTTCACATACTCCCAGAAAAGAACATGTTACAAGTTTCATACTCCACTTGGCTGTGAGTTGTACTTTTGGGACCTCTAGGTGACTGACCAGCCTTTGGGATTGCAAAGTGGCCACCCACAGTCAGCTGCAAATAATTTATTTCCTTTTTGTCTCTTTGTTTCTTTATGTACATCTTATTCCCAAAAGCGTTCAAGTGAATTTACAAAGACACATCTACATACCCTCACACAAATACAATACTAATTAAAAGTAGATAGAAAAGAAAAATAAGAGTAAGCCTTAAAGAAGTAATTTGATTAAATCATTTACTTATATGAGTTTTAACCTATTTTTAAAAACCACAAATTAATGTACCCTGACCCACAGCAGTGGAATCATTTTTGTGACTTTAGAATTCAATGTATGTTTTAAAATATGCTTCATATTTGACCCTGGAAATCAATTAGGCACTCCTTGAATCTAGTTTTATGTGCACCATATTTTATAATTCTTTTAAAAGACAATGTTAATTCCGTCTCTCAAGATCTTTTTCTTTTTTTCGTTTTCTCACTATTTCTATAATTTAATTGCCTGTAAGTGAGGTTATAAACTTTCTCCAACAGGATGTAGCTGGTTCATCCCACTCGGTCCTACTTTGCAATCACCTGTCTACTTGTCTCTCTCCCCTACTGTGTTGTAAGCTCAATGTCAATGGAGATTTTACCTGATTCTTCCTCTGTGCTCCCAGAGCTTGGCCCGAATAATTCCTTAGGCAATGCTTGTTGAATCAACATGCACTGACACCGAGGCAAAATTTCTGCTGTAATTACATCTTCAGTTGAACCATGACCTACATCCATCCCATCCTGCAAACACAGAGCACAGGACTTTGTATCTGAAGTGTTTTGAATATACATGTATCTGAAAACTCCTGACTAGTGCATTTTCTCCCTTGATGACCATTACAAACTGATAGACTGCCTGTTAGAATCACTTAAAGGGGGCTATTAAGGAGGGAGACATATTTGTATGAGTGAGAAGAAACAGGCCACCAAGTTACAATGTAGTAGTTGTGTGAACCCCACGGAGGGAAAATAGGAAACACGCAGAGTATTTTGGAAAGAAGAAAATGGAAATAAAACAGAAAAAGTAAATGCAGAGCCAGCAGGGTTTGGTGTGGCCTGAAAGTTTGATCCTGGAGAAGAAAATAAAGGAAAGAAAGGAGTGAAAGAATTTACTGCAGTCTTGGGGAGGAAAGGGTGATTTGATCCATGGCGTGACCCATCCGGGAGACAAGGGAATTCACATCATTTCAGTCTCCCTCAAATGCTATGTTTAGATACAGTCTGTGTTAGCATACCTGCGGCAATGAGGGTATTTGGCTTGCAATGTGTTTTACATTTTAAGATGAAGAGAATTTTCTAAGATTTGCCCATTTTAAAGATGAAATATTATAGGACTAAAACTTATAAGAGCCACTTTTCTGTGATTACAATCAAATGCATTTCATTCCGACTAGGAATAGTGGATGCCAGTACATGGTGTTTCAGAGTCTGAGGCTGCATGAGGGTTGTATAGTTAAACATACATTTTACAATTATGGATTTTAACTTGTCTAGTCCAATATCCTGGGAATGGTCTCTAAACTAGCCTTTTTTGCATAGCACTTTGTTTCGTATTCAATATCCGAAGAAGCGGTTTGTGACTTCCTAGCACTATATTGGTCAAAATGTATATTTAATGAGTTTCTTAATCAACTCAGGAATTTGGCTGGTTAGGCTCTGACCCTCAGTTCTCTCTACCTGGTACACGTGTGCTGGAAGCTTGCTCTGCAGGGGGCTTGAAGGGTGTGTCTCAGAAGATGCAGGAGGAGAAGACTTAGTCTTTAATCTCAAGGAACCTCCATCCCACTACTGGGAGGAGGTGTGGATGGGGATGCAGGTGGAAAAATAGTAAGAAATACTCAAAACAAATGAACAGCTGCGCTGCCCGGCAGAATATGATGAGCATTACATGAGACCTTGACAAAAGCCTGAGGAGAGTCAAAGAGAGAAAGATCAGATCTGTTTGGGACAGTTGGGAAAGGTCTTGGAGAGAACCTTGGAGAATGAATAAGACTTCGAAAATCAGGATATGGGGAGGAGAAGCCATCAGAGGTCAGGAGAATGGCAGGCACAAAGGTACACCTGAAGGAAAGGGCAGGGAGGCTTGCAGTGGGCAGAGGGTTGAGTCTGCTGCAGAGAAGGAGTCTGGGAGTGATGACAAGAATCTAGATGATGCTGATGATGGTGGACACTGCTGAGTGCTCAGCAAAGGCCAGATCATTCCAGCTGTGTCTTAATCCTCACAACCACTGCCTATCTGGGAGGCTTTCTTATTAGCGTTGTTTTAGAGATGAGGAAAGCAGAGAGCAGAGGTTCAGTAACTTGCTTACAGTAACAGGTTTCAGACGGTGTGATCCTGGGCTTTGAAGTGAGGCCATTGGTCTCTAAAGGCCACACCCCGAAGTTTTGCTCCCTGGGAGATGAGCCTTAAGGGTAGGTTCGTTGGGAAGGGCTTTTTGGGGTTTGATAAGCAATGAGGAGTCACTGAAGGTTTTGCTTGAGCTGCACTTTTGAATATCAGCCCAGTCGTGAAGACCATGTGACTTGTCAGAAGGGTATTTCGAGAGGCTGGGCAAAGGGACTGGGGAGTTGGAGCAGATCAGGGGCAGCAGAGAGGGAAGGAGAGACACACACACGAGATGCACTAAGAAGGTAGGATTTCTGGGCTCTCACTAATTAGGCAGGAGGGAGGGAGTGTCAAGACACACAGGTGGGAGGATGAGGGCACCATTGTTTGGAGCCAAAAATCAGGAGAAGTCGTTGGATGTAGGGAGAACAATGTGAGTTGTGTTTTGGACGAGTCGGTTCTGAGCAGTTCTCTATGGGAGGTGAACCAGGGGACATTGGAAACGCAGATTGAATCTAAGAGGAGGCACAGGTAAAGAAATGGGACCAGGACTGGTCAAAGGAGTAAGGTAGAGGATGCTGAGAGAGAATAAAGAGAAATAAAAGAGGATGACTAAAAGACCCTGGGGGATATAACCGGGGGTGCGAGAAGGAAGAGGGAAAGTCCACCAAGCAGAAAGAGAATGGATAATCAAGGAAGCAGATGGATGACCAAAGAGTCTTCTGACCCAGTAGCAAAAGGCAGAAGGAACTTTCTGAAGACACTGCTACTAATACATGCCCTGACTCACATATCAGAGAACTGTAGAAGCATGTTTGGGAGCTGAAGAAGAGAAGCAGCAGAGAGTCTAAAGGTGCCAGCAAGAAAAGATGTTGGAGGAGGGTTTGGTAGCCCCATCCCAATTTACTCTCCAGAAAAAAAGTCAGAGGAATTGAGAGATTATCGTTTGGCTGGCCAATCAGAGTCTCAGAGGCCGGGAGGATGGCTACTTCTAATCGTGTTAGTGACATAAGTTTCTTTTCCTCTATTCCCTGTTCTAAGTATGGTTAATCTGCTCCCTTTCCTCTTTAAAGTCAGTCAAGTTTTTCCATAAATTAACATCTATCATGATTTTAATAGTCTGTGCTTATTTCGGAGGGTGGTTACATGTATTACCAAAGGAAGATTCCAGCAACTCAGGCCCCTGGGAACTGGATGAATACCTGGTCTTTGCAAGTTATGTGCTTTAGTTTCCTGAGACACTCTGGATAAACTACAAGCCCATTCTTTTTTTTTTTTTTTTTTTTTTAATAAATTTATTTATTTATTTTTGGCTGCGTTGGGTCTTCGTTGCTGTGCGCTGGCTTTCTCTAGTTGCGGCGAACGGGGGCTACTCTTCATTGCGGTGCACAGGCTTCTCATTGCGGTGGCTTCTCTTGTTGTGGAGCACGGACTCTAGATGCACGAGCTGCAGTAACTGTGGCACACAGGCTCAGTAGTTATGGCTCATGGGCTCTAGAGAGCAGGCTCTGTAGTTATGGCGCACAGGCTTAGTTGCTCCGCAGTATGTGGGATCTTCCCGGACCAGGGCTTGTACCCATGTCCCCTACATTGGCAGGCGGATTCTTAACCACTGCACCACCAGGGAAGTCCACAAGCCCATTCTTGAATGTGTTTCCAATAAAAACGGAAAGATAATGCAGCGTCCAAATTTGCTAGTTACTGACATGATTAAAGCAAGACTTTTCAAGTTTATTCTTTTATAAGATCAGAGACCTTTTGAATACAAACAGGATCTGACAGATAGTCTTAACGATGGAGAGAGAGAGAGCAGGCTGGGCCAGTTCCTTCAGAATGATTCCTTGTTGGCTTTGAATCTACAGTTTCAAGTTTGTTTTGCTGGGACTATCTTCTACTTTTTCGGTGTTGTAATGGGATTAAGCAAAACTTCATCAAAACCTAAAATGCTATATTATAGTAGTTTTGAAAAATATGTAGGTGGATTTTTTAAAAAGTCACAGTCTTAATTTCTTAGCAAAAGTCAAATGAGTAGTCTTTTGGAAACTTCTGTAGAAGAGAATATGAATATCTGATGAGTTCTTTTTTTTCAATTTATTATTGAAGTATAGTTGATAACTACAATGAACAGCAAAAGGATAAACATGAAGATGTAAAAAAGGACATAAAAATCATAAAATTGGGGGGAGGGGAGTAAGAAAATGTAGATTTTTTTTTTTTAGAATGTGTTTGGTAAGAGTTCCTGAAGCCTTAGAGAAAAAAAGTTGGGAGAGGAATGAGGAAAGCCTCAAGGTAGATAACAGTGGAAACTTGACAAACAGAGGGCCGTCTGTAAAGAGGGGCAGGTTGGTCTCAGGAAAAGACTTTGGACTTGGGAGCTGACATTCCTGGATGTGAATTTCAGGTGTGCGGGCTCCCTTGGGTGAGATGCACCGACCATGAGAGCCTCAGTGTGTACTGTAGGGTGTATGGGAAGCAATCAACAGAGGTTGGTTCTTTCTCTCCCCACTCCTGGTCACCACCCTCCCCCGCTGATTCCTCACTATCACCCCCACTCCCAAGGGCAAGGCAAGGCTTTTCTTTAAGGCAGCTGGTGAAAAAAAAAATTTAAACTTGGGAGTGGAATCCCTGGATTGGAGTCCTCACTTCTGTGCTGTGTGATCCTCAGAAAGTTATCTAACTTGTTAGATTCTCATCTGTAAACTTGAATAAATTCCTACCCGCAAGAATAAAACAGGAGTGCTCGATGAGCAGATTTTTGTAAAGGTGTGGGGAAGTCACTCCTGTTTCTATGAATCAGTAGGGAACAAACATTCTCAATATGACCCAAAGCAACCCTCCTTTCTTCCCTGAGGACCTAATTCCCTTTTTATACAATTCTGCTTTTTAGAAATTACTTTATAAAGAAACTCACAATTCCAGAGTCTACGTTACCACTCTTACAAAATCTGCAAGCAGCTTTTTAAATATTTTTAATTTTTTAAAGGGATTATACCCCTGTAGCTACTCAAACTTTGAGGAAGGACAGTTTAGTTTTGGCAGGACTAGTTTACTGGGTTTCCCTCTAGAAATGACTGTAGTTCTCGATGCAAAATGAATCAGAAATTACCCTTGTAATTTTTTTTTTTTGGTCCTTCATTCTTTTCTGTTAAAAATACATAAAAAAAACATTAAAAGGTAACTTTCTCCTAGGTCTTATAAGGAGAGAAGAGTGACAGAGAGAAAGACTATGAACTTGGCATACCATTGAACCATGCTCTGGAATTTGGGTGGGTCTAGGAAAAAGTACTTCAGTGGAAAACATATATGGGTGTGGGAGAAATCCCTGTAAACTATAAATTGACTACATACTGCACAGGCTGGTGTGGAAAGAAACCACAAGTCTCCCAAATTCAGAGAAGAGGAGACAGAATCAATTTGGCATCAAAAGAACACCAGGTGCCCTTGGGAGCTGGGGATGTTTGCAATTAGTAGCAGTCTTAACTAGCTCCATGGAACCCAGTAGTCATAAGCATCTACTGTGGTGCCCTGCAGTTACCCGTTCCAGGACCTGCTTATCGTCAAGGTTCTCCATCACCTGACCTCAGTTACCCATGCTCAGTCCCTACCCACTCAGGCCCCCTGTTCTGTTGCTTCTGGTTTCATCCCACCTTGTTGTCTTTGCCTGCAAGGTTTCTTCCCTAAAAGCCCTCATTTCTTTCCTTTTCCTACCAGAGTCTCATTATCCATCCTTCGAGACCCTTCAAGGCCTGTTAAGCTTGGGTTTTCCCCTCCCCATGGAACCTGACCACTTCTGCACTTTTGGAATTTCATTTTCTTGAGATTGAGTCAAACCTAGAATGTGTCTGTGCCACTAAGAACTAATCATATATTGTGTCCCGATTTGGACCTTTGTTGGGTACAGGTGTTGTCTATTTCCCCCATCATATTACCAGCCCCTGGATGGTGGAGGGCACATCATACTTGACCAAGTGAAAACCAGCTAGCTACCCTCTGCAGAGTCCCACTTTGCACCTTGAGTTGGGTGCATTCAGCTCACTGTTTGCAATCCCAGTCTAATGCCAGGCGAGCTTTATTATCTCTCTTTTTCAAAAGAAGGAAGCTGAAAATCAAGGAGACTAAACCTCTTGTTCGAAGTCTCCAGCCCAATTACCTTTCACAAGGCATCTTACTTCATCAGCAGGGTGACCCCATTAGGTTGGCCCTGGCACCAGCCTTCAGACTTTAAGTAACTTGCCCCCAAAAGATCTGAGATTTGAACCCAAGCCTGTGTGTGGCTCCAACCCTATACTTTTACACTCTATCACATTGCTTCCCTATCACCAAAATGCTCAAGACAAAGTTGAGCCTGGAATAATATTAAATAAATACATGATTCATCTCATTTTGTCAAAACCAAGGGAATATGACAAAAACCTGCAAATTTGACCAGAGCAGCAGTATTCTCTCTCTCTAGAGAGAGAGAGAGTATATGTATATGTAGAGTGTATATGTACATATGTGTATAAAAATATATATAAATATATGAAATATATAAAAATAAATCAGAAATAATTTAAATATTCAAAGTGTATATATGTATTATTTTTCAATACTTTTTTTAGAGCAGTTTAAGTTTACAACAAAATTGAGAGGACGGTACAGAGGTTTCTCATACACTGTCTGCCACCACACATGCACAGACTCCCCCGTTATCAACATCACTCACCAGACGGTAGAGTATTCTTACCAAGAGTGAACCGACACTGACATCAAAAGTCCACAGTTTACCATATGGACTCACTCTTTGTGTCGAACACTCTATGGGTTTGGACAAATATGTAATGACATGTATCCATCATTATAATTCCATACAGAGTAGTTTCACTGCCCAAAAACCCTCCGTGTTTCCGTATTCATCCTTCCCTTCCTTCTTAATCCCTGGCGACCACTGATCTTTATCTGCCACCACAGTTTTGCCTTTTCCAGAACAGCATGTACTTGGAATCATGCAGTAAGTAGCCTTTTCAGATTGGCTTCTTTCACCTAGTAATATACACTGAAGTTTTCTTAATGTCTTTTCATGACTTGGTAGCTCCTTCTCCCTGTATATTTATGAGAAGACCAAGACAACACTTGACTCCTCGTTCTTTGCTTTATAGTAACAGGGTAAAAAGATTTATAAGCAAGTTAATGTTTAAGGGAGCGTGTAACTATTTTATCACCTGGGTCACATGTACTTCCATACATGCCACATGTCTTATAAAGAATATTAAATGTAGCAGATAGGTCTCTAGCACAATTTCTTGAAGAGCCAAAGATATTTCCGAGTGACAGTATCACTCTCATCTCATGCAGCCAAGTCCCCCGAGGTACCAGAAATCACCCAAAGCAGCAGGAGTCTTAGCTGCAGGAACTTCCATCTCTCTAAATCTTCTCAGTGACAAAACTGAACAGGGTGTCTTCCAAGACAGATGTTATTATAAAACTGCCACACCTGCTTAAATAAGCTGAAATTTGGAGTCTGGGCTCTCTGTGCTTTTTCTTGAAATTTCACTTCATAGAAAGTTAAAGCTTAAAGGGGTTTCAGAGAAGTGAGTGTGACCCTCTCTCCTATTACAGATGAGGACACTGAAGCCCAGGGGGTCATATGACTCGCCTGGGGTTTTGCAGCACATAGAGAAGCTGGTTCTTCTGACAGTGCTTGAGACCCCTCACCAGGGCTCCTCTTATCCCAGGAGGAACCCAAGAGGAAAAGATGAACCCCAACTCAGGAGGATGCCAAATAACTGAACCGTCTTATAGTTGGGAAACAGCTGAGAGGAGTGAATGGAAAGAAATAGAAAATCAGTTAGACATTTGCATGTTTTAAAAAGATAGAGGATTCCTGGGACTTCCCTGGCAGTCCAGTGTCTAAGACTCTGTGCTACCACTGCAGGAGCCAAGGGTTCAGTCCCTGATCGGGGACCTAGGATCCTGCATGCCATGCAGTGTGGCCAAAAAAAAAAATAGAAGACTCCTACTTTTCCTAAACCATTGACATTTGTCAGTAGTTCCTTCTCTGAACTCTCATTCCTAAGGTCGGTCCTATAAGGAAAATCTCTGGGAGTTGGGCTGAGTGGCATTTAGTATTTTTCTTATCAGAATGTGGTGAACCCATGTACCATGCTGCTTACATTATAGAATCACCCAGGCCCTGGCTGCCGGACCTGGTCATTGTTATGATGTGCAGATTGTCCACATCCTGTCCTGAGGTCATTATGGGAACAGATTGTGCAGGGAAGAAACGTCTGTAGAAATGAATGGAGAGGTCACCGCAAACGAAGGTGCACGAGATCCAGCCAACGTCACGGAAGTTTCTAGTGGGTTCCCATTTGTTTGTGATAATTATCCACCACAAGGGGCTGCTTAATTACCTGACATTTTAAAAACAAACCACAAAACCCATGAATTACTGCCACGATCAGACCCACGAGGGAAAGTGTGAAGCCACAGGATGGCATTGAAGCTGTGAGTCTTCCCCAGATAATTTCCCAAGGTCCCAGTGTCCTTTGGATAGAATTCAGGAGAGAGAAAAACCTTCCAGTATCCCCTAGCACCTCTGAAGAATACAAAAACACTGCTGCCTCCCAGGCCTCTGTGGTAATTCTGCTTGGCAGTTGTGTTTTTTTTTTTGTCAAATAGCTTTAAGAAAAATCTGGAGCTATATCAGATATAATTATCTTATGATGCAAGGGGACAGTCTTTCATGCATAAAAACCAAGTCTTCTGCTACAAAGCACTTGTGACCCAAGGGCTCTATCCTTGGAGGTGTGTGAGGGCTGCTGGGGTAGGGATAGAGGCCCCTGCTCGATGCCCACTTTCCACCTCCGGGTGGAGGGCACATCTGGCACACTCTCTCGGCTGTCATGTGAGCACAGAGCCTATAGGTGCAGGTTACAAATCAGTCTCCCAGCACCTCGAGCCTCCTCCCTGCAGAGCCAGCCTCCTTCATCACTTCCCCAGATAGCTGGGATCTTCACCTGAGCTGGGCCCCAGCACCTGGACTCCAGGTAAGACCTCCAGAGTGCTTCCTGCTAATCACCTTGGGTGGTAGAGAAGGAAGGGGAAAATAAAACACGCAGACCTCAAAGGACCAGGGAATTTCCGGAAGGTCCAAGCAAAGTGATTCATCTTGACCTCAGGCATGATTTTCTTCTCTACTCTCCACTCTTTTCAATTTCAACTCATATATATCTTACTGATTTGAAGAAAACTCCAGTGCTTAAAAACAACTAAGCACTACTCAATGACATTGTAAATAAAATAGAATATTCACTTGGTCAGAAAAACAAGCAATTAAGACTTGTACCTTATACTGTAAGGCTGAAACCCGAATTTATTTGCATAAACAAAGGCCTTGGTATAAAACTAAAATGCAGTTAGTTAGGCCAAAACCTCCTTTCAATAGTAATATATTGAACATGCTTCTGTAAATAGCAATTAGCTATTAATCCAGATGAAATTTACAAGCAAATAACTTGCAGAGTTAGTGCTGAGTTTTGACCCTTAAAGACCTTGATTTCAATGACAAGATGTATAAAAAAGCAGCTTTTAAGTGAGAGAGTGGCATGGACATATATACTCTACCAAACGTAAAATAGATAGCTAGTGGGAAGTAGCCGCATAGCACAGGGAGATCAGCTCAGTGTTTTGTGACCACCTAGAGGGGTGGGATAGGGAGGGTGGGAGGGAGGGAGACGCAAGAGGGAAGAGATATGGGAACATATGTATATGTATAACTGATTCACTTTGTTATAAAGCAGAAACTAGCACACCATTGTAAAGCAATTATACTCGAATAAAGATGTAAAAAAATAAAAATAAAATAAAATAAATTGAACTACCAAAAAAATAAAAATAAAAAAAATTAAAATGCAGCTTTTTGGAAAACCACATATATGTAGGTTCATTTCTTTCAAGATCATGTATATTATTATTCACAAGTCACAATGCATATGGAAAGTGATACGATTTTTCAAGTATTAAATGATGGTAGCTCACTAGCACCCCAGTGATCATATTTTATCTTAGGTTTTCAGAATCTACCCAAGGCCTGGTTAACTCTTATTCACAAATTTTGAGAGGGATACAAAAAAGGACTTACATATAGCACAAGGAACTATATTTATTATCCTGTGATAAACCATAATGGAAAAGAATATGAAAAAGAATGTATATATGTATATATATATATATATATATATATATATATATATATATATATGCATAACCGAATCACTTTGCTGTACAGCAGAAATTAACACAACATTGTAAATCAACTATATGTCAATAAAATAAAAAAATTTTTAAAGGTCCTACAGATATTACTCTAAATTAATCTTAGTTCTGTGAGAGAAGTCACGTTTGCATAACTGTATCTAATATCCCTACCTACCCTTATCCTAATATTTGAAAAGCTCCTTCCCTTCCTCCATCCCCTGAAACCCTTTGACCAATATCTGTCCCTTTTCTCCCATTATTCACAAAGCAACTTCCCAGGCCTGCAAATATTAGAACCCATTCATCTCTAATCATTTTCTAGTCTGTCCTATCAATGTCATATCAATGACCTACCAATTACTCTGCTCAGTTACCCACGACACTTGAGATTTCTCCCACCAGTATTAACTCGTACATTTTCACAGGGCAATTTATTTTAAAATCAAGATGATCCATACAACTAAGGGTTTTGCATGCACAGAGTCCTGTTTGTTCTGCAGCTGCATTTCTGAACGCTAATAGTTAAACATTAGATGTAGATGTTAAGAAAGAAAATTAACTCAGAATTTCACGTGTGCCCTCAGGTTCAGCACTGACCATGCTGCGAGAGAACTTTGAGGTCATTTTGTCCAACCCTCTCATTTTACAGATGAGGAAAACAGGACTAATTGATAGCTAGTTATACCAAATTACAGCGCTCTTGAAACAAGATAGCAGAGTTAGTAGGCTTCTTAATGTGCTCAATTACTACCTGGATTCCATGAGCTGATGAGGCTGCTGTGACCCTTAGCATTTCCATTCTGTGGTTTTCAAAGGTTTACGTTTCTAATGTGGTGTTTGTCATCCCGAGTCCCGGGCACCTTTTACCATGGGCAGTCTTGCCGATACCTAACTCAGAACAGCCCACCTCTTCCCTCCTCAACGAGTGGTTGAACTTCTTTCTTCAACTCTTATCACTTCGCTTCTGTGCTTCTCAAGAGCCAGCACAGGTTTGTTCGACATTTTTCAGCCTTGTTCCTCTTACACCAAAGGACCGAGACATCAGTGCCCAGACTAAGGACAGAGTTCCTCAAGTTTCATCCTCAACTGCTCAAAAATGTTTTATAACTTATCTTTTTTCCTCTGCCCCACAACTGGAACAGAAGCTTCATGGAACAAGCATCTTCCCTGTACTCTTGAATCCCAGTGTCTACAAGATTCTGGAAAATAGTAGGTGCTTGACACGTACTTCTGTGATGAATGTAACCTTTGCTCTCTTAGGGAATCATTTGTCTCCCTCCAGTCTAAGACTTATGCCCCTGGGAGCATCAGTGTCCCCTTGTTCACCCTCAAATCTCTGACCGCTGGATCATGTCCTCGCTCTCGAAATCATGCCTCTTTAGTTGTCCACTCTGATGAGTCTACAGAGCTGTGCCTTCTGCTGGCTGCTCCTCCTCAAGCTGCTTTGCTAGAAAGTTCTCTCTCTCTTCAGTAAAGGCAGTCCCCAAGATTCTGCCCTCAGCTGCCTTCTTCTCTCTGTATTTTTTCTTTTTTGCAAATCTCATTGACTCATGGGTGATCAACTTCTACTTCTTGGGCAGTGATCCCCAAATCTCCGTTGCCAGTCCCCAATTTATTTCCTAGAGATGGACTCCTACCATCAGAGCCAGAGCCAACCTCATCATGTTATGGTCAATACCCTCTGCTTTTCAGGAAAGGTGTCCTCTTCATCCAGGCACCAAAGCCCAGAGTCATTTCAGCTCTTGCTCTCCACCCCCCACTTCACATCTAAGAGGTGTGTGAGGATTACCTGTTGGTGAACGTAGGTGTTCATGCTCTTAAGTTCGTGTGTTGCTTAATGAATATTGCAGCCTCCTAAATAATCTCTTTCCAGCTGTTCTCTCCTTCTCAATCTATCTAGCCAGATGAGCCTGGCTTCTTTTGGCCTGTTGAAAGACCAAACTTTCCAGTTTGATCTCCATGGACTTTTATTTTATTTTAATTTCAAACATCTTTACTGGAGTATAATTGCTTTACAATGGTGTGTTAGTTTCTGATTTATAACAAAGTTAATCAGCTATCCATAAACATATATCCCCCTATCTCCTCCCTCTTGCGTCTCCCTCCCACCCTCCCTATCCCACCATTCTAGGTGGACACAAAGCAATGAGCTGATCTCCCTGTGCTATGTGGTTGTTTCTCACTAGCTATCTATTTTACATTTGGTAGTGTATATGTGTCCATGCCACTCTCTCACTTCATCCCAGCTTACCTTTCCCCTTCCCTGTGTCCTCAAGTCCATTCTCTATGTCTGCATCTCTACGTCTGTATCCTACCCCTAGGTTCTTCAGAACCATTTTATTTTTAGATTCCATATATATGTGTTAGCATACACTATTTGTTTTTCTCTTTCTGACTTACTTCACTCTGTATGACAGACTCTAGGTCCATCCATCTCACTACAAAGAACTCAGTTCCATTCCTTTTTATGGCTGAGTAATATTCCATTGTACATATGTGCCACATGTTCTTTATCCATTCATCTGTTGATGGACACTTAGGTTGCTTCCATGTCCTAGCTATTGTAAATAGAGCTGCAATGAACATTTTGGTACATGACCCTTTTTGAATTATGATTTTCTCAGGGTATATGCCCAGTAGTGGGATTGCTGGGTCGTACGGTAGTTTTATTTTTAGTGTTTTAAAGAACCTCTATACTGTTCTCCATAGTGGCTGTATCAATTTACATTCCCACCAACAGTGCAAGAGGGTTCCCTTTTCTCCACACCCTCTCCGGGATTTACTCCTTGTAGATTTTTTTGATGATGGCCATTCTGACTGGTGTGAGGTGATACCTCATTGTAGTTTTGATTTGCATTTCTCTAATGATTAGTGATGTTGAACATCCTTTCATGTGTTTGTTGGCAATCTGTATATCTTCTTTGGAGAAATGTCTATTTAGGTCTTCTGTCCATTTTTGGATTGGGTTGTTTGTTCTTTTGATATTGAGCTGCATGAGCTGCCTGTATATTTTGGAGATTAATTCTTTGTCAGTTGCTTCATTTGCAAATATTTTCTCCCATTCTGAGGGTTGTCTTTTCATCTTGTTTATGGTTTCCTTTGTTGTGGAAAAGTTTTAACTTTCATTAGGTCCCATTTTTTTATATTTGTTTTTATTTCCATTACTCTAGGAGGTGGATCAAAAAGGCTCTTGCTGTGATGTATGTCATAGAGAGTTCTGCCTATGTTTTCCTCTAAGAGTTTTATAGTGTCTGGCCTTACATTTAGATTTTTAACCAATTTTGAGTTTATTTTTGTGTATGGTGTTAGGGAGTGTTCTAATTTCATTCTTTTACATGTAGCTGTCCATTTTTCCTGGCACTATTTATTGAAAAGCCTGTCTTTTCTCCATTGTATGTTCTTGCCTCCTTTATCAAAGATAAGGTGACCATATGTGTGTGGGTTTATCTCTGAGCTTTCTATCCTTTGTGCCAGTACCATACTTTCTATCCTTTGTGCCAGTACCATACTGTCTTAATTACTGTAGCTTTGTAGTATAGCCTGAAATCACAGACCCTGATTCCTCCAGCTCCATTTTTCTTTCTCAAGATTGCTTTGGCTATTCGGGGTCTTTTGTGTTTCCATACAAATTGTGAAATTTTTTGTTCTAGTTCTGTGAAAACTGCCATTGGTCGTTTGATAGGAATTGCATTGAATCTGTAGATTGCTTTGAGTAGTATAGTCATTTTCACAATGTTGATTCTTCCAATTCAAGAACATGGTATAGCTTTCCATCTATTTGTATCATCTTTAATTTCTTTCATCAGTGTCTTATAGTTTTCTGCATACAGGTTTTTGTCTCCTTAGGTAGGTTTATTCCTAAGTATTTTATTCTTTTTGTTGCAGTGGTAAATGGAGTGTTTCCTTTCTTTCTCTTTCAGAGTTTTCATCATTAGTGCATAGGAATGCAAGAGATTTCTGTGTATTAATTTTGTATCCTGCTGCTTTACCAAATTCATTGATTAGCTCTAGTAGTTTTCTGGTAGCATCTTTAGGATTCCCTATGTATAGTATCATGTCATCTGTAAACAGTAACAGTTTTACTTCTTCTTTTCTGATTTGGATTCCTTTTATTTCTTTTTTGTCTCTGATTGCTGTGGCTAAAACTTCCAAAACTATGTTGAATAATAGTGGTGAGAGTGGGCAACCTCGTCTTGTTCCTGATCTTAGAGGAAATGGTTTCAATTTTTCACCATTGAAAATGATGTTGGCTGTGGGTTTGTCATATATAGCCTTTATTATGTTGAGGTAAGTTCCCTCTATGCCTACTTTCTGGAGAGTTTTTATCATACATGGGTGTTGAATTTTGTCAAAAGCTTTTTCTGCATCTACTGAGATTATCATATGGTTTTTATCCTTCAATCTGTTACTATGGTGAGTCACATTGATTGATTTTTGTATATTGAAGAATCCTTTCATTCCTGGGATAAACCCCACTTGATCATGGTGTATGACCCTTTTAATGTGCTCTAGGATTCTGTTTGCTAGAATTTTGTTGAGGATTTTTGCATCTATATTCATCCATGATATTGGTCTGTAGTTTTCTTTTTTTGTGACATCTTTCTCTGGTATCAGGGTGATACTGGCCTCATAGAATGAGTTTGGGAGTATTACTCCCCCTGCTATATTTTGGAAGAGTTTGAGAAGGATAGGTGTTAGCTCTTCTCTAAATGTTTGATAGAATTCACTTGTGGAGCCATCTGGTCCTGGGCTTTTTTTTGTTGGAAGATTTTTAATCACAGTTTCAATTTCAGTGCTTGTGATTGGTCTGTTTATATTTTCTATTTCTTCCTGGTTCAGTCTTGGGAGGTGTGCTTTTCTAAGAGTTTGTCCATTTCTTCTAGGTTGTCCATTTTATTGGCATATAGTTGCTTGTAGTAATGTCTCATGATCCTTTGTATTTCTGCAGTGTCAACTGTTACTTCTCCTTTTTCATTTCTAATTCTATTGATTTGAGTTTTCTCCCTTTCTTTCTTGATGAGTCTGGCTAGTGTTTTATCAGTTTTGGTTACCTTCTCAAAGACCCAGCTTTTAGTTTTATTGATCTTTGTTACTGTTTCCTTCATTTCTTTTTCATTTATTTCTAAACTGATCTTTATGATTTCTTTCCCTCTGCCAACTTTGGGAGGGTTTTTTGTTGTTGTTCTTCTTCTTTCTCTAATGGCTTTAGGTGTAAAGTTACATTGTTTATTTGAGATGTTTCTTGTTCCTTGAGGTAGGATTGTATTGCTATATACTTCCCTCTTAGAATTGCTTTTGCTGCATCCCATAGGATTTGGGTCATCGTGTTTCATTGTCATTTGTTTCTAGGTATTTTTTGATTTCCTCAGTGATCTCTTGGTTATTTAGTAGTATATTGTTTAACCTTCATGTGTTTGTATTTTTCACAGACTTTTTTCCCTTTAATTCATATGTAGTTTCATAGCATTGTGGTTGGAAAGATACTTGATATGATTTCAATTTTCTTAAATTTACCATGGCTTGATTTGTGACCCAAGATATGATCTATCCTGGAGAATGTTCCATGAGCACTTGAGAAGAAAGTATATTCTGTTGTTTTCGGATGGAATGTCCTATAAATATCAATTAAGTCCATCTTGTTCAATGTATCATTTAAAGCTTGTGTTTCCTTATTTATTTTCATTTTGGATGATCTGTCCATTGGTGAAAGTGGAGTGTTAAAGTCCCCTACTATGATTGTGTTACTGTTGATTTCCCCTTTTATGGCTGTTAGCATTTGTCTTATGTATTGAGGTGCTCCTATGTTGGGTGCATAAATATTTTCAATTGTTATATATTCATCTTGGATCGATCCCTTGATCATTATGTAGTATCCTTCTCTGTTTCTTGTAATAGTCTTTTTTTTAAAGTCTATTTTTTTCTGATATGAGAATTGCTATTCCAGCTTTCTTGTTATATCCATTTGCATGGAATATCTTTTTCCATCACCTCACTTTCAGTCTGTATGTGTCCCTAGGTCTGAAGTGATTCTCTTTTAGACAGCATATATATGGGTCTTGTTTTTGTATCCCTTCAGCCAGTCTACGTCTTTTGGTTGGAGCATTTAATCCATTTACATTCAAGGTAGTTATTGATATATGTGTTCCTATTACCATTTTCTTAATTGTTTTGGTTTTGTTATTGTAGGTGTTTTCCTTCCCTTGTGTTTTCTGCCTAGAGAAGTTCCTTTAGCATTTGCTGTAAAGCTGGTTTGTTGGTGCTGAATTCTCTTAGCTTTTGCTTGTCTGTAAAAGTTTTAATTTCTCCATCAAATCTAAATGAGATCCTTGCTTGGTAGAGTAATCTTGATTGTAGGTTTTTCTTCTTCATCATTTTAAATATGTCCTCTCACTCCCTTCTGGCTTGCAGAGTTTCTGCTGCAAGATCAGCTGTTAACCTTATGGGGATTCCCTTGTATGTTATTTGTTGCTTTTCCCTTGCTGCTTTTAATATTGTTTCTTTGTATTTAACTTTTGATAGTTTGATTATTATGTGTTTTGGCGTGTTTCTCCTTGGATTTATCCTGTATGGGACTCTCTGTGCTTCCTGGACTTGATTGACTCTTTCCTTTCCCATATTAGGGAAGTTTTCAACTATAATCTCTTCAAATATATTCTCAGGTCCTTTTTTTTCCTCTTCTTCTTCTGGGACCCCCATAATTCGAATGTTGGTGCATATAACGTTGTCCCAGAGGTCTTTGAGACTGTCCTCAATTCTTTTCATTCCTTTTTCTTTATTCTGCTCTGGCAAAAATAATTTTTTCCACTATTTTATCTTCCAGGTCACTTATCAGTTCTGCCTCACTTATTCTGCAATTGATTCCTTCTAGAGAATTTTTAAGTTCATTCATTTTGCTGTTCATCATTGTTTGTTTGCTCTTTAGTTCTTCTAGGTCCTTGTTAAACATTTCTTGTATTTTTTTTTCCATTCTATTTGCAAGATTTTGGGTCACCTTTACTATCATTACTCTGAATTCTTTTTTGGGTAGACTGCCTATTTCCTCTTCATTTGTTTGGTCTGGTGAGTTTCTACCTTGCTCCTTCATCTGCTGCTTATTTCTCTGTCTTCTCACTTTGCTTATCTCACTGTGTTTGGGATCTCCTTTTCACAGGCTGCAGTTTCGTAGTTCCCATTGTTTTTGGTGTCTGCCCCCATTGGTAAGGTTGGTTCAGTGGGTTGTGTAGGTTTCCTGATGGAGGGGACTGGTGCCTGTGTTCTGGTGGATGAGGCTGGATCTTGTCTTTCTGGTGGGCAGGACTGCATCCGGTGGTGTGTTTTGGGGTGTCTGTGACTTTATTATGATTTTAGGCACACTTTCTGTTAATGGGTGGGGTTATGTTCCTGTCTTGCTAGTTGTTTGGCTTATGGTGTCCAGCACTGTACCTTGCTGGTCGTTGAGTGGAGCTTGGCTTTCACGTTGATATGGAGATCTCTGAGAGAGTCTTGCCATTTGATATTACATGGAGCTGGGAGGTCTCTGGTGGACCAATGTCCTGAACTCGGCTCTCCCACCTCAGAGGCTCAAGCCTGCCACCCAGCTGGAGCACCAAGACCCTGTCAGCCACATGGCTCAGAAGAAAAAGGAGGGAAAAAAAGAAAGAAAAAAAGATAAAATTATAAAATAAAGTTATTAAAATTAAAAAAAATTAAAAAGTAATAAAAAAGAAAGAAAGAAAGAAGAGAGCAACCAAACCAAAAAACAAATCCACCAATGATAACAAGCAGTAAAAACTATATTTTAAAAAAAAAGGACAGACAGAACCCTAGGACAAATGGTAAAAGCAAACCTATACAGACAAAATCACACAAGGAAGCATACACATACACAGTCACAAAAGGAGAAAAAGGAAAAAAAAAAAATATATATATATATATATGGAAGAGAGCAATCAAATCAGTAAACAAATCTACCAATGATAATAAGCTCTGAATACTAAACTAAGATAAACATAAAACCAGAAACAAATTAGATGCAGAAAGCAAACTCCAAGTCTACAGTTGCTCCCAAAGTCCACTGCCTCAATTTGGGGCTGATTCGTTGTCTGTTCAGGTATTCCACAGATTCAGGGTACATCAAGTTGATTGTGGATATTTAATCCGCTGCTCCTGAGGCTGCTGGGAGAGATTTCCCTTTCTCTTCTTTGTTCGCACAGCTACCGGGGTTCAGCTTTGCATGTGGCCCCACCTCTGCGTGTAGGTCGCCTGAGGGCGTCTGTTCCCGCTCAGACAGGACGGGGTTAAAGGAGCTGCTGATTCGGGGGCTCTCGGTCACTCAGGATGGGGGGAGGGAGGGGCACGGAGGCGGGGCGAGCCTGCGGCGGCAGAGGCCGACGTGACGTTGCACCAGCCCGAGGTGCGCCATGCGTTCTCCCAGGGAAGTTGTCCCTGGATCACGGGACCCTGGCAGTGGCGGGCTGCACAGGCTCCCGGGAGGGGAGGTGTGGAGAGTGACCTGTGCTCGAACACAGGCTTCTTGGTAGCGGCAGCAGCAGCCCCAGCGTCTCATGCCCGTCTCTGGGGTCCGCGCTTTCAGCCGCGGCTCGCGCCCGTCTCTGTAGCTCCTTTAAGCGGCGCTCTGAATCCCCTCTCCTCACGCCCCAGGAAACAAAGAGGCAAGAAAAAGTCTCTTGCCTCTTTGGCAGCTCCAGACTTTTCCCGGGACTCCCTCCCGGCCAGCCGTGGCGCACTAACCCCTGCAGGCTGTGTTCACGCCGCCAACCCCAGTCCTCTCCCTGCGCTCCAACCGAAGCCAGAGCCTCAGCTCCCAGCCCCGCCCGCCCCGGCGGGTGAGCAGACAAGCCTCTCAGGCTGGTGAGTGCCGGTCGGCACCGATCCTCTGTGCGGGAATCTCTCCGCTTTGTCCTCCGCACCCCTGTGGCTGCGCTCTCCTCTGCGGCTCCGAAGCTTCCCCCTCCGCCACCCGCAGTCTCCACCCACGAAGGGGCTCCTAGTGTGTGGACACCTTTCCTCCTTCACGGCTCCCTCCCACTGGTGCAGGTCCCATCCCTATTCTTTTGTCTCTGTTTTTTCTTTTTTTCTTTTGCCCTACCCAGGTACGTGGGGAGTTTCCTGCCTTTTGGGAGGTCTGAGGTCTTCTGCCAGCATTCAGTAGGTGTTCTGTAGCAGTTGTTCCACGTGTAGATGTATTTCTGATGTATTTGTGGGGAGGAAGGTGATCTCCACGTCTCACTCCTCCGCCACCTTGAAGCTATCTCTCCATGGCCTTTTAAAATCTATTGCCAGTATAGCTTCCAATCTGGCCTCATACTACCTCTCTACAGGTACTACAGTGATGTTCAACCATGGATACACATTAGAAGCAAAAGGGGAGCTTGGAGAAAGTATCCAAACTCAGTCTCTACTCATGTCTCCCCTCAGCCACCTCCTTGAGAGATTCTGATTCAACTGACCTATGGTGGAGCCAAGGCATTAGGGCATTTTAAAATTTTCCCCAGGCGCTTCTTACATGCAGCCATAGTTGAGCATCAGTGATATACCCTTTGATCCAATCAAATGAGTGTACTTAGCAAAGTACTTTACCAACACCCCATACTTTTGCCTGAGCAATTCCCCTTGAAAGTAGTTCTCTTTGCTCTATTCTTCTTCCTACAGAAAATGCCTGGAGACTTCTGTGATTCTTCCCACTGGAAAGAATCAATCCTTTTCCTGGAAATTGTTAGTACATTTTCATATATTACATTCATTCATGTCAACAGGGAAGACTGTGTTAGATAAGGACAATACAGAGCGTTAGAATAAGATAAGGTCCCTGTGTTTACATAGCTGCCCATCTTGCGGGACAAGAGAAATATATGAACCAACAAATATCATAAGTTTTATAATAGCAATATGGAAGTGTCCATGAGATAGTGTTTAGGCATAAAAGGCTCTATTCTTCCTGGTGCAATAACAATTTATGTAGATGTCATCGGTATATGTTCGAGGGCAAGGACCATGCATCATTCACCTTTATGTATTGCAAAGACCACATTTCTCTTACAACAGTGTTGAATGTTTGCTGAATCAATGAATGAGTGAGTTAGTAAATGAGTGAATGAGTAATATGTTGGTGATTAGGAGTCATTGGGATATAGTGTCAGCTTCCAGGGAGTAGTGCCATAATTCAGTGCCTGCCCAGGGTGGAGGGTGTCCCACTGGAGTTATGTCATCATTTTCGGTCCTAAGCTATGTGTGAGTTCCACAATTTCCGTCAACCATCCATTCCACAGTTTATTTTAAATGGTAATAAGAATATCTTACTAGAAACTAGGTCCATTCTCTCATGACTAGAAGGTGGTAATGGTCTGTCCAAAATAATACTCAGCACCTTTGATTTTAATAAGCAAATCCTAGAGATCAAATGGGATGGTTTGATGGCTGATGGGAAGAACTGAGGGGAAGGGGATTAGAAGAAACACCTGTCCACCCTACAGATCCATGAGACTTCCTCCTTCCCTCTTGAACTTGCCCTGGTCTTCAAGTTGTCTTTGGGCCTCTTAAAGATATTGCTGAGAAAGCTGCTAAAAGGGCCACCAAATAAATGAAGACGAACAGGGCCCTGCAATAATTTCCAGGCTGATTGGGGTGGGGCTAACAAGTGAAGAACAAATGCACATGTGAAAGTAATTGTGCTTCTCCAGTGGAAACCTCTAATCCTTCAAGCAATTAATCATATCCTAAGAAGTAAACTGTTCTCGGGGAGAAAGCCATCTCTGAACAGCCACGTACTTTGAGGACACTAGTGAACCAGAGTGTACGAGTCATCAGCTGAGCGAGCTGAAAGGGTTAGCCCAGCTTCCGGGAACGTCTGAGTCAGGAGAGATAAAAGGAAGTGTTTCCTAATCCAGAGGATTTCAACACTATGGAAACTCATTTCCCACAGAGATACAACAATGTGCAAATATAAATCATTTCAAAAGAAGCCGTTTAGAAAACTTCACATGTCATGATAAATGCATTGAAACTGCTCACATGTTTTTGGCCATGTCTTTGACAGTTATTCACTCTTTAATTTATGGATTGAATATTAATCTATTTATTCATTTATTCGATGACTCATTTATAGAGTCATCAGTATGAGTTATTATTTTTTTGTTTGAGCATCTACTATATGCCAGGGGCTGTGTTACTGTGGGTGCAAAGATGAATGTGGCCTAATTCCTGCCCTCAAAGAACTAGCCATCTATAAGGGAAGAAGAAACATGAAGAGAAAATCATACTGTGGTGAGTGTATTCGTATTGCCGTTTATAATGGTAAAGGAGAAGCGGGATCTTAAATGAAGATGCAGCAGAGGAGTGAGCCAGGGGAAGAACCACAGGGACAATTGAGGGATCTGGTTCTAGGATGGGGTTTTCAGGCAGGGGAGACATTGGGGGCAAAAGCAGGTAGAAAAGTGTGGGTCAGCGTGCAGTGTGTGGAGAAGTGGAAGCTGCTTGGCATTGTTGAAGCGTGGATGGTGGAGAGAACATCCAGAGATGTGACCAACATGGTAGCCAGAAGTCTTGGACGTTGGGTAAACAGTGTATAGAATTTATCATGTGAGAACTGAAGAACGATTTGAGGGTTGGCACAGGGAACCGACACGGACAAGTTCTCATTTTTGAAAGGTTCTATTTGCGGTTAGAGAGATTGGCTCTGAAAAGGGGTCAGAGTGAAGAGGGGTAAAGAGGGGCCAGGGATGCAGTGAGCAGGGTGAAGCCATAAAAGGGCAGGGGAGCAGGGGGTGGAAACAAAAGTTATTCGGGAGATAAAACTGGATGACATGTGGCTGTGGTCACGAAGGAAGGGGGAGGGGAAGCAGACTCCAGCATCTGGGTTGAGTGACAGTGGAGCCACTCACAGAAATAACTTATATAGGAAGAGGAGCAGTTTGTATTGAGGGTTGTAGGCAGCGCAGCACAATGTACCTCCAGGGAACACTGACTTTGTAAGCATGATACCATCCATGTCTTCCGTTGGTAAGCAGCTGCGTGTGCTACAGGAGACTGAGTCAAAGTGATTTTCCCTCAACTTAGCTCATCAATACAACCAGTATGTAGGAGATTTTCTTTGGAGACCCCAGACTGCTTTTCCAAAACTGGAAGAGTCCAAGCTCCCTTTGCTTCCATTCACGCATTCACTTATTCATACATTCACAAACATGAAGCCCCTGCTAGAACCTAGGCACCAGCATAAACCAGATAATATATGGTAGCTCACATTCCAATGAGAGGGAGTGGGGTATGATGGATAGAGAGCTGGATTTTGAGTCAGACAGACTAGGATCTAAATGCTGTCACCACTGCTGACTAGGTGTGTGACCTTAGGCACACTCTTTAACTTATCTGAGCCTCCATTTACTTATTTTGACCAGTGTTCCTCTGAAGTTTGGAGTCCAAGTATATGAACTACCAACACAATGCTGATCACCTATGTTCTCCACTACTGGTAGCTGTTAGTTTGATAATTATTACTGCAATTAGATTTATACAAGTAAACAATTCCACTACACTGAGATAAATATTCTGGGAGATAGAACCACAGGGAAAGCACCTAACCCATGAGAACAAGCAGAGAAAGCACCTGCCTAGAATGGGCAATGTCTCAAAAAATAGATATGAGAAAGCAGGGAAAGAAAGGAAGAGGGCTTCCAGCGATGGCTTGGTATATTTCAATGCATTGAATCAATCAATAGAGGACCAACCCATTTGGGCCACTGAAAGTCATTCATCACGGAGCAGGCTACAGAATGGCTGGTGTCAAGGCTAAAATGTAGGCAGGGCCAGTTCCTGAAGGTCTCACATACCATGTTCACAAGGTCAGGAGCTGAAGCTTTGGTTTGTAGATAATGGGGGGGGCAGTCACTGGGCTGGGCTGCTGAGGAGTATTTAGGGAGATTGTAGATGCTGAACTATGGGTGATGCTTTAGAGGGAGGACAACTCGCTGGAGTCTCTGAAGAAAGGATGTGCATCTAAACCAAGGAAGTAGAAGTGGGAAGGGAGAGGCGACAGCTTCAAGGGCTATTGAGATAAACTAGGAGTGATTCAGTATCTTTCAGAGCCTGAGGGTCTACAGGAGGAGGGGAGCTGACCTAGACAGTGGATAATGAAGCTAAGCTGTAGTCAACCAAATGGGACAACAGAATCATTCCTTGACTTGCAGTGACGTTCTTGCAGGGGAGAGGGAGACCTGGGATGGAGATGCAAGGTCTGGGCTTCCTGAACAATAAAGGTGGCATCTCAAGCCATGGGAGTGTGTTGAGTGAGAAGAAAATGATTTGGAGTATGGGGCCACAGGAAAAATATCATTTTAAGGAGCTGATGGAAGAGGAAGCGTCTAAAAGAAAACTGAAAAAGGGTCAGAAAAGTAGGGAGACGTTGGGAGAAGACCGTAGCAACAGTCTGAAATGCTACGGAAGTGTCAAGTAGGTGAGGAATGTGCCCACCTGCCCACCGGCTGTGCTGATGGAGCAGAGTGGTGGCAGGGGACTATTCCCCTGGGTTGAAGAGTCATCACACAGCCACCAAAGGCATGGAGGCAAAGCATCATTTCCTTCCTTCTTAAAGCTCTTCTCCATAGCCATCCATTCTGTTCCCCGAAGTTTGGCTTTGTGATACAAGATATACACCTTGTCTCTCCCCACAACCCAAAGAGGGGCGTTTTGGCCTTTTTCATTTCATGACCTTGATCACCAATGATCAAGAGGAAACAAAGGATGGCACACTGAACAAACAAGAGGGTCGTGCCCAGGTCTTTCAACCATGGTCCCGTTCCCAATTTCACCCCCAAAAACTTGGATCTCTCACCTGAAAATAGCGCTGAAGATAGATCCAGGATAAAACATTAAGAACTGGCCAAGAAGTCTAAATTCAGGGGCCAGCTCATCTCAAGCAGACAACTTAAAGGCCTCTTGGAATTTCCTCTTCCATCCTCTTGTCTCCATTTTCTTTGTTAATCTTGAACATGTGCCCTTAGGTGTTGAGGTGGTTAGAGGTTGAGTCCTGTTGGGCTGCATTACATTTGTGTGGAGAGCGGACCTAGAGTGAGAAGCGTCTTTCTAATTCAATTATACGCCACTTTTTCTTGACACCGTTACACAGTGGAAAAGCTGTTAGATATTCAAAAACGCATTTGTAACCACTATTGCATAGTAAACCAGCTCAGAAATTAAGCTAAGGCATATGGTTCAAATTAGACCAAAGTTGTCTTTCGAAAGTTCTATGGGACACACAAACGTGAATTGCTGGGTAGACTTTGCAAATTAAGAGAATCATTTTATTTGTCAAAAATGTGTGTGTATGTGTGAGTGTGTATATTCACTCACAAATATTCATTGGAGGCTATATGTATGTGGTTTGTTTCTTCTCTTCTTTTGGACAGAGAGCATTTGTAACCCACTGACTCCCAACATCAGGGTCCCATTAAGGTGAGGGTGTATGGATTTTGCCATTATTAGTCAGAAACTCTAGACTTAGCGCTCTGCCACTTAACATTAGCACCCCAGGATCTTTGACCATTAGAAGTGGTCAAGATCTTGGTTTCCAGCAATGCTTCTCGTAAAGGAAGTTCCCAGATAGAAGCCAAACACTGGAAAAGAATTGCTGACTCCAGGACTGTTTTGTACGACTGTATGGTGATTTATAAACAGTGGGGTTTTTTTCAGTTTGTTTGTTTGTTTGAATGAAGTCGGCTAGTGCCCTTGAACTTTCTCGCACAGGTAAAGCCATGTGCCAGAATGCTCCTTGGAGGCCCCTTTCTCTGTGAGAGAAGTCAGGCTTCATGTCCCCACAGCTTCCTTTGCTTGGAGTGAGTTACCTTCTCTCCTCTGCTCTCGAGCAGCACTAGTTACGGCTATCTGTGGGAGTCACCAATAAACAGTTATGGGAATCACCTTCTGTGTTCTGTGCTGTGTGGTCCAGATGAAGAGCCAGGGTTGCAAAAGGCTGATTGCAATCCAAAGTATAGCCACCTCCAGCCTCAGCGTCACATCACCTGGGAGTTTGCTAGAAATGCAGATTCTCAGACCTCAGTCCAGATCTTCTAAATCAGAATCTGCGTCTTAACACAATCCCCAGGGAACCTGTCTGCACATTAAAGTTTAATAAACACTGGTCTAGAGCAGTGGATTAAAAAATGTACAGTCCCTCTCTGCACATGCACACACACACACACACACACACACACACACACACACACACACAAGAACACTTTGGGACATACGTGCATCGTATATAAAGTTCTTGTCCTTTACTTATATATGATGTACATTTTAAAATACGCACAAAATACAAACATTTAAAAGGATGAAGCAGAAGCTAAATGTGAATAATTCTATTACTTTCTTATTGTACCCTCTTAGGTTATTGGGGTACAATACTTTGGAGACCCCTGTTCTAAGGAAGCAAATAGAGAGCTAAAAGGAATCTTAGAACACTTTATATATGATGGTCAGGGTTCTTAAGGCCTCAGGGAACACAAAGCACACATAGAAAGTAATTTGTTGGGCTAAATTGAATATATGTATGCCACCCATAGGTAAAGCCATATCCCCAGCGTATGCATTTATATTTAGTGTTTATCAATTTCATCAGGTTGAGAAATGTAAAACCCATTTTTCTCTTCAAAGTAAGATGTTGTAGGATATTCTCTGGGCTATGAATCAAAATAGGAAGTCTAAATCTTTGTTTTTTTGTTTAGTCATTCAAGTCAGTAACGTATTTGGTATCCTCTCTGACGCACCTAGCTTTGGACTAGCTTCCCCTCTGACCTAGAACATCATCATTTAAATGAGCGACATCAGTTACTAAATCTGGATGGCTCTGAGTTCATGCAAACAGCATCTCTGACCACCCTGTTTCTTTCTTACCATGTAGCAGGCCTTGTGTTGGCATTGGGGTTAAAAGACAAATTGATCACCCCACAGAGCCTGGTTTAAGGAGAAAAAGAAGCTTCACAACAAATCATTACAGCAATACATAAGTCTTATCATGCAGTGTGGACAACTTGCAAAAGGCTGAAGAGAGGAGTAAGAGGAGCTTCCTCTGGAAGCTGAAGGAGGTGACATTTGAGTTGGGCCTTAAGGGATGAATAGGAGTTTGCCAGGCGCAGGGCACAGAGAAGGAATTTGGGGTAAAGGGACCTCCCTGAGCAAAGGCATTGGGCAGGAAACCTGCTTTATCAGCGTTCCTCTTGGGTGAAGTGCAAACTCCTCTAACTCAGTCAGTTAAATGAAATAATTTAAATTGACATGAAATCATAACCCTGAACACTTACTGAACAGTAGGCTCTTGGGTTTGTACAATCGAAACGACTCTGAGAGTAAGTTATTTCATATGGTTTGGCCACGACAGTGTGTGGAAAGTTTCTCAGCAGAGCACAGTAAGTACTTCTCATTTACAGTAAAATCTGGAATGTTTGGGAAAGGTCTGTGCTAGGGAAATTGAATTTTCAGATTAACTGCATAAAAATGGAAAGTCTGGTCTAAAAAAACTTACTAATTTTGTTTTCCTTTGAAGAGATAACTGCTGTTAATATTTTAGAGACATTTCATTTTAATCTTATCTAGTAAGAGAAAATCAGAGCACTTATCCTGTCTTTTCAGCTTTACATAATGCCGTTCCCAATTTCACCTCCCAAAAATTGGATCTCTCACCTGAAAACAGCGCTGAAGCTGGGGGTGTGGCCATGCCACACAGCATGTGGGATCTTAGTTCCCTGACCAGGGATCGCACCCGCGCCCCCTGCAGTGGAAGCACGGAGTCTTAAACACTGGACCGCCAGGGAAGCCCCCCTTAATGCCTTTTTAAAATTTAACATTTTAGCACTTTGCCGTGACTTAAAGACCACATAATATTTCAGCTTATAAATATTTTGCACATTTTAACTCATTTCTATATTATTGATGATCCAGGTTGGTTTGGAGGTTTTAATAACATAACTAACGCAGAGAACGCTCTTACACATAATCCTGATGCATATTTCTTATTAGTTCTTAGACGTACATTTACTGGGTCAAAGATTATGAATAATAAATCGTTTTAAACTTTGGTTATACATTGTCAAATTGCCTCCAAAACAGCTTGGCCAAATTACTCTATCTGAGGCCATGTATGAAGCCATTCGTCTCTGCATGCTTGTGGATACAGAATGTTGACGTGTCTTTTAAAACCTCTGATTATCTGATCAGTGAAAAGCTGTGTTTCTTGGACCCTTGGCTCCTTCTTGTTCCCATTTGCTAACGTCTCCTGCTCTGCCTGGCCCTGGGGCTGCCCACGACTCAGGCTGGGACTGTTTCTCCCACACTCTAAGTCTAGGAGAATCTCATTCACTTACATATTTCACTTTCTATTTGTAGACTTAAACAGTAAAGGCATCCCTCCTGCCCAGCCCTCTCTTTTGAACACCAGACCCAACAGCACAGACCCCAAATCACATCTGAGGCAGCCCTAAGGCATTCCCTCGAACCTCACCCCCAAGGCTGGATCCTGTTTCAGTATCGGGATTATGTACCAGAGTGAGCTCCACCCTGATATAACATTAAGACATTCTAACAGTGTGGGTGTCTGATAACGGATGAGTGGTTTTTAGCTACAGAGGAAGTTCCAGTGTCCTTGGAGTCAGTAACATACCCACATCCAATCCACCTCTTTTTCATGCCAGAAAGTCAGGAGTCATCTCTGAGACCCCGTCTGCCTCTCCACCCACGCCCCACCCACCTGTCAGAGCCGCCTACTGACTCTGTCTGGAATGTGAAACTCAGAGCCCCTGGCCCCTCTCAGCCCTTGTCCGTGCATCCCTAATTTTAGCTTGGATTACTGAAAGCACCTAATAGCCCGACTTCCAGCATCTACGTTTGTCTCTTTCCAATCCATTCCCCGTGTCATGTCACAGAAGATGACTTGAAAAGGCAAGTCTGATCCTACCTCTTCCTTGACTGAAACACCAAGATGCTGCTCTTTCAGCTAAGATGGTGCTAATGGTCCTCAAGGGCCCCACAGAGCCCTACATGGTATGGCTCAGCCCTAAGCTCCTGTTCCACCCCCTCCATACTCCCCAACTCAATACCCTTCCTCACTTCCTGGAAGGCAAGCTCCAGGCCTTTGCAAATACCATGTAGCCCTGTGCCCAGAACACTCATCTCTCTCCCAGGCTGCCTCCTTACCTGCCAAGTGTTCATCCTTCTTTATGTCTCCACCTTAATGCCACCTCCCCAAGGAAGTCTTCCTGGAACCCCAGGCTAGGACTTGTTGTACACCCCATGTTCTATTCTAATGATTTATTAAATACCTCTCTTCCCTGATCTATTGTAAACTACAAGAAAGTGAGGACCAAGTCAGTCTTTCTCCTTGCTGGATCTGCAGGCCCCTGCACACTGCAGCACATAGTAGGTGCTCAGTAAACTCTTGGTGTACAAATGAATGAAAAATTGTTGAAATATCTTCAAGTTTTTTTACCTTTTAATTTCTTTTTGAATTGTTTACTTATAAAGGTTATTGTTTGGGGGGGAAACAATAATTTATTGACTTCTAAGGACTTTCTGTCATCTGTGGTAAATTTCCTTTGGGTAAGTCATATTTTCTGTGTTTTGTTTATTGTAAACACATAACGATAAGAGCTAACTCTTATATAATTATTAGTGTGAACAGGCAGCGTTTTATGGTGCTTTATATGTTTTAACCTCACACCACCCTATGAATGGGCATGATTATCAGCACTAGTTTGCAGAGGATGAAACTGAATCTCAGAGGGGTTAAGTAAGTTGTTGAAAGTCACACAGCAACGAGTAACAGAGGCAGAACACTGTACTCTTAACCTTTACACTACGCTGCCTCTGAAGAAGTGTTTAATTTTTTTTTTTAAGTACAGAGGAGGTAATATTCAACCTGCCCTTTGAAGAACAGGTGGAATTTGACGGAGAAGGGAAGAGCAGGATGAGCACCCTCAGGAAGGAGCAGCTGCTGGTCATGGAGCCATGAACACATGGAACAGTCGGGAAGAGGTAAGTACACACCAGGCTAAATCCTGGAGGCAACAAAGATGAAGAGGGTGCGAGAGCCAGGGCTTAGAGGGCCTTTTGCTTTGCAAAGGGGATGAGGATTTATCCTGTCAGCAGTAGAGGCTGTTGGAGGACTTATAAAGGGAGGTATTGTCTGCATTACTTGTAGATGAGTATGCTTTCTTTTTCCTGGTAAGAGATATGATGAAATCATGAAATCATACAAAGTTGCATGCAACCGAATAGTGTCTTAACTGTAAAAATCCAGCTTCACAGTTCTAAGAAATGCAGCCCGTGAGGCTGTGAAGACAGAGAATTACGTGTGTACCTGAGCTGCTATTTCCTCCTTTGTTTCCATGTAAGAAACTGTACCATCATGTCCAGAGGAGGGCGTGTTGGACTGTGTCCCCATGGGTACCCTTGCTCCAATGACGTGAACACCAACGGAATGGTGACTGCCGACACTGGTGCCCCCAGTGATGTCCTAGTGGAAAGGGAGTTAACTGCAATTCTGTGAAATATCTCAACTATTCTTCCAGAAGTAACAGCATCTTTGTTATCAATGGCAAGGGAGTGTTTGTAGGGAAATCAATCAAGAAGGATCCAGTAGGTTGACCCGATTTCTGTGACGTTATCAGAATTACTGTATGTAGAAGCCTCACTCACAGCAGGGTTCACACCCAGGTGCACGGAGCCTGGAGAGATTCGGGGTAGAATCAGGAGTGTCTATGTCCTAGATGGTGGGGAGGGGTGGGGGAAGAGGAATTGTTTATTCTCAATCACCTCTTAGACTTTTTCTTCTTTACTATGAATGTGTAACACACCACCATAATTTTAGCCCCAACTGTGACTTTGTCGTAGTAGAAGTCACAGTATTTCAACATGTAGTTGCTTCAGAGATTTTGAAATAACATTTCTGCTCACCACCCTTTCAAGACGCTAGCTCTTCTTAATTAATACTTGAAAACAGAGCACAATTTTGTTTTTAAAATATTTTAATGAGTACATTTTAATATTATCGGTGTCTTTTGTAGTCATATTTATTTTACTCTTATCTGTTTAAACACATTCTGAGAAAGCAATCTTAGGTCTTACCTGTCTGCCAAAAAGAGCTATAACACAAAGATGGTTAAAAATCCCTGAGCTACACAGAGAACAGACTTGTGGTTGCCAAGTGGGAAGGGGGTGGGGGGGGATGGAGTGGGAGTTTGGGATTAGCAGATGCAAACTATTATGTATAGAAAAAATAAACAGTGAGGTCCTACTGTACAGCACAGTAAACTGTATTCAGTATCCTGTGATAAACCATAATGGAAAAGAATATGAAAAAGAATATATATATATATATGTATACAATGTATATATATCTATGTGTGTGTGTGAATCACTTTGCTGTACAGCAGAAATTACCATAACATTGTAAATCAACTATACTTTAATAAAATAAATTTAAAAAAAGAATCCCTGAGCTAAAATATTAAAAATGAGACCAGCTTACTAGACTTACTAGACTTCCTGACACCCTCTGATGTACCACGCGTGAAAAAGCTTTCATCCCATAATGGTTAGAATTGTTTCCAGGAGTCCTAGTACTGGGAAAATCTGGATTGCTGTTCTTCTAAGAAAGTTGTCTGTATACTGAACCTTGTCTTTGAGTTTTTTGACCTTCTGAGCTACTGTTGAGCATCGATCTGCTCTTCCCTAGGGATGCCAGATTTAGCAAATAAAAATATGGGACTCCTTTGTGCTATATCTATGTGGTACATATATATGGATTTCAAATAAACAATGGCTGATTTTGAGAATAAGTATATATCAAGTATTGCATGGGACATACTTAAACTAAAAATTATTTGTTGTCCACCTGAAATTCAGTTTTAACTCAACATCTTGTATTTTACCTGGCAACCCTAAAAACACCAAAATTGGGCCAGTATCCCCCAAGTAATTAACTACAGAGTGTTAGAAAGTGTTTTCTTACACTGCTTACTGATGGAGATTAGTTAGCTGCCAAAGGTTTCAGACTTGGATTAAATGTGAAGGTATTTTGAAGTTGAAATTTTCTTATTATCACCCAGTGATCACAAACACCTGTGTTTTCAACTTTGGGACAAGCAGACAACTCAGAAATATTACCAGTCCTTAAAGTACATTTACCACCATCCAAGAATTTTGGTGTTAACTGTGTCCCCCGAGATCCTGTGATAATCCAGTTTCTGTATCAGAGAAATGTGGTCAAAGTTTAGAGTGACAGTGAAACTGAATTTCAAAACTTTTTTTTTTTTTTTTTTTTTTTTGCGGTACGCAGGCCTCTCACTGTTGTTGTCTCTCTCGTTGCGGAGCACAGGCTCCGGACGCGCAGGCTCAGCGGCCATGGCGCACGGTCCCAGCCACTCCGCGGCATGTGGGATCTTCCCGGACCGGGGCACGAACCCGTGTCCCCTACATCGGCAGGCAGACTCTCAACCACTGCGCCACCAGGGAAGCCCATGAATTTCAAAACCTTTTGACACTCATCCCGTTGTTAAATATTTTGGTTCCAAATCAAGCAAAAGTCATAATTTCCTTTGTCTGGGATGAGATTCCAATCATGAAAATAAGGAGCATAGAAATCACCAAGAAGGAGAATTTCACCCTCACATCCAGGTGAATCACACCAAAGCCCATTAATCATCAATTGATCAAGGCCAACAATTCCAAATTTATTTTTAACAGAAGAAAATGTAGTCAGCATGAAGCCAGAAAACAAACCAGCCTGAAGTCGGTATGTATATTTATAATGTGATATGCTTTTTATGTTTCTATGCCTTCATCATAGTAAAAACTATTATAAATGTGAGACAAAGAAAGATAGATGTGAGTGGTTAACGGTGGTGGGTTCAATGTCTTAGTGAATGAGAGACTTATTTAGGGAAAAATCAATCTGAGTGTTGCAAATTATATAATGATGCAATGTAAAAATGCAGTGATCTAGCCTCAAGCAACTTTTGAAGGACAGAGGTGCGGGTTTGAGAACGCAAACTTGCTTGCTCGCTTTCCGTTTTTTTCTTCGTCTTTTAGTGCTCTGACTATGCCCAGTTTGAAGTTGCATTAAATAGAATATACTAAATAAAATACTTGTTTCTCTACAAGTACCATCTGCAAAAATAGATGCCTTCCGTTCTGAAGTATTTCCAGCTTACGGGTTATGATCAGACAAACCCCAATGCTCTACATTTTCATCTCCTTATCTGAAGGGAACAATGTGGAGCCATCTTCTCTGTGTTACATTTGAACTAATCCAGACTAGAATAGTAAGTAAGATTCCATGAGCTAGTTAAATCTCTTCCCTAAAGAGAAAATTGGGGACAGTGCATTAGGGAGGCTATCGCAGTCCAATCCGCCTTGTTTTTTTTCTCCACTCAGACATAAATTTTCCTGTTTTACCAGTCATCTTACAACAATGCATGTCCAAGCCATGCTGTGATTAGAGGGGAGTATATGCTTATTACCCAAGTTCTCCACATGTTGGAGCACGGAGAGACCAAGGGTGGTAAACCAAAGGAAATTTCCATTTGCTTTTTAGCTGCTGCACATTCTTACTGTATAGGAAAGTTAGCTGTTATTAAGTAATGATGTTCAGCTGAAGTTGGTCACTCGTAACAACAGACAGATGTAAAATGTTTTATTTGGGTTAGCCAACTCTCTCCCAAATAAAGGGCCTGAAATTGAACTGTCTTTACAAAAATATTCAGCAAATGATACCTTATTCCAGTGCTCGGATTCTTTGCCATGGAAAATGGGAAATGAGTCTCCCAGTGAACCCACTATCTGTTTAAACTTGTCTTTGCCCAGAGAAAACTTGATGTTCTATGGAATGAAAAAAAATTTTAATGAATCTACATGGAGGAGTAAAGGGTATAACTATGCAAACCAAAGGATTTTTTTAGTTACTTATGGAATTTGAAGCAATAATAATGAAATGGAAACATAGGAAAAAGGCTAAATATTTGACCACAGCAGCAAATTGGATCATTAGATGCTCACATGCAAAGTAAAATGTGGGATTTGTCTTTAAAGCAGTACTTGTTGCTTTTCCAATGTATAATAAGGCAAAAGAAAGACTTTGTCAGTTCTCCAAGCCATCACTTACAACCTCCAGCCACATAATCCTTTAGGAAGTTGGGTGTTTTTAAGACACTGGTTCTGATTCAGTGGCTCGAGTGTGGGACCCAAGAGCTGGGATTTCTGATTAACATTATTAAGTGATGCTGGAGCTGCAAGCCTTTTATTATATGCTGTCCTGTCTTCAGCATCCAGGGAGATGGATAGTTCATCTCAAGGTATTTCATGACCACAAAGAAAGATATCTGCCCATCAAATGGACTAAGACTCATAAAGCCTTGTTTCCATCCCTACTCGTGCCACTGGCTCAGTGACCTTGAATAAATCACTCTCAACTTTTGTGATCCTATTTTTCCCCAGATATAAAGTGCAAAGTTTAAACCAGATCAGCACTCCTCGGAGTGTTCCCACAAGTCAGATAAAGGCCAGATTTACAGAGTTAAGCATGTTTCTTTGCTGTAGAACTTCTCAGACCCTGTAATATACAAATGTGCTGTGTGAGTCTCCAGTGGGTGGGGACAGTGGGGTGCTTGGAGGTTCTGTAGGCAAAGCTTCCCCAAATTACCTGACCACAAATTGCTTTATTTGTGGAATACCTATACCACACACTTAGGGGAAGCCTGAGCAAGAGAACTGCTAAGGTTCTTCTATTAGCTTCAGCTCCCTCAGCCTTAAAATCCAGGATCTTTCCTCTGGCCTCTGATGTTCTTAGCCAGTGAACCCTAAAAGCAACTGTAGGGTGATATCCATCATCCAAGGAAGAAAACTTAGAGCAATTTTAAACCAATTGCTTTCCTTTTCTCCCAAATTCTCATTTTTCCCTTCAAGACAATTCACCTGAACTTTTATTCCCTGGGACACCTTTCCTCGCTAACTGAAAACTCCACCCAACAGCTACCATATTTGTACATTCAGCCCCATTGATCTTCTCTTCCTTCTCATACCGAAGGGCCCACTCCTTTGCTTGAAAATAATGAGACTGAACGTTTAGGCAACCCAGTTTATGTGCTTGTGAATTTCCCACAGATTCTTTATAACTCTAAGTGGTGAAGAGTATAGATCATGATTTCAAGGTGTGGTCTCAAGACTGGTAGCCTCAGCATCACCCGGGAACTCATTAGAAATGCAGGTTCCCAGGCTGTACTCTAGACCTACTGAATCAGAGACTCTGGAGCCCCACCATCTGTATTTCAAGACCTCCACATGATTCTGACACTCACTGAAGTTGGTGAATTCATGTTATAGAGATGAGAAGCGAGGATTACAGACTCAAACAGACCTTGTGCTATATCAGTTTCCTTACCTGGAAGACAGGAATAATCATATTAACTCTCTCAGAATCTAAGTGAGAGTTAAATTAATATACGGCACCTTATGTAAGATCTGGCACAGGGTAAGCAATAAATCAAAGCTGTTTACTCTATAAGGGCTACTAACATGTAATGAGCAGGAACTTAGTTCATGATGCTTTGCACTGCATCATTAGTAGTGATGTTCTTGAGTTAGTTTTGGGGACAGAGGTGCCAAGTGGTTAGATAGGAGACAGATTTGCTTTGCCAACGAGGTCCTCTGTGTATTAACTTTATGAACATGTGTAAATTATCGAATCTCCCTAAGCTTAGTTTCCTCATTTAGAAAATCAAGAAAACTCTTTCTTTACAAGGTAAAGGGAAGGATTAAATAAAATACTGTCTGTAATTGCACTGAAAAGGGCCTAGTCCCTTTTAATGACATAATGTTTAATTAATGACACAATCCCCTATGTGTTTGTCCTCACAGGTTATGAGGCCACCAGAACATTAACCAAGGGCTTCTTGCTCCACAGAAATAAGAGTGACAGAATCTGAGGCCCTTATATCTTGCCCTGAAAAGTTGTCTTGTCATGATAAGTTTAAGTACTGATTTAGAAGTAATTGAATGAGAAGAATTATTCACTTTTTCTATGCTGTCCTTAGGGATCAGGCAAGTCTTTCTTCCCACTGAAATCCTGTGAGATTTGTTTTTATTTTTCTATTCAGTGTTTAGCCATAAACTAACATTTGAAGTTTACCTTGAGGGATATTTCAAGACTTTACATGTTTTCTTTAAATACAGTACCTTTTAGGTCAGATATTTAATCCAAAAATATGTAGTAAGAGCATCACTGCGGTCAGACTTTCACTAGGTTTTGCCTTAGTAACAAACAAGTCCAAGAATTCAACCGGGCAACAAGAGTTTTTTCTCACCTGGGTTACAAGTCAGCTTTGGTTCAGCTGTAACTCAGCTCCAAGTGTCCCCCACCTCCCCCCTGCCCCCACACTGCCATCCAGAGGAAGGAGCAGCCCAATCTGAGCCTCACTGGAGAGCAGTGACAGAACCATGTCATTCTTATATCTCTGTTCAGGTGAGGCTTGAGTCACTGCAGCTCACAGGCCATTGGCCAAAGCAGTCACATGACCACATCTGACACAAAAGGGTGAAAGCATACTTCCCTGCAGGGACAAACCCGGGGAAGGGATCTCATGGATGGACCCCACAGAGAGGGGCAGTTAGTAGGTGGAAGCAACAATCAGCCACGACAACCAAAAATGACCATGGCTCTACCAATGAGGTTCCAAGTTCATGTCTTCAAAATACGGGTCATTAGGATAAAGGAAACTAGATTGTGAATTTGCCATAACCTTGACTGGTGTTTCCCCTCAGAGCCTCTTGTTCCTCACAGAGAAGAATGTCCAACTCCACAGCCTCCCAAAAGCTGCCACTCCTTCCAGCCAACCTCAGTCCTCAATGGTCTGAGAGAAAAAATGGGTTTGCAGAAGGAAAGTGTAATTTCCCCAACAGATAAAACCAAAGGGTCACCCTTTGGAATCTGCTGAGAGTCAACTTTGGCCACCTTGTTCTCTGTAATGAACATGTCCAGTTCTGAGGCCACCTGGGCCAAGCCATCTGTGTCCTCAGCTGACACTGATGAAGTCAAGAAGTGGATTCCGAACAGGGAGCCCAGCCATTGAAGCGAGTCCTAGGCTGCTTTGAAGAGCAGGTAGAAGATGGCATGAGGCCAGTACCAAAGGCCCCAGTGCATGTGTATGTGCGGCCACAGTCACAGGATCCAAAGAAAGGATAGCTAAGCCTCACTGATTTTATTTTCCATTATTTTTAAACCTTTTGAGTTCAGTGAACCCCAACTAGACTCTTGTCAAGCACTTTTTTTCTACTTAATATTTAAACCCATGTACGCTTAAAGTGAAATTTCAGCCAGGTATTTCAGATTCATAGCAAAAAGAGAGATCATTAAAAGATTGTTTTGTCAAAAATATTTGACATCCAACAAAGCTTTAGAAGCAACTTTTCTTACAAACAGGGAGCTGTTTTGCCAGAGTTTTCAAGTCAAAGTCCCTCAAATTCTAATTTTAGTCTGGAAATCCAGAGTTATGGTTGGATTTGGATTTCATTCTTCCATGCCTCACCGCCCATTTGAAGGTATGTAGAATGACATCACTTGAGGCCTGGTTGAGAAATTCCAGGTTTAGGGAGCCACTGTCTCCCCATTTTTAAATTATTTTTCCACAGGTGTATATACTTTGTTAGCCCCCCATGGAACACAGAAGTTTTTCCCAGCATGGGTGAACTGAAAACTTCCAAAATTTGACTCAACAGAGCTATACGTTTTTAGAAGGTCTCAGTTTTGTACTAACTAGGAGGGGAAAAAAATCATTCTTAAAGCATATTTATTTTTTTCCCAGCCAAGCATCACATGAAAGTTAGCTGTATTATCACACTGTTGAGAATTAAATATCCTGTAAATACAGGTTGGCTAGAAGAATGGTGGGCGAAAATCTATTGTGGAAATGAGAGACTTGTCTGTGCTCAATTTTGTCTAATATTCTACTAGCATTATTTATATCATATATTTAATATAATATGAATAATATATCATAATATCTATGTGTTTACTGGAAATATTATTTAAGTTAAATAATATATAATTTCTACATATCCTATAACACATAATACTTATATGATATTTATATGATAAATATAAATAATGTGTTACAGTTTTGATCAGATTCTCCATATATTGCTCTTTAAAAAATTAATACTTAGCCATGGGCCACTGGGTCATTGGAATTCATTTATCTGTAAGGATGGTGAAGATTCTGAAAAGTAATAAACGGATGTTCTCCATGTCTGTGTGCAATAGCGTTATTTTAGAAATGCTAAGGGCAAGTTGGGAATCGGAGATTTATCAAGGTGGGGAAGCCGTTAAGCTGCTGATATGATTCAACATCTATATTCCAGTGTGGTGGTTCTCATTGTGTGTTCCTGCAACAGCAGCATCACCTGGGAATTTTTAGACATGCTAATTCTTGGACTCCACCCTAAACCTACCGAGTCAGAAACTCCAAGCCTTCCAGATGGTTCTGATGTAGCTAAAATCTGAGCACCCTTGTCAGAGTGGTTGAGAGTGTAGGTACAACAGCTTCACACACTGCCAGGTGCCAGCTGTTGAGAACTTGGGTGCTCACACAACCTCTCTGTGGCTCCATTTCTTCCTCATGGGGATGGTGTGAGGGTTAATTACATTCACACATGGAAAGCACCTAGAATAGTGGCTGGTACATAGCTCTAGCATTATCTATTTATGATGATGATTCATGGCTCTAGCGTTATCTATTTATGATGATGATTATTGTTATTAGTGATCTGAAACTTTAGTATTATTGTCACTTATCTGAATCTTTATTTTATTATTGTCATTTTATTATCTGGATCTTTCCCACTTTGGACCATTTCTGACTCTATCCTGACTCTGTTCTTGCTTAGTATTTGCATATGTATTTCTCCTAACTGGTCAGGGACTTTCTGTCCATTTACAGGTTGATTTCTCTCTGACAGGACAGCGTGCTCCAGCTCACAGTAATTAATTTCTTTGGTCTTCCATTCTTACCAGATCCCCTTTCTTGGATAGAATGCTTCCCCTTCCACCGACGATGGTGGTGGGAACTTCCTTTCCATTTTTTCCATTCTCATCGTTTTGTCCCCAGCACTGGAAGTGTGGTTCTTCATATAGATAAGTATCTTTTTCAATGTGGCTACTGTTTAGTTCTGTTTCCAAAATGTGTTTTTTTTCCCCCTTTATCTCCAGAAAACAAATGCTGCACAGCCTAAGCACTAAGTGACTTCATTCCATGTATATGTTACTGGCTTGAAATAGGAGAGTGTAATATTGACCTCTCCATTCAGTAGTTTCAAGGACTTCACTTCAGTAAAGATATCACCATTCTAGGAACAACAATCCCAACCCACATATTGGAATCATATGATGAAAACTGGAGAAATAAATACAATTTCCAGAGACTATAGAAAACTACTAATGGTTCATATGGAATATTGTTTCTTTGTGGGATCAGGAGAGGGAAAATTAGAAGAGAATATCTTTTATTATTCTTTCCATCCCTTACTTTTGGGAAATGGTTATGGTCCCTTAATACTTTAGAAGTGAAACCAGGTAGATTGCAGAATCTAGGGGGAAAAAATCTAAAGCAGTAACATAAAACTATACAAAAGAAGAGTGTGCAATGAAGTAAATTGCATTAAAGGAGTCTGCTGAGGAATGAAATACTATAAATTAAGAACATATAATAAAGTATAAAAGATAAAGCATACAGGTAAAAATAAATGGGTGCAAAGAAGGAGATGCTGGATCTTAATAGAGCGATGATGTAGATGTCGTTTGCCAAACATACTGTGAACACACTGGGAGAATCCAGTATATAGAAGGCTATACAGACTGATAATTAGGACTACCTAAATGATAAAAGAGTAATTATTGTAATTATTGACAATAATTAGTGGATCAGAAAAGAAGTGTGAAGTGTACTAAGCCTCTGTGTATAAGACAGATAAAAATGTGGGGAGATATATACGTATAGTTTAGGAAGAAGTATTTCAGAAAAGTAGCCTGCAAAAGAATCTAGTGGAGTTAGAACAGACTGCATTAAACTTTGGAGGTTTAAGAGGGATTTGTGTACTGACAAGAACTCCAGTCTAGCTTCCAAAGACTTGGGACCTCGTTCTTTCTGCTATGGGCCATCTGTGGGATGAAGACAAGTCACTGCAACCTCCCAGGTCTCCTCGTTTGAAAAATGTGTGTCAAATGCCTTGGTTTTGACATTCTTTTTGAATCTAATGTCCTATGACTCAACAGCAATAATGCATTTCCACAGGCGGTAAAAATATTCTAGACTCTTCCCTTCCAATTCTCACTGTTTACTTCCTCTGCACTTCCCCTTCCTGTCTCCCTGTTTGCTGGTCAGTTGATAGTGGGCTTCAGTGGGGGTGAGTTAACCCACTCTTTCCAGGGTGTTTTACTATCGAGCTCCCTCCAGAGGGTGGGAATTCTACAGTGAGGGTTGTGACTGGGGCTTCAATTTCATTCCTAAAACACTCCTTGAGCTTGGATCTATTCTGGGCACTCTGCCAGATCACCAGGGGTTGGAAGGTGAATGCTGTGGCCCTAGCACTTGGGGGAATCAGTAAGGGTCAGTTTCACTGGGTCAGTTTCTTAGTCAACAGCTGTGAACTCCATGTGTCCCTCTTTCTTTCAGGAAGTAGAAGAATCCCATGGTAGCCAGGTGGGCGAATTGGAGCGAGGACGATACACCTGCTTTGAAGAAGTCACCATTTGACCTGCCGAGTGATTGACCAGGTAGCACCCAGTTCTGAGGGCACAGGAATGTTGAGAGGGAGGGAGTGGGTGTTTAACCTTTGAGTGCTGTCCACCAGCCGCTCTTTTCCACAGAGAGATGCTAATCCCAAGACCCCCACCTCACCCAGAGACTCTAAGTTTTGTTCCCCCATATAGGCCCCCCATCCTCTGATAGCCATTGGTGTCACTGATTCCAACAATAGTTGTGCAAAAATGCAACACAAGAACTTTCAGCAGAAAGAAGAGGGGAAAGATTCAGCTCATCGCAAGCCTGGCCCATTGCCCCTTTGAAACAGAGGTTAAAACAGAAGCTTCATGGCATTGCCTGCATAGAAACAGGGCCAAGCTTCTCAGAATCTGGTGGAAGGCTGAGCTTGGAGCTGAGCTTGTGCTGCAGGACACTTCTGCATCATTCACACAAGAAAACTTAAGCTTCTGTTTTTATTTCAGTGGGTTGAATGGCATGCACTTTCCCCTACCAGTTTCTTTTTTTCTGTTTAAGTGCATGCAATTACTTGTCCATAAGCTGCATTTGTCTTGGCAAAGTGTTCTGAGCTTGACTATGCATTTGGGCAAGCCAGCGTGGTATTAACCTTTTCAAACTTTCATTGTGGTCGCTTTCCTCTTGGTTACTGAGAAGTGCTGCATAAAGGGTCTGATAAAGCCCACACTAAATTATATCCTGTACTTTTCATCTAAACTTATCCCCAAATAAATGGAATAGGCTTCAACAAGTAAAATAAATTCTGAATAACTTAGGGCCCTTCTTTGCAAAGAAAATGAAACGGTGACTCTCTTTTCTGAGAAAAAAAAATATCATTTCAAGGGGCAGTCAGTAAATGACACACTCTTAATAACATAACAGGAAAATTAAAAAGCCCAACAGATTTACTGCATCCTCAACAGGTGTTATCCTATAATGGATACAGTTTCAGATTCCTTGAAGGGATTTGCCCAAAGGATTACTTTAGAAACTTCTATTGAGATAACACTGCTCCAAAAGCAAAGATTATTGCATGAATCACAGACCACCATATACCAGTTCCTTTTTAAAGGGAGAAATTTTTTATTATTATTCTTAAAATGCCAATGAGGTGGAAAAAGCATACCAACCAGGTAGAATTGCCCTATAATCACTCACATTATGTTTTTCAAGGAATGTAGGGGTAATTTATGTCAGTCACCAGGCAGGTACTATAAGATGCTGTGTGGCCTCACACCCAGCTTGTCCCTATCTGTAAACGGAGGGCAGAGCGTTGCCCAGGTCTCAGTGTGGGAGCCTAGTGCTTCTTCTAGGTAAGTCTGTTCTGCTACAATGTTGGATGCCTGTACTTATTTACTTGTTCATTAGCTCTTTAAAATAGATTTCTATGCTGGTTCTACTTAGCTCAAAAGAAGTAAGGCTGAATTTTTACGCCATACCTAAATGTCACACCTAATAGTCTATACTGATAACACTTTTCTGAGAATAACCAGCATACTGACCAAGCCATTAATAAAGCTTAATTATTCACTCTATGTTTTCGGTTGTTTGATAACTTGCTCTTTTCCATTGTAATCAAGAGCTAGGACAGGTCATGGATTGCCAGTTATTCATTGGACTAGGGGGAAAATGAATTGCTACTACAGGGAATGTCATGCAAGTGGTAGCTTTTTAAAAACGTTTATGAATACTACACAAGGTCTTAAAATTTGTATTAACATTTCCCATCACTGTATCAAGAAGTATCTTATGGATGGTGCATTTTAATTATATCAGTACTGGCCCTATGTTCAGTCAACTTATTTTTAAATTTTCTATACTTGGAAATCCATAAGAGCTGAATATACAAATATATTCATAATACTCTGTGGGGTGGATTCTTGTGAGTGTGATATCACAAAGAGAAGATTAGCATCATTTTTTTGAGTGTGAAGCTCTGTTTTGGCACTTTATAGCCATTATCTCATTCAATTATCACAAGAACCCTGAGAAGTAGACTTTATTTACATATTTTACATATTAGAGATTTGAGGTCCAGAAAGGTTAAATAGTTTAGCCCAGGTCTCACAGCAAATAAGTTGGAGAGTCAACATTGAACCCACGTTTTCTTGTCTCCAGTCTGTGCTCCTCACTCCATCCTACTGCCATCCTCAAGTACACAGTGATTCATCTTGCCCTCAGAATTATCCTTTCTTGGAAACGTCCATGTACATTCATATTTATCTCACATGATTATCCTGTTTCTGTTTCCTGGGCATTCTACCTCATGCGACAACAATGGAACGTCTTTCTTTGTCATTTCCTTAGGAGGTCCCAAAGCCTGACCATGGAACGGATTAACATCAGTGTGGCCAGTGCTCCCCTGGTGAAGCACACTGCTGGAGCTGGCCTCAAGACCAGCAGACCCCGAGTCATGTCCAAGAGTGGACACAGCAACGTGAGAATCGACAAAGTGGATGGCATATACTTGCTCTACCTCCAAGACTTGTGGACCACCGTCATCGACATGAAGTGGAGATACAAGCTCACCCTGTTTGCTGCCACGTTCGTGATGACCTGGTTCCTTTTTGGTGTGATCTACTATGCCATTGCCTTCATTCATGGGGACTTAGAACCCAGTGAGCACACTTCAAATCACACCCCCTGCATCATGAAGGTGGACTCCCTCACGGGGGCATTTCTCTTTTCCCTGGAATCCCAGACAACCATCGGCTACGGAGTCCGTTCCATCACGGAGGAATGCCCTCATGCCATCTTCCTCTTGGTGGCTCAGCTTGTCATCACCACCTTGATTGAGATCTTCATCACGGGCACCTTCCTGGCCAAAATCGCGAGACCCAAGAAGCGGGCGGAGACCATCAAGTTCAGCCACTGTGCCGTCATCACCAAGCAGAACGGGAAGCTGTGCTTGGTGATCCAGGTGGCCAACATGAGGAAGAGTCTCCTGATTCAGTGCCAGCTCTCGGGAAAGCTCCTCCAGACTCACGTCACCAAGGAGGGGGAGCGAATCCTCCTCAACCAGGCCACCGTCAAATTCCACGTGGACTCCTCTTCTGAGAGCCCCTTCCTCATCTTGCCCATGACCTTCTACCACGTGCTGGATGAGACGAGCCCCCTGAGAGATCTCACCCCCCAAAACCTTAAACAGAAGGAGTTTGAGCTGGTGGTTCTCCTCAATGCCACGGTGGAGTCCACCAGCGCTGTCTGCCAGAGCCGCACATCTTACATCCCAGAGGAGATCTACTGGGGTTTTGAGTTTGTGCCTGTGGTTTCTCTCTCAAAAACCGGCAAATACGTGGCTGATTTCAGTCAGTTTGAGCAGATCCGGAAGAGCCCAGACTGCACCTTTTACTGCACAGATTCTGAGAAACAGAAACTTGAGGAGAAGTACAGGCAGGAAGATCAGAGGGAAAGAGAGCTGAGAACACTTTTGTTGCAACAGAGCAACGTCTGACGGCAGTGGTGTCGCCTCGACTTAACTCTGAGCTGCTTTCACATCTGAGCTCCCTTCAAACCCAGAGGTCACCGGGAAAACAAAAATGTGTGGACGCACTCTGAAAAACTGCACAGATGTACAGACCTGTTCCTCTGATCTGGTGTCTAAACAAGCATTCCACATCTGGGAGGGTTCCCTTTTTAAATGTTTTGTGTGAAGCAAACTCCCCAAATTCAAATTTTCTAAAAGGGGGCTGCATTTCAAAGAACTTGGTGGAGGCTACTTGAGACAATCTGGATGGACAGATATTTCACAATGCTGATATTGAAAGGAAATGCATTTCCATACAAGGATGTCAGCTATAATAAAATGTATTTATTCAATCCAAGTATCAAAGACGAGGTGGCCGAGAGTGGAAACGTGGTTCAGTACCCACTTATATCATTGCTCTAAAACACACTCATTTTTTCAAGCAGAGAAAAAGGTATTTATAATGAAGGCTATCTGGTAATACATAAAAAGGGGCAAAGGGACTCTGTACTCACAAAATATAATAATTCTGTTTTTACCTTTTTTGGTGAATGTAATTGTACACAGTGGAATTGATCAAATCAGGAATGCATCGTTGTGAATACATGTACAGATGGAGCTGATGTGATTGTTCACACTAATTTGTTTTTGTTGGAATGTACTAGCCCCTTTCTATTCAAAATGGATTCACAGACCAGCAGTATCAACAGCATCCAGGAGCTTATTAGTAATTTAGCCCCACCTGGACTTAGAGAATCCGGGGCTGTATCTGAACAGGACCCACAAGTCATTCATGTAAAAATGGAAGTTTTAAAACTTCACTCTGGACAATGTTTTCGAAGTGACTTTCTGAAGCCAGGGGACCCTGTGGGTCCCACATCCCCAGTTTTTATTATGGACAAATATACCTTTCAGTGAGTTCATTCCTTATTAAAATACCTTGTCCACAAAGGAACTGCCACAGGTATTGCAAGAACAGAATAAGACTGTTGAGAATAATGGCTGTCTCTCTCAAGCTAAGTACATGCTTGTTGATTACAGTGAACACAAAAGAAACATTCAGCTCCATAACAATCGGAAATGTGCTCCTATATTGAAGTCCAGTCCGTGAGGTTGGAAGGGACTCTGAGGAACAAGTGGAGCTGAGGATAAGGAATTCGAACACAGACGATTCCTTGAAGCAGGAACAAAATTTGATACTCTGATAACATGTAAACGATGCCCTCAGTATTGAAACAAATCTCATACAACTCAGTGTTACACAGGTAATGTTTGGATTTTGGCAGAATTTAGAGCGTTTATTTGGGGCGGAGAATAAATGGGCTAGGATTGGCTAAATGTGCAAAAGGTGAATTCTCATTTCATTCAAACCAGGACAGATTTGTGCATTCACTCAAGAAGAATGTGACTTTGAGTGTGTAGACACGGCATGGACGTACACACGAGCCCACATATATGGATACACTGACCTGACCTGCGAGCGCACACACTGCATGCATGCACACACACAGAGGTGTGCTCGTCCTGGCTCTTCCATCACAATTGTGGAAATTATCCATGAAGACATTTGTGATTAAGAGAGCAAGTCCTGGGCAAGTGTGCTCATGTATATTTTGTTCTATAAGAATGGGAACACTGGGGCAAGTAATCTGGATTCAGATTATCTGTGAAATAGTGTCATATCATGATGTTCCCACATTTCAAGTCTCCTTCCATTAAACAGAAAATGTGGCTAAAACCTCTGACCCAGAACTGAACCTTTAATGCAGCTGTAAAAATCATGGAGTTGAAGCTGTAAACTTTAAAATACAGGGCTTCCCTGGTGGCGCAGTGGTTGAGAGTCTGCCTGCCGATGCAGGGGACACGGGTTCGTGCCCCAGTCCGGGAAGATCCCACATGCCGCAGAGTGGCTGGGCCCGTGAGCCATGGCCTCTGAGCCTGCGCGTCCGGAGCCTGTGCTCCGCAACGGCAGAGGCCACAAAAGTGAGAGGCCCGCGTACTGCAAAAAAAAAAAAAAAAAAAAAAAGTTTAAAATACAATCTCCGTGCACAGGAAGTTATTGTCTTCAATTATTCAGAAAGTTTTTTCTTTTTCTGTTGATCATTTTATGGCAGGTTGTTTTATATCTTCATTCTCTTTTTAAAAAAATCACATTAGGACTTCCTTGGTGGTGCAGTGGTTAAGAACCCACCTGCCAATGCAGGGCACACGGGTTCGAGCCCTAGTCCAGGAAGATCACACGTGCTGCGGAGCAACAAAGCAACTACTGAGCCTGCGCTCTAGAGTCCGCACGCCTAGAGCCCATGCTCTGCAACAAAGTGAAGCCACCGCAATGAGAAGCCCACACACTGCAGGGAAGAGTAGCCCCTGCTCACCGCAACTAGAGAAGGCCCACGTGCAGCAATGAAGACCCAACACAGCCAATAATTAATTAATTAATTAATTTTTAAAAATCACATTAATGTAGTTAGATATTAGTCATTTTAGTTATTAAAACTTTTTTTATTGTATAATGTGGTAACATTGACAGGAAAATAATGCCCTGGCATGTTTACAGTTTTTCTCTTGCACTATTACATTTTTTCACAGTATTTACATCAGTGCTAATGTGAATGTGATCAAAATTAAGAATCTTGCATACTTCTATTGTATATGGTACAATGATGTAGTATAAGATTGAGAAATCTTACTGTATGTTCATTTTGCGTACCTATTTCAGCCAAATTTGGAAGACTCGATCACCTGATCTATTGTACTACACACAAAATAAATATGTAGCATCTTAAAATCCAATACTTGTACAAGTCAATAAATCATATTATAACAAAATATTCCATAAATAGCTCTAAAGTTGCTTCTGGTTTGAAACTTAGCATTTTCTAGGCACACTTACTTATTATTACTCTGTACAAAATCCTCTCATGTTAACAGGCTAACAAAAGGATTCAGGCAAAATTATTTGATTACATCCGGGCATGAATCTGACTGAAACAGATTCATGCTCAACACCCAACTAACAATTGTCAGACTAACGGAGGATTTTGATCCAAAAATGTTTTTTGCATTTTGAAATATTTCCAATGCATGAGGCCTTCTCAGTGGGGCCATTCAAAAATGTCATGTTCCATTTGAGAAACCACAACGTAATGAGCAGCAAATCAGTGTAATCTGCAAGCCATGTCTTATTTAAGTGATAAAATACATTGTACTGACATGGCACCCAGTAGCCAATGGCCCCAGACAGCATAGCAAAGATTCACTCATTGGTCCTCACAACAAGGCATCTTTGTTTCTCTTTCCCACTTAACAGGAAATTATAGCCCAGAGATGAGATTCCAGAAACCTAAAATTAGAGGTTAAAAGTAAAAAATGCCATGAATGAGTGGGTCAGGTATTTAGATGCATTTAAACAACTATTTTGTCTGATTTTTCTTTGAATTAAATTTTCAGTTTTAATTGACTGATTTCAATCCCATCGAAATGTAAATTGACAGATTAAAAAAAAAGAGGGGGGCTTCCCTGGTGGCGCAGTGGTTGAGAGTCCGCCTGCCAATGCAGGGGACACGGGTTCGTGCCCCTGTCCGGGAAGATCCCACATGCCGCAGAGCGCCTAGGCCCATGAGCCATGGCCGCTGAGCCTGCGCGTCCGGAGCCTGTGCTCTGCAACGGGAGAGGCCACAACAGTGAGAGGCCCGCATAGCGCAAAAAAACAAAAAAAGGGACACTTCTACTACAATATGATTCTTTCTCCCTTGCTTGGATCCTCAATACTCAGACATCATCTGGAGAAAGAAGAAAAGAGAAAAGAAAAACAAGGAAGTCATGAGGCCTTTGCACTGGTAGCTTAGTAAAGGGCCACCTCATCCTCGGGCTTGGTTCTGTATTTGGTCTCTGTAGTCAAAGGGTCAGACATCCAACCATGTGGCATAACAAAGCCTTCCAGCCTCTCAATCTTGGCTTTCATTCTTGCTAGACTTTTACTGTTAAATATTAGAAATAACTAGTTTTGAATGCAGGTTATTTTATAATCACTTTCTGGGATGGGATTTTTTTCAAATGAAAGGTATTAGCATTTCAAATCTTGATTTCCAAGTTCTGTAGTGTACACTCGAATTTCAGCATTGGACTCTGCATAGGTCCAAGGTACCCTTAATTTTCTTCCCCTGGGAAGACATAGCCCTGAAGGTCTCAACTTAACATTTCACTCTTAATTGACTAACTATACACGTTTTGCCTTTTGTGAATTTCAGTTTATCTGTAATCAGGATGAGCTGCCAACCAATCCTTGGGTCTCTGGGTAGCAATGAGCAGTTTCTGCTCTCAGAGTGAGGCAACATATGAGCAGAATTTGAGTCTCCAGAGTATAAATTTGCAATGAAATGGTATAATTAGAATTCAATTGGAATTTTAAAGAATAAAGGAGCTGTTTAATTTCTTGAGGTATTACTATGTGTTGGTAGACTTTTTTATTGTCATTGTGTCATTTTGATTTTTTTAAAGAAATCTGAAACAAAGTCTTTGTCTTCAAAGTAAGAAAGGCAGTGAGAAATGTGTAAAAATAAAAGCTAATAGTTGATCAATTAGACTTCCACATAAAAAGACTTCTACCAGTGGAAAAGAACTTCATTGCAGGGGAAATATGGGTCATTCAGTCTCACATTACAACAGACTGTGTCATCATATCCTTCTGGCTTCCCAGGGGTAGCAATTTTCCTAGCCTTTAAGAAACACTGATGTATGAAGCCCCACTTTTTCCCAAAGTTTTTCTACTAGATATTTAATGGGAAAAAAATATATGAGTCAGAAATAAAGCTCCAGTCATGTCACTTCATCTTCATCCTCTGTCAGTTCTCCTGTTAGACTCAATTTTCTTTTCAACTTGACATGTCCTTGGTTGATTATTCTTCATCTTTGTCATCCATTTTAGCAAGTCAAATAAGCCTGTGGGTTAAAAATAATCAATCAATCCAAATTAGTAATTTGTGGACATTTAGATGCCTAAAAACTGGGGATAGGAACTTTTATCTTTCAGTTAGTATGTTGCTAGTGTGTAAAAATAGAAGACCAAGAAAAACCTGTTGGGGCTTCCCTGGTGGCGCAGTGGTTGAGAATCTGCCTGCTAATGCAGGGGACACGGGTTCGAGCCCTGGTCAGGGAGGATCCCACATGCCTCAGAGCAACTAGGCCAGTGAGCCACAACTACTGACCCTGCGAGTCTGGAGTCTGTGCTCCGCAACAAGAGAGGCCGCCATAGTGAGAGGCCCGGGCATTGAGTTGAAGAGTGGCCCCCACTTGCCACAACTAGAGAAAGCCCTCACACAGAAATGAAGAAGCAACACAACAAAAATAAATAAATTAATTAATAAACTCCTACCCCCAACATCTTAAAAAAAAAAAGAAAAACCTGTTGATTTGAGTGAATAGTTAATTCCTAATAAAATTACAAGAATTGATTATGGAAGTCAAAGGACATAATTGGCATATGAGTATAAATGCCAAAGATGTCATATATGTAGATAAAGGACATATAACTAGTAAAAGTAAATTTCAGCCAAACACAGGGTACTTTGGTATATTCCATGCACATTCTTTGAGCCTATCACAGAAGGGCCAGGAACAATGGGCTCTAACTCTTCCTCCACATTATGTACAGGAGCCTTGACTCCCAGTTGGAGAATCAGGCTGATGGCTTTGTATTCCTAACCAGCATGGGATGAGCAAAACCAAAGATGAAGGCATCAACCTAAAAGCCCATCACCAAGTTTTTTGTTTAGCAGCTCCAGCCTTATGATGTACTTAACTGTGATCTTATCTTTACTCAACGCCAAATCTTATCTAGTATCCAGGCCTTTGCAACAACTTAAGGTATCCAATTTCACCCCTCAAAAATATTAGTTAGAGGTAGAACCTACTCAAAATTAGACTCCAAGGGAGCTACCACAATTGATTACATAGTAGCCATTCTCAAAAAAAAATCAGAAGTTGTTGATTCTGAGCTAAGAAATATGACCTCTTAGCTTATTATTCTGATGATTGTTATTATTGCAAATGCCCTTAATATTGCTGAAAAAGTAAAGAACTTCCAAGAACGTGATTGGAGAGGAATTCAAAGGAATGATTCTTTTTCATTTACTATAATGTAACCATATTCTTCCATCTGCAATCAAATCTTAAGAGTAAGGATGTTGTATTAAATCAAATCATTACAGGAAGTATGACTGTATCAGGGACTTTTTACAAAAACAAATTTCCAGATCATGAGAGGAAGCTGTGTTTGTGTGCTGACACAAAGTATTCAACAGCAGTCAGGAGGGGAAGGCAGGATGACAGCCAACTTGGATCTATTTTTGAAGAATTATTTCTGTAGGGTATCATAGCATTGTAAGTTATGAAAAAGAATGCTTTGGTAAACAGTCATCTCCATTCCAAAAGGACCCACTCCAAAATACCACTTAATGAAATTCACGGGAGTGTTATGAAGATGGAAATCCCAAATGACATGAGATTTTACAAGCAAACAGTTCTACTTTTCGTAAATACTGGCAGTGTGCATTTACCAAAATCTCCATCATGTCTTGCTCTCTTGCTATATATAGCACTCCATCTGATCACTACACCATGCCGCAAGAGGCGTGTCCTTGTTTTCCTCTGATTTTTAAACTAGTCTTAGGCTTAAATTTACCTTAGCATAGTAGTGACTCCTGTTTCTCAAGGTTGAGCTACTACTTGGTGCATGTTAGAAATCCCAAACTAACTGAGGTGTGTATACTTGGTCACTACCAAACCCAATCATGCTATGACCAATCAGCTTTAAATAGGTCCTTTTTTGTTCTATGAATTCATTCTGCTATTGGTCAAACCATTTCTTGTTTCATATGTATCTCCATCACCTTTCTTTTTTTATATATATGGAATCACTCTAATCTGTGAAACAATAGCAAATACAATAAAGTTACTTTTATAGTCTTGAGTTTCTTCTCATTTCACTGGAAGGGTAATGATGTTACAGCTGGTTCTCTGATGGACAGGGATTTAATAGTTTCTTAGAGACCTCAGAGATAAACTCATTTGACACAGCCTTTTCCAATGATGGTAACTACAATAATTTGGGGATGACTAGGTCCTTGCTGAGATGTTATTTTCTACCAGTGTCTAAAGGAATGTATTTTGTTTCTTTTCTAATCAAAGAAATGAAATTCCTGCTTCTTCTCTTTCTTGTGCCGTGATGCTCTACTTGCTCATTTTATTTTAGTCAATGATTAAAGATCAAGTTAACAGTTTAACAACATCCTTTCAGCACCTTATTCCTTACCAAAGTCCCTTGCATTCCATTGCTCTTTTACTTTGATGGATGAAAAGAAATAAACACATAATTATATAAGCCTTAAAGGCATCAGTATGGGTGTGACTACAAAGCAACACAGCTATTTAAGATCCACACTGCAGAGATATGCACCCAAGAAATAGTCATTGTCTTCCTGTGGGAATACCACATACAGGCATACAACAAAGTAGCCACCAAAGCTCCAAACCCTCGACAGGTGTCTATTTTGGAACCTGCTCTTTTGGAATCTTGGCTCATTCATTGTGATCTTCTCAGTGGTGGCAAGACTAGGTTCTTTGAGAATGTGAGAGGTGGAAATATAAAAGGCTGGTGCATATGGTAGGAAGTCAAAATGAAGGATACTGTTTTGGCAAAAAAGCGAAAATGTTTTCCAAGAAAGCGCACAGTAATCTGGAACACAGTAATGAGGCTCGTCAGTTGGGATACATTTTATTAATTTTAATTTGCATGAAATTTCTCAGACACATATTATTTTCTACTCCATTATCTCCCCACATCTGCTTGCCCTTGTGGGGTGACCTTGGCCAAGAACTGAGCTGTCCATATCCAAGACATGAAAAAGCTTTGACTCTACCACACAATGTCTTTGGGGCAGTGAATATATGGGACTTTGTCACAACAGCATGGGAAGCTTTGGTTCTGGGCAGGAAACAGAGCATCCTGGCAGCCATAATTTCTCAGAAATCCTTGATTTCATTCACCTGCTTTCAAAAAGTCAGATATTATGGTTTTCTCAGGGTAAAGAGTCATGTATCACAATGTTCATTGCAGCTCTATTTACAATAGCCAGGACATGGAAGCAACCTAAGTGCCCATCAACAGATGAATGGATAAAGAAGATGTAGCACATATATACAATGGAACATTACTCAGCCATAAAAGCAAATGAAATTAGGTTATTTGTAGTGAGGTGGATGGACCTAGAGTCTGTCATACAGAGTGAAGTAAGTCAGAAAGAGAAAAACAAATACCATATGCTAATACATATATATGGAATCTTAAAAAAAAAAAAAAGGTTCTGAAGAACCTTGGGGCAGGACAGGAATAAAGGCGCAGACGTAGAGAATGGACTTGAGGACACAGAGAGGGGGGAAGGGTAAGCTGGGACGAAGTGAGAGAGTGGCATGGACATATATACACTACCAAGTGTAAAATAGATAGCTAGTGGGAAGCAGCTGCATAGCACAGGGAGATCAGCTCGGTGCTTTGTGACCACCTAGAGGGGTGGGATAGGGAGGGTGGGAGGGACACGCAAGAGGGAGGAGATATGGGGATATATGTATACGTATAGCTGATTAACTTTGTGGTACAGCAGAAACTAACATACTGTTTTAAAGCAGTTATACTCCAATAAAGATATTTTTTTTAAAGTCAGATAAACAAGTTTTATGGTTTAATTTTTCATGCAAAAGTCCATATTCTTTCCAGAAACTATCAGCTTGTTTGAGGTTTTTTTCCCCAAATTTTCTATTCCTTTACTTGAATTTAAAACTTCCACTGTAGTGCTGAGCATGTAGTATATTTGAATGTCCCAAATGTGTTTCACCGGTCCCTAGGGCCGTTTTTTTTTTTTTTTTTTTTTATCTTTCTTGGTTTGCCTCTATTGAGTCTGTCAAAACTCTGTTTACATATGGTTTAAAGATCTGCATGTGATTTAAAGATCTGCCATAAGTCTGCAATAAACAACAGACACACACCACAGTTCTACACCAACACAGAACAACATGTGCTTTTCTTAACCCACACCCACACCATGAATCTGGCTGACCTGCTACATGGGGTGTATGTTGTAGCGTGTCCTGTTGCAACATGCCTTTTCTACTCAAACAAGCAACACACACACACACGTGCATGCAAGCAAGTCCCAGGACTTCTGGTCACACCCTGGATTTGCAGAGAGCAAATAATACACACACTTGTAGGGTTCTTAATGCTTTAAGCAACTTCAAAATATTTAATGGTCTATTTTATACCCAACAAAGGAAGTAAGATATGTTTAATTCCTATACTTTACAGAAGACCCTACTGCTCACTGAAGTTCAGTGTCTCACTCAGTGTGACCCAGCAAGTGAGTACAGTGATTCAGGTCTCTCCCTTCTGGTCTAATGTTCCATCCCCTAAATTTACAACGTGGGAATCTCACCGTGGAACTGAATTCTATGTGTGATGGGTCAAAATCAGAGCTAAGTGATGACAGAGTAGATGACCCAGGGAAAAGATGAGGCTGGGAGCCTGGAAAAATTACATGGAGGCCTTGCGTGCTGCCAGGAGTCTGTTATTCAGGGGCTGAGCACACAGGATAAGTATTCAGAAGGTAGAAATGATATGAATCCATTAGCTGAAAGAAAAGAGCAGAAGAATATGAATGCTGCTCACTAAGATTTAAACAAAATCTACAGCCCTGCTGTTTATCTATGTAGAGATGAACATTTGACCAAAAAATAGACATAGGGGTGACCCAAAATTAAGAAATCCCAAAGGATAGTCTCGGTGGTCAAGTGTACGTACCCAGTTTAGTTCGAAGTTCCTTACATCCATTATGATCAAGCTGTATCTCCTTGAAACAGGTAAGCATTGTCAGGATCCTTATTTTATTGACGGTAAAACTGAGGCTCAGAAAAGTTAAGTAACTTGTCCAAAGTCGCATAGTTAGGAAGTGACAGAACCAGGAGTAAAACCCAGGACTGACCAAAGTGAAAGCCTGTCTCCCTACGCAAGCTCTCTCCTGACTCCTGGATGGACCATTCCACAGAGCATCCAAAGTAGACTAGTGAATTTGGTGGTTGATGTTCTTGGAACAAAGCAGCTGTTATTCAGCTCTCATGTGTTTTTGTCAAGTGAAAACAAAACCACGGTTGAGTTGCTATGTTGCCATAGACCTGACCCCTGGGTACTGAATTAATACTGAAGAGCAGCAATGCAAATAGTAAGGGATTTGCCAGAGTGCTGCCAATACAGATGGAGTGGTAAGTTTCCAAGTGATTGCTTTGCTGATCTCTGAAAACCTGATTTGCAAGAATTTGTACTGGGTTCTTCAGAGAAACTCTAAGAGAGGTAATCATTTTAAGATCTTGGCTTATGGAGAGACAAAGAGAGCTTTATAGAGATGAGCAAACACTACAGAACCAATAGAGCATGCTGGAATTTGATCCTGAGTGTAGGGAGCCTAGTGGGGACAAGTGAGTGGCCCCAGCACACACAGTCACTGCTATAATAATGACCAGGGCTAAGCAGGCAAGATCAGGACCCAGGCGCCAAGAAAAGCTCGAAACACAGGACAAACATACAAGGGAGTCCCTGGAAGCTGACTGTAGAGGGAGGTCCTGACAGATGGGTCCTGATGCTTGGGGAGACAAGACTGCAAATCTCCCCATTTCATGGGCAGATGGATAAAGGAAGGGGCCAAGGAGAGAGACATGGTGAATGAACCCACCACAAAGAGTGGAGATCAAGAGAGTGAGGTTTCAGGACGCAAACCCAATGCAGCCAAATCAGGTGCAGAACCTGTTCCTAGGAGAAGTCAGTGAAGAAGGGAAACAGACAAAACCTTATTTCTGGGGCAAAAAAACTAAGGCTGGAACTCAGGCATAAATAGGCTGACCATGACAGGAGTGGAACTGGGTAAAATATTGGGAAGAAGGGTTCAAGGAGAATGGGACCTGGGGTAAGGTGGATTGGGTGAGGAGCCAATGGCCCAGAGCATCTTCATTTCCCCTGAGTAGGAATCTGAGCTGAAAACCACAGCTCGAGCCTCAGTGCTCTCCAAGGCAGAGGTTGGAGGGCAGGAAGCAAGCCCATCCTCATGGCCATAGGTGTGTGGTTCATCATCAGATAAAGTGGTTCCTTTCTTCACTTAATTCTTACCCAGCCAAATTAGACACATTAACAATCGCCTGATTACCACGCCAGGTCCTTAGAGTGTTGTGGTCTCCACATTAATATCGATTTGGCAACATTTATTGTATTAGGAGGTAAAAGCAGATTCCCGGAAGAGCCATGTTATTTGTATTCTTTCCCTAGGGCTGCTGTAACACATTACACAAATTTGGTGGTTTAGAACAAAGGACATTTATTGTCTCACTGTTCTGGAGGCAAGAAGTCTGAAGTCAACGTAGGCAGGGCAGTTCTCCCTCTGAAACCTGCAGAATAGGATCCTTCCTGGCCTCCTCCATCTTCTAGTAGCCCCAGATGCTACTTGGCTTGTGGCCGCATCACTCTAGTCTCTGCCTCCATCTTCCCATGGTCTTCTCCCTGGGTCTTCACATCGTCTGTCCTCTCTGTCTGTCTCTGTGTTCAAACTTCGTTTTTTTTAATAAGGACAAAAGCTATACTAGATTAGGGACCACTTAATGAGTTCATTTTTATTACCTTTGTAAAGACCTTATTTCCAAATAAGGTCACATTTCAAGGCACTGGGAATTAGGACTTCCTCGTGTCTTTTTGAGAGGACACAATTCAACCTATAACACTATTCTTCCCTTTCCAATTCATCACTGGCTTGTCTACACTCAGGTCTCCTCCTATTCTTTTCCCTGGAAGAGATAAGGTGCTCACATTGGTGATGGTAATTGTCCTGGGTCTCCCAGTTCTGCAGAATGGACAGGCAGAGCAAATTTCCAGGAGATGCTTCATTGAGGATGCTCTTAGACACCACTGAGAGGGTGTTTGGTTCTCAGCATAGAGAACAAAGTGTTTTCTTCCTTGGATGATCTCTCCACAATTTTCGTACACAGGAAGACTTTTAAACCTGGTTTTCAAATAGTCAGAGGCTAGTTTTAGCCGCTACAAGTTAACCATATACTGGGCTTCCCCTCCCAACTGCTATCCACAAAGAGCTTGCTGATTTCCCAAAACTTGAAAGCATTTGACTTTTAAATGCATTTCATAATTCTGTGTCTGTCATTTTGGGGCATTTCGTGTCTCCTACTATAAAAATTACTAAAAACCCTTCCTTTGACCAAGACATGCTTCACTGAGGCAGCTCTGCAGCCATTGCCAGTTCACACGCTGAGGTATGCCTGGTGCGGGCTCACACTTGCACCATTTTGCAGAATCAGGTAGAACCATGTTGTTCTGTGAACAATGTTTTTACACATTGTTATCCTCCCCAGACCAACTCCTCCTCCAGCGCAGGAAACCTGAGACCCACTCTTGTCTTCTCCTGCTCCCTCGCCACCAGTATCTAAAGCATCACCCATCCCTGTCCACACCACCCCTGAAATGAGTCTCAAGTCAGTTTCTTCACTTTCTTTCTAATTGTTCCCCCCTTAGCTCAGGTCACTGTCATCTCTAATCTGTGTTTTGAAAGTTTCTGGCCGAAACTGCCTCTAGTCTTTCTCCCTTCCACGCCATCACACTGTACACAGAGTTGGCATTCTAACATGGATCATATAAAAATCTGATCATATGACTCCCTTGCTCAAAACCTTATGCTTCAGAATAAAGACTAACATGGGAATCATGGCTCTCCTTCATCTGGCTCCTAATAATCTCCTCCCTTGTCATGCCTTTCCTTTGCACTATATCTTCAAACATCCTCAACTATTATTACTGGCTCACTTAGGTAAGTGGTTCAACACTGATTCTTCTAATGAGACTGAGGTGGGGTGAGGTGAGAAAATGAGACATTTGCCTCAGGGGCAAGATGTAAGGGGTGCTAAAAATAACTAAGTAATAAAAACCATATTTTGAAGCAATATTTTTTAATCAAATTAAGGACAAAAAAATCAATAGTAGACAAACTATCAAATTTTTAAATAAAAATCAGTAAGAGTGCTCAAAGAAAAATTTACAGTCTCAGGTGTTTATTTTAGAGAAGAAGAACAGCCTAAAATCAATGACTTATGTTCCAGCCCCAAGAAGGAAAAAAGAAAAATAAAGAGTAAATTGAATCCTAAATAAATGGAAGGAAGGAAATATTATAAACAAAATCGAAATCAATGCAATAGAAAATCCACAAATAATGGCTCTGTTACTGGTAACAAACTTACTTACCCTCCCACAGATAACAGCTACATACACTGGAAAAAATGTATATTAAATCAACTACCCAAGGACTCTATAGAGTGAATAGAAGCAAGTAAAGTTTTGAGAGTTGAAACTCATAGGAAGCAGCAAGCATGGGGGAAGTTCCCATCTTTCTAGCCTTGCCCTAAGGACAATTGCAGTTGTGATGTGTCAGAGGTCAGCTAAAACTTCAATGGAAAGTCACCAGTTTTCTGGCTCAGGAGAGAAGGATAGGTGCCCAGGGCAACCAGGACTACTGGAGGGTGGGAGAATCAAGGAAAGGAAAAAGCACAGAATGGGAATCCCTAATTCTGTACATACACTCTAGAAAAGTCTGTGGGTGACCACTGAGACATACACACATGGGGCAGACTACGAAATCCAAACTGAGAACACAGCTATGACATAACCACAGGTAAGATCAACTTTGACGTTTAACTCTGACCAAGTTGATTGCCTGCTAAAAGAAAAACATTAGCACACTTTATAAGAAGAGAACAGAATTCAGATTATCTACAACATGACTTTGACAATGTTTAGGATACAGTCCAAAATTAAATGACATACAAAGAATCAGGAAAATGTGACAAGTAACAGAGGTCAACCCTAAGATGACAGTTGTTAAAACTATGCTCAGTGAGGTAGAGAAAATACAAAGCAATGAATGAAAAAAATAAGAAACCTTACCAGAGATATGGAATATATAAATGAGGACCAAGTTGAAATTTTGAAACTGAAAAATAAAATATCTGAAATTTTAAATTTTACTAGATAGGTTGAATAGCAGAATGGAAATGAAAAGGAAAGTGTAGGTGAACTTGAATATATATCAGTAGAGTTATGAAAACTAAAGAAAAGAAAGAAAAAAGACTTTTAAAAAGTTAATAAGCCCCAGGGACCTGCGGAGTAATGTCAAATGTATAATATACAGGCAAGAGAAGACCAAGCTATTCCACTCTTAGGCATTACCCGAGTGAAATGAAAACATATATCCACTCAAAGACTTATACATCATTGTTATTTATAATAGCCAGGAAATCTGTAAACAGCCTAAATGTTCATCAGTAGGTGAATGGATAACAAAATGTGATCTATGCATACAATGGAATAAATAAAAATTAATGATCTACTATTAATGAATGAAGACAACAATGCAGATGAATCTCAAAACATTATGAGCAAAAGAAGCCAGACAAAAAGAGTATGTACTGTATGATTCTGTTTATAGAAAATTTTTAAGTTGTCCAAATAATCTACAGTAACAGAAAGCTAATCAGCAGTTGCCTGGGGTCAGGAGTGGAGAGAGAAAATGACTGCAAAAAGACATGAGTAATGTCTTGAGGGTGATGGAGGTGTTCTTCATTTTTACTGTGATGATGGTTCATTGATCAGTTAAAACTAAATTCTAGAGATCTGCTCTGTGACATAATAGGTATAGTTAACAATATAGTATTGTGCACTTTCAAATATTTTAAGAGGATAGGTCTTATGCCAGTGGTCTTCCACACACACATACATAATAGAACACAAGGACATTTTGAGAAGTGATGGATAAGTTTAATACTTTGGTTGTGGTGATAGCATATGACCAAACTCATCAAGAGGTATATATTAATATGTGTGCAATTTTGTATACCTCAATAAGCTAAACATACATACACACACATCAACCAGGATCATTTAAATACATACAGTTATTATTTCTTAATTTTAACATAATAAATTGGAATAAAGAATTGATGTATGTTCTAATCACCAGGGAGCTAGTTAAAATGAAGATTCTCATTCATTAGATTTGGGCTGGGTCCTGAGATTCCACATCTGTAACAAGCTCCCAGGTGACACGCAAGCTGCTGGTCTGAGTCCACACTTAAAGGAGCCTGAACTACACTATCCAATTTAGATAAGATATAGCTGAAGAGCTTTTTATAAATCCTCTTTCCATGAGTGATTAGCATCACCTCTATCATTCGTATAGAGCTGGGTCATGTCCCACAACTTCCTCTACAGTGTTATCCATCCCTGAGACTGTTAATGATACTAACAATCATATCTGACATTTATTAAGCACAGGTTTAATGTTGGACACCGTTCTCACAGCTGCACATGAATTTACTCACTTAATCCTCAGTGTAAAGGCAGGTACTCTTATTATCCCATAACACCAAATGTAAAAAACCAAAGCACAGAAAATTTAAGGGACTTGCCCAAGTTCACAGTTGAAACCCAGAGGAGGCAGATTCAACCCCAAGCATCACACACTTAACCATTGTGCTCTATGACTTCTCCTCAGAGCAATTATCATGCTCCAAATGTCACAGGTTCTGGCCCCAAAATCAGAACCACTAATCCCTGTCTAAGAATCTTCCCACTTTGCCATTCTTTATGGAGAACGTTATTGTTTCAACATCAGATATGTACTCAGCACTTGCCCTGTATCAGCCTTTGTCCACAAGATGGGCCAGCTCTTCTTATGTTCTCGTGAAAGCGTGTTATCCTTTGCCAACCAACCCAGCATCCAAGCAGTGTCTACTCTTTGAGCTGTTTACCAAAAATGCTGACTGGTGCTCCCTACCACCCTCCTCTGTCCTCCCAGTGGTGTTGTTGTGTCCCAGCAGAACCAGACCCACAATTTGCCCTAGTGTCTCCTCATACCAGAGAGTCCACACCATGAGACAGGCATGCTATGAGCTTCTGGGGACTTGGGCTGCCATTTTGATCTCTGGCTCCCAAGGAAAATGAGTATTGTTCAGATATCCCTGCAACTTGCAGAAATTCATTGAGACTCTAAGTGGAAGGCAGGGGTGACTCTGACATTCTCTCCTATTGGTCCATCAAACATTCCCATCCAGCCGATCTGTGGGGAGACAGCTGATAACCTGGATTCATCATCCATCCTCCAAGAAGACTCTGATTGTTAGTGCAAAGTTTTAAAACTTCCTATTTTCCAGTTGCCTCAATATCCCCACGAACAGGCTGTGAACATACCACCCAGGTGACCAGGTGCACCAGAGTGATAAGGTTGTCCCCTGACACAAGTTCCCCTTCTTGTCCTCCCCTGACAGTGACCTGTTGACCTTCAAACACATCAATGAAACCCACTCCTGCCTTTTGCTTGCATAGTCCACCTGATCCCCATAAAGGCACTGGCCCAGGGGTCCTCACTCTCTCCCACCTGCCTCGTTGAGCCCACTCCCTGGATGCTCTGCCCCAGTGGCTGCTGCATGTCAAGCTGTGCCTCCCTCCTCTAGGACCTGCAAGTATAATAAATCTTTTTTGTTTTCATATGTTTCTCTCTGGTGTTATTCTGTGTCCATATCAGACTGAGCATCAAAAAAAAATTTTTAAGTAACATAATTACTCCTTACAATACATGATTGCTCCCCTAAGCTGAGGGTAAGAAAGCTTCAGGACCCCTGGGGGAGCCTCTGGCAGAAAAGCTTGCACAAGTTGGGAGGTGAGGATAGAAAGCTGGAAAAAGCTGTCCCATTAACAGGCACATGAAAAGATGCTCAGCATCACAAATTATTAGAGAAATACAAATCAAAAGTACATGGGGTATCATCTCACACTGGTCAGAATGGCCATCATAAAAAGTCTACAAATAATAAATGTTGGAGAGGGTATGGAGAAAAGGGAACCCTCCTACACTGTTGGTAAGAATGTAAATTGGTGCAGCCACTATGGAAAACAGTATGGAAGTTTCCTTAAAACACTAAAAAGAGAGTTGCCATATGACCCGGCAATTCTGCTCTTGCGCATATATTTGGAAAAGACAAAAACTCGAATTTGAAAAGTTATATGCACCTTAATGTTCACAGCAGCACTATTTACAATAGCCAAGACATGGAAACAACCTAAATGTCCATCAATGGATGAATGGATAAAGAAGATGTGCTATACATATACAATGGAATATTACTCAGACATTAAAAAGAATGAAATAATACCCTTTGCAGCAATGTGAATGGAGCTAGAGATTATCATACTAAGTAAAATAAGTCAGACAAAGAAAGATGAATATCATATGATATCACTTCTATGTGGAATCTTTTTTAAAAATGATACACATGAACTTATTTACAAAACAGAAATAGACTCACAGACATTGAAAACAAACTGATGGTTACCAAAGGGGAAAGGTGGGGGAAGGGGTAAATTAGGAGTTTGGAATTAACAGATACACACGACTATATATAAAATAGATAAATAACAAGGACCTACAGTATGTGTGTGTGTGTGTGTGTGAGTATATATATATATATATATATATATATATATATATATATATATATATATATATGAATCACTGCTGTCTACCTGAAACTAACACAACATTGTACTGTAAATGAACTGTATTTCAATTACAAAAAAAAATGTCCAAGGATCTATGAGCGATGCATTAACAGTGTCCAGTACAGTATACAAGCCTTTCAGGGAGGCTAGAAGGAGGCACTTCCTGAAGGGCAAGGTTGTTGATGAAAAGGATGGATTAGCAAAGAAGACAGAACTAAACCGGAGTAGCAAGGGCTCTAAATGTAGATCTGCCCTGAGGCAGGGAGCTGGACCATTGACCTCTCCAAGCCCTCACATGTCTATGAGTCTACCTCAGCGAGTTTCAAGTCCATTAGGACTTTGTGGGTTCCATATAGAGGATCAACCGCCAGCGAAGCTGATGGCCATTGGCCAAGCCCACTTCCCAGTTGAGGACAACAGTGAAAAATAGTCTGGACAGCTTCCTGGTCAGCCCATCACTCTTACCAAATAGTATTTTGGTGAACTGAGTGTAAATGAATGAGAAACACATGGGTTTAATTTCCCTTGAAATTAGGGACGGGTGAGCCCAGCCACAGTTTGGAATTGCTGAACGTCTCCAACTATTTTTTTCAAGTGCTTTTGGTTCAGAAAATCCAAAACGATGGTTCTGCAAAGCACATTTCCCCTCATTTGTATGAGTCTTCATGTTTTTTAACAGGAATTTGATCTGCATATTTCAACTTCTTTACACTTCACTTATCAAGATGTTTAATGCAATTTCCTGGAAGTCTGAGAAATATTTTGTAACTTTTTTAATCAATCTTTTTTTATTTAGGGAAAGGAAACAATGAGGAAGGTTGGAAAATTCATATGCCAGAAAATGTGGGTTTGGGTGAATGTTTACACATTTAGGCAGTTCTAGGGCCCAGAATGACACATACATGAGGTGTGCAGTCATAATATGCTAAAGGAATGTATTTGAAAATCTCTTGGAAAGTGAGGAAAAGATGGATACGTTCAATAAGTATAGGCTCAGAGGAAGTCTGGAAAATACAATATAGTTTTAAAGAAATGGTCCAGATTTTCTCATCTCTAATATTCAGGCAGAGTACCCCTACTAGCCATTGTAGAGTGGAGCAGAATTGCAGCATCTTGGCATCACACGCCAGCCTGGATTCCCACCATTCTCCATGTATCACATGTCATAAGACATGTGATAAAGGAGTTACTATGGAATGCTTAGGAGCTGATGGACGACCAGAGAGGGTGGAAGAAATGTGTCACAGGAGGTGGGCACGGGTGGGACAGGGGGAACCCGAGCGCCATCTTTGTTTCAGAGATATGGAAACAAAGAGCTATTGTTAAAGAGCTGTTTTCACTTAAAGGTCATCTTGAGGTTCCAGGGGACAAAGTAAGACCCAAAAGGGAAAGAGGCAGTTGTCCGCCCCCCTCACAGAACAGTCCATTTGCATTGTCTAGGAAGCACAGAACTTGTCAAACCTTAATGGACCCACTTCTGTTCATAGTGGGATGGGCAGTTAGTGGAGCAATAGATGCTGCCCAGCAGAAAAAAAGAAGAAAATGGTGGGTGTCTGATAAAGTTTGTCTCAGGTGCCTGGGAGACATACCCTGTGGATTCCCAGAAAAACAATTTGTGGTGGGGACTTTATGCAGGAAGAAATAACAGAATAAGGTTTATTATGGTCAATATATCTCCCATTTTAATCCCCAGGCTGCTGTACAAAGAGCAAACATAGATTACACATCTCTTTAAAACTATATTTATTCTGGTTTTGAAATTAGAAGACTCAAACAGGGCCATGTGGCAGTGACAGCAGCAGTGATCAATATTCCTTGGACTCCCAAAGTTAGCCAGTTTCCTTTGTAGCTAGGCTGGGGACATATGATTGGTTCTGGCCAACAGAGTGCAAAGAAGAACTAAACCTCTATCTGTTAAGCCATTGGGATTTGTGGGTGGAGGAAAGCTTGTTTGTTACAGTAGCTAGTGGTAACCATCCTGATGAACACATGCTGTAAACTTTGAGTTACTGATTTAAAATGTGTCATTGTAATTCTCTGATAGTAATAAAACTGGTGATTTTAGGCTAGATTCTTAGAAGATTTTGAGAATGTAATGGTACCTTGTATTAGATTTCTTATTGTTGAATAACAAATTACCTTGAAAGGTGGTGGTGTATAACAAGTATTTCTTATCTCAGTGCTTTTGATGGTCAGGAATGTGGGAGTAGCTTAGTTAGGTGATTCTGACTCCAAGTCTTTATGATGTGCAAGCAAGGTGTTGCCAGGAGCTGCAGTCATCTGAAGGCTTGATCGGGGCTGGAGGATCCACTGTTGATAGGAGAGCTCAATTTCTCACTGGCTATTGGCTGGAGTTTTCAGTCTTCACCACATGGGCCTCTCCATGGTCATTCTCATGACATGGAAGCCAGCATCTTCCAGACAGATTGATCTAAGAGAGAAAGCAAACAGGAATTCACCATGTCTTCTATGACTTAGCCTCTGATGTTGCACTCTGTCACTTTTGCTTTTTTCCTTAGCAATAAGTCACTAAATCCAGCCCGTACTCAAGAGGAGAATAGGTTCCAGCTTTTCAAGAGAATGTCAAAGAATTTGTGGACATATTTCAAACTACACACACCCCATCACCCCGGAACCAGTTTGTTGGTAGCTGAGGGGAAATAGAATGAAGGGTTGAACCTAAGGTCGGAAAGAGGGGCTTCAATGATCCATCATAGATCAGGCTGTTGGAGTGTAATTATGTAACTGCTCCTTTCTTACAATGTTCCCTGGTCTCATGAGAAAATGAAGGGAGCACAACCCATTCTATTCAAATTAAGTGGGCCAGGCCTCTGACATGAAGCTGCATACTGAGATGTCAAGGTGAGCATAAAAGCCTTCCTGGTCATTTACTGCTGTAGATTACACACTGCATTATACATGATGCAGAGGAAATTAATTCTCATGAAATAGAGGCCCTGGTTGTGTAGGCAGGTGAAGATTCAACATCCTCCTCTGATGTAACCACCTCTTGCTGACCTCCCAGTTTGCCCAGTGTGGTACAGCATGCTGATTGCTGTTACACACTCAGGGAGTTTGCACAGAAGTTTAGGATAAAATAGGAAAAACAAGAAAGATAGAATAAAAAGAGAAACTCTTCCCTTCGTATAAAACATAGTAGGCAGATGAAGGTGGTCTTGATTTAAGCCCAAATGGTAGAAAATGGCAATAACACTGGAAATGGAAATATTGGTTCTATGAGGGTTGGGATTTTCCTTCTTTTCTCCTGTATCCACAGTGTCTAAGAAAATGTGCCCTATACAATAAATACCTTGCTGAATATTTTTCTTTAATTTATTGGATGAGATAGCACTCACCATAGAAGAGAAAGTAGTGGGACTAGAAGGTGGTGGGAATTTTAGATCTAAAATGTAGATTTTAGGTTACTGATTCCTGGGGCTGTGCTGGTGATAGGCTTGCAGCCTGAGGAAATGGTTGTGGAAATGCCTATAAATGCATTATATTGGGGTCCAAGCCAATTCTGGTGTGGCCCCCCCTTGGCTGATCCCATGGTAGGATCTATACCAAGAGGCAGGGCAAGAGGCAGAGATGAAGACTCAGTCAAGCCACACAGTCTTCGGCTGGTGATGTTTCAGTAACCAGACAACATACTTTTTGCTTCAGCAGCCATTGAGAGCAGCCACTGCAGGCAGCTGTAGGGTGTGGTCAAGCTGAACATGTCACAGTAGCCTGCCAGGCCCTAGGAGCCATTAACAGCAGTGAGAAGAGGTATCTATTTAGGTCCCCCACCACCACCACCATATTTGGGTGGCAACCTCAGGCAGTGCAACAGCACTTGCTCTGAGCTGCAGTAGCTGGGCTGTGAAGTGCTCCAGCCTCAGGGAACACAGCTGAGTTTGCTCTCCTCATTCTAGAAATAGACAGATAAGGAGCCAGGGGAGGAGTAAACTTCATTCTCATCTGGGCATGACATCCGACTGTTGAAGTAGGGCATCCCTGTTTGAGTTACAGCTTCATTTTAACTTAAAAAGGACTTTTATTTATTTTTATTTTTTTGAATATCAAGAGGAGAAAAAATAGAGTATTCTTCACAGAAGCCAAGGTCACTCTCAGCAGTCTCAAATGCAGCTGAAAAGCCAAGAAAATGAGGACTAAAAAGTTTCCTTTGAATTCACTGTCATGGAAATCACTGATGATCACAAGAGAACAGTTTTGATGAAGAAATTGATGGGTGGTGTGGGTTGAGTAGAAAATTAAGGTTAGGAAATGGAACTAATGATTATAGACAACACTCTCAAGAAGTTCTGCTATAAAGAAGACCAGAGAGGGAGTTGAGTGGCTAGAGATTAAATAGGTTTTTGAGGGAGGGTTTTGCTTCATTCATTCATAAATTCCACTTTTTACTGTATAAACATATATATAAAGTAAATGTTTTGAGTATGATTCAAATTTTCTGTGTTTGTTTTACATCAACTTCATTTTTTTTTCTTTTTACCTTTCGATTCCCTTCACCCATTTCTCTCACCTCCTCATCCCCTCCTCTAGCCACGACCCATCTGTTCTCTGTATCTATGGGCTTCTTTTTTTGTTTGTTTGTTTGTTTGTTGTAATTTTTAGATTCCCGCATATAATAGAGATCATACAATATTTGTCTCTCTCTGTCTGACTTACTTCAGTTGCATAATACACTTGAGATCCGTCCATGTTGTCAAAAACAGCAATATTTCATTCCTTTTATGGCTAAATAATATTTTAGTGTGTGTGTGTGTGTGTGTGTGTGTGTGTGTATATATACCACATTTTCTTCATCCATTCATCTATCAAGGGATACAAATAATTTTCAAATCTTGGCTATTGTAAATGATACTGCAATGAACATGGAGGTACATATGCCTTTTCAAGATAATGTTTTAGTTTTCTTTGAATAAATACCCCAAAGTGGAATTGCTAGATCATATGGTAGCTTTATTTTTAATTTTTTGAGGAACTTTCCATACTGTTTTCCGTAGTGGTTGCACCAATTTACATTCCCACCAACAGTGCATGAAGGTTCCCTTTTCTCCATATCCTCGCCAACACTTGTTATTTGTTATCTTTTTGATAATAGCTATTCTAACAGGTGTGAGGTGATATCTCATCATGGTCTTGATTTGCATTTCCCTGATGATTAATGATGTTGATCATCTTTTCATATACCTCTTGATTACTTGCTCGCTTTCTTTGGAAAAATTTCATTTCAGATGTTCTGCCCATTTTTTAATTGGATTGCTTGTTCTTGTTTTGTTATTGAGTTGTTTGAGCTCTTTATGTACTTTAGATATATTTTAGATGATCATATATATGATTTGGAAATATTTTCCTCCCATTCAGTAGCTTGCCTTTTCATTTTGTTGATGGTTTCCTTTGCTGTGCAGAAGCTTTTTAGCATGAAGTAGTCCCATTTATTCATTTTTTATTTTGTTGCTTTGCTTTTGGTGTCAGAATCAAAAAATCATCACCAAGACCTATGTCAAGGAGTTTACTGTCTATGTTTTCTTCTAGGAGGTTTATGGTTTCAGGTCTTATGTTCAAATCTTTAATCCATTTTGAGTTAATTTTCAGGTATGGTGTAAGACGGTGTTCGAGTTTCATTCTTTTGCACGTGGCTGTCCAGTTTTCCCAACACCACTTATTGAAGAGACTGTCCATTCCCCATTATGTATTCTCAGCTCCTTTGTAGTAAATTAACTGAACATATATGTGAGGGTTTATTTATGTGCTCTCTTTTCTGTTCTATTGATCTATGTGTCTGTTTTCATGCCAATACCATACTGTTTTAATTATTATACCTTTGTAAGATAGTTTGAAATCAGGAAGCATGCTACCTCCAGCTTTGACCTTCTTTCTCAAAATTGCTTTGGCTATTCAGGATTTTTTGTGATTCTATAAAAATTTTAGGATTATTTATTTTATTCTTTGAAAAATGTCCTTGAAATTTTGATAGGGACAGCATAGAATCTTTAGATCATGTTGGGTAGTATGGACATTTTAACAATATTGATTCTTCCAATCCATAAGCACAGAATATCTTTCCATTTATTTGTGTCTTCTTCAATTTTTTTCATTAATGTCTTATAGTTTTCAATATACAGGTCTTTCACCTCCTTAGCTAAACTTATTCCTAGGTATTTTATTCTTTTCTATGTGATTTTAAATGGAATTGTTTTCTTTATTTCCCTTTTTGATAGTTTATTAATATATACATATTCAATAGATTTTTTAATATTTATTTTGTATCCTGCAACTTTACTGAATTTGTTTATTAGTTCTAACAGATTTTTTGTGTAATCTTTAGGGTTTTCTATGTACAATATCATGTCATCTGAAAATAGTGACAGTTTTATTTCTTCCTTTCCAATTTGTATGCATTTTATTTTTTTTCTTTCATAATTGCTCTGGCTAGAACTTTTCAATATTATGTTGAGAAGAAGTGGTGAGAATGAGCATGTTTGTCCTGCTGCTGATCTTAGAGGAAAGGCTTTCAAACTTTTCACCATTGAGTATGATGTTAGATGTGGGCTTGTCACATATGGCCTTTATCATGTTGAGATACATTCCCTCTAAACTCACTTTGTTAAGAGTTTTTATTATAAATGGGTGCTAAATTTTGTCAAATTTTTTTTCTGCATCTATTGAAATGATCATACGATTTTTATCCTTCATTTTTTTTAATGTACTGTATCACACTGACTGATTTGTGGATGTTGAACCATGCTTGCATCCTTGGAATAAATCCCACTTGATCATGGGGTATGATCCTTTCAATGTATTGTTAAATTCAGTTTGCTAATATTTTGTTGAGGACTTTTCATCTATGTTCATCAGGGATATTGGCCTGTAATTTTCTTTTCTTGTGGCATCCTTGTCTGGTTTTGTCATGGTAATGCTGGCCTCATAAAAAGAGTTCCCTCCTATTCTATTTTTGGGAAGAGTTTGAGAAGAATTTGCATTAATTCTTCTTTGATTTTCAGTGTGCCCCTCAAACATGCAGCTGTCACTTGCCCCACAGGCATACATTAATGTGTCTAAGTATTAACTGAGGTGGGATAGAAAGATCCAGAAAAATTTCCTGAAAGAACCTAAGACTAATGCAACAAGAGAACACACTCACCAATCAAACTTCATTGAAAGAAAACCAAACTATCATCTTCCTTCAAAATAATAGCAGCAGCAATAGCTAACACTTGCTGGGCTCTAAATGTGTCTCACAGTTTCTGAGAATGTTACAAATGGGTTTATTTGCCTCTTAGTCACCCAGGTGGTAAGGGAGAGATTCACACCCTAAGGTTATGGGGATGGTCAGACACACAACACCCAACAATGGAGAAATTAGATCAATAGTAGTTTATCAGAAACATACACTCACAGCCCATGGAAGGAAGATACTGAAAACCATACAGGGGTTTCACTTGAGCACAGAGGGAACAAGCTGGGATTGTGGAGAAGCCTTGGTAGTAACAAGAGGGTAGGGGGGCCCTGGTTCCCACAGGCACCAGTGGTTTACTTGAATAATTCTGTAGGCTGGCAGGGAACTGAATAAAACCTGCTACTAAGGGATTAGCAAGAACTGCACTTGGTCCATTTTACAAGGAGGGTTGCTTGTTTTGGAGGACTTCATCTGCAGCAGCAGCATTTGGAAGGAACTGGATTCAAAATTTAGGTCATTTGAGGCCCTCCTGATTTGAACAGATGTCAAGGAAACACATAATATTGAGCCTTAATTTTAGGCCTAACATCAAAACACTTCATCATCAAAACACTCATGAAATATTATCACACCATTCTACACATGGTGGATTCAAGGCTGAAAAGGCTAGTAGATTGTCCAGTGTTGGCCAGATGATAAGCGACTGAGCTGGTATTAAAATCTGGGTTTGTTGACCCCATAAACCATTGCTCCCAGGGTAGATGTAATAGACCACCTTAGAAGTGGACTAGCAGAGGGGAAGAGAAAGATATTAAGGAGATCAGCAAATACACCTCACCCCATAGACAGGAAGCGCAATTAAACAAACACAATCACTTTTGCTGTTTACCATTTGACTCTCTGAGTCCCATACAAACTTCCCCCAAGGCAGCTGGGTTAGCAACACAGCCCCACCGACCCCTAGCAGCCAGGCTCTGACTCTGATGCCCAACCTTGTATTTTAATCAGTGGCTCCTGAAATGCCTACAAGCCCAGCTGCTCCAGACACACTTCTGATTACACAGCCCACAGGAAAGAACCCAACCAAGCAGATCACGTAGCTCCCAGGTGCTTCAAAATCCCAAGCCCAAGATGGCCCCGAATTAGTCACCCTCTTGGACAAGCATGTTGGGCATGCCAGTGGGGCTTGGATTTCTACAATAAATTCCTTTGCACTGAAAGAGACCTTATATCTCATCCAATCCAACCTCCTCATTTCACAGTTAACGAAACTAAAGTTAAGTGGCATCCCCAAGGTCACAAGCCTAGTTAAGGCAGATCCTGCTTGGGTCCCTTCCTTAAACCCTTTACCAACTCCCTCCTCCCTTGCATCCCTTCCTTTATAAAAGTCTTCGTAGTTAAGGTGACACTCTGACCCATTTCCAGATGTTGTGCCATGAAGGAATCTGCTGGAGGGAACCTGGGAGAGAGTTTTTCTCCCTGATAGAAGGCAAGAGACAGGCAAAGAGAGCTCTATTGTTTCCCTAGCCACCTGTTATGGGCTGAATTGTTTCCCCCAATATGTTGAAGTCTTAACCCCCAGTACCTTAGAAAGTGACTGTATTGGAGATGCAGCCTTTAAAGATGTAATTAAGTTAAAATGAGATCATTAGGGTGAGCCATGGTCTAATATGACTGGTGTCCTTATAAGAGGAGATTAGGACACAGACACGCACAGGCAGAAGACCACAAAGGGAAAAGATGGTCATCTACAAGACAAGAGGAGAAACCTCAGAAGAAACCAACCCTGCTGACACCTTGATCTTGGACTTCCAGCCTCCATAACTGTGAGACAATAAGTTTCTGTGTTTAAGACCCCAGTCTGTGGTCCTTTGTCATGGCAGCCAGAGGACGAATATACCATTCCCTGCCCCCTGGCTCCTGTAATGGCCCGGGAGAACATGAAGCTTGAAACCAGAGAAGGTGTCTTTCCACCAGAAGGGGAACCCCCAGAAATGCTGACAGAGCAACATGGCCTGAGACTCTGCATTTCTGAAAGCTCCCAGGGGATCCCCATGATACAGCTGGTACACAGACTGCACTTTGAGGAGCCCTTAACCTCTGGGTGTGTTCCCTGCCTGTCCATCTTTCCAGCTGGTGGGTCTGCTCTAACATCACACCCAGACCTTCTCACTATACTCCTGTAAGTCCTGGGGTCAGACTGTCCTGACATCTTAGCAGCAACGCCATCAAACCTCAACTCCTGCATCAAATCCATGATTCACACCTGCTTCCCCAGGTCTAGGGATTGCCACAGCCCCAATGTCACCCTCAATGTTTCATGGTTTAGTCAAGCCACAGGGAGCTTGACTTATAATAAGACAGGAATTTGGAGGGAATGTGGGGCTCTATGGAGATTGAGTTCAATGCAGAGTAGAGGGGTTCACACACTCCAGGATTCCTGGAGCAACTTGGGGACCTCCCAGCAGGACCTTGATCCCAGGGTGGTCCATGGACCAGAATCAATCAGTCCCTTTGTTCCAGCACTGTGCCTTAGCCCTGCCACCTGCTCAAAGCCTGCCCTGACCCCATTCACCAGCCTGACTGCACATCTGCCACCTGCCTGTGCCAGCCACCCCATACCCATCCCTCCCACCCACGGAGAAACCAGTGCCCATTGAGAGCTCCACTCCTTTCAAATACCAGCCTCTGTCTGGTTAAAACTGTGGATAACTGAGACTCTGAGCTTGGTCTCCCCCTACCCTTCCTCCACCAAACTGTGGGTTTGTGCTGCAAGAGCCCTGGTCCTGGAATTTTAAATATACTTAGCAGGCAACCCAGTCATATGGTTTACAATACTTAGAGATATCTACGTATGCACATCCTACACAGTAGAGACTCCTAAGGTTGCATATTCAGTATGTAATTAAGAATGTATTTTAGATGATGTGTTTAATATAGAATATACTTTAGCTCAGGACTTGGCTAAGATAACAACAAGTGCTGAATGTGAGGGTCCAGTTCATGTGCCCATCCTGAGCTGAAGGCTGCTGGGCAGATGCCAGGCAGACAGAGAGGCCAAGCCCATGCCCCAGCTCAGCCTCAGGGGCAAGTCCATACCAGGGGTACTCTTGGTGTGGTCTCCCATGTAATAGAGATTGTTCTGAGTCCAAAGTCCTTCCAGGAGGCTCCACTTCCTTCCTTCCAGGAGTCCTGGAATTTGTGAAGCTCTGTGCCCCACTTAGAACTAAATCCCCACAGGGTCCCAAATGCCTGTCTTACCATAAGTCCAGCTCTCTATGACCACTAAGCATAGTCAAAGTTTAGCAAGGCTTGTGGTGTATATATGGCAACATCTCACAGAATTTTCTACCGAGAACCTCCAGCTGTCAAGGGGGTGAATATGTACCCAAGATCTGGAGGATAGCCTGGAGCAGCCCCATGTCAGCAAGGAGTGTCTTTGAAGTCTTGAATTTATCCTAATAATTCACAAGAATTTTACATTCTGCTCCAGAATATGCCATGTCTATTTTAAATTAAATATAAAATTAGTGATTGCCTGAAAACTCAAAAAAAAAAAAATTGATGTCCCAGGAAGCTGTGTCCGCAGTTTGCCTGCGGCTTCAAGTCACCTTGGGTGCCGGGCACTGTGCTTTAGGGGTTAAAAAATTCCCCCATTTGAGAGCACAGATGTAAGTCACTTACCTTACTAACTATTCTAGAACTTCTCTGGTTCACACTTAGGTAAACCACAGGCCGCCAGAGGCTTGAACTTAAGAAACATGCACGTAAGATGAAATCAACTAGAAGGCAAAATTTCCAGGAGATATTTGCACATAAGTCCAGGAGACCTTCTAGGGAACCCCTCACCCCCACCCCGTGCAGCCAAAATTAAAAAACAGCACCTCAGTGTGAGGCAGTGACCCTTAACATTTTGGGGTATCTGAAAACTGCTGTAGTTATGGAGACCCTCCCCAGAAAAGACACACAGTTTCTCAGGTCCATGTGTCCTCTGGAGATTTCCAGAAACCTGAAGCCATCCGTGGATCCCTAAGAAGACAGGGACCTCACTGAGACACTTTGCCCTATTCCAGTTATGGTAGGCATGAGTTTTCTTAAAATGTTTTAGGCCAACATTTAAAAATTGAGGAAGTTCACATTAATGCCTGGAGATTAGGGCCTGACAGCCTTGCGGTTCCTTGTGGCTCCTTGATGATGAGGATCAGCTGCCCCTGTAGCTGGGGCTTTCCTCTCCCCTCCTCTACTGCATCTTATTTTCTCCATCACAGAAGCTGCCCGTTCCCTGGGGCAACTGTTCCTGCACTGCAGCCCCACTTAGGGTGGCCCTGGAAGACTACGGTGAGGAAAAATTCCACGGGGTGGAGTTTTGGGTGGTGCCCCTGGTCATCCACTTCAGGTAAAAGTAGTTAGAATATACACAGAGTCATGGGCAGTGAGGAATGGCCTAGTTGCTGGTCAAGGAGAAAAATAAGATTGAAAGATCGGGAGATAAGGCAGCCTGGGTATGATGTGTGTGGACTAACACATGTGGGTACAATGTGAGGATATGTGTATGGCGTGTTAGCGCTCTCCAGAAAGCACTCACCACGGAAGATACAATGTATTCATCTGCTTGCACTGCCATAACAGACTAGGGAGCCTAAATGACAGAAGTTTATTTTCTCACAGTTCTGGAGGCTGGAAGTCCAAGGTCAAAGTGTCGGGTTTGGTTTTTCTTGAGGCCTCTCCTCTTGCCTTGCAGACTGCCACCTTCTCACTGTGCCCTCGTGTGGTCTTTTCTCTGTGCACATGCATCTCTGGTGTCTTTTCCTCTTCTTACAAGGACACCAGTCCTATTGGATTCGGCCCCACCCATAGGACCCCATTTAACCTTAATGACCTCCTTAAAGGCTGTATCTTCAAATACAGTCACAACGAGGGTTACAGCTTCAACATATGAATTTATGGAAGCAACAATTCAATCTATAACAAGCACTTAGGCACAAATAAGCAGAGTGACTCATCCAGCTGATCATCAACCACTTCTGTTCTGACACAATGGGCTCATGGACAGAGTAGCCATGGTGGCAGGGAAGGAGGGTACACATGGACCCAACAGCAGGGCTTCCTACTCACCAAGGCTGATCTAACTCCTACTTCTACTGAATGTTCAACCTGACATATTGGTCCAAGAAGTGACCAACAAGCCACTTGTTGACAACTGATTACATTGGCCCATTTCCATCAGGGAGAGGCAATATATGTCTTTTTCAGGAAAAGACGTATATTGAAAATATGGGTTTGTCTTTCCTGCCCACAGCGCCCAAGCCAGACTCAGTGTCTGAGTATTTTTGAAGGTTTGATCCATCAACAGGGACTCTCAAGAAAAGGCAGTGCTATCCCCAAACACAGTGCTGTACAGCCTCCTCCCAGGAGCCACTGGTCTGAAAGACAGTGGAAAGGTCTCCTAAAGATACACCTGAGGCTTGGGGTTAGGGACGACATTCTTTGGGGAGAGGGTGCCATCATACAGAATGTGGCACACTCTAAAGAATGATCATCATATGGTTCTGTGTCCCAAATAGATAATTTATGAGGGTCCAGGAACCAAAGGTTGAGAGTAGAATTTGTCTTGCTGATCATCACTACTAATGACTTATGGAATTTGTGTTTCATGTTCCTACAGTTTTAGGATTTCTGGGTCTAGAGGTCCTAGTTCCCAGAGTGGGGAAATGCTTTCCCCAGAGGGGGCACATCAAGAGTCTCCTTGAAATTTAAGTGATGGCTGCCTTCCAGTAACTTCAAGCTCCTTATGCCCAGGGAACCTACAGGTGAGGAAGGGGGTTGCCATGCTGTCAGCGGTGAGGGACCTGATCTTCAGAAGGTGGTTGTTCTGCTGTTACATAAACAGCATAGAATAAAGTATGTTTGGCACTTGGGGAAAAGACTAGGACATCTCTTTATGCTTTCATGCCCAAATTAAACAATGAAAGTAGCCATGGCCTAAAAAGGGCATGGGAGACAGGGACTCAGATTCCTCAGAGATGAAAGTCTGGATCATCCCATCAGGCAGTCTGCCTACACCTGCAGAGATGTAACCGAGAGAATCGAGGCTGGACAGTTGATAAGGGGGATGATAAGTACCAGTTTAAGACCAACTGAAGCAGTGGAAGTGGTAGTTGTTCTACTAATGCTTCTCATATAATTGTCTGGGAAATAAGACCAAACAAAATCCTACAGAAGTTCTTTCCACAGGGCAAACCTACTGTAAGAAGCAAGTAGATCTGGACAGTGCAAGGGGTAATGATGGTCTTAGTCCGTTTGAGCTGCTGTAACAGAAGACCATAGACTAAGTGGCCTATAAACAATAGACATTAATTTATCACATTAAGGAAGTTGAAAGTACAAGATCAGTGTGCCAGATGGTCAGGTTCTGATAAGGAACCCCTTCCAGGTTGCAGATGGCCAACGACTTCTCGCTGTGCTCCCACATGGTGGAAAACGGGCTGGAGAGCAATCTGAGGTTGCTGTTATAAGGGCACAAAGCCTTATAAGGGCTCCACCCTCATGACCGAATTACCTCCTAAAGGCCCCACCTCCTAATACTGTCAACTTGGGGGATAGGATTTTTTTTAACTTTTTATTTTATATTGGGGTATAGTTGATTAAAAATGTTGTGTTCATTTCAGGTGTACAGCAAAGTGATTCAATTATACATATACATGTATCTATTCTTTTTCAAATATTTTTCCGATTTAGGTTGTTACATAATATTGAGCAGAGCTCCCTGTGCTAGACAGTAGGTCCTTGTTGGTTATCCATTTTAAATATAGCAGTGTGTACATGTCAACCCCAAACTCCCTAACTATCCCTTCCCCCTACCCTTTCCCCCTGGTGACTGTAAGTTCATTCTCGAAGTCTGTGAGTCTATCGGATTTGGGGGGTAGGGTTTTCAAAATAAGAGTTTCGAGAGGACACACACACTAAGTCCATAGCAGATACTATAGGGCTTCATCCAGACCCCGGGTGGAGCAGATTTACTCGCCTCCCAGGGGATGGTTTGGCTGCTGACGGCTCCCAGCTGCATCCGTTGATGGGAACTTCCATCAGCCACAGGGATCTGCGTTGCCTAATCTCATACCTCCTCCCAGGGGACAACTGTCATCAATGACTGGCTTCTGCAGGGAGACATATGCTCAACCTCTCCTCCTCAGTTTGGGACAACTATGAAGGATCATCCCAGCTGCAGAGCTCCTGGAGATCAACTGAGGTGCCACCTGCGGCTGTGCTGTCTCACCCACTTCTAATATACTGTGGCTCGTTGTCCTCAACTGAAATACATCCATGGCACCATACAAAAAGGTATTTATTTCTTTGATTAAACAAAGGCCATTGAGCCATATGGCTTCCTGCCTTTCCCTGCCTGAAAGATATGTCTGTTAATTGGTGAAGCTTGGTATTAGAAATAGTGTATTTGGACCTATATTGTGATATTTTGAATATAGAACAGTCAAAGCAGTTTAGGTCATTGTCACTTGTTCTTATAAATGTAAACAGAATGTGAGCTTATCGAATTCTTCACGATACATTATATAAAATGTGCAGATAGGGCTTCCCTGGTGGCGCAGTGGTTGAGAGTCTGCCTGACGATGCAGGGGACACGGGTTCGTGCCCCGGTCCGGGAAGATCCCACATGCCGTGGAGCGGCTGGGTCCGTGAGCCACAGCCGCTGAGCCTGCGCTTCCGGAGCCTGTGCTCCACAGCGGGAGAGGTCACAACACTGAGAGGCCCTCATACTGAAAAAAAAAAAAAAAAAAAAAAAAGGTGCAGATAAAAATTTTATGAGATTCATTCTAAAGTTGGTGTTTTATTCAACAGAATAGTTAAAGCTATTTTATCAAGTCACATCATATTTATTCTAATCGCCATCCATCATCATCTTCTTATTTCATCTTATAGAGTGTTGTATGTTTGTCTTATTTATTACCAAGAAGTAGACTTTTTCAAGTTTATGATGAAAACATTTAGATAATAACTTATAAATACACACAGGGGTAGATAGATTTTTCAACCTTCTTTTAAGATGGTATGTGAACAATATAAAGTGTAACTAACAACAGAAGAAAAGGGTACCACTCATACATTCCCGTATTCTCAAGAATTTAGTAAATAAAGAAACGAGTAAGACAAATAGAAGGCCAAAGTACGTAATGGATATCCCTCCATGTGGGGTGGGCAAGAAGCATCACCTCCCCCCAGAAATAACAGCCACATAATTTAGATTTTCGGGGTAGACCCCAGACTCCAATACTTTGATCTGTTTTCCTTAGAGAGCATGTAGGGCTGTCAGACAACTTGTCTTCTTTGAGGGAGGAATATGGAACACAATACATAATCCCCGTGACTACACACCTTGACCAGCCTACAGAGCCGTGAAGCACAGAGGCTGCAGTGTCCTTGGCTTCCTGGCCAGGTGCTCCTGGCTGGCCCTTTCACCAGCAGTTCCCAGCAGACCTGGTTCCTGGCAGTTATGCCTTCGCTTTCCTTCCAGGTCTATTTTTGCCCGAAGTTGCAGACTCCCCACCACAAGTCTCCATTCCTTTTCCCCAAGGACCCTATCGGTTTTCATAAAGGAGGGTTTTCCTTGCCCACTCCTGGTGCCCCTGAGTCACAGCCAGCATCTTTCCCAGTGGGCCGCCAGCCCACTCCGCTAGCTAACCAACAACCCTGTTTGGGCCTCCGAGGAAACATCCCTTGTGTGATCATCAGAATTTCAGCCAGAGGACACATGTGGGCAGAGCTTAGACCAAGGGCCAAAGGCAACAAATCCCAGGTGAAAGTAAATGTGAAGTCATCGCCAGTGACTGCTGAGGCTCCAAACATACCCCTGGTAGAGACTGAGGTGTCCCTGGGGTGACCAAGATCTCATTTCCTTGATATAGCAAAGTCAAGTGTCTCAGCCTTGGAGAGGTCAGGAGGCTTAAATGGAAATTTTCTATGTTAGGCCTTCACCCCTGTATCTTGATCCTTGAGGTTATACAAATAGTTAAGCATGAAAAGTCTCACACTCAGATTTCATATGTTCTCCACCAAAAGGTATAAAGCCTGTAGGTCCAGAAAAATGTGCACCATCGTCTGTGGTAGCCGTGTCTTCAATTAACTTCTGTTCCAGGGAATGGCACTTTAGCTCAGTGAGGGCAGGGACAACCATGTCTTATTCCTTATTTTATCTGTGATGCACAGATCATACTGCTGACACCTAGTAAGTGCTAAACAAATATTGATGGAATGAACACTCACTCTGATTGGAAAGGGCATTTATCAAGATTTTTACTCCATCAAACAGAGGAAGTCATTGATGATGACCCCTTTTGCTCTAACTTTTCAGAGTTTGTAAAGAGTTATTTGCAGGGCTTCATCACCACCCCAACAGGATAAGGGGTCACCCTTATCCAGCTCACCTGTACTACTTTTCATCCCAAGCACTCATGCTCTTCAATGCTTCTAAATGAAGGCACTTTTCTAATCACAGTGAGGTAGACTAGAAGGATTAGAAGATCCCACACTCTACTAGGTGAGCCCATTTCTACTAGGTTCATGAAAGGATGAAGTTGCACTCATCCTAAGTTTTTCTCCCTGACTTGCCCTCCACTTTCTGATAGGCCAGCCTCAGAATATCTCCAAGAGCAAATGTTGTCAGGTCTTTGCCCAGGGAGAAAACTTCAGCTCCTTATTACCAAGGTTCTGTCTCTAAATATGTTATTCATTAACTGCCTCACTCTCTCTCACCCACTTGTAGGACATGGATTGGAGCTCTTCTATTGTCTTACTTCTGCAGTTGATCTCCAATTGTGATCAGGAATATAGGGAAAGATTCAGCCCAGGAATTCCTAAGCTGGCAGGGAGGGAACATCCCCTCCACAACCATCTTCACAAATTCCTTTTCATCTTCTGCACCTCAAGCTCCTCACTTCCCCAAAATAGTCATAAAATAGAGCCACAATTTAGGATTAAAAGGTCTCTGAAGCACCCAGGCTGTCTACTATGATACATTGTCATCAACATATTTATAATCATATTTACAACTACAGAGTTTTGGTCTTGCATTTGCTCCAGAGATGCTGACCTCAAATGCCCCAAAAGCATTACAGTAGACTAGAGTGAAGTAGGTCTTCTGAGAATGGCAGGGATTGTGTGAAGATTAAAGAACCAGCCCCTTTCTTCTGACAGTCTCAATAACTTGGACTGTGAGACAATCATTTTTTTCAGTCTTTCCCACTTCATAGCAATCAAATAGTCCTCAACCTCAATGAAGTCAAATGCAACAGCTTTACACAATGCAAAAGGCCACCATTGACTTGGGTGAGAAATGCCCTTTCCTATCCATGAAAACAGCCCGGGAGGGAGCAAGAAACCTACCACAACTGACACTGGAGCAGTTATTTCTGCTGACACTGCTGTAAACCTCTCTCCCCAGAACACTTCCTCTGTTATCAAGTAGAGCAAAGCCAGGAAAAAGTAAGTGAACCAAGTGTTTACTTGGCTGTTGAGTGTTGATAAGATGTTGGCCTCTGTGTGGTTCTGGACCAGGCATGCACTCCACAGCCCTGCCAGCCCCAGGCTACAGAAAGAGCTGGGGGGCAGGTGATAGCACTTAAACAATACCCACTTGCGGTTTTCAGCCCAGCGTTGTTTCCCTTATCCTGGACGCTTGACTCAAGAGGGACGTGTTTATGCTGAGTCACCCTCAGGGTCACTTTGGTTGAATGGTGTCCACTGGTGCGGGTCCCACAGCAACAGACTGAGCCCTGATTCCAGGAGAGATTAAGAGACTGCTGACATGAAAGGAAAGGACACAGAGAACAGCCCCAAGTCACAGAGGCTGCCAGGTTGCTGAGCTGATGGGAGCTTGTGTCTACTTGTTGAAAATGAAAATCAGTCTCGAGTCTAATCAACATAATCTTCCAACTGTCTGAAAACCATGGACCGTGGCATGGATTTATAGGCAGCGTTTCAGATTGGGAGCCCAGGAGAGCAGAGAGGAGTGGAATAAAAACCAGAGCCAACTTAAAACTTCACTCAGTTGAGACTAGAGCCCATCTTTCCATAGGGGCAAATACCGATGATAAAGGTAATTATTATTATAATTATTTATATTATTATAATGATAGTGCATTACATAAACATCCACTGAGCTGTTCACTCACTTCTGCTGGTGCTGACGCTTTCAGGCTACCTTGAGGTTCACAGGAGCAATGTGGCAAAAAATAGACTCTTGCCCATCTCACCCCAAAAGGAAAGCAAATTATCTCAAGTTTTACAGCCTGACTAATCTAATTGAACAATAAAGAGAATCTAGATATTTGCAACAAAATTAAACCATCATACAAAATGATATTCTCCTTGTGACTGACCTTATTAAAAACCAGAAGAGTGAAAAGATCTGTGTGTTGAGAGACCCGTGTCTTCCTCCTGGCTCTGCAGTGAATTGGAACCATGGCCTTGAGCATGGCACTGACCTCTGTGTGTCCTCTCAGGTCCAGGACAGTGTTGCTACCTGCTATGCCTGCCCTGATAGAACTCAAGCAGGTGGGGAAACCCTCTGAGTAAGACATAGTGCAGAAAAGAAGCAAGGTCTGTGGAATGTAGATCCTACCACTGCTGGACCTTTTGCAAGGATATGCATTATGTAATCATCCCGTTTTGTAGAAATTAAACTTACTGGAATAGGAACTGTAGGTTGGAAAAGAACAACTCTAGTGGAAAAGGCCAAGTAAGTTCCTTTGACCCTTACTTTTTATTTTTGATAACTTAGGCCCCACGATCACTCTAGTATCAGATACCACAGATGAAGAATCCCACACATTCAGACACACAGTCACCCCCAGACCATTCGGCCATATACCTCTAGAGACTCATTTGGGAAATTTCTTTCCAGACTGCTCAGTGATCCAGGAGGAGTAGGAGCAAGGGAGGAGCCATAAGTTATGCACAGAAAGCAGGAACCGTAGACAAGCTTAGCAGAGTGTGGGATGCCTGCCCACACTCCCCCAGTGAAGGACATCTTGCCTCAGCTGCCAGGAGGGCTATCAGCTCCTTCTTGGATGGCCCCAGTTGCAGAGAGTTGCTTGACCAAGGTGGCCTGATGACAGATCAAGGAGAGAGTGTAAAGGCCTAGCATTTTGGCCATTTTAACCCCCAAGGTCCCCATAGGGTCAGCTGAGACTGTCTCTCCTCATCCTACTCATGAGGAGCTTTCCTTCTCCTCCCTTCCACGGGTGTCAGTCTCAAGGGCACTCTTTAATAAACATCCTGTACTTTAAACTCCATTTCAGAGTCTGTTCCCAGGGAACCCAACTTGTGACAACTAGGAGATAGAACAGATGAAATTCCCCAAGACAAAGAGGAGAATGAAAGGGCAAAAGACAAATCTGCTTTCTTGTGTACTGTCATCACCTTTCCTTGTCTGGCTTTCCGCAGCTGTCAGACTCTGGGGCCCAGTGGAAAAGATACAGGAGTTAGGTTCCTAGGGCCACATTCTCATCTGAGCTCTGTCAGTCACTAGCTGTGTGATCTTGGATAAATCAATGTCACAGGCACCCTGTTGACACCCTGGCAAATGGGGAGACTAATGATCCTACATGAGAGTTGATTCATCCTGAGGGTCTATGAAGATAATGAATGTGAACGTGTATGGGGAACCATAAAACTCCATCAGCTGGTGACCACTTCTCTTCCCTCCGACCAAAGCTTGGAAAGCCAATGACAGCTTGAAAACAACAGCCTGAAAGGAAGAGTTTTTACTCTGCTCTTCAATCCCCAGCTGGTGGAGAGATTGCAGGGAAGAGTTAGGGGCCAGAAGTGATGGGAGTGGGGGAACATGTCTCAGTAAGCCCTCATGCAGCAGGTAATTGAGTACCTGCTATATACCAAGCACGATGTTAGTCCCTGTCTTCAAGATACTCACATGGGGGGTCGTGAACATTAACTAAAAACATCCCACAAACAAATAAAACCTCCCACAGGATGTAAGCCAAGTAAGAACAGTCAGCGTAAGCCTCCCCAAGAAAGTGATGCTTGAACTGAAATATATGATGGGTAGGAGTTATGTCAATAAGTGATTCCTAAATCTGAGAAAATGCAAGGAGATCAGTGAGCCCAAGGCCTGGAAGCATGAGGGTGAAGCCTGGAGAGTCTGAGGAGTGAGGGATGAGACAGGCCTGCAGAGGCGGGTGAGGACCATGGCGATCAGTTCCTGGCAGATCAGTGAAAGGCCATCATCTTTATCCTAAGTGCAGTGAGGAGCCATGGATGGGCTCTAAGTAGAGCAGTCAGATGCTTATTCTGGCTGCAGAGGGAAGGACAGATAGGAGGGAGGAGAGAGTGGATAATATTAATGACAGCTTGCCCTGATTAACTTACTATGTGCCTGGCACACTTGTAAGTTTAAATGAAGTACAGGCACCCAATAAAACAGGTACTCTTGTGATCTTCATTTTAACCATGAAGGAATGAAAACACAGTCAGAATAAATAACCGGGATTCCAACCATGCTGTCTAGCTGCAAAGCCACACACTTAACAATGATACGATACTGTACAAGAGGTAGACCAGATGGACGGTTATTTCAGTACTCTAAGTTAGGTGGTAGCAATGAAGCTGGGGAGAAGTGGATGCATTTTGCAGACGTGGGGGAGATTAAAAGGCAAGACGGAATTCAGTTGTAAATTGGTCCTAAGGACGTGAGGGAGACAGTCTCAGGGATAGTGCTGGGGTGGAAGTGAGAAAGGGGGTACCAGTCACTGAGATGTGGGGCGCTGGAAGAGAACCAGGCTCGTGGTGTTTCAGGGCTGGGGCAAGAGGCTGAGAACAGCATGAGTCCACTTGGACCTACAGAGCACTGAGGCGCCTTGGTGACATACTTGGTTGTATTGAATTCTTGGAAGGAGAAATGGTTCTATCCTCCCACAGGACTGCAGCTCCTTCTGCTTGGTTCTGATCCATCTGGCACATTCATTTGTTAACATGGTATACCTACTACACACCACAGGGGAAAAGGCCACTACCTCCCTTAAAAGTCTCTTTGCAGAGGCCAGCAAGTCCCCCATCCCTCCTCAACCCTGGAAATTAGCACCAAATCATCCTATCAAGCATGAAAGCATCTACCATGAGGACAGGTGAGTATGGGGGATGGTTAAGAGCATAGATTTTTAAGTCAGATGCTATATTAGTCTGCTCAGCCAGCCATGACAAAACACCAAAGAGTGGATGGCTTAAAAAACAAATATTTATTTTCTTACAGTGCTGGAGGCTAAAAGCCAAGATCAAGGTGCCTTCATGGTTTGGTTTCTGGTGAGGTCTCTCTTTCTGGCTTGTAGATGGCTGCCTTTTCCATGTGTCTTCATGTGGACGATTCTCTGTTGCATCAAGGAAAGAAGAAGATCTCTGTTGTCTTTTCCTCTTCTTGTGAGGAAACAAGTCCTATCAGATGATGGCTCTACCCTTAGACCTCATTTAACCTTAATTACTTCCTCAAAGGCCATATCTCTGCAGACAGTCATATTGCTGGGTTAGGGCTTCAGCATATATTCCAAGCCCTATCATTTGCAAGTGTTGAGATTATGCTTTTGCACAATTCATTAATCTTTCTAAAGCTCAGTTTTTCTATCTGTGAAATATGGTGACTGGGAGAATGCAATGAGATAATATATACGTAAGATGTAGAGCATCCAGAACCTGACATGCAGTGGCCGAGCAGTGGTAGCAATTATTATCTCTGGTGGTGATCATAGTAGATGACCCCTCGAATTGTTGCTCATTTCAGAGCTTCAATCCCTAGAACCATAAGAATCCCCTCCAATTGCCTCCTGTCCTTAGTCTTTTCATCCTGTGCCTTGTCTTGCAAGGAGAGTGGTCATGAGCCATGCAGACAGTGCTGAGATGTCTTCTCAGACAGGGATCCTCATCATCTCAAAAATGTTTTGTCCCTGTTCAGCCATTTGCTTCCTTGCATGAAAAGGAGGTCCCACATATGAAGTTTACTTAGTGAGAGCAAGTGGGGAGGGCAGAGGGAAAGGAGTTTTTCTGAAGACAGTCTTAGAAACTGAATGTGAATAATGGTGGAGCAATCCTCTTTGAAATGAATCCTTCTCTTTCCTCAAGGTTGGTTCCAAGGAAAAAATGTCATCACTTCCTGTGACCCTTGAGGAGTCTTTTCTTGAGATGGAGGCAGGAGTGGTGTCTCGTCTCCACTTAGGAGCTTCCTTCACTGAGGTCTCCCAAAATACAATCTGTCTTGGAAGGCAGTGGGTCCCATGTGCTGTGGCCCCTCATGGGGTGACTACAAAGCAGGCAACTGAGTCATACACTTTATAGCCACTCAGGACACTGGCGACCTCTCACCCCAAGGGTAGGACAGGAAATGGGGCAGTTGAATCCCTTAGACTCTGATTTCACAGTCTGATGGTTTGGAGGTAAGAGGATTCCTAGATACCCCAGATCCTGGGAGGGAAAGTTCTCTGCTTATGAATCTTTGTGGGGCACAATCATGCCTGATTTGGGGGCAGGACTTCGTGGGGGAGGGAGAATTTTACAGACAGGTCTCACCCCCTTCTCTGCAGCCCATGGCACCAGCAACCCACAGGGAATAGTGTGGTGTCTTTGCTAAGATGCCTTGAGATTCTATCACTGTTTGCATTAGAAATAAGTAGCTTATTTTCCCAGTAATTATCACCATCTGCACTGAGAGAAGAAAAACTCATGTTAGCATGTTTTTTTAAAAAAACAATAGTTTTCTTAAGAGAAAAACAAACACACAAAAAAGTAAACTCATACTTTTGTGTGTACTAGGAAGAGGAAACAACAACAACAAAAGGCACCTGACCCCCAGCTACCCTTTTTCAGGATGGGAGGATTGTGTCTGGAATCTCACAAACTGGGGCTTCATAAGGCACCCCTGCATCCCTGTTTACTGGAATCTGCTGAAAGAAAACGGCAAACCAGCCAAGATATTTGACTGAGGTTTGTTAAGAACACACATCTCAGTTTGGGTGGTTTTCTGAGAGGAGGGTTAGAGAGACATGGTTTAAGTAAGAAAATTGCTCATGGACAGTTTCAGAAATTATGACTCTCTCCACTGTCCCACACGTCGCTGGCTGTAGTTACAGGAAGCAAAGTGGAGCAGTGTTTACAAATTACCTGGGGACATGGGCAGGATGTACAATTGACTGAGAAGGTGGAAGGCGGAAAACATCTTCTGTGTCAGTTATCAGGGAAATTCCATAGCTGGAGCATGCGTTTAGTTACTTAAGTGGAAGGAGGGAAGGTTCTGATATCTGGACCCTGGCTAGACTTTGGAATGGAACAAGAGAATTTACTTCATCTGATTTGTGGTCCACCCTCCCCAGAGAAGATGTAGCTCAGGTCTCTGACATCTACCCATTGTGAACCTCAAAGGACCAATCTTCATGCCCTTTTAATGTAAGTCTATTACACGTTTACCAAAGTCTAAACTCTTTGACTTGACTTGGAAGATGATTTTAGACAGTTACAGCCCATAGTATAACTGCATAAATGTTACTCAAAAGTGGGGTTATTTTGGTGGGTATCAAGCCAATAGACACAACCAAGCCAAAGATCGGGAAAAGGATTTATTATTACTTGCAGCAAATAAGGAGCCACCAGGGATCTTCTCCAAAGCAGTGTCTGCCCAAACAGCAAAATTGGGGAAGTTTTAAGCTAAGGGTACATGCATATTCATGAATGGGCTTGAGCAGAGGAGAATTCAAGTTGACTTGGAGCAAAAGTTGATAGAGTCCAAGCTTTGGTTGATTGAAATAAGGAGGGTCAACATCCTTCCATTCTCTACCTGGATGGGGGCCTTAGTTCCTGCAGAACTCAAAGACATATTATTATGTATATCCCTTGAGGGGAATAGGACTCTGTTTTGTCATTGTACTATTGTTTGACTGCTTTTTCTCTGTTGCTGCATTCCTTTATTCCCTTAAGATCACTGATCACTGAAACCTGTTCAAGGGCAAGCATTGTGGCCAGGCTTAGATCACAAAATGGCTTAGGCCAAAAATGGGTCCTCTTCTGTCAAGAAAGCCATGCCTGATTCTCTTTCTTTGGGAACCCCCGACCCTGTCTGTTTACATGAACAGTTTCCATAGCTCTGAATCAACCCAATAAATAATAATAACAATTCTAAAAAGCAGATAATTTTGGTTGTTTGACCATCAGAATTAGTTCTTTCTCTCCGTTACCTTTGTGGTTACCCTTTGCAGTATCGTGTGTCTGTTACCCTCTATCTATTTGGGGAAGGATAAACTGAAGTTGTGTTACACTTGATTTTGCATTTTGGGTTAAAGACTCAAAAATTCTACCTAACTACCTTCAGTAATCAGTGGAAAATCTTAAATTTCTAGATCATGAAGCTCACATATCAGATCAGTCATTTATACGTGGTCATTTGTTCAAGAATTCGTTCATTCCCTCAGCCTATCAACATGTGGTCCATACCCGCAGAAGTCTGACCCCACCCTGAATGCAAAGAGCTTTCCAGGGACACAGCAACATCTGTAACACCACGGGAGGTCAGGGGAGGGCGTGGTTACTTTTCAGGGATGTCCCCAGAGAGGGAGAATATTACTGTTGGCCTACAAGGATGGGAAGGACTTTGACAGGAAGAAATAAAGGGATTTTAAGAGGATGTAGGTAGATGATTTTCCAAGTTTGAGCAAACCGAGGAAGCAAGAAATGAGAAAAATTGAGTGATTAAAATGGCGGTTACCTGTGTCGACTGAAAGAAAAGGTACAACCTAAAAGTTGAGAATTATGTTTTATTCAGCAGGCTTCCTAAGGACTTAAGCCCAGGAAACAGCCTCTCAGATCACACTGAAGGATTGCTCTGAAGAGGTCAGGGAGGATCCAGGATATACAGGAGTTTTTGCAACAAAAACTAGGTGGTGAGAACATCAAATATGACTATTAATTAAAGAAAACCAGACATCTCAAGTTAACGACTTTAGCGCTTTTCTATGTATGGGGAGATGTAAGAGTCTGGGCTTATTGAAAGCACTCCTTTGATATGCACCTTAACCATCTAGGGCCAGTATCCTGCTTTTCTCTGTCCTGAATCCCCTCACAGTGCACAGCTGGAGGCGGCTGCAGTGGCTGAGAGCTGGGCAGTGGGCAGCCCATTTGTCTCCCTCCTGAGTTCCCTCAGGGCTCACTGATGGGGTGGCTGTAGTAGTGTGATGGCTGCAACATCCTTTGTTTACTGATATGGACGGTGACATTCTTCTTCCACACCTGGAAGATGCAGGATGGAGTGTCAGGTGACTATGGTGGCAACAAAGTGGATGGCAAAACATAGAGGATCTTCAGAAGATAGGAGTCTGGGCCTTTTTTTTTTTTTTTTTTTGGTAGCGGCTGGGAACCACAGAAAATGTGTGAGTAGGAGCAGAAAAAATAAAGGATCTGGGGAGAAAGCGTAGACTGCTGTCAGTGTGAAGAATGGATTAAAGAGTCGGATGAGAAAGGCAGGGATAAGAGACAGGCCAGAGCAAGAGCCCAAGAGAGAAGCAGTGCGGAGCTAAGTGGGGCATTGTGGAGGGGAGGGTAAGAGGGGGTGGCGGAGGAGGAGCTTCAGACTGGGACCCTCAGCCCTGGGCTTAGTCCTGGCTCTACGCTCGGCAGCTGGGCCACCAAGAGTTAAGGCTTCCAGACTTCAGCTCCTCCAAAGTGAAGGCAAGAAGCTGGATGAACCCCAACCACCTGTACAGCAGCCCCTCCTGTGAGCCTCTGGAGACATCATAGGGAGGAGAGCTTGACTGGTTGGGAAAAGAGAACCTTTAGAGCCAGAGGCGACCTTGGTGATGCTGCTTCCCAAATTTTAGTGCAGGTCTGAATCACCTGGACGGTGTGTCAGGAGGCCGGTCAGCCCAGGACCCACCCCTGAAAATTCAGATGTAGTCTGAGGTTGCCTTTCCCACTGCACGACATTTTGGGAAACGCTAATCTCACAACTGGAGTGTTGTCCGACCCTCTCAGACTGGAGGAATTTGAAGCCCAGGGGCGGCTCAGTTGCTGTCCAGCCCCAAAGGGGCACCTCCCACATCCCTCACCATCTAGCCAGGGGACCCCCACCAAGATGCTGCCACTTCTACGGCTCTCCCTTCCCACCTAGTCCATCTCCCCAGGACACAAGGAGAGCCTGTTGAGCTCAGAACATCCCCAAGAGCTGAGACACAAGGCTGCAGAGTTCAGGGCAGCTGGTCTGAGGTGGCCCAGGGGCCTGGCTGTCCCTGTGCTGGCAGCTGCTTTGCGCTGGCTAGGCCTCATCACCGTCAGTCATCAGAGTGAGGAGGCTCGGCCAGCTCACTCACTTTATCCTTTGGCACCTCTTCACGCCTTGCCGTGCAGAGCATCACCCAGCAGTGGCTTCCGGAAGCTTACTGGAAATGGAGAATCTCAGGCTCACCCGAGACCCACGATCTGGAGTTTTACAAGGTCCTGAAGTGAGTTATTTGTGTTGTGTGCACATTAGAATTTGAGAAGCTCTGGTTTCTGCCTCCTCTGCCTTCTGTACATTGCTCTCCCCCAGCCCCCACCCCCCAAGGTAAGGAAAGAAGAAAAAGGGAGGGGAGGAGGGGAGGAAGGAAGGAGGGAGGGAGGGAGGAAGGAAGGAGGGAGGGAAGGAGGGAGGGGGAAGGAGGGAGGGAGGGAGGGAAGGAAGGAGGGAGGGGGAGGGAGGGAAGAGAGGGAGGAAGGAAGGAAGGAGGGAGGGAGGGAGGGAAGGAAGGAAGGAGGGAGGGAGGGAGGGAGGGAAGGAAGGAAGGAAGGAAGGAAGGAGGGAGGGAGGGAGGGAAGGAGGGAGGGAGGAAGGAAGGAAGGAAGGAGGGGAGGAAGGAAGGGAGGGAGGGAAGGAGGGAGGGAGGGAAGGAGGGAGGGAAGGAGGGAAGGAAGGAGGGAAGGAAGGAAGGAGGGAGGGAAGGAGGGAGGGAGGGAAGGAGGGAGGGAAGGAAGGAAGGAGGAAGGGAAGGAGGAAGGGAGGGAAGGAAGGAAGGAGGGAGGGAGGGAAGAGTGGGAGGGAGGGAGGGAGGGAAGGAGGGAGGGAAGGAAGGAAAGAAGGAAGGAGGGAGGGAGGGAGGGAAGGAAGGAAGGAAGGAGGGAGGGAGGGAGGGAAGGAAGGAAGGAAGGAGGAAGGGAGGGAAGGAAGGAAGGAAGGAAGGAGGGAGGGAAGGAAGGAAGGAGGGAGGGAAGGAAGAAAGGAGGGAGGGAGGGAAGGAGGGAGGGAGGGAAGGAGGGAGGGAAGGAGGGAGGGAGGAAGAGGGGAAGGAAGGAAGGAAGAGAGAGATAGAGAATAGCTAGAGCTGGCCCCTTAAGGTCAGTCCAGCCACAAGACACATCTTTTCTTTTTTTTCTTTTTCTTTTTTTCACATGTAAGCTTTGTTGATGTCAAGTAGGACCAGAGGGTGGGGAATTTAAGAACCCCGAAATCAAAGACCACTTATGTTTGCTTCCCACTTCCTAAAAGGGGAGGCCTTGGTGCCCGTTCCTGTAAGAGATATTAAGCCACCTACATTATGGCTGATTTGTCACACAGCCACTTGGAGCAGGAAGTACCTTAAACCCTGGAGTTAGCCTGCACGCATCTCATTGAAATCCTCGATTAATCAGATTAGCTTCCACCTTTAAGAGAAAAGCAAATACTAAGAAAACAAAGCAGCACCTGGCATTTATCTACTACTCAGAGTGCGCACAGGCAGGCATCCCCCGCCATCCTCCGAGGCAGGGTGGTGCGGTGGAAAGGGAGCTGGCAGTGGCAGCAGGGCTTCCATCCCAGAGCCACCGTGCACAGGTTGGCAAGTTATCTCACCTCACCGAGGCTTGATTTCGTGGCCTGTGCATTGGGGACTACAAAAAACAGTAACCTCTTCAGTAGAGTCACTGTGGAGAGGATTAGGAGTTTGTGGAACTGCTCACCTGATAGCTTCTCAATAGGAATAAATTCTCCTTTTTAAAAAAAATATAATTAGAAACAATGTACATCAACAACATGTGTACAATAAGCCACAGTTCAAATTAAAGCTGAACAACGAAATCATGAAAATTACCCCAACTAATATGTGCTGTTATATAGAACATTGCACATATTGTCGATCATTTAAAGGTGAACGTCTATTCTTCACATCTCCTAATCCCCCCAGGATTAAGTTCTCTGTCTTAATTCCTGTATCAGATTGCCCTTGTCCAACTCAAAGGGGAGCCCTAGGCTGGCCCCAAGGCCTCACAGACCTGCACAAAGCTGAGAAGGCTTTGATTATGGCCAGCCGACTGTGGTCTCACTAACACCAGCAGAGCCAGATGTTTCCCACTCTGGGGAATCCCAGTCAAGGTTTCCTCTGTTTTGAAGCAACAGCACAAACAAAATAAGAGCCTGGAGACTTGAGGGGGAGCCTTGCTGTGAGAAGCAGGGATGAGTTGCGCTGGGTCTCTTTTGGGAAGCTCTAGCGCCATCTGCTGGCCGGGAGCGGTATTGACTCGAGTCCCTCTTGGGTTTGGCGGGTCTTTTCATTCCCTCAACTGTACTTTCTAATTAGAACCGCAGGGTTTCTTCCCTGAGACACGTTCTTCATTATTTCTTTTTAAGAATCTTGCATATTTCTGTTTTTTTCCTCTCTTACATCTAAACATTGCTATTTCTCTCGTTTCACTGGCTCTCTGACCGGACTCTTCCAAGCTGCCACCCTAGTTCCTAAATTTATAAATCAGTCCAAACCTTCTAATGCTCTAAGCGGATTATGTTTATCCTCTTAACACTAAGGGCCTTCCTTCTTACATCTTAGCAGAGGCAGTGGGCATAGCAGTTAAGATCCTGGACTCTGCTGATGGACTGCTGGCGTTAGGGTCGCACCTCCCCTCCCCCATCCGTCCTGTGACCTTGGGCAACTTACTTAACCTCTCTGTGCCTCAGTCCCTCATCTGGCAAGTTATCTCAGTCAGGAGGCTGACTGCAGAAACCACCTAGAATGCCTGTGGTAGAATTAGATGAGTTAATACCTAAAGCACTTAGGACAGGTCCATGATGGACCAGGAGCTAGGTGTTTGCCATCCTTGGTTTCAGGGCGATTCTCCCTTCTCGCAGTACTTACCTCACCGGCTATGATTTCACCCACCAGGCAAGTGTTGTCTGCAGTGTGTGTGGTATAAGCAGATTAGGTCTAGGCCACAATCGGGAACGGACGTCATAAACACGGACACACAGGGATTCAGATGCACACTCACCTGTGAGCCCCACCCCAGGCAGTGGCTGCCCCATCGTGTGCCCCCCCCCATACCTGTGTAGAGTGAGCACCTGGCCCCTCGGAAATGCTCTGCTCATGTTGGTTTCCTTCTCCATCTCTTCTGCTACATGGTTTTTGAATGAACAAATGACAGACTGACTAGATATTCAGTTAAAATAACAGGACAGGGCTTCCCTGGTGGCGCAGTAGTTGAGAGTCCGCCTGCCGATGCAGGGGACACGGGTTGGTGCCCCGGTCTGGGAGGATCCCACATGCCACGGAGAGGCTGGCCCCGTGGGCCGTGGCCGCTGAGCCTGCGCGTCCGGAGCCTGTGCTCCACAACGGGAGAGGCCACAGCAGTGAGAGGCCCGCGTACCGCAAATAATAATAATAAAAAAAAAATAACAGGACATCTCAGGGCAACTTAGAGTCTGAGACCTGCCGGCTGTTTCCTCCATGAAGAATACACGTGAACACACTTTCCCTGTTAGATCTGAGCCGTTTCTACGAACGTTACCCGAAAAGGAGATGAAATAATAAATTAGTCTCTCATGACACAAATATACGGAAACAGGTTATTGGTGAAAATGGCAGCGATTCTGGCTCTGAATTTAATGATGTTTTACTATAAAGGGATGCCATTTCCCTGGTGCATCAACCACCAAACATATCTCTAAACTTAAGGACATCGGATGGAGAGAAGAAAAAAGCACAAGCATCCCTCCCAGATGTGTGTGGCTGAGTTACAAACGCACCGCCTTTTGTGAAGGACTCGCGAGCAGTTACAGTGGGGAGAGGCTATCAAGTTGGTGCTCTTACCAAAGAGCCAGAGAAGTTTTCTCTGCTTTTATTCAGAAACATGGCCGCAGCCCTCAGTGGTCACCCCTGGCCACGCTGGCCCTGTTTTGGGCACCTGACACCACCGGGTGATGCCGTGGAACGCACAGCCCTCGTGCCTGAAGGGATTCAGATGCGCCCAAGAGGAGGACCACGCCTGGGTCTTGAAAGTCACGGTCAGGGAAGAATCTGCAGGAGGCTCCGGGGTTCGTTCACTGGAATGTCCCCACACCCCAGGGGCCATCAGTAGCTCTGCTGACCCAAATCTTGCAACGCTGGCTCTTCTCTGGGGGACCTACTTAAATGTTCCCCCCATCAGTATGAACTGATGAACTGAAAGGACATTTGAAGAGCTCTGAGGTTGCAGCCACAAAATCTAGACACACACACACACACACACACACAGAGGGAGTTTTAAAAAGAGAAGTGTGTGCCCACAGATTCAGTCCCAAGATCTCTCTCCAAGCCCTGCCCAGGCTCACGGGGGAGCCAGCCCGCAGCACGCTGGAGGTAACCTCGCAACTCACCTCTAACTTATTCTGGAGAGATGAGTGATGCCTGAGAAAGAAAATGATCAAAGTTAAGAAGGCAAATGGTGAGGTAGGAACTGGGTCTTGGGTCCCCGAGGCCGTGCGTGCAGCTCCAGCGCCACCTAGTGGATGGATGGGAGTCGTCCCCGCGCTTTCACATCATTTACCAAGACCTGCCGTCACCTCCTGCCTGGCCCAGAGGTCCTCTCTGCCCTTGGGTCCCTAGGCTTGGTGACAACACAGTGTGTTCTAGAAGTACTTCTAACCTTGGGTCTTCTTTGGGGGGTCCTCCAGTAAAGAGGGGAGCAACTGCAATCTTCTCCCCTTTGCCATGAACTGAAAAGATGTTTCAAAGGAATTAGAGCTCTGAGATGGCAGCACGCAAAACACACACACATACACACAGAACAGATACACACACAGACACAGATACGCAGAGACACATGCAGACACAGACATGTACACACAGGGACACAGACACACAGACACATATACACACACAGAGACACATGCAGACACACAGACATGTACACACAGGGACACACACAGACACACAGATACACACACGGACATGCACACAGGGATACATGCAGACACACAGACATATACACACAGACACACACATAGTCACACACATATGGGGACACACAAACAGACACAGGGGCACACCCACAGGGACACACACAGACATACACACAGACACACACATACAGGGACACACACACAGACACGGACATTCAAAAGAAGTGTATGCCCACAGCTTCAATGCCACGATCTCCCTCCAGGCTCTGCCCGGCTCATGGGGGCAGCTTCAGCAGACTGGCTTCCCCAGATCTTGCCAGACTCCAGAGTGGGGAAGAAATATTAAACCCGTGACCCCTAGTGGCCACAGCTGCCTTATCAAGGTCCTGCCCCTGTTTTGTTTTTGTTTTTGTTGTTTTAAGTCTCCTTTTCTGCCAACCCCAGATAAGGACGCAGGTCTGGGCGTCCCAGGAGAGGGAACAATGGAACAAGCTGGGAATCTTCCGGTGGGGGAGAGATGGCCAATGGTTTACACTCACGTGCTCTGTCTGGCTGGCCCTCCTCGGGGTGATGGAAGGTCCGGGGGTTGGGTCACACACCACCACCCCCTGCCCTCTATCAGGGGCTGCTAGCCCACCAGGCTGTGGAGACCTTCCTGGTGAGGGCTGGTGAATCGGGGGCTGGTAACATGACTTAGAGGCTCACGGCCTTTTCCCCAGAAAGAAAAAAGAAAGTGGGTGATGATCTGCGCTTCACAAGACACAAGGTTTACCCTGCTGGAGCCGATGTGAAATAAGTTACAAGAGGCCAGGGAAAGAGGATTTAGAAAAGATGAAGGAAAACGAACAAACAAACAGAAAGTGGCAAACATCTGCAAGTCCCGACAGCTGCAGGAAAAGAAATCGGCTCCCTTCTGGCAGGAAACCTCGGCTCTCCGACCTGGGTGTGAATCTCCTACTTCTGAGCTGTGTGACCTTGGGCAGACCACTTAACTTCTCTAAGCCGCAGCTTCCTCATCCACAAAATGAAGATTCTGATAGTGTGTGCCTCATGATGGAGACCAGATGAGTCAACAATATGTGTTTATCTGAACAAAAGTGGCTTCTTTTAGGGCCACCCTACGTGGTAATCTGTCCAAAAGACCCGGAGTTGAATCCGTACTCTTTGAAAAGTAATGTGGGCCTTTACTGACTGTCATTTGAAGGTAGGTGGGGAGGCGGAGCCATAGAATACACAGAAGCTAAATTTACTGAAACCAACCAACCAACCAAACTTTACCAACTTCCCTCGCCGAAGTCTCTGGCGGCGGGCAGCTGTCCCAAACCTCTCCTCTCTCTCCCCTGAAAATATTATCATCCCTTCCAAGCGTTCCCCCACCCCACACTCATGGTTCCCAGCCCTGGCTGCATTTTTAAATTCTTATTCATATAGGACAAATACATATATATTCTAATATATATGTATAACTGAGTCATTTTGCTGTACAGCAGAAAGTAACACAACATTGTAAATCAACTATACTTCAATAAAATTCAAAAGGAAAACCTGTTTAAAGGGCCAACCCCTGGGCCCCACTGCAGATGAATGAAATCTGAATTTTGGGAAGTTAGGTCTTGACATCAGTAATTTTTAGATGCTCTGGGGTGATTTTATTTGCATCTAGGGCAGAAATCGCTATTCTTAATATTTTTAAAACTGTTCCTTTTAAATGAATCAGTTGACCACCTCAGGCTTCTGTCAAATCTCCTCCATGTGTACATGATTACTCCCTTCAGTGTTATTTCATAACCAGTGGGTTGAAAACAACGCCAAATCCCTTCGATAGGGGCAAGTCAAATAAAAATGGCACATCTAAGCAACAGAAAACCAGGCAGCTATGAAAAATGAACCAGGAAGCTTTCTCTGAATGGATGGGGAAAGTCTCCTGGGTACATTTTTAAGTGGAAAAAGCAAGATTCCCAGCAGGTACCTATCCTGCCATCTTTCAAATAGAAAGTGAAGAAGGCAGGAGGTTTATTTGTTGGGTTTTTTTGTTGGTTTTTTGGACACGAGGCATGTGGGATCCTAGTTCCCCGACCAGGGATCGAACTTGCACTCCCTGCATTGGAAGCACGGAGTCTTAACCACTGGACCACTAGGGAAGTCCCAGGCAGGAGTTTATATTCATGTTGTCTTGCATATGCATTTTAAAAACTATAAAAGATACACAATTGAACAAGAGTTGTTATATGTTGAGGGGAGCCTGGGAGGGGGGAGGATAGGGTGAGAAATAAGGCTTTTCACTGTGTGTTATTTTATATTTTCAAACATTTGAGTCATGAGATCATGTTACTTACATAAAAGTTAAGATAAAATGAATTAAACACGAGAATAAATCAAGGGAGGGGGCGTGTCTAAAACTTGCTCTGACCATCCCATCAGGTGTGAATTGCAAGCAAGACCAAGTCCCTTCCCTAGACAGCTTCCCTTCTGGTGAGGAAGACACAGTAAACATACAAACAAGTAAATGTAGTGGAGGTGACAGGTGCGATGGAGGACATAATGAAGCAGGATATGAGGAGAGGTGCCCCCCTGGGGGGCGGGGGCTGCAGGGTTCAGCAGGGTGGACCTGAAGGCGGTGGTATTTGAGCAGGGCCCTGAAGGAAGTGAGGGATGTGAGCCTTGAAGATACTCAGGCAGAGAGAACAGCAAGTGCAGAGGCCCTGAGGCCAGGATGGGTTTTGAGGACCAGCAAGGTGGTCAGTATCCCTGGAGTGGAGTGAATGAAGGGGATAGTGGGTGATGAAGTCTCATAGGTGGTCAGAGGCTGGCAGTCAGATTCTACAGGGCATTGGTGGTCACTATGAGGGTGCTGGTTTTTACTTTTACTCCCAGTGGGCCAGGCACCATTGGAAGATTTGAACAGAAGAGCGATATGATTGGATTAAGGTTTTAAAAGGAATTTTCTAACTGCCAAATTAAGAATGGAATTGCAGAGCAGGTGGGGAGAATAGAAATAGGGAGACAAGTTAGGAGAGATGGTAGATTGTCTTACTGTCTCTTTCCCAGGAGTTTGCATCCTGGGCTTGCCTGCCTCCCCCTGGAAGAATAAACTCCCCCACCCTGTTGACTGTACACTTGACCGTGTGGCTTGTTTTGGCTCAAGGGGCCTTGGGCAGAAATCACATCTGAGTAGAAGTTTAAGGGGCCATTGCCTGACTGGCTCTTACTTTTTTCCCTCTTCTAAAAGAACAGACATCCCAAATAGGAAGAAATAGGGGATTGTCCTTCAGCCCAGGTCCTTGAAGTAGAAAACACAGAGCAAAGCTGCAAGAACTGAACACAGGCACTGACATGAAGCAGGGATGAGAAATAGATTGTTGTCCAAAGCTTCTGAGTTTTGGGGATGTTTGTTAAGCAGCGGAGCTGACTGATACAGGGCTTGTTAAGGTATGACATTGCAGAGGTATTGGTGGAAGTAATGTGAAATGAGCTGATTTTTGTACATTTTCTGTAAAGGCGAGCCAATCAGATTTCAATTTGACATATGGCATGCGAGACATAGTTTGATTTTGTTTGGGGACATGTTAAGTCTGAGATCGTTAGGCAGCCAAGTAGAGATTGGAGCCCATGGAAGATGTCAACTAATTACAACTTGGGAGTCATCTTTTTGCATTTACAGCCTAAGAACACAGAGATAGTCCTCAAAGACGTGAGACTGTGTGGGATCCACCAAAGAAGACTTCTGAGGACTGGACCTGGGGTGCTCAAAAATGTGAAAGATGGAGATCCGAGATGGTCCTTGAAGGACGAGTGAGCACCGAGCAGGTGGTGATGTGGGGGAAGCACTTCAGGGAGAGGGAGCATGTGTGTAAGGACCAGGACGGTGAGACAGCCCACTGGGGAGGTGGGCAGCCCACGATTCACCAGCCTGCCTGGGCTCACCTCCAGGACCCTGCCCTTCCTTATCTAGAAGGCTTACCCTCCCGTCCCTCACATCCCTAGTCACCATCCTCTACTTGAAAGTAGTTCACTGGGTTCGCTCATGGTGGACTCGTTCATGGACCCCAAGATTTAAGTCTCTACCTCCAAAGACAAATAGCCTTTCCCTGTCCTAGCTCAAGTCCTGGTCCTCTTCCTTATTCCAACCTAAATGGAGCTTCATCCCACCCAGCTACAATCTGGCCATGTGGCCCAGCCTTGACCCAGCTTCTACCTCTAGATTGCTTTCGTCACCAGAGAGGTTTTATCTTGCCATGAAAGGCATGCAATTTGTTCAAGACTCCTCTTCTTCTGGGTCAACGTTCCCTGCCCTCAAGTTCATCATTATCTCCCAACAATCTGGCCAGAGCACCCATCAGCAGGTCCTGCCCTAAGGACAGTTGGCTCCACTTCTGTCCAACACTCCAAGAGAGTTAATCAGCCTTCAGACCCACGAGCTGCTCCAGTCACCCTGCAGCCAGTTTCTCCTCCCACCCTGACCTTTCTCTTCCAAACCATCAGAGCAATCCTCCTAAGATGAGAAGGTTTCCCTTCACTTCCTTCCCTTCTGCATCTCCACCAGGTAACTCCATCACAGCTGCTCTCATCATCACTGGGACCTCAAGTCCCTCGACAGTTCCATCCCTGCTAAGATGCCTGGAATGCTCAGGAAATATTAGGAAAAGTGTGTCTTATTCTTGGAGTTATTGGGTAGAAAAGGAACTCTGTATGTTCACATATCTCTACTCTATCCCTGACGTTTTTTCTGGAATAGGAGAGGAATGAGGAAATGGATGGACTGGGGGATTAAAGAAAGAGGGGAGAGAGAAGTCAAAGGAATACCTTGCGAGGCTGGCGAAGAAGAAGAAAAGCCATATGACCCAGTGGCAGGGACTTTGGCATGGTTGTCTTGGGAAAATTACTTAAACTCACTTTGATTCAAGACTTCAGATATATACAGAGATTATGGTGATAATTATAGCACCAGTAAAGAGATGCCAGAGGTCTTCCTCAGAGAAGGAGGCACAGAACTGGTCCTTCTAGTGACCATGTAAAGGGCAGACCTTGATTTTACCCCAATCCACTCACAGTGTATCCCGGGAACCCTATGAATCCAACCAGGTCCATGTGTAAAACACTCGCCCTATGGTGTCAAAGACATCATAGAGCAGGACCAAGTGGCCACATGAGTTCAAAATCATAATGCAAACCAGTAGCATGATGGTATCTGACCCCACCATGATCTTCATTTCATGGAAGGTGCTACAAGGCTGTTTCTCAAAAGGAAGTTTTGTTGACTTGATGCTTGCTACTGCTGGGACCACTCACTACCTGGATTTATCTAGCCTTTCAGAACAGAAGCAGGATCCCAAATGCTCATTACCTTCCTAACCAGTGCTCTCTGCATGAAATCACATCTTTAGGCTCTCCTGATGAGGACAGAGTCATAAACATTAAGATTAGCATCATCTAGTTTTAATTTATCGGCTTCATTAGAGAAATTTAGGAACCTTGATTAATAAACTCACAGAGAACATTTGGATTTATCTAAACTAGTAATTCCATTATCTACAAATGCATAGTCAGTTTAACTTAAAAGGAGTGTTATTTGGGTCCAAACCAACAGATTTGGGTATGTGTTTAGGGTCATTCAATAAAGCACAAATAGCTCTTCCTAGGTTTGTACTTGATTCACCATTAAAAGGCTTGAAACAAGGTCAGTCTCTAGAGCAGTTGTTTTTAATATTTTAGGGTGATAGTAAACTTTGGGGATTTGATGAAAGCAATGGGCCATCTCACCAGAAAAATTCCCCAATGCAAAAAATTTTGCTATGCAATTTAGAGCATTACCAGCCCCAGTTAAGGATCTCTGCTTTATGGATTAAAATACTGAAATCATCTGCACTTTCTTAGAGCATGAAGACTACCATGACACTGGCGTGAAGTGGGCCCAGCGCAGACCCCTGCATATATGAAAAGAACAATGTGGACTCCTCCAAAGAGATTTCCTTCAGACTAGCGGGAAAATTTTTCCCTTTTGGTCACAATTCCCTCATTTCCCTTTGGGTGACAACTTCTCCCTAACTATCAAAGGTTTGGCTGTGATTGAACCAACTCTAGCTCTAGGGTACATGACTCAGGCTGGCCAATCATTGTATTTTATTTCTTTGGCTATAGTGATGTGTTCAGGGAAGGGCATGTGGCCAAAGTCCAGGAGCGACACTTAATTCCAGGTCTCCTCTTTGAACTACTGGGGAAAACAAATGCTCTTCTGTTGGAGTGGTTGAAAGGCCATGGTGTAGCTGGTGATTCTCAACCAGTGGTGATTTTACTCCTCATGGGATATTTGGGAATGTCTGGACACCTTTCATATTGTTATGCATCCAGGATGTTGGCAAAATGGTGGGTAAAGGCCCAGGATACTGCTGGACATCCTACAAGGCACAGGACAGCAGCCTCACAACAATCATTTGGCCCCAGATGTCAATGGTACTGATGTTGAGAGATCTTCTGTAAGCCTTTACCTGGAGTTTTGTTGTGGCGACTATGTTGATACGACACAAAACAAGCCCATCCAAAACCAAAGCCTACAGAGGGAAAATAAAGCTGAGAGATGGATTAAAACCAAGTCATGAAGCCCCTGGAGGCCTCTCTGCTTGAAGTCTAGCTCTGAACTTTCCAAATCTGTCTCATTGACAAATAAAAACATCCTTACTGCGTCAACCTGCCAGGTGCCAGGACACTCCTTCATGGAGGTTTCAACAACAATGATGATGAAAAACAAATATGTAAAAGAGGAGAAGGCCAATGCCAAGGGCCTTGACGAAAGTAGCCCTGAGGATGTGGGATTGTGCAGAAGGCTGAGTTAGATGTGGTCAGAGACGGCCTTGCTGAGACCCAGAGGACAAGAAGAAGGCTGCTGTGTGAAGATCTGGAGAAAGAGTGTCCCATGCAGTGGGAGCTGCTAGTGCAAAGGCCTGAACTCGGAAAAGGCCATGGATTTGGGAGAGAAGGAGAGCAAGGGGAGACCTGAGCCATGAAACTAGAGAAGGCAGCAGGGGCAAATCCTGCAGAGTCTGCAGACCTGGTGAGGAGTTCAGTTTTATTCTCAGCATGATAGGAAGCTTCCACAGTCGAAAGTCCCCTGCAGCTCCCTTGTGAGAAGGAACTGGAAACTGAACATTCTCAGTTTGTATCCCTTGCAGGCCACCTAGATATGAAAATATAAAGAATAAAGTACGCAGTGCTTGGCTCTCCTTAAAAAGCGTGGCTGCGGTCATGGTCATCAGACCCTCTCAGCATCTTCACGAAGTCTCAAGTTCAGAGCCCCTCAAGGACTGCTCTTGTAGGCACCTGTACAGGAGACTGCTTCTGACCTCCAAAAAGAGACGCAGGATTCTGCCTTCACATGGCATTCTATCCCCAGCTGGGAGCACAGGGCATACACTTGCTACAAAGGATTGCCAGCACTTACCCCCATGTCTGTCCCAGTTTCTGAAAGGACCTTGATGCATTTACATTCATCAAAAAATCACTCAGGTCAGCAGAAAGAACAGACTGTTCTGAGCAGAAAGGTACATGGCTGAGGGGCGTGTGGAGGCTGACGCGGAGCCCATGCTCCCATCACCAAGACCTGCGCCCTGGCTCAGGGATGTGTTGCCTAGAGACAGGGCCACATTGCTGTGAATCATTCACCCACATGGCTTGTCGGTCCAGAGCATGCACATTTCCTGTGTGCTGGTGGCAGGCCTGCTGGGAAAAGCTAATAGTTACCCAATCTCCTCTCTCACTCAGTCTCCATGTGAGTGAGCAGTGCGTGCATTCTTCAGACTCCCTGCTGCTACGTGCTATCAGTGGGAAGGAAGCACACTTCGTCACGTGCTTTTTTTTTTTCTTTTTTTTTTTGCGGTACGCGGGCCTCTCACTGATGTGGCCTCTCCCGTTGCGGAGCACAGGCTCCGGTCGCGCAGGCCTAGGGGCCATGGCTCACGGGCCCAGCCGCTCCGCGGCATGTGGGATCTTCCCAGACCGGGGCACGAACCCGTGTCTGCTGCATCGGCAGGCAGATTCTCAACCACTGCGCCATCAGGGAAGCCCCGTCACGTGCTTTTTGTCCCCTTCTTTATCCTTCCCTCGCTGGCGCGAGCTGGATTGAAGATGTTACTCAGCCAAAGACGCATGGCCTGATCTCTCACACACACACACACACGCACACACACACACACACACAGGACCTACTGGGAAGCATTAATTAGAGAAAACTCAAGGAGTCAGAAGCAGAAGTGGGTGCATGGGTCACCTGTGGACACATTGTTCTGTGGCTACCAGGGCACACAGGGCTAGCAGGGCCTGACATCAGGCTGCAGAAGAGGGCCCTACCCTTAGAGGGGTCTAAGCTTGCCTCTTCCAGCAAGAGGAGAAGCCAGGATCCAACAGCAGTAGGGGTGGCCAGACTTTCTCTCAAGCCCTGTCCCAGCAGCTTCAGATTCATGCCTGGGGAGCACTGGTCTCTTTTCTGGAGAACCAGGGGTCAAAGTCCAAGCCTTGGAGATGCAGTTTCTATGATGTGGCAGAAGGGACCTGATTTGCCACCTCCAGGACTCAGCTGTAGCTGTTTTTCATGGAGCTTTGCAGGAGACCGACTGGTGGGAAATCAGTCTTAGACTGGACTTGTAGCCTGAGATGGGCAGTTTCATGTGGTCTTGGCAGTTATTCAAACATTAATCTAGGTGTTACTCTAAGCTGTTTTGTAGATGTGGTCGACATCCATAATCTGTTTACTTTAAGTAAAGGAGATTATCTTTTAATAATCTGGGTGGGTCTCATCCAATCAGTTAAAAGATTTTAGGAGCAAAATTAGGGAAGAAAAAATTCTGCCTGTGGACTGCAGTGTCCACTCTGGCCTGAGAGTTTCCATCCAGCTGATTTACCCACCAGATTTCAGCCTCACCAGCCAGATGCCACAATGGCAGAAGCCAATTCCTTGAAACAAATACATACACATATTTGTACATACATACATACATTAATACACACATACAAGCATACAGACATTCATATTCTACCAGTTCTGTTTTTCTGGTAGAACCCTAGCTGATACATAGTCCAAGTCCAACTTTTGCTTTGCCGTGAATATTTTGGAGTTAGAGCATCAACCTTTGATCAGAATAACCACACATAGTGGAACAACAAGAGATAAAGATCCTGGATTTCCTGACATCACGGATGCCAGATCAGCCCTAGACCATCTATTTACCTTTGGATTTTGACATGGAAGAGATGCAAACTTCTACCTTGATAAAACCATTGTTTTTCTTCTTCCATAGCCAAACTTAATTCTAAGTAACTATTATTTGACCAGCAGAGAAGGAAAGAGAACTTCTGAGAAGCTAAATGCTATAACCAAGTTCAAACAGCCAGCAAATGGTAGGACTCAATGCATGCCCATGGGGTTTGGAAACCCACACTATTTCAACTACAATCTGCAAAACCCAGAATTTTAGGGTCCTAGATGCTTATAATACCCCTTTTACATCTGCGGGAAAAGTATTTCTTTAAGCAATATCCTTCAGCCTCAGAAAAACTGAGAGTTGACACATAATTTGTCAATGGAATGACAGAAGAATCAGCCCAAGATATTTCAGAATCAGAGGGATATCCAGATCTGAGGTCAACCCAGTCTATATCGGCTTAGCCATTCTTAAAGTCTAAAGCAATATGGTAGGTCGGGAAGAACTCATAGGCAGCAAGGTTGAGAATGCAAGTTGTATTCTTTATCTATTGTAGTGTAATCAATTTGCCCAAAACGTAGTGGCTTAGAACAACAAACAGTTATTATCTCACAGTTTCTGTGGGTCTGGAATTCAGAAGCAGCTTAGTTGGGGATTTCTGGCTCAGGGTCGCTCGTGAGATTTCAGTCAAAATGTTGCCCAGGAATGAGGTCATCTGAAGGCTTCACTGGGGCTGGAGGACTGGCTACCAGCAGGAGGTCTCATGGCCCTACCACTGGGCTGCTTGAGTGTCCTCCTGACATGGCAGCTGGCTTTCCCCAGAATGAGTTATCCAAGGGAGAAGGCAAGGAGACGGTCACCATGCCTTTTACCATGTAATCTCAGAAGTCACACACTGTCACCTCGACAACTTTCTGTTTATTAGCAGGTCATTGAGTCCAGCCTACACCAAAAGGGTGGAATCTTAAATTCTATCTCTTGAAGGGAGAAGACTCACAGGAGACTCATCTTAGAGAGAGACAGAATGAGGTACAGATATTCATCAACAATAACTAACCAACAGAGAGCATTTGGCACAGGAAGAAAAACCTGGGGAATACCGAAACCCACTGTACCAAAAGTGAACTCTCGGTCACCTCACAAGAGGAAACGGAGCATCCTCTGCAAGGAGCAGTCAGAGGGCAGCATATTTCTCAGTGCTGGTAAACAGTGCTCCAACAGCACAGTGCTGGCGGGTGGGAAACTGTGGCTTCATATGTGTTTATCCTCTTTGTGTCATAGCATTTAAAAAACATTTGAATTGGAAGATACATCATAGGTACAGAGGGGGTTTTAAATGAATATACATAGCATAAAGAAACAGCTTTCACGATGGAAAAAAGAAGATGGTCAGATTTTTTAAACACCTGAGCATCCCTCCTTGACCCCATCTCTCTTCTTCCCCCTGAGAAGTAATCACTATCTTGGCTTTGAAATCATCAGTCCCTTGCTTTTATTCCTATTTTGGAACACTTTTGCATAATCTCTGAACAATATATTCTTGGCCTTTGCCTGCTTTTGAAATCTAAATAAATGAAACCATATTGTGTAAGTCTTCCTGATATTTATTTCTTTGGCTCAATATTAAATTTGTGAGTTTCATTCACCGTTGTCTATATTTCCATTATGTGGATATGCTAAAACTGGCTTATCTAATCTAATGTAGATGGATTCTTGGGTTGTTTCCAGTTGTCATTATTACAAGCATGTTTATAGGGACACTGTGGTTCATGTATCCTAGTGGACTTTTGGAAGTTTCCTGGTTTCCTTTGGAATTTCCCTAACAGGATTTTGGGTATACACTTTGTCTGTTCTACAATGAATGCCAAACTGTTTTCCCAAGAGATTGTACCCATCTCTGCTCCTACCAGTAGTTCATGAGACCTCCCTTTGTTTTACATCACCACCATCACCATTCTTAATTGGACTTTTTAATGTTTGCCAATATGGTGGGTATAAAATGGATATCATTTTGGTTTTAATTTACATGTCCTTGATTACCATGAGCTTGATGACTGTCCATACATTTATTGTCTATCACATTTCCACTCTTGAGAAGTGAGCTATTCAACCCTTTTACATACTTTTCTATTGTTTTTTTCTTATTGATTTATAATAGTTATACATTCTGGATACTAGTAATTTGTAGGTTATATGAGTTACAAATACCTTCTCCCAGAGTGTAGCTTGTCTTTTTGCTCTCTTGAATGATATCTATTAATGAAAAGAAGTTCTTAATTTAAACACAGAAAATTTTATCAATATTTCTTGTATTTTTTTGGTCACGTTTAAAAAATTCATTTGCACCTCAAGTTCATGAAGATATTTTTCTGGAAGATCTTTGAAAATCTTTGTACTTTTGCATTTTAAATTTTAGTCCTTAACCACATATAACTGATTTTTGTGTGGTATTATATAACACTCCATCATATTTTTTCCCAATATAGATTTCTAATTGTTTTAGTTCTATTTATTAAAAAATCCATTCTTTCTGCACTGATCTTCAGTGCCATTTATGACTATATCAGGTATTCAGATATGTTGGATTTGTTTATGGACTTTTCTTCTGTTCCATTGATCTATTTGTCTCTTTTTGAGCCATCTCACACTGTGATTCTTAATTACTATAACTTTATAAGATTTAGTATCTGGGAGGACAAAATCCACAAAATATAGACTGTGTTTTCTTCTAAAGTGTCTTCTGTATAAATTCTAAAGTCAGCTCGTACAATTAAAAAGACTTGAGAGTTTTTGATAGGGATTGCAGTAAATTTCCAGATTTTGCAAATAATAAACATCTTTATAATAGTGAATCATCAACTCCATGAACATGATTCACCTCTTGATTTATTTAGATCTTCTCTGATGTCTCTCAGTGAAGTTTTACTATTTTCCCATAGAGATCTTGCATATCTGTGTTAGATTTATTCTTAGGTACTACATATTTCATGTTCTTATAAATAATATTTTAAAGTTTATTTTTCTAAGCGTGTGTGCTAGTTATGTAGAAATGCAATTGAATTTTTATTTCAACAATTTTGCTAAGACTCTTATAAATTCAAAAAATTAACCTAAGGATTAATTTGGATTTTCTACATAAACAGTCATATTTTTTGTGATTAATGAAATTTTGGGGTTTTTTTTCTTTCCAATACTTATAATTTTTATTTCTTTTTTTCTTGCCTTAGTGTTCTGGTGAGAACTTCCAAAATTATGTGGAATATAAATGGTACTAGTAAACATCTTTGTCTTATTCTTGACAACAAAGTAAATGTTTCAATTTTAAATCTTTAAGTCTGACATTTGCTGTATGTTTCTATAGATGCACTTTAACAGGTTAAAGAAGTCACATTCTATTCTTAATTTGGTAATAGTAATATATACCTGATTATATTAAACAAATTTTCTGTGTCTATCAGATGATCGTGTTTTACTCATAATGTACTCATGTGGGAGTTACATTAATTGATTGTCCAATATTAACCCAACTTTGCATTATTTTGATAAGTCCAACCTGGTTATAATGTAAGTGCTTTGTTATACATGGCTGAATTCTATTAGCTAATATTTTGTTTAATATCTTTGCATCTCACGTTCATTAAGTGTGATTTTCCTTTTTATACTGTCTTTGCCGACTCTTGTTATTTTGTACCATTGGTTACGTTAGCCTTACAAATTGTATCGGGTCCCACTATTCCCCACGAGACGCAGGTTTCTGTGGAGAGGGCTTTCCCCACAGTTACTCTTGCTTTGTCCCCACCCCTTCCGGTGTCTCCTACAGGAAGAGACAGGACTCAACCTCCCAGAAATCTATTCTGGTTGTTCTCTCCCTGGGTATCACCCTCTCTGAAGAAGGCAGGTTGCTCCGTACTCTGCTCACCTTCTGCCAGCTTCCTGGAATATCCTGGCCTTCTAGTCAAGAGATCTTACCAAATGGCTTCATCACTTCTAGCCCAAATTCTTTCTTGCATATTTCACCTCAGCTCCCATCCCTTCCTTAGCATCTTAAGTGGAAAGCCAGCCTTGTCTCCCAGCCTCCGATGCCTGCTGGGAGGTGGAAACGGTTTTAGTCTGAAGCTGGGTTGAGGCTCCCTGGGGCTGCCCTACACTCTTTTAGCTGAGCCATGACTAATGCTGAGCAGGCTGGGACAAACAACCCCACGATGTGTGCCTTTATGGAAGAGTGTGGCAGGGGGCGGTCTTCCCGTTAAGTGAGAAAATGTGGAGGGGAACTTCAGCGGTCCTACCAGGCAGCTGCCGCTCCCCATTCACCAGGTCCCTGTGGTGCTGAACGGATATGTACATTTTAACCTCCAAGCAAAGGGGGCTCAAATCAATCTGGAGACATAAAGCCACAGGACAAGCAAATCTGGGGGATTCTAATGTCTACATAATGTTTAATCCCCAACTGTGCTCCTGCCCTTGGGACTAAGTGATACTGACCAACAGTGAGACTTCTAAGCTGTCATGCATTTCAGACCCTTTTCCCTGATCTTCCAGGAACATATATATATGATATTTCATCATTTTGCAGAACCTGAATTCTGTAGAACTAGTAAAGACCTAAACAGCCAAGCAGTCCACCTACCGGATGCTGCTAAATATCCGGTGATTAATCACATGGTCTATACTTGAGCACCCATGTCCAGCAACTGCTGGGCAAAGGGTTGGCTGTTCCATATGAAGCTCCTCTGACTGTTAGAAAGTTCTTCTTGAGTTTGGCCAATGGGCATCCACACTGAGTCCAGCTATGATCCAGAAGTTACTTTTCTGGATGTTCATTCATGTTCACAGCCAAAGACATTTACTGACAGCTTAATACTTCCATTCACCACACTGGGTCCTGGACTGATGGTCCATAAATGTAATCATGCTTCCAGTATAAATACTGGACAGTCCCTTCAGCTATTCTTCCATGCCATAATCTTGGGTTCCCTCATCCCCCTCTCATCTCTATTAGGCTTGCTCTAGCTGGCCTATGCACCTGTGCAAGGTTATGTCCAGAATTGATGTTGGAATCAGTTCAAAACAGCATAAGCAAGTTCTCTTTCACAATCTTTTTTTTAAAAATGCAACCTACATTAGGGTAGTCATGTCACTTTCCCATATCCTGTCAATATGAGGCAACATAGCTTAAGATTAAGAATAGAGGTTTGGACTACTGATACTAGGTAAAAAATAGATAACTAATGAGAACCTACTGTATAGCACAGAGAACTCTACTCAGTGCTCTGTGGTGACCTAAATGGGAAGGAAATCCAAAAAAGAGGGGATATATGTATACGTATAGCTGATTCACTTTGCTGCACAGCAGAAACTAACACAACATTGTAAAGCAACTGTACTCCAATTAAAATTAATAATAAAAAAAAGAATAGAGGTTTGAGAGTCAGTACTGGGACAAGCATTAGTTCACCCTCTTACCTTGGGGGAGCTGGATAAACTGTTTAATCTGAGTGTCAGGATTTTTTATTTTTAGCTGGTTTCATGAGGATGCCTGGAAGGAGTCATGAGACAACGCATCTGAAGTGCTCAGTGCAGCGTCTATCCCTACCCCTTAGCTCATTAATGCTGTAGATTCCACACATCACTGTCATCATCTCCAAAACCCTGATGTGCTTTTCACACGTGCTTTTGCTCAGTCCCACTCTCGGGTGCTTTGAATGTGATGCAGCTCCTAACATCATTAAGCTCCAGTAAGCCTGGAAAACTTGGCCCATCCCTTTAGCCTGCTCTTTCAGATCCTGAAATTGTCATGTAACCTATCTTCCTTTCAGCCCACAGCATCTGGAGTTGTCTTTGGTGTACCTCCTATATCTTCACCCTAGTGAGGTATAAATGAGTAAGGTCAAGAGCAGAGGCCTGGAGTCTGTCCCCGGGACCTCTCTTCCAGATGGGTATTGATCTTTTAATCAGTACTCTTTGGCTGTGCTCAACCAGTTATGACCTTGCAAAATCTCAAAACTGTTTTATGAAGTCCTCTCAGAATAAAATCCTGGTTACCATTTGTATGTTATTTTCTTTAGGGAATATGCTATGTGTATCTATGAGTCATGAAAAACTGCTATTTCTTTTTTTCATAAAGGTCTTACATTTAACATGCTTCCTGCATAAGTCTGTAATTCAACATGTTCTGACACAAATGATAATCAAGTAATATTAAGGCTTGCCTTGACAAAATAATATCTTGTCAAAACTTTTTATGAGAAAATGAATGAAGTCTTTTCACTTTATAAAATTAATTTAAAATAAAAGTTATGGGCTTCCCTGGTGGCGCAGTGGTTGAGAGTCCACCTGCCGATGCAGGGGACACGGGTTCGTGCCCCGGTCCGGGAAGATCCCACATGCCGCGGAGCGGCTGGGCCTGTGAGCCATGGCCGCTGAGCCTGCGTGTCCAGAGCCTGTGCTCTGCAACGGGAGAGGCCACAACAGTGAGAGGCCCATGTACCGCAAAAAAAATAAAAATAAAAATAAAATAAAAGTTATAAGTTAGAAGAATTTGCATTCTATATAGTGATTTCTATATAGAATGATGTTCAGCTGCTTTTTCAATAGACTCAAAAGAATATGTAAATTCTATGAAAAAGTTAGCATGAGCCCTTACATTTTCAGCATGAAGTTTTCAGATTGGTCAGATTAAGACCAATAGACTTGTTCAAAGAAGTCCACATTGCCAGTGGGAGAGGCAGCCATGGAGCCCAGGGCGTCAGTGCTGCTGAGTCGAGCCTGGCCTTTTCAGCAATGTGCATTAAAAAGTTTTGATTGGCCAAAGGATTTTAGAAAATGCTAGAAGACAGGTAGTATATCTATGGTGTTAAGCAGAATTCTAAGGTGGTCTCTAAGATTCCCAACCCCTGGTGTACATGCCCTACAGAATCCTCTCTACTTGAGTATGAGTAGGACCTGTGAACATGACGGATTATCACTCCCATGATTAGGTTACATTCTATGGCAAAAGGAATCTTGGCAGATATAAATAAGGCCCCTCATCAGCAGACTTTGAGTTAGTAAAAAAGGAGATTCTCCTGGGTGGGCCTGACCTAGTCAGGCAAGCACTTAAAAGAAGGCAGAGAAATTTGAAATAAGAGAGGTTCTCCTGCTGGCCTTGAAGAAGCAACTTCCTTGTTGAGAGGGCCACAAAGCAAGGACCTCAAGTGGCCTCTAAGACTTGAGAGTGGTCCCTGGTGATGGCCAGTAAGGAAATAGGAGTTCAGTCCTACAACCACAAGGAACTAAATTCTGCCAACAACCAGTGAACTTGGAAAAGGACCCCATCCTCAGAGAAAATCACAGTCCTGGCTGATTCCTTGATTTCAGCCTGGAGAGACCCTGAACAGAAGACCCAGCTAAGTTGTGCCTGCACGCCTGACCCACAGAAACTGTAAGATAATAGATGTGTGTTGTTTCAAACTGCTGAGTTTGCAGTAATTTGTTAGTCAGCAGTAGATAACTAATACACATGAAGGCGAGTTAACAGTAGGGAGGAGGGTTGTCCAGAGGGAGCGCAACTCAGGATGACACTTCCAGAGTAAACCGGCTTCCCTGATTGTTGATTTTCATATGGCCGCAGAAAAAAATGTTATGGGATGGAGATTTCACACTGAACATTCCACACATAGACAAAGATTATCTTTTCCTCTGCTGCAGTGGTTCCCAAACTGCAACATGCTTCCAAATCACCTGTAAGGTGTATTAGATCTGATGGCTGAGCCCCACCCTCCAGAGTTTCCAATTCAGCAGGTCTAGGGTGGGGCCTGAGAATTTGCATATTTAACAAGTTCCCAGGTGAGGCTGCTACTGGCCCTGGTACCCCACTTTGAGGACCACTGCTCTATGATAAATAAAGAGGTTCCAGTTATTTTTAATATTTGATTTCTATAGCCAACCTTTTCCCCATTTGATATGAAAACATTTCACCAAGATTTTTTTTAAACCAAGGTTAAGATAAAAAGAAGGAATGGAATGTGATATACCTTTGAGCAGTCCAAAATCTTTTTCATTCTCCAAGTATACATCCAAGAACTTCTATTTGGGTGGCATGATGGAAGACCAATAAACATGATGCTCTTTTCTTTAACCATAGGTTACAGGTCAATCCGGGGGCTTGCGGGATCTCCATGTTTTCCCTATTTGCCATCACCGCCCCACATCCCAGGTGTTAGTGGTCCCTGCAGCATCTTGCATCCACGGCATGCCCCTCCAGACCCTTGTTCCCAGGTGGCAGGGGCTGCAGCAGCGAAGAGGTGCTTTGGAGGAGCAGAAAGTCCTCTACCTGCACCAGTCCTGACAAGTTGCTTCATCATGAACCCCTCTGAGACATAACAAGGACATCAAACTGGGAGCAAAAATGAAGTCTCGACTGAGATTTGGGAATCAGCAGAGATTCCACCATGTACAAATCCCAAAAGACTATTTAAAACAAGAAGAGGGCCCATCTCTTGCCAGCAGATGGGAGATTCTGCAGGGATCTTGAGTGTACATCAGGGCAAACCGAGAGATGGGAAAAGCAGAGAGGAAAAGGTTCTTGATGTCACTATGAATACAAACTGGAGACTGCTTTGGAATTTGATTCTGCAGGAGCAGAGAGTGAACGTTATTTTAAGATATAATTGAATAATTATTTATTTGGGAGAACTCAGCATTATCATGTTATCCAAAATAATCCCAGTTGCTCATGCTTGTCATAACGTTTGCTAATAATCTGGATGGCAGGGGGAGGTGGGACCCTAACTGAAAACATCTGTTAAAACTGAAAATGAGAATTACGCCTTGTTTTTATTATTTTGTCCATGATACAATCCTGAAAGAGGGGATTGAGTGATTATCCGAGTAAATGTCTATTTATATGCAGAATGTAGGTGTGCTTCAACTTTGCATTGCAAAATAAAAATGACTGATCTTTCCCATTAAAACAGTGTGGGTCACCCCAGCTGCCAGCTTTTATGCTTTTACTTATTTATGTCTTCCCTAAGGAGATACAGGCACTTTGCAGGCCCTTCCCAAGCTGCTGTAATTGATGGATAGTTGGACTTCTTTTAATCCAAGTAATGCCGAGTGTCTGCAGCTTTGGTAATCGGATCCTACCAGCTTTAGAGACGACTGCCAAAATATCCAGAGCACAGAGGTTTGGCAACGTCATTTAATCATCGCAAAAGGATTACAGAGTGCAAAACAAGCCCCCAAACAGCTAGGAGATGGGCCAATTCAGAAACTGACTCAGGCTCGCCCCCTCTCACACGGCCTTGCATCCCAGCTCTCGAACTGCCTTCACCTTGGCCAAGGCTGGCATCCTTTGTGGCACATAGGAGAGAAAGGATGTCAAGGGGAATTGACTTTGGATCAGAGACATAAACAGTGTCTGATCATCTGTAAGGCTCAGGGTTGGTGAATCCCAAACCAGGGTACCCAGATTATCCTGGTGTGGGAAGGTCAAGGCCACAGTCTACCTGGTGAGAGCCTCTGATGGAGAAGCCAAATGACAAATTTAGAAGCTGTCCCTTGTCTCGTTAAACTGAGACATTGCTGCTATCTGTGATGCTTTATTTACCAACAATACAGTTTACATTGAGAGCAATAGCTTGTTGGCCATTCAATGGATGCTTTACAGCAGGAATTAAGGGTGATTCGTGACTAGGTGTGGGTCTGGAATTTCTCAATTACAACCCCAGCTTTAGAGGCCTCTTTCCATTCTGGGTCTAAATCTGGAGGCTCCCAGGTGAAAGCCTTTGGTCCTTCTGCTCCAGACGGCTCCAGCTGGCAACAAGGCCCCGGAGAGGCCGTCACTGTTTGCGTGCCAGGCGTGCCATTTGCTTGGCTCTCCCTTGCACGAGTTTCTGGACAAAGGAGACTTCTAACACAAAACCCACCCCTTGCAGCACAAGTTTCTAAAAGGCAACTCTAGTCACTAAAAAAGTGCAAATGCAGACTCCTGTGTAAATCGGATTTGCCATGCTAGGCCAAGCTTATTTTATTACATACATTCTGCATTCTAAGAACTAATAACTTCATATTGTAAACATTAAGCATACAGAGTTAAAGTTCAAGGCCACATGAGATCATTGATTGTCCCTTTTGTCGTGTATCTTTGGCTGGCCGAGATCAACTCGTAGTGTATAAATGCATAAGTTATATAATTATTATATAAAAAGGAAAAAAAACAAAAACAAAAAACCATTGACTTGTCTACTTCATTCTGACAAACGCACAGCGTTCGCGACTCAAAAGGAAACCTGGAGCCCGCCTCGCCCCGACGCCTAGGTGATTTCGGATCGCGGTAGCCCAGAAGGCTAGCTCTTCCCTGACCCTGTGGAGAGCAGGGCCCTCACCTACGGATGAGGTCCTGAATGTTTCTTTTAAATATCAGACAATTCCAGTTACAATTTTTCTTTTGATAAACAAACAGAGAGATGCATAATGTTGTTTCTGAATTCTACAACTTGCCCTGCCTCCGGGACGCTGTCTCCTTCCTCGTTAACACTGGATTGGGTACAACACTGACCGTACGAACCTCAAGTCTCTATGACTCAATTCTCTGCAGAACCGACACCGTCCGAAGTCCAATCTTTACTGCTCGAGACGTTTCTTTCCCAGTCCTTGCCTCCTCTTCTGCTTCCTCCTCTCCCGCCTCGTCTGTCTACACCCACACGCTTGCCCTCCAGACACGTGCTCAGTCCCTCCCTTCGGCTCAGAGTTCCTATCGTAAAGGAGTTGGAAGCTTTGGGTTGTCTTCACAGTTGGAGAGAGCTGACCGCTCTCCATCAAATGGAATGAATCTGATTTCGCCCAAAACTGCAAGTGTGATGAGTTCCCTATCAATGTCTATTGATGGGCCACAGTCTCTTTTTTTTTTTTTTTTTCTGTGTTGATATGTTTCTCTTTTTCAATACAGGTAGTTTTTTTTTTTCCTTCAAATGACATTAGAAATGGCATGTTAGGTCCAGACTGTGTTATCTCTATTGCTTGAGTTTAATCCCAGTTTAATGCATGAGCAGGATCCCAAAGGCTACTCTAAGGTTTATACACTTCTTCAGAACATTTTCTTTGGCACTTTGTCCTTATGACTTCATGCTTCTACTTACAATGCCTTTTACAAGGTTGGTCCACAGACGATCTGTCCACGTACATTACATTTGTAGCATCCTCTTTATCTCTGTAGTAATATTTTAGTAATTCCCTCCCACTGAGAGTCTCTGGATCTCTTCCCCCGCTTCCTCCCCCTCAGCCCCAGTCAAGCTTTTGCATTCCTCTTGAGGCACTTCTGATTCATGGTCTCCGATAGAGCTTGTGGCAATTGGTTGGCGGTTGCATGTTGCTGGGAAAGGCCTCTCTCGGGTCTTTAGTAGTAAGTGCCCAGATGCGAAGGCATATGGCTGGCTGGGAGCCTAGTGTTAGGGTAGAGCCCTCCTGTTGGTGAATTCCAGTATGGGTTTGGGGCGGCAAAAAAACTGGACGAGGTCACAGGGAGGGCTGGAGGGTGGGGGGCCACAAAGTTCATCTTCTGCGGGTGGGTGTGATAGGAGCCCATGTAAGGGAGGTCCGAGGGGTACTTGTACAGGGAGGACTCTGGAGGGTGGGGCTGCAGGGCCTGGGCGATCCCGTGGAAGTCAAACTTGTAGGCGTAGCGCTTCCCGTGGACTTTGGTCATGATGTTTTTATCGTAGTAGTAACGGAGGGCCCGGCTGAGTTTATCATAGTTCATATTGGGTTTGCTTTTCCGTTCTCCCCAGCGCCGGGCCACCTCATCTGGATCTGTCATCTTGAACTCCCCGTTGGTGCCTTCCCAGGTGATGCAGTTGGAGTTCGAGCTGTCGGACAGGAGCTCCAGGAGAAACTGCCACAGCTGGATCTGCCCGCTGCCTGATGAGGTGGGAAAAGCAAAGAAAACCCCAGTGAGAACAGGATCTGAGCTAAAGGGGTTCTTTCTTCAACGACAGAAGAGGGGGGCTGTGGCGTCCCACCCAGACTTCCTTTACCAGGCTGTGCGCCCATCCCTCAGCGGCTGGGGTATTGGCTACTCTTGTCCCCCAGCTCCCCCTGCTTGTCTCCAGAGAACTGCCCTTGGCTGAACAGGAGCTGCTTCATCCACCCCCAGGTGGCCCACAGCCTGATGGACTGACACAGGGTAGCAGAGGTCGGCCCCCTTGTCTCGAAGAGGGACCAATTCTGTGATGCTGGTCATGCCCCGAGCTCTGCATGGGATCAGACAAAAGCAGGGTTCCAGCTAAGGTCGCAAGCTTCCTTCACCTTCCCCTGTCTGATCCTGCGTTCTCACTCCCTCTCTCCTGAGAAATACCCTTAATTAATCACTTGCACAAGTATCCTTAGCCCGAGCTCTGTGTCTAAGGAACCTGACCTAAGATGATGATCCTTGGTGACTACCAGGCTGATCTACAGATCCAAGTTCTTCCTGGAATGCAAAGAGTTCCTACAGGTCAGAGTTCAGGTTTGTTCCATCCATTTCTGACTTCCTTAGAACAGCCAAGTCAACTTTGTGTTTTGGGGGTGGAAGGGCTTACTTTTCCTCTTTTGTGAGGCAGAAAGTGCTGTTATGGGGCTGGCAATAATGACTTAATACCATTTATATTGGCTAGGTCAAGTAAAATAATAAAAGTCAGATTTAGGAAATGAACTTCAAAAAGTTTATGGAAAAAAATCGAGAATGGAAGTAAACACCGTTATTTCTAACATAACATTTGGCTGGCATGCAGAAAGCCATTCTGTCAAAACTTTTCCTAGAACAGAATTAACCCACTCAAAATGAGGAAGTTTAGAAAAAAGTTGGCTCTGTTTCAAACCAGATCACCCATTTCCAGTATTTAGGCAAATGCATCTTAACGGAAATCCATGTGTTGTCCCTGCGTTGCAATGCCAATTGTGTTAAGCAGAGTTTCCAAAAGAAAGAACTGTAACAATGAGTGATTGCAAGCCCTCTTGGGGCTTCCAACAGAGTCAATGAGACCTCATTTGACTGGGTGGACACAGAACTCTCTTGATCCCATTGGAGACCTATAGATGTGGCTTTTAGGTTTTATCAAATTCAGAGAAAAATCCAGGCACACCATTCTAGACTCTATGCTACAATACTTTAAGACGATTGATGGCTCCCTAAAAGAGAGAAACATGCAAATATCAACAGTCATACCAGGAGTACCAGAAGAAGTATCAGGAGAGGTGAAGTACCAGGAATATCTGGTCCTGAGTACCAGGAGAAGCTAAGATGCTTTAAGCAGATTTTAGAAGCTTTCAAAATGGATACATGAGGCAGGTCTTTCCTCCCAAACTCCCAAGCACTGCCTTGGGCTTATTACCAAAAAGATTATCTTGTATTATACTATCAATAAATATCAGTAGATATGATAAAATCATTAAAGGAACTGTTGACTATTCAGGGAATTGATGAAATGTAAAACTCAATTATAAATGTGTTTTCTCTAAATCCTCTCCACTAGCTCCCTATATAAATTGTCCAACTCATAAATCTTTGTTTCCATGTTGGCTACATGGAAATGGATATGTTTGTGAATTTATCCATACAATAGCATCATGAGAAAGGTCAGCCTTTTCTGAATTTGTTCTGGAAAATTAGCATTTTCAGTCTAGCAACACATTTGAAATGTATTAACAGCTTGTAGTTCATCGCAATGGAAGGCTTTGCTTTTTCGGGACCACATATTCAAACTGTTCTCAATAAAGTTTTCTTGCCCCTTTCATTAATATGCATTTAAAAAATACAAAGAATAGTTTGAGAAAACCATATGGTTTTAGTAACCAAAGGATTACTACTTGAAAAAACATTCCATATATGACCTGGGAATAGGGAAAAACATAGATTTTTGATTTAACAGTGTAACATATGTTTCAAAATAAACACATAGAGTTGTTTGAAAATAAATATTCACTGTCAACCTCCTCCCATACAGAGAACAATCCCACAGGTTTTGTATAAATACACAGATCTTCCTCAACAGTCAAACTTATACTTGGTATCTATTCAAACCTTGGCATTGCCTCTTGGGAATCTGTCCCTCACCCACTTCCTTTATAAACACGTATAGGAGAGACCCAGTGTACAAAAGTGTTTTCCCATCTCTCCTGTTTCTGAAGAACTAGTAAGTCAGGCAACTAAATTCATGGCTAGAAACTCAAAGTTCAAAGGACGGATGAGGAATTTCTCCCTAGACGATTTTACCCATCAGCCCTTGTACACAAGGTTCGGGCCTCTGAGCATTTCAAGAGTCTATGAAATAAGACACCTGTAAGCAAAACTCATCAGCTTCCGAACCTGAGAACAAAACCATAAATGCAAATCAATTAATGTTTAAGTAGATGTTATAAAATGTAACATTATGTCAAGCTCGTTACTTGTTAAATTTAATATAACAAAATCCACTGCGCTCACAGTCTACAGCGGATTTTCTCGCTGTTCGAGAATCCTCAAGGGGGCACAACGTTTGCTGAGAAGTTATAGTCAGTGGTAAATTAAACGAATTACTTGTGGCCATGAGTTTCGAAAGCAATTTATTAAATTCTTCGTTTACTGTCGAAACAATAACACTTACTGTGCACTGAAGGTGCATTTTAGAATATAGAATAGGGATTCCAGAACACGAATGCCTAAGATTTGGAAGCCTAAGAGTGGCTTGGGTATTCCACTGGCCAAACCAACAAGTAAAAGGAGAAGCTCTTATAAGACCGGACCTTGCACCCAAACAGCCTCCCTACCTGCACCTCAAGAATTACCTTCTTCGGAAAAACTCTTCATATCTATTTTCTCTCTCTATCCTGATAACCTCCTTTAGAACATCAGTAAGGAAGGAGTAGCTACTTTTGTCCTAGTTTTGTCCAAGGTAATTAACTAAAAAGGCAGGATGGGGAGGTGGGGGGACCCAAAGATGTCGGCTGCCCACCTACAGGAGAGTCCAGTGGGGTGAAGAGGCATGGGGCGTGGCTTCAAAGAAGACAGAAGGCAATCCTTTAATTCTGGGGAAGACAGTGGTCTCCGAATGCAATTAAAAGAAAAGAAGAGGGCTTCCCTGGTGGCGCAGTGGTTGAGAGTCCGCCTGCCGATGCAGGGGACACGGGTTCGTGCCCCGGTCCGGGAAGATCCCACATGCCGCGGAGCGGCTGGGCCCGTGAGCCATGGCCGCTGAGCCTGCACGTCCGGAGCCTGTGCTCCGCAACGGGAGACGCCACAACAGTGAGAGGCCCACGTACCGCAAAAAAAAAAAAAAAGAAAAGAAAAGAAAAGAAGAGAAACATACTAGTGAAGAGGTACAGACTGAGCCAAAAAGGGCAAAACATCTCAACGGTTTATAAACCACAGAGAAAAGCACAGCTGGGGGTGAGTCAGCAGCTGTGGGTCAAGTAGGAGGGGTGTCCCCAAGCAGGGCACTCAGCAGCCAGCTGATGGAGGAACACAGCAGTAAATAAAGCAGAGAGGGTCTTTAAAGCAGCAAGCACCACAGTGGCAAACACTTGGGCTACTTTCTACAGTAGCTGGAGGTGCTGCAGAAAAACCCATGTGCACAGCCTGGACCCCCCAGCGCATCGGGATCAAGGCAGCAGGCATGTGTCTCAGACGGAAGGCTTTGTCTGTGGCTCAGACAGGGCTAGTTGCGGGGGTGGGAGGGGCAGGGCAGTATGGTGGCTGGAAGCACCCGTTTGGAGTTGGCACTGTTGCAGATGAATCCTGGTTCTGCTCACCTGGCTCTCTGTGCCTCAGTGTCCTCGTCTGCAAAATGCAGGTGGTGGTAATACCATCAAGATGGTGGTACTATCCTGTAGGGTCACTATGAGGGTGAATTCAGTACATGAGTGCTCTTATCATGATTTGTTTGAGCTGGAAACCAGGGCTTAAAGAAAGGTACATCCCTTGCCTAGAGCCAGGAGATGCCAAAGGAAGACAGCCACCTTCCCCCCCAAAACCCCATGCTGGCCGGCCAAAACCTGGGAATGGTGGTATTCGCAGGGCTGGCCAGCATCACTAAACGCTGACTGGTACCCAGGCATCATTCTGAACATTTTCCATGTGTTTATTTAATTCCCCTCCCCCCAGAATCATGTGATACGCCATTGTAGGGATGAGGAATTAGATCCCAAAGAGGTAGTGACTTATCTTGCCCAAGGTCAGCAAGGGTTGGAACGCAGATTCTAGGCCTTGGTGCTGAATCACTGCACAAAAACACCACTCTTGGGCCTGGTTTCTGCACATACCTCTGCAATCTCCTCCAGTCCTTCCCTGGGCCTGGAGCTTGGTGGGCTTCCAGTAGAAGACTGGACACTCCCACCTCCTAACCAATGGCAAAACATCCCTAAAGCTGGTCTCTGGTTCTGCAGGAAGCAGGTTACACTTCCATGCCCACCATTAGAGACTATCCAGTGAGCACGGAGGGAGCTACTAAACTCTTGCTCCCAAGAAAGCTCTTTCATGGAAAGGCAATTTCTGTTCATCACAGAAGCCACATTAAATGGTCAACCATTCTGATGGGATATAAAGGGGCTATGTCGCTAATATCTGATCCAGGACATAATAATTCAGGGACACACTCTTCTCAGCAGAAGAAATACGGTCCAAAGTGCACCCCAAATGTATATTTTGGATGGAGATGTTGCGATGCTGTTATCATCTTGTGCATTCATACTATATGATGTCATCTTTCCACTTAAAATGGTTTAAAAAACATTTGCATTGTGAAAAGAGGAGAGGCAGCAGTTTAAAGTGGTGAAGGATTTATTTATCAGAGACTGGGAAACTAGAATCAAACAGGAAGAAGCATTCTCATTAATAGAATGATAAGACATTCTGGTTTTAGGGGGAAAGGCCACATGAAAGCAACTGACACACAGCCTAAGGATAGATGGAGAGAAGGCCTAATTCATGATAAACTAAGTAAAAGAAATCTTTATCTTTTTTTTTTTTTTTTTTTTTTTTTTGCGGTACGCAGGCCTCTCAGTGCTGTGGCCTCTCCCGTTGCGGAGCACAGGCTCTGGACGCGCAGGCTCAGCGGCCATGGCTCACGGGCCCAGCCGCTCCGTGGCATGTGGGATCTTCCCGGACCGGGGCATGAACCCGTGTCCCCTGCATCGGCAGGCGGACTCCCAACCACTGCACCACCAGGGAAGCCCAGAAATCTTTATCTTTGAGTCAAAAGTTGAATGTTGCCACTTTCCCCAGGCCCAATGGGCACAGTCTCAGTGAGATAAAGTGCAGTCTTTGCTTACGATGCCAGTGCTGTGGACCTCTTAGGGACCAAGGCATTTTCCCAGGCCAGTGATGGGTCTGCAGTCTCCTCCTTGCTCGGTCCCAGGTCCCTCTACACCCCGTGGGCAACCCCAGGCTGCTGGGCACAGCGTGAATAGACACTAAGCCCTCTGCTTAGGGGCCGGCGACTCTCTCTGGCCCCAAGCCACCAACCAAGCTACACCTTTGAGCTGCAACAACATGGGCACAGACTCATATTTCACTTCACCAATCTGTGCGGGTGAAAGGGTCGGTTTGGTTTTGTTTGGTGCAGCTTGCCATGTTCCTCCTCTTCCTCTCTGACCTCAGCCTCATCCCAAGCATTGAAACAGTTGTTAAACGGAGTGGAAATCCTTTCTTTCTATTCTCTTGGTCCTCATTCTCCAAGACCTCCCTCTTCCAGGCTCACTCAGTGGCAGTGGAGAGCCAGAAAATAACAATAAAAGCAGATTTTGGAGACAGAGAGTCAAGGTTCAAACCTGGCCTCCCTTCTTACGGGCTGTGTGACCCAGGAGGAGTTACCTAATTTGTCTGGACCTCTGATTCCTTTCCCATAGGACGAAGATAATGACCTCCCAGGGCTGTTCTGAGACAGGCATTTGCCCAGGCGTGATATGGGGGAGGGGTGGGGGGGAAGCTATTGAATTGTTATTTCACATTATTGTATTAACTTTCCCAGCGTGTTCCAGCTTCCGTCCTGTTCCCCTTTCTAATCTATCCTGAACACTGCTGCCAGCTCAGTCTTCCTGAAGCCTGACTAATAATAAGCATCTCAAAACATAGTAATCGTTTTTATGTGAATGGTTATAAAGGCAGTTGCAAATAGAAAGCTGAGCGTAGGCAGGAAGACGGACCAAGACCCCGGAGACGTGGCCACCGGGTAGATGCTGGGGTGAACCTGTGTCCATTTCTCCACTGGAATGGAAGCTCCTTGAGGGTCAAGGATGGTATCTTGTTACTCCTTGCATTAGTTTATTCAACCAATAATTATTTAGCACCCGGTTTAGACCCAAGGAGTAGATCAATAAACAAAACAGACATTTCTCACTTCTAAGCTGCTTAAAAAATATTTGCTGAATTAGTTAACATTAATCAAAATTTAATGTCAAAGATGTGGATGCCAAATAATAAGGATATTTTATGTTTTCAGAAGTATAGATTCCCTGTGGGGATGTACACTGATTGAACCGAAATTTTCCCATTTCTAACCCCATTTTGGCCTCAATGTTTAGAAAATATACATTCCAGCTTGTATTTGCAATACTCCTATGACATCTTGGCATCTGAATTTGCTGTTGAGAATATGCAGCATATGCTGTGAATTTCTGAAGTGGATGCCAGCACAGCTGGTTCTGATCTGAATACAAACAAATCAAACAATTTGGTTGGCACTGAAGCGTGATGACAGGTGACAATCCTTGGCAAGGGATAGGTTACAAATGGGCCAATGAAGAATCTGTACTTTCTCCTGGCATCTGAGTTCAGAAATAGACCATTCATTGAAGATGATCCTAAATTTGAAGTCTTGTGGTTGTCATTATGGTTCCTTTTTTTTTAAGATATTATTTTATCCGCTAGTGTGATGGGTTGAATTGTGGCCCTCCCCCCAAATTCATATGTTGCATTTGCCCAGTACCTCAGAATGTGACGCTACTTGGAAATAGGGTCTTTAGAGAAGTAATCAAGTTAAAGTAGTATCATTTGAGTGGGCTCTAATCCAATATGACTGGTGTCCTTAGAAAAAGGGAAATTTGGACACAGAGACACATATAGAGGTAAAGAGATACAGGCAGAAGATGGCCAGCTATACGCCAAGGAGAGAGGTCTGGAACAGATCCTTCTTTCAAGGCCCACAGAGGGAAATAACCCTGACCACTTGATTTTGGACTTCTGTCCTCTAGAACTGTAGGAGACAATAAATGTCGATGTCTAAACCCCCAGTCTGTGGTACCTTGTTAGAGCAGCCCTAGGAAACAGATACAGTTTGGATTAGGTAATGATGCTCTTTGCTGAAGCTAAATCTTAATGTATAACCCAACCCATTTTTTTCCACTTAGGTAAATAGTCCAGTGAGACCTACAACTTCAATTTGTTCAGTGGAAGGGATTTCTTGTCTACACAAGTTCAGTTTCAAAATAGCTACTGGCCAAAAGATAACTTTGTAAGAGCAAAATCATCAGCAGTATCTTACCTGGATTTGCAAGGCGGCTACTTGTGGGTCCAAGAATCTGATAAGGATCTATAGCAAAAAGAAAAGAAGTCAGATCCCAAAGACATAGTTGTGAGCAGGTAGGATGTAGCTCCAGGAATAATGCTGACCCGCTGGTGTTTCCAGATTTCAGAGTTGAAAATGTCCCCCACGCCAAAGTCCCCCAGCACCACTTCCTGTATTAGAAAAGATGTCACATGGGTCTGAATGATGTTTCTCAGTAAAGGTCTCCTAGCTGGTGGCCGAGCTCAGATTTGGCCCACGGTTCCCAACACCTAGCCCAGCGCCCTCTCCATCCCAGGATTTAAACAGGGCAGATGTATTCTGCCCAGGGCCGTGTGGGCCGTGCTGCTCAGCACACTGGCAGCAGCACCCTTCCACTGTGTTTCCTCACTGGACTTGGCACACACGCTGATGTTGCTGTATGTGACCTGGAAGGTGAAAATCAAAGAACTGCTAGGCCGCAAAGAAGCTGCCTGTGTGCACGCAGCATGTTTTTTTCCATATTTATTGCATGGGTTTTGGAAATGTTTTAGCAAAATCTCAAGTCATTCCCAGTGGAGTAGACTGATAATTTAGTCCCTGTTTCACATATGGAGCAGTCCTAAAGAAGACAAAGGAACATTAGTTTAACTTAGAAAGTGACACATTTTAGAAAGATGCTGCTAAACCTGTTTCTTCTTTTATGGCCACCAAGATACTCTGTGAAACATACCTAGCTGAGGACGCTGGTCTTCAGTTTTGGGCACTGTGGAAGGAGATGGCTGAGCAGCTGAAAATCCAAAAAAACAAAGAGACAATTAGTTATAACTTGTATTTGGCTACTAGACTTTGATGCTGTTGTATCATCATTCCATCACTGACCTTAGTTATTAACATAATAGCCTTACTCTTATAGTAAGAAACATGGTAAGAAAAAAATTTCCTTTCTAATGAAACCAAATGTAAATGTGGTAACAAAACGAGGGCACTTTATTTTAAAAATTTATTTTTACCCCACTTTTTGCAAAACTAAAAAAAATCTGAGATGGTTTACAAAACAGATTAAAATGAATCAACTCTAAAATAAAAAGATAAAGGGAAACCACCAGGAAAATATAAAGTAAGGAATACTATAAACATGGCCAAGATTAGGAAATCACCCAGTATTTAATCTGTACTCAAGCATCCTATGAGACATGCATTTGTCCAGAAATGCATTACATCATTCATTACATCATTCATTTCTTTTTGTTATAGAGATATATCACATCATTCATTTCTTCTTGTTATAGAAATAGGTATAAGGCCAATAGAGGAAGAATCATTGCATTTAAAGGTCAGTTGCGCTTTGTTGCCAAAGGGACAAATGTATGTTGAAAAAGCATAGTTTGGCTACAGAAATGATCAGTTACTGCATCAAGAGTTATCCACTGCCTTGTGATGTGAGGATTCAAGGCAGTGGGAACCAACACTGTACCTTTCGACTGGGGGGTGGGGTGGCCGTGACTGGTCCAGGCTGATCTCCTGGGTGGTTCGTAAGGTAAATCTGTAAAGATAAATAAATTGACTAAAAGATCAATAATGTAACTTGATAACAGCTATTTTGTGTGTTCTTTTTGTTTTGTGTTTATTAGAATAAATATTGTGCAAGAAAACCCAGTTATCCAAAGTAATATTCAACCTGGATTCCACGAGATTTGGGTTTTATTTACAAATGATAACTTTGTATCTTTTATTGATCTAACAGTTCCACCCATTAATCTGAAAACTCCCATGGATGGACTCTCTAGGAGCTGGCTGACTCTTCTAAGGTAATTTCCTGCAATCCTAGGTCAAGACCATATCAAAAGTTTCTTATAATCTAATCTGTCCTGCTTCCAGCTGGAATTGACATAAGTCCATCACCCCTTTATTATCTTCATGACCTGTCTGAAACACAGCCTACAACGCTGATGAATCAACCAATTCCTACCTGAGGTCTGACACTAAATCCACCCAATGACATTCACGTTCCTTCCTTTTCTTCTTCCTTGGAAACAAGCACTGCCTTCTCTTATTTGCCAGCTGCCTCTCTCAGCCACCCCTCATTTTCCCTCATCCACTTATATTAAATCAGTCTTAAGGGTCTAGTTATTTTTCTTTTAATTAATTTTTATTGGAGTATGGTTGCTTTACAATGTTGTGTTAGCCTCCACTGCACAAGAGAAGGAATCATCCATACACATACAGATAATCCCTCCCTTTTGGACTTCCCTCCCATTTAGCTGGGTGTAGTTATTTTTCTACGCACATGTCTACTCTTTCTCCTTCTCTAAATGAATTTAGAATTTCTCTAAAATGAACCGTAAGACTGAAATAGTACTGCCCCCGCAAAACATTGGCAATGGCCGTAGAGCTGAAGTATATGCCAATGATTTTTTTTTGTATTTATAATGTATTGCTACTTGTCCCATAAAACTTCATCACACTTTGCATATGCAAATTCATATGCAAATTTAATAATTATACTTCTGCATCCTCAGTGCAAGTTCTATGAATGATTATGACTCTATGTCATTTCAAGTTTCCTTTAAAAATATTTTCCAGAAATGTTATTATGCATGCTCTTACTAACCGTGCCTACATAAAGCTGGGGAGTGGGGTGGCCAGCTACACGGAACTTTATTACAGAACCATTTCAAAACTATGACTTCTTGGATGGATGGGTCTCAGTCCAATGCCATGTGTCATTCTGGGCCAGCTGAAAGCCATAGCCAGGTACTTCAGCAGGTGTTCTGCTGCCAGTCACCTGGAGATGGCTATAAAATCTCACTTGGAGAGATTTTAAACTTTGTTTAAAATTGGCAGTTTGGTGGGTCAGTCTTGAACAAGCTTGTTGACTGTGTTGCAGAAGACATGTCTCTTCCTAGTTTCATATCCCAGAGAGAATAGCAATGAAATGCAACGTGAAATCCAATGCAGAATTGCCTTAATTTATTTGGTCTGTTTGGCTACAAGCATCTCGACTAGTGTGGTCTGTGAAATCCTACCCTCCAGGGTTTTGGTTGAGTTCGATAATTTTTCTTTTGAAACTCTGCTATTGCTCACCACTCCCTCTCCACTGGCATTTCTGTATTTTTGGACTGTAAGCATTTCCCACCCAGTTCCTCAGATTCTCACTTTTCTGGTGTTGAGGTTACACGTGGGAATTAAATCTGCAGTCGCTATCAATTTACAACTAAATTTCAACTTAAGTCGCTGGGAGCATTTGCACACAGATTCTCATCTAGTTGCATTTTGTCTAGAAAATGGTTAGGCAGAGTTTCAATTTGAGAATTGTCTCGGAAAGAAAAATCTACTAGCAGGGCAACTGTAACAGCATCTCCCCTACTTTAGGAGCAGACAGCCATATCAACATGGGGCTTCTGTCTACCAAATGAAAAAGCAAGAGAATCCAGAAATATGTTCTAGGTCCTTGTTTCTCCACAGACCAGCAGTATCGGCAATGTCTGGGAGCTCGTTAGAAATGCAGAACCTCACTCTAGATCTATTGAATCAGAATCTGCATTTTACCAGATTTTGGTAAAAAAAAAGAAATAGAGCTATCACATGATCCTGCAATCACACTCCTGGGCATATATCTGAAGAAAACCATAATTAGAAAAGATACAGGCACCCCACTGTTCATTGCAGCACTGTTTACAATAGCCAAGACATGGAAGCAACCTAAATGTCCATCAACAGAGGAATGGATAAAGAAGATGTGGTACATACACACAATGGAATATTACTCAGACATAAAAAAGAATGAAATAATGCCATTTGCAGCAACATGGCTGGACCTAGAGATGATCATACTAAGTGAAGTAAGGCAGACAGAGAAAGACAAATATCATATGATATCACTTATATGTGGAATCTAAAAAAAACCGATACAAATGAGCTTATATACAAAACAGAAAACAAAAAAAAGATACAAATGAGCTTATATACAAAACAGAAAACAAAAAAAAAGATACAAATGAGCTTATATATAAAACAGACACAGAAAACAAACTTATGGTTACTAAAAGGGGGGAGGGATAAATTAGGAGTTTGGGATTAACATATACTCACTACTATAAATAAAATAGATAACCAACAAGGACCTACTGTATAGCACGGGGAACTATACTCAATATTTTGTAATAACCTAAGAGAAAAGAATCTGAAAAAGAAAAAATATATATACATATATATATATATACACAGTTTTATATGTATATATAAAACGGAATCATTTTGCTGTACATCTGAAACTAACATGATATTGTAAAACAACTATACTTCAATTAAAAAAAAGAATCTGTATTTTAACAAGGTCCCATTTGACTTGGGTGTACACTGAAGTTTGAGAAAGCCTGTTGTAGACAATTTCCACTATTCTTTTCTAAAAATCTGTGTTCCTACAGATAAGGATTTCAGAAATGCTATCTGAGTGTGTTAATACAAATAAATGTGCAGAAGAGTTCTAGATTGAATGCTCTTACCTGAAATATTAGAAATGGAATTAATAGCAAGTGTCAGTAGTTAGTCTGCTACTACTTTAAACATAAAGAGATTGCCCATGAAATGTGACTGGAAGAAATTAAACACCAAACTACTAATAGGAAAATATTTTGAAACTCTTAATTCATAAAGTCCTTCTCAGAGTGTGTAACCGTGTCTCATCCTCCCTTGAAAATCAGTCAGGACCTAAACAACTCCAAGTCTGATTTTTTGCCAAGAACTGGAGATGTTTATATGAACAATGATTAATGTGTTCGTGAACATATTGCCATGGGAGATAAGTGGGCTTTTGTTTGTGTTCATGAAATTCTGCTCCAGTGTTCTCTTATCAGCTACTGATCACATGCCATGGGCACCAAGCCCCCCTCCTGCGGGATGTGACATTGGGGAATGTTGAACTAAGCCTTGCTGAGATGGGAGACAATCATCTCAGTGACCTTGTCAGCAGCTACAACACCTCAAAGCAGAGTCAGTTTTGAGCAGTTCTGCTTTCTGGCTCCTTCAAAAATTATTACTTTGTGTACATTTGCTATTTGCCCCTTATGGAGAGTAGATCATAAGACTTCTAGTAAGAACACAGTATACATTTCATTTTTGGTGGTCATTTCAATCCACTCTCCATTTCTCTTCAACTTTAATCTTCAAGGTCATTAACTCATACACTTGGCAGAAGGTCCTGTGTCACGGATGGCTGCTTTCTGGCATGGGTTCTGCTATTTTTTTTCCTGTAACAGACTGTGTTTTAAAACTGAACTTTATAAAAGCCATTTCATAGGCAGCTGAGGGTCACCAAAGAAGGATGCTATATGCCATGATCTAGACCAAAAACCATGAAAACTACAAACAGGGAGTTTGACTGATGTTGGCTTCCTCCACCCCAGCACCTCTGTTTGTTTCCTGGGAGTCAAGATCAGTTCCTGATTCTGAATGAGACTCCTTCCCCCAACCACTCCCTTCCCTAGACATCAATGATGTAAGCAAGCATCCTTGCGGCCCTTCCTGCAGGATTACACTCTCCTTTCATCAAGATTCCTGAACAGCCCACTAGCCCTCCTGACATCCACCCACCACTTAATTTTTTTAAAGGACCAGAACTTGGATCATGGGAGAGCTCATCCTCATTCTGGGAATCCATGCCACATTTACAAAGTAACTCTGGAGGTCCCTGGTTGCACTGGATGTGAAAGGTTGAATTTTGCCAGCTCTCAATGAACTTAGATGCTAATGGCAAAGACAAAGACCGAGAGCTATTGACCTAAACCAATCTATAAACCCCTATTTAATGCAAGGAACTTTCAGGGTCAAGCCTACTAACATGACTAAATCACTCTCTCCTGTTTTCCTCTAGCTCTCCCTAGGGTCTTCTCAACTCCTCTGTCAAAGACATGGAGATTTGGGGGCATTTTGCCTTCCCTTTTCAACTAGGTGTACAGATGTACAGATCTGTGGTTAGAGCATAGTTAGGGCAAAGCCAAGAATGCATCTTCAGCCATTTGCTGTGATACAGGCTTTACTTAACTGAGGAGACAGTGCATTGGCTGCATCATCTTGCTATGACTGGAGATGCTGAATGGCACTGAGCTGCAAACTCCAAAGGAGGAATCATTTCAGATTACGAGAAACCCTTGAGGAGCACCAGCTGAAAAGGCTACACTTGCAGACCCAAGTCTCCAGTCTCCTTCGATAAAATCCTCGATGCGTGTCATGGTGCGTGGATTACCATGGTGATGGAGGAGGGAAGGGTGGGCTTACAGGTCGTCCTGGGCACACACCAGAGCTTTCACATACACTGCTCCTAGGATGCCAGGCAGGGTTCACAGTATGAGGTCAAAAACCAGCTTGCAAGTTTCTCTGAGTCAGACCTGTCTCTGTTTATGCCACTTGACGCCTCAAGGGGCCAAGGGCCCCAAAAAACCATGTGTTCAGCAAAGAAGGAGGGTGTTTACAGGGGAGATGGGGAAAGGGCTTCTGGTCATAATAACTTACTACCCAAGAAACACATGCGACACCATGAAATTCGATCATTTAAAAAAGAACGTAAATGGATCTGCCTATGTGCTAGCACTTTCTAAGAGGAGAGGAGAGACTCACCTAAATGCTAATTCAACAAAGGGATCGTGAAAGAGGGTGCATTTTGAATCAGGAAAATTTGGATAAAATTAACAGGAACAAGCACAGGCAGAGAGGGGATGAGGCATGAACCAAAGAGTATATTGTCCATCATGTGTTATCCTGTAAGGTCACTGAACAGTCCCGGACAATTGTTGGGGGGCGGGGAACTGAAATGACCCAGTAATTGGACAGGGCAGGCAGTAAGGGGACTCTGGAATAAATGAACTTTTTGGGAAGCCGGGCCATGACAAGAAGAAAAGGTACAGGGGGGTGGTTACTTGAGGAGGAAGGAAAGGAAGGAAGTGGGGAGGGAACACTGGGAAGTTGGACTCAGCAGAATGACACAGGTGGGAGGAAGGAGTCCTCTGTCTCCGTGGATGTGGGATTAGAGCAATGGATGGACACAGCAAACCAAGAGTGCAGGGGAACGGGAACTCGGGTCTCTGTCCCCAAGGACCCAAGGACCTCTCCCAAGGAAAGTCAGCAACCAGCTCTTCCAAAAGCAGTCAGATACCCACCAACCAAAGGGACACGGTCAGATTCCCAGTGACCCCCTCCCCCAATGATGTGCAAGACCCATCCCCCCGACCCATCACAAACTTCTCCAACGGCACCGTTCTAAGCTTTCACACTCACAAGACCATTCCTGCAAGGTTGATCACTGGTCCACCGAAGGTATACAAACAAATCTATTCTCCAAGTTCGAATCCCTCAGTCTGGCTGACAGCAAACCGTTCTCTGGCTCATTCACTCTGATTTTCAATTCTTTGTAGCTCAGACATTAATATTTGTATCTCCTTTCAGAATCACAGCAGCAATCACCAAAACACGTATTTTGGTACAAATCAAGTCTCTTCCAAGTCACACTCGAATGACAGACCCAAGAAAAGAGAATTATCAGGGCTTTGCTAGGCGAATTAGTGTTTGCCACCCTTGTCTCCCCCTGGGCTGAAGCACAGAGGGGTGTCCCAGCCACAGTCCTCCCGGCCCCTCTCCTCTCTGACACCTGGATGCGCCATATCTTCCAAATCCACCATATTCTCAAATAGGGAGCAAAGGCGCTCCAGGACCCATTGTTCCGTCTATGAAGCAACAGGCAGCCGGCTGGCTGCTCCGACCATCATGTTGAACGAACTCGTGTGGCCACACAGCCCTGACACCAGCTCACAATCCCTGGCTTTTGCAACTCAGAGGCATCCATGAAATTGCTTCAAACAAACAAACAAATAAGCAACCCATGGCCAAATGTTTCACAATAGCTTTGATTTTTGTGAGTATGTATGGAAACTTCTTTAAAACACTCACAAAATCACTGTGATCTTCCTACACGTCCCATGTCCTCCCAAGGGACCATTTACCGGCGGTAAACTCAGGAATGTCTAGAGCTAGCGTGACACATGTACTTTCATTGTCCTTTCTCAGTACACACGGCGGGTTTCTTTAGGGTCAATCTAGTTCACTCCAGACCCTGGGTCTTGTCCACGATCAAATGGCCTGGGTCAGAGGTAACTAAGCACTATCGCCAAGCCTTTCCACTATGCTTCCCAGGAGGAACGGTGGCAGACTATGAGGTTAGAGGACAGAAAATCGCCAGCCTGAAGTCGCAGTACCAGGGCTGTGTCGGGGTGAGAAAAACTCCGAGAAGCATCTTCACCCGGGCTATTTAGCTCACCGGCCCCCCTGTCTTTTTCACTGGGAAGAAACAGCAGCGCCAAGCTTAGTGCCTGGGACCAGTTCCAACTAGGACTTGGGCAGCCTGGACACGTGACAGATGTCCAAGAGCAACAGCTTGGGTCTAAGAAGACGTGACTTAGATCCACGCGTAAAGAGGGAAAAGCCGTCCCACAGCCCTACTCACGATTCCTCAGCTGTGAGGCTGGCATGTGTCATCCAGCTCATGGGGTTGTACATCCCAGTGAGGGGACAGGTGTTTGAGCCATGCTTGCCCAGTGTTACCCCCTCCTTCTCCACCTGGCAACACCTAATCCTCCTCTGGCATATGGTCCTTCCTTTGCAACGCTTCCTTCCCCCTTACAAGGAGGGATGAATTCCTTTCCCTTCCTGTTTCCACAGCTTCTGTCGTTAAGAGGTGTTGCCTCTACTATAAAATCAGTGCTTTAGGTGAAACATCCATATCTGTCTCTCCGGCTCTAGGTACCTAGCCCGTAAGGTTAAATGTATATGTGTGTGAGTCTGTTTCTGGCTCTAGGTGGCTTGACATCTAGAAACATCTAGAGCTTTAGGCTGTGTGCCTGTGGGCTTGTTCTCTGCTGCAGCCCCGTGGCTGGCACTCAGGAGGCTCCACGGGCAACTGTGGAATGAACAGGCCAGCCTTCTGAAGGCAGGAAGCTTTCTAAAGTCTGGTTCATCTTTAGATTCCCAGAATCTAACATCGTGCTTGGGACTAATAGACACCTGATAAATAGTGATTCTTTTCGTGAATGACGTGTAAATTAATAACCTAATTAAATCATCGGGAAAGACATAAAGTAAGACTCAGGTGTAAATATGATTGATTACATGCTTCTGCCCTGAAAGACTGGCTCTCCTGACAGCTGGGAACCAGCCACTAGTGTTAGGGGAATGCCTCCTGCTCTGTGCTGTGCCTTGAGGATGGATAGATTACACTTATGTCCTTCTGTAAACTCGAAACCGGATGGATTCCTTATCGCCAGGCATCCAGGATGCCTTCTTGGTCCATCTGTTTTTGAGAGCAGCTAGTGAAGGGTCTGACCTGCTTATAATCCCGCAGTTCAGGGACTGTTCGTGTGATCTCTGGATGGAACGGTCTGATTCTAGGCGCCAGATCCACAGAGGCAGAATAAGACTGTTTAGAGGTCCGATCCAAGATCAGCTGTCTTTGTGTCTCGTGACGTAGGTCACGGATCTCACAGGACATCCTGGGATGTCTCTCAATAAAGAGATTACACAGGGGTGTTTTCGTACCTGGCCTAGTTGTAATTCTTTGCGTAGCTTCAGGATATACTGAAGTATTTGGGAAAATAAAAGCTGCACCCCCTGCAGACAAAAGGAAAGACAAAACATGTGAAGGTCTTTTGCTGTGGTTGTTGATCTGATCTCAGCAACAGCGCCTCATCTACTTTGCCCCGTGACAACCAAGGGAGGTGGCCTACTAGAACCTGCCATGCCAGACTTTGGGAGAAGGGACTAGCACACGGGTCGGAAACAGATGCTGAAGATGGAAGAGATGTGACTCTCTCTGTGCCCCACTTGGCATAAGGCGTCTTGTGTTTTGATTTTACAGCTTCCTCCTGAAGCCCATCCGTCAGGCTGCCCATCCCCCTGCAAGCTCATTTTATTAAACAATTCTATGGTGGATGTTTTAATTTTCAAATTGTGTAAAACCCATAAAACATTTTACAGAGCCCTTGGAAAGTAGCACCAAAGAAAGATAAATATTTTTCCAAAGAATATATGGATCTTTTAAAAAATTAATCCGTATCTCTGTTCAGATGCACATCTTCCCTTTCTCTCTCTCAATCAATTCTCAAATTGTTAGTGGAAATAATTCTCTTTTCACATGTCAGTCTGTTGGGAATTTGTTGTCCTGCTTTTCAATTGCTTCTTTGTTTAGCAATAGCAAAAATAATGAAGTCAGAGCTTTCCTGACACTTTCATCCTCTGCTAAAAATTTTTTAAATGACTAAGAAATTATCAGAAAGTGTGTGTATCTCCAAGGCATTTCCTAAGGGAGGGGAATTACTTTGTCTAAGGTGCTTGCTATTTCTGGCCACAAGGTCATTAATAGGCTGATTGTGTAACCTACATTGAAAAAGTGTATTATTGACTCAAAGCCATTTTTTTTTTTTTTTTTTTTTTTTTTTTGCGGTACGTGGGCCTCTCACTGCTGTGGCCTCTCCTGCTGTGGAGCACAGGCTCCGGACGCGCAGGCTCAGCGGCCATGGCTCATGGGCCCAGCCGCTCTGCGGCATGTGGGATCTTCCCAGACCGGGGCACAAACCCGCGTCCCCTGCATCGGCAGGCGGACTCTCAACCACTGCGCCACCAGGGAAGCCCCTCAAAGCCATTTTCTTTTTAAATTTCAGATTAAAAGCACAACACTCTGGCTACTGGAGATCAACTAGCAAATCCCTTTGTAATACTCAAGCCTGGACTCACTCACATCATACATTTAAAAATAACATGGCAAGTGTTTGGAAAATAGCTGTATTCCTATGTGAGGGCTGATCATGAATTGGCTGGCAGGCCCATGAGGGGTTACTTAAGTCTTTCCAACACTAGATGGTTTTCTCCCTAGCCTGGTGGTGGCAGAGGGTCCCTGCAGGCTGATAACAGTGGGGTGAGCAGCCTGCGGCCATGCTTCTGTAAGTGTCTCCATCACCAGGGAGGAAATGGGTGTGACCAGGACCACATTCATCCACAGAAAGCCCAGCCTCTACTCTCAGCCTTTACTAGGAGGGGAGGGAGGAGGGTTAGCCAGGAAAAAGCATCACGTTAAACTCTATCAGGCTCAGGCAAAAAATAAAATAAAATAAAATAGATAAATAAATAAAATGTAGAATCAATGGTTAGACACAGAATAGCAGGTATTTAGTTAGTCACTAATTTCAAATCTTCCAAAGTCTTAACACAGTTTCCCTCACAACAAAAGCTCCCCAAAACTAACCGACACTCCCTCCTACTGCCTTTTGCAAATGTACAAAGACTGTGCAAGAAGATTCAAGTCAAGTTGAATGGCCTAAAACTTTACCAAAAAGGGAAAAGTAAAACTCCTGCTTGTCCTAGTAAACATTCTTTTAAGAATAAAAATTTTTAAAGGAAAAAAAGAAGAAAGGAGCATGCTAAGGGCCCCTTTATATGGAACATGCTTTTAGTTTCTACAGTCAGCACAGAGCGTATCTGAGGACTAATAGCAGCAGACTGTAATCCAGCAAATGTGAGCTAAGGCTACGGCTGAAGGCTAATTCTGCACATCTTCTGGTTGAAAGAGATCCTTTGACTGGCAAGGGAAGCGGGGGAGTGTTCAGAGACCAAAGAGTGCCTCCTGCCTTGAGGCTGTGGTACCGCCAACACAGAGCCTCAACCTACCAAGGACCCCTCAACCATCCACCTCTGACTTCTGCCTTCCTGATGCACTGACTGTCCCACGTTCTACCTGGAAAGCATGCAATCTGTTAACAAAACCCTACACTTGTCCTGGGGGGAAGGGGTGGGGCCAGCATTACCTGTGTTTCTAGCATGCATTAACCGTGGAGAGTTTTGTAAGGCTTTATCAACATCATCTGAAGTCAAATGTGGAAGAGGTGCTACAAAACAAAACAAAAAGCAACATCCAAATGAAAAAAGAGAGAGAATTACCTTCCTTGAAAAAAAAAAAAAAAGAAGAAAAAGAAGGAAAACATTCACCCCACTCCCCACCCTGTTATCATGGGCTGCTTGGAAATCTCTCCATGGCCCTGCTACTGGTTAGCATGTTAAAACCTAGATGGGGATCCATACTGAGTTCAGGGAAGAAGTGGTTGGGATGCCAAGCAAAGCATTTACACCAAAGAGTTCACACCACCCACTGTCACACTATCTCTACTATCTCCTTCTGATCATGCTTGACATTTGAAATGTTAAAGCATGCAGCAGACTCTGTGGATTCATGCCTCTCATTGCCAAGACGCCATTCCCATTGTGACAGGCTAAGCCACATCTCAAGATACCAAGTGAAAATGTTCCTCATTGTGTGTTCCAGTGGGATACCAAGGGCAGCTTCGTTTGGCTTTAGGGAAGATAAACTCCACAATTCCCATCAAGTAGGAGCCTTTCCATAATGTTTCTATTTCTATTTGGGCATCATGGAGGTGAAATAATGTGTGACCCTATAAAGCTCTGTTTCCCTGTGGCATGTGATCTTCTTGGTTGGGGGACCCTGGAGGAGGCAGCTGAATGCTAGTTGACTTTGCCGCTTCTGGTAAACGTGCTGACTACTTCTCACTACGCAATCACCTAAGTCATCACTTGTAAGCATTCTCTCAGATACTAACGGGAATCGGGTGAGGGCAGCAAGATGCTGTCGGCAACTGGGCTGAACCCTCGCATCTTACGTGAACAAGGACCTCTCCATAGTGCTCTGTGTGGGAGCGGGGACCGCCTTACTCTCTCTGAGGTAGTGGAGATGCGATAGAAGGATGTCAGCGTTGTAGCTCGGGGTGAGCCTCTGAAAGTCATCTTTGGTCATCTTGCACAGCTCCTTCCCATCAATATTCTGGAACAATAAGATGTCGACGTCCGGAAGGCCATATTCTTTCACTGCCCACTCCAGCCACTGCCGGACATGGTCCGTGCTCCATAGCATAGGATCTGAAAGGGGATGGAAGCGTACTTGGTCAACGCCTGAAGACAAATTTCTGGGGTAGAGCCATATCCCAGGTGGGATCTCCCACCAGCCAGAGCTTTCCAGAGCATCCTCTCCCACTCTTCCAGAAGCACAGCCTCAACAGGCTCAGGGACCAGTCCGAGGAGAATGTCTGAGGAAGACCAACTGACTCACAGTCAGAGACCACTGTCTTTAAAGTGAATTGTTCTGGAAGTTTAGGATTATTCACACCACCTGCCCTTTTGTTGCTCATATAATCTAAAGTTTCCTGTAGGGATGGGATTTTCTTTTTATTAGTTTCTTTTCATTTTTATTTATTCATTTATTCATATAAAAATATGTGTATGTGTGTATATATATATGAATCACTTTGCTGTATACCTGAAACTAACACAACATTGTAAATCAACTATACTTCAATTTTTAAAAAATGGGAAAAAATGAATACAAATAAATGAAAACTTTTTTCCTCAGAAAACTACTGCTATCTTTATATGAAATAAGAGCAACACATATCAGGAAGATGTTAATTACAGATTACCAAAAAAAAAAAATTTCCATACGGTATTTGTCTGAAATACTGAAAAATACGGACCACAGAATTGAAGATGATGTGTAGGTCAACCAGAACCCTAGCACTTCCCAGGAGTTAGTGTTTCTAAGAGAGAGCCGTCAGTTACACGCTTTTCCTGCAGAGAACTTGGTTTTGCAACTAACTCACACCTGCAGGAGGCAAGCTGGCTGGGGGGCTTTCACATTCCACAGCTGGGGTACAAACGCCCCACAGGATGCAGGCAGTGTCATCACGCTCTGCTGCCACATATGGGAGGGGACCCCTGTATGACCAGGAGAGCAAGTCTCTGGGGGAAAAGGAGCAGATGATCCCCAACGGAAACACAAGTTGGGACCACCTCACACACAAACAGCCTGGGTGGAGGGGTGCCCAGGGTGCCTCGCCAGCAGACGGGTCTCCTCCCTGGGGTCCCTGAGCACAGAGAGACACCTGGGCAAAGGACTAGGAGCCCAGAGTCCTGATCCCAGGGTCTCTCGACGCTGCAGCCTCCAGAGGCTGCTTCTCCTGTGTCTGTTTCCAGTGTGAAATGAAAACCTTGGTCTGGGTCCTCTGGACAGGCTCGAAGAGGGCAGGCGTGCCACGATACTCAGATCATCATGAGTGAAAATATCTGCTGTGGGAATACATCACCCTTTGGAACTGCTTTTTAGCTAATAGTTTTAGAAGTTTGTCTGGTCTTACTAATGTTTCAGGCTGCTCAAGAATGGACATGCGACGTGCTGTTGGGATACATTTTCGGTTTCCAGAGTCAGTGGAAGTAACAGTGAGAAAGAGCCAGACAGTCACGGTCACCAGAATTCTCCTCCCTTTCTCCCTCCCTCCCATCCTTCCTTCTTTCCTTTCTTTTTCTTTCTTACCCTCTTTCTGCCTCCACCTCCCTCCCTTCTTTTGTTCATTCCCTACTTTTTCACATCTTTTTTAATAGAAAGAAATTCTTTCAACCCCAATAGAATCCATCCCTAACCCATTCCCCTCCTGGACACTCCAGGAGGAACCACTATCCTGAAATGATACATGCATCATCCCTATACATATCTGAATACTTTTACCATATCCACTGTATATATATTATTGTGTGCCTTTAAGCTAACGTAAAGGGTATCTGATTTGCTTTTGGTGTTCGGCGCTGTATTTTCAAGATGTGTCCAAGTCAATCCATGGATGTATATTTCATCAGTTAAGCCACTCTCGGATATCCCCAGCCCCGCACAAATATACCCAACTTACTTATCAATGAAGACCCCTGTGTCTCCCTCCCCACCCACATGTGAAGCCATCTGCATTGGTCCACAGCCTGGGTTCCACATTAGAATCATGGGGAGATAAAAAACTGCTGATGCCTGGTCTCACCCACAAAGATTCTGAGTTAATTCTGCTGGAGGGCAGCCTGGGCGTCAGGGTTGTTAAAAGTTGCCCAGGTAATTCTAAAGTGGTTCAGACCATCTACCCTGGGGCTTCACCACTCAGACTGTGGTCGTGGGATCTAGCAGCCTTGGCATTCCTTGGAACCTAATGAGAAATGCAGAATCCCAGGTGCTGCCACAGGCCTGCTGAATCAGAGTCTATATTTTCATAGGATTCTCAGCTGATCTGTGTGCACGTTAAGCTTGAGAAAGTGCTGGCCTAGGTGAGTACCTAGATGTAGAATTGCTGGTCATAGGGCCGATGTGTAGAAGCTATAAACTAAGAACTCTGGTTCTGCTACAAAGCGCAGAACATCTATAAAAGCTCAAATGGCAGTGTTGACAGAAAGCTGTGCATATTCCTTTGTAATCCAAACACATGGAAACATTTTGTTAGCCTGTGAAAACCGAATGTGTATCGGGAATGTTAACTCTGTCCAAGTCACTGAAGTTCAGATGGCTCTTTGCCATTGGGTCAGCATTCTGCTTTCAGGGATAAAATGTTCTAAACTCCAGAATGTTTCCATAGAAAGTCCTTTTTTTCCTTTTTCTCATGGTATGTCATGACCCCTCATTATTCAGGAACAGATCATATACTGGTCTTAGGATGCCCTGAATTCAAGTCCTCTTTCCTTGGTTCTATGCAGAGGACAGTTAAACGGCCCTCTCGGAGAGAAGACCCTCCCTTCCACAGGGGTCCCCAAGCCATTTCCTATAAATTCCACCACTAGGTATTAGCCAAACTCTTCTTTTTGTTTTGTTTTGCCTTTAACAAACTGGAAGGACTATGTTTTGGTATAACTACTTCTTAGAAATCAGTTCATTCTAGGAAGGCATTTTCTTCTCCTAATGGTGGAAACAGATATTCTAAAAATGATACATAAACATCTTCCTGAAAGTTCCTGGGTTCATGTTAAAATGGTCAAATGACGCCTTAGGAAGATAGCCCAAAAAAGAAGTCCGATTTCTCCAGCATCCCTTGGTGTGCCTGTTAATTGGTTTCCCTAGGTAAGCCCAAGGCTGTAATGGCTTATTCAATTTTCGTTTAAGGGAATCACATGTAAGACCCCAGAGACCAATTCCTCCTTGACCTGCCCTGTTATAATCCCTAAATTCTCACTTTGGATTGGTCAAATGGCCATTCTCTTGTACTGCTGGCGTGAGCGTAAATTGCTACAACCTTTCCAATGAACATTTCTGTAATACATTTCAAATGCCTTTTAAAAAACTGTGTGTATAGCCTCTAAACTAAAAATTCCACTTCTAGAAATTTATCCTTAGGAAATCATAGAGGAAGTGCGCAATGATTTATTTTCAAGGATATTCTTTGTAGTGTTGTTTATAATAGCAAAACACTGGAAACACCCTAAATGTCCCACAGAAAGAGAACTAGTTAAGTTGTTGTACATTTAGGAACAGTCCTGTGATATTTAGAAACTAAAAATTACACTGCTGAATGTAGTTATTGATATGAAAACTGTTCAAAATAGATTAAATTTAAACGTTTGAAACATTATGGTAGAATAATTATATTTTGCAAAGAAATATAAACATATCCACGGAAAGAATTCTGGAGAGATATGCAGTAAAATGGCAACTATTGTCTCTGAAAAAAAGGCAGTAGAGATTTAAAAGTTTTCTTTTCACTAAACTTTATCGTCTCTCTTTCCTACAATACACATATAATACTTGGGTTAAAAAGTTATTTATAAAAAAAGTATTCTCTATGTTTCAAAATCAAAACAAGGTTTTATAAAGGATTATATATATAATATATATATATATTTGTTGAAGTGTTTTTATAAAACTTTCAAGAGTATAATATTTTAATGTTACTTTCTTATACAGTTTGTTAATGGAAATTCCTTCATTTGAAAAGAATACAATTATACAAAGTCAGGTTACTCCTGTATCCTTTTGGAATTTGATCTCTGCCCTATACATTTATAAGCAAAGAATATTAAACACAAAATATGGCCACTTGATAGAGTAAATGAGATGTTCCTTTCCAACCTGTCCACGGGGCGCCATTACCCTGGACCTACCCTACAGGTGCAAAGAGAACAGTCTGCAAGGGGCAAGTCCAAACCCTTCAGCCTAAAGCACGTGACTCTTAGGTTTCGGGGCCCACCGTCTTCATAGGTATCATCCCCAGGCCTTCCCCAACCCCTTCATCCTACACACATCCAGCTGCCATCTCCTGAACCCACACCCCCTGCCTGCGCCCACACACCACCCACTGCTTGAGGACTTGCCCCTGCTTGCATCCTCACCTACACTCACTACCCGCTTTGGGTGTCTGTCCTCTACGCTCTTGAGGTATAAGCACTTATCGTGAATCTCTGGGCAGGGAACTGATAACAAGACAGGAGGCCCTGTCCCTGCCCTGATGGCAGAGCCCACCCTGGGCTCCCCACAAACTCCCTGGGCCAGGCATGGATGGTGCCACTGTAGACAGTGTTGTTTAGGGTTCAGGTCAGTGTGTGGGGTCCCAGCTCACTCCTCAACTCCACAGAGCGCCCAGTAGAAGCTTCCAGGTCTCCTCCATGGCCCATGCCAGGTCAGCAAAGTTTTCTTGCTTCTGGCCCACCCCCCATAACAGAAGGGAGCTCACGCGGTCCCACAAGATTCAAGAGGCTTTATGTCTTTCCTCAACTGTGCATGTGAAGGCGAAAGGGGAGAGGCAACAGAATGAGCTCCAACCAAGGGTCAACTTTGCCTCCGTTCAGGGGTGGCATCCCACACCCTCTGCCCCAGGTAGTGATGCAGCTCAGAACCTGCCACCTAACCTCACGACCAAGCCTGGAGTTTTGTGGGTTTTCGTTCATTTTATTATTTTTTTTAATTGAAGTATAGTTGATTTACAATGTTGTGTTAATTTCTGCTGTACAACACAGTGATTCAGTTATACATATATATACATTCTTTTTCATATTCTTTTCCTTTATGGTTTGTCACGGGACATTGAATACAGTTCCCTGTGCTATACAGTAGGACCTTACTGGTTATCTATTTTATATACACTAGTTTGCATCTGCTAATCCCAAACTCCTAATACATCCTTCCCCTATCTCCCTCCCCCTTGGCAACCGCAAGTCTGTTCTCCATGTCCGTGAGTCTGTTTCTTTTTCGCAGATAAGTTCATTTATGTCCTATTTTAGATCCCACGTATAAGGGATATCATATGGTATTTGTCTTTCTCTTTCTGACTTACTTCACTTCATATGATAATCTCTAGTTGCATCCATGTTGCTGCAAATGGCATTATTTCATTTCTTTTTATGGCTGAGTAATATTCCATTGTATATATGTACCACATCTTCTTTATCCATTCATCTGTTGATGGACATTTATAAAACAATGTGTAGACTCCAAGGACCCATAGGATAACAACTAAGCTGAATTCAACTGAGTTATGGAGCATTTACAATATACACAAGTACTTCAGGGATTCAGAACTGGCCAAGACAAAGATGCTGAGAATCTACCGAGGTAGGCAGCCATGAAGACAACCCACAGAGCAGAATGAAATCTGTGTTATCCAAGCAGGGCAGGAGTACAGAGAAGTAGCAACTGATCCCAACAAGGAAAAAAGGGAAAGGCTTCACCAGAAGGGTTTGGCTTGAGCCTGCATTAACGAAAAGGATTTTGACAGAAGCAGGTGACAAGAGCAGAGAAGACCTTTAGTTTAGGGGAACAGCTGGAGCCCAGCTTCACACCCACAGAGGCATGAAATATCTGATGGCTTTGAGGGACATGTGAGAAGTTTGGTGTGGCTGGAGTGGAGGGTTTAAGAGGGAGCACAGAGACATAGGAGGATGGAAATGAAAGTTGGAGACACATCAAGGAGAGCCCTGAGGATCTTGCTAAGAAGGCTAGACTTTATGATCTAGGAATTTCAGAGTCATTGAAAATGTCTGAGGAATCAAAGAATGTCTTAAGTTACATCAAGCACAGCAAAGTTGGGGATCAAGTAAAAGGCTTTATTGGGAGCCAGAATACCCATTTTGGGCTCTGATTCAACCGTTCTTTAGATATAAAAGTTAACCTCTCTAGAATTTGTTTTCTTTTTTCTGTGGGTAATTAAGTGAAATGTTAGGGGAAGAGAAAAGTAAATGAGATAACGTATGTGAAAGCACTTTGCCAACAATAACACATTACAGAGCAATAATGCATCCACGCACTGGATTTTGCATTGCAAACTCTGCTAAAATGAAATAAACAATCTATTATCACAGGGTCAGCCTCTTCCTCTAAACACAAAAGTCTGATTTATCACTTTAAGAAGTTTTCAGAGGTGCTTCTGTGAGATGAACCAAGAGCCACTACAGATAAGTTGTTTTGTTTTTAGCCCTCCGGTCCAATTGTTTTGAAAACATCTGTGTCATCACTCCACATTTCGTGGACATCAAAATGGTAAACCCCCATGGTACAGGGTAAAAGAAAAAGGAAGCCATCTCTCTCTCTGCAGTTTCTTATTTGTATCTTAGATTACATAGTTAATATCCAAAGGTTTTACAAATGCTATTTCAGTAAACTGGGATTAAAACAATAAATAAAAGCAAAGCAGAATTGCACCGTTTAGGGTTTGGGTGGGGAAGCGGGAGGAAGAGGGACAAGCAGTGGGTGGGATTAGGGTTGAACATTTTTTTTACATTTCCCTGAAACTGGATTCTGCCCTAGTAGAGTTCCACTGCTGCCAGGAAAATATTAAGTAGATATTTAAATTAAGCAAAAGGATATTGCATTGCTGAAGACATACTGTGCCTTCTTGAAACCAAATACCTCATGTAGGCAAACATCCTGTTTCAGAGACCCCCAGCCCCACCCCAGAGGAATGAATAAAAGCAAGATTAAGTAAGAACCAAATTGGTGATAATATAAGCTCTGAGTGTCATTTTTCTTGAACAATATCAATGTAAAATACTGGCCTCCAGAAAGAAAAATCACCCTTGGTAATGAAAAAATACCAACAAAAATAAAATGTACTTCTGAATCATATCAAAATCCTATGAGGTCTTTGTTTATAAAACCAGACCTTGGTGAGCCTGCCAGTCTGCTGTCCCACACACTCAGAAGCCTGCAAAAATAAGATTTAGCATGTTGCCTCCTCATCGGAACAGACTTTACATTTATAAAGAAGCTTAATAAAGAGAACTAGCTCACATTTGAGCTTCACTCCACAAGAAACTGAAATCTGAGCTCAAGTAAAGAGCCTACATCAAGGTTACTTCTGAACCGTTTCATTTCCATACTATGAATGGGGCTCAGTTATTGTTTTGATAATTACTGATTTCTAATTTTATGGCACTTTGGCCAGTGAAGGAGGTATAAGACACTGATTTTTTGAATACTGGTTATTACTCCTTTGGTGGCCAATTTCTGCAAATTGACCATGCTTAAAAAGAAGGCTTATCTTCTAACTGTTGAGTGCAGGTTTCCATGAATAACCACTAGATCAAAATTAGTAATGCATATATAATTTTCATGTCATTGATCTATCAAAGACTGAGAAAGGCAAATTTAAATCTCTCACTAAGGGGGATGTGTCTATTTCTCTGTACAGTTCTTTATGTATTTTGAGGCTATGTTATTAGGTATATTCAACTTTATCATTGTTCTATATTCTTCATAAATGTAAACTGTTTTTATTACATGATAACCCTCAATTTTCTCCTGTAATGTTTTCTGCTTTCTGTTTCCATTCTTGTCAGCTTTATTTTGACTGAAATTTAACTACTATATCTTATCCCATCTATTTGCTGTCATTCCTTCTCTGTGTTAGATGTTTGTGTAAATAGTATATACAAAACTAACTTTAGAATATTTTTTTAAAAATCTACTTCATCACTTTCTGTCTTTAATAGCAAGTTTGGTCTACTTAACATTTATTGTTACTGATATATCTGATTTCTACCACTTTATGCTTTCTATTATTATTATTATTTTTTATTTTATTTTTTTTTTGCGGTACATGGGCCTCTCACTGCTGTGGCCTCTCCCGTTGCGGAGCACAGGCTCTGGACGCGCAGGCTCAGCGGCTACGGCTCACGGGCCCAGCCGCTCCGTGGCATGTGGGATCTTCCCGGACCGGGGCACGAACCCGTGTCCCCTGCATCGGCAGGCGGACTCTCAACCACTATGCCACCAGGGAAGCCCTATGCTTTCTATTATTGCTATGGCTGTTCTTTATTTCTCCTTTCCAAATACCTGATTGGATTGATCTATTTTTCTTTGTTCCTTTTTTGTTTCTCTGCTTGTTAATCTTTAAACAAAATCTAAAGTTAATCACCAAGTGTCCTTCTCCCAAAGAATGGAAGGAATTTAGGAACCCTCAACACCAGTCATTCATCCTTATAAGATAATGTTGGCCAATATTTTTTTTCCACCTTATTAGAGTCTGTGGCAGGAAATAAAAGAAAGGTTAAGAGCCCAGAAGATAACTAGAGTTTTGTCAGTTTCTCCCAGCTCACTGGAGATTTTCTTCTACTGCCCTCTGTGCCCTGTTTTGTTGTTGAGAACTCTGCTGTCCTCATAACTGTCATTATTTTCAGATAGTTTGTCTTTTTTCTTTAGTACTGGCTCTAGAGTACTTTGTCTTTGGTGTTCTTCAGTCTTACCATCATGTAATTAGAGAAGATGAATTCTTATTTATCCTTCTCTGACTGGTGTTTCATGTATTTGGAGAATGGTTTTGTCCATCAATTTTGGGAAAGTCTTAGCTTTTATCTCTTCCAATATTTCATCTCTTCCATTCTCTTTATTTTCTCTTGCTGGAACTTCTATTAGATCTACATAAGACATTACTATGAGTCCTTCCCAACTGTTGACTTTTTTTCGCATTTTCCACCCCTTTGTCATGTGCTGCACTCTGAAAACAATCTCAAGTCTCCCTTCTCTAATTCACTCTTTGATTTTTTCAAATCAACTGTTTAATCCATCTGCTGAGTTTTTGGTATTTTTTGACGCTGAATTTTGAATACTGTTTTGTGTTTCTAGGAATTCTATTGTTTCTTCCTCAAGATTATCTATTCTTGTCCATAATATCTTCTTCCTCTCTTTTTTGGTTCCTTCTTTTATGTATCTAGTCACTTTTAAATCTATTCACTTTATATTCTCTATCCTACTTCAATTATCTAATATTCTTGAGGGTTTAATCATGTTGTCTGTTGTTTCTGCTGAATCTTGGTCTTGGTAGATTGTTTCTTCCTGTTTTCATAACTTGGGGTTGCAGAATCATTTTCTGCGGGTCTTTGTAGGAATTCTGTAAAGCCTGGATTGAAGGCAAGCTTCTCCAGGAAGATTTTGTACTTACTTCCGCCAGGTGCCCAAGGGTATCATTAGCTCATAACTACTTTTCAATGGTTAATTTCTGACTCAGGATCGTTGGACCACACAGTTGTGTGCATGTGTGTATAGGGTAAGGGGAAGGATCAGGTCCAACTCCTGCTTTGTGCAGGACCAAGATCTCATTTCCTGCCCCTAATTAACCTTTAAACCCCAAATCTCTGTATTATAGACATTGGAACCCCACCCCCATTCATGCCACCTAAGACAACCAGGTGACAACATGAGAATGGGCTGCCCTGTTCTCAGTTCCCCCCTTTTTTTTAGTCCCTAAGAAATTCACTGACTTTCTTCTCAGTTCAGCTATGCATTTAAAAGGACGTTAGATTCTATGCATGATTTCCAGGAGCTCCACAAGAGATCCTTTTAAGTTCAATATTTTACTAGAACCAAGAGTCTTCTCTGCATATTTTTTACCCATTTACTTTAAAACTTTTCCATTTTCAATGCAGCTGTCAACCTAGCTCACACTATGCTCCACTTCATTCATTAATCAATTGTCAAAAGTTAATTGTACATATGAATTGTTCAATACCCTACAGCACAAAAACTGTAACAAAAAAAAAAGTGTCTACTTTAAACTCTCTGAGAATCAACAATTCCATTATGTATTTTATTCAAAACATACATGACTACATTACTTTTGCTGGGCCCTAAAGATACCTTTGAAATTCTGACATGCCAAAATATTTCAGTGGATGGAGACATTCTTAACTCCTCTTGAGTGGATTATCTAGTTTGGGGATTTTGTTTTTCTTTATTTGTTCCCCCATTACTTCCCCTTAGTTATTGCGTGACCACGCTGCTTATGCTCATCATGTTTTAGAAATAGAGTGACTTGTTCCATTTCAAGGTCTCTCCCTGCTTGGGATTTCTTTCTTTGCCCCTCTTTAAACGTTGGTGTCCCTGAAGTTTTGTCCTCGGTCTTCCACTCTCCTCACTTCATAGATATCCCTGGGCGTCTAGGCTCTCATGTTCCAACTACAATACGCATGCTGTATTGGTTTCCAAGGGTTGCCATTAACAGAGGACCACACACTAAGTGGCTTAAGACAACAGGAATGTGGTCCCTCATAGTCCCGGAGGCTAGAAGTCTGAAATCAAGCTGTCAGGAGGGCTGTGCTCCCTCTGGGACTCTGGATAAAATTCTTCCTTTCCTCTTCCATATTCTGGTGGTGGCTGGCAATCCTCAGTGCTCCTTAGCTTGCAGCTGCCTCCTTCCAATCTCTGCCTCCATCTTTACATGGCCTTCTCCCTGTGTCTTCACATCATCTTCCCTCCATGGATGTCTGGGTCCAAATGTCCCCTTTTGATAAGGACACCAGTCGTTTTATTAGGCCCACCCTTGTGACCTCATCTTGACTGGATCAAATCTGAAAATACTCTATTTCCAAATCAGGTCACATTCCAAGGCACCAGAAATTAGGACGTCGACCTATTTTTTTGTGGCGTAACAATTCAACCCGTAATACATGCTTATCCCTTGAGTCTAGGGCTTTCTCCCAAACGCCTGACCGAATATGAAGAGAAGAGCTGCAATTTTTGGAGGTATCACTATAACCCAAGCAGTGTTTATGCACTTCACACATATGTCTTATTTAAGCCATACAGCACCATATGAGGTAGGCATCACTATCATCCTTATTTTAGTGGCAAAAAAACTAAGGATCAGCAAGATTAAATGACTTCCCAGAGCTAGAAAATGGCACAGTTTAGAACTCACGTGCAGTGACCCATGATAAAGAATTTTAACCCTATGCTCTACATGGGCCCACTGAACTGCCTTGTGTGTATCCCGTGGGCATCTTAAGTACAGGATGAACCAAACCAGAATCATCTACCTTCATTTTTTTTTCTACATTTACTAACATCCACCCAGCCATTCTTGCCAAATCAAAGTTATTTTCAATGCGATTCTTCTCTTGGTTTTCAGGAAAAACAGAGAAATCATTATCATCATGGAAATGTAAAGGTTAAGGGCTGAGCAACAGACGATCTTGAACATCTCCTTTATCCCTTGACTTATTACTTCCATCTCCTTTGAAAAGGCCATTTCAGAATCTACAACAATTTAACAAATTTATTCCATCATTCTATTACCTTGTGTTCTTCCTGGACATTTTTGATCATGTAGGATAGGAATAAGATCTCAGACTATGGATTCAGACAGAACTGGGTTAGAATTCTGGCTCTCCACATCATTGGCTAGGCCATCTTGGGCTACTATCTTATTTTCCCTAGTTTTAGTTTCTTTATCTGTAAAGTGAGAATAATAAATAGTCCCTAGACCATGGGATAGTTGTGGGATTTAAGTGAGATGATCCCTTTTTAATAAAGAACATGGCCAACTGCCTGACAACAGTGTGCACTCAACAGATGGTGACTGTTGCTATTTCTGTCTTTATCATTTCAGTCACACGTATAACCCAATGGCAGTTTCCTCAATTCAGCTCATAGTTTAAAAATATAATTAGTTTTGACTTTAGGATTTAAGGTTTAGTTGGTTTGGTTGTTTAGTTGCTTGACTTAGCATAAAAAATTGTAAGCAGAAGCTTATAGAAACACATTCCATAATGCAGACATAATGGGAGAGATCTTTGGAAGTGTTTAGAGGCATGACAAAGTAAAATAAAGAAATGTATAGTTTATAGAAAACAAATGTGTGGTTACCAAAGGGGAAAGGGAGGGAGGGGTACAAATTAGGGGTGTGGGATTAACAGATACAAACTTTTATGTATAAAACAGATAAGCAACAAGGATAGACTGTATAGCTCAGGGACTAATACCCATTATCTTATAATAACCTATCTTGGAGTATAATCTGCAAAAATACTGAATCACTGTGTTATACACCTGAAACTAACACAATATTGTAAATCAACTATACTTCCATTTAAAAAAAAAAAAAAGAAATGTGTAGCTTTACCAACAAGTTCTTTAAGTATAAATGAGCACAGGCCCGGGAATTGGCTCTGGTCTCACCCATCTCCGCGTGTGTCCTCGGAAAAGTTGTTTCACCTCCCTAGGGCTCGATTTTCTCATGTTTTAAGAGTTTTATGATAGTTAATTGTATGTTTCCACTTGACTAGATCATGGGATGCCTAGATATTTAGTTAAACATTATTTCTGGGTGTGTCCGTGAGGGTGTTTCCAGAAGATACCAGCATTTGAATTGTGAGACTGAGTAAAGCACAGAGAGGGAGAGGCGGACAGAGAGAGAGAAAGATTGGTTCTGCTTCTGTGAAGAACCCTAATACAAAGCTGAACGAAGATCAAGAATCTTGTACATCCACCTCCTATGATTCTGTGATTCCCACTACCTAAAGCTGGATTCCCATTCACTCGAATAAATGCATGTTTACTGACTTCTGCACACGGGCCACGAGCTTGCTGCTTTGTCTGGTGGTGAAGAATATGCAAAAGGCATCATCACCAACTCACGATGCTCACAATCTAATAGAACAGACAGGCTTATAAATAACTAACTCTCATAAGATTACATCGTAGTAATATGTTGGTCATCTGGGCTTGGTTGGAGAGTGTATTCTTCTATTGCTTGTTATTCGTCTGCTTTCAAGCCCAGCTTGGAGAGGTCCTACGTAGAAAGGACCGTGTGCAGGTGATGAGAGACTTCTGCCACTCTGAAAACTCAAAATCCTGACTTTCTAAGAAACCAGCCAGCAAAGACTCACCCTGGGCATATGCTCTCTGTCTGCACCGAGCTGTTCGCTAATGTAACTCACTCTTTCCATGGAGGACGTCACAAGAAGCAGGCTGGCACTACATGGTACTGCCACTGTGGCAGGATGGTGGTCACGACTGTAGCCTCAGTGAAGCCCGAACATAAAGTCCAGGGATCCTGCTTTTAGGATTCTGCACCAATAAAAACATTGCCTTCCCTGTGAAACTTTTTTGAAAACAGGCATTAATTCCCCAAATGGCTCTTTTTACGTTGGCCACCAGGAAGCTCACAGCCATACTGGAAGCTTAGCTACAGCATCCTGGCCAAGCTTGTGGCCCAAATGGCTGCATTCCTCCTTCGTGTGACCTTGGTTTTCCATTAATATTTGTAATTGCCTTAGTACTGATCTCTAATTTCTAACTGATCAGTAGCTTGGTTCACAGGATTATCAGTAGTTTAGTTCACAAGGCATCTCAAATCCTTCATGGAATTAAATGCTATGTCCAGTATACAGATGCATTATAGAATACAGTAGAAAACCAAATAAAGTGTGGCGATGAAAGAATGGGTAAGACGTTGGCAGAGAAGCAATGAAGGTGCCAGCAGATCAAGGATGGCTTCCTAGACAGGGTGGATTTCAAAGATGCCTTGAAAAGTGAGAAGGCCTTGTTAGCAGAGAGAGGAAGGGCATTCCATCAGAGGGAACAGCATGCGCGAGGACACTTGTGACAACGCAGCACAGGAGTAGAATGATGTGATTGGAGGGCAGGACAGGGTGGAGGCTGCAAAGGGATTTAGAAGTCTTGTCATCAGGGAACAAAGGAAGCTTTTCTTTACTAGTCATGTTTATAGTCATCTTGTTCCTCAGCTATTTTGAAACATTTGTCTGAATCACTTACTTGAGCTCTTAATCATACTCTCTGCTGTCACAAATTACTTAACTTCATGTGGCTGGGTCTTATCTGCTTCTCACAGGCTTTGGTCATTTCCTCTGTGACTGGTGTGAGAGTAGCAAGTACTCAGTAAATACCTCACGCATTGAGTAGAAGTTACCCAGCAGGGAGGGCCTGAGGAAGACGCAATACAAGAAGTTCTAGCCATGTGTGTTTGGGGGCCAGGAACAGGGGGTTTTAAATCACATAAGAGCTTTTATTCTTGGTGACTAGCATATTCTAAGTGCTCAGTAAATGAATGAATGAATGGATGGATGGATGGATGGATGGATGAATGAATGAATGGATGAATGCAGACAGGGAGCCAGTTAAAAGATGAATGTGGCAACTTTTTGTCTCTGAGACTTCTGACTCCCATGAGCATTTGTGCTCCAAGTGGATATTTAGAAAATAAAAATAGAAGTGTTTGGGCTTCCTTGGTGGCGCAGTGGTTGAGAGTCCGCCTGCCGATGCAGGAGACACGGGTTCGTGCCCCGGTCCAGGAAGATCCCATGTGCCGCGGAGCGGCTGGGCCCATGAGCCATGGCCGCTGAGCCTGCGCGTCCGGAGCCTGTGCTCCGCACGGGAGACACCACAACAGTGAGAGGCCCGCGTACCGCAAAAAAAGAAAAAAAAATTGAAGTGGTTGAAAAGCCCCATGCCTTAGCACCCATTTTAGGGAATAAAAATAAAGAAAAAGAAAAATCTTCTCAAAATGATGTAAGCTGCTGAAACCAGAGGCTCTGTTGCATTTTGGTCAGCATTCTGCAACTCTGAAGAAAAGTGGATGAAGATCGTGCCTTCCTTTTTGCCAGCTCTGTCAGTTAGCACATCGCTGAGCATATGGTCAAGGCCAAAAAAATAACAGTGATTGCCGGAGGCCACCCGGCGCACGGAGGGAGAGCATCCCTGCTGCAGAGGCTTCATCAGACATCACAAAACTTACGTTCTCTAGAACATAGTAGCTCCACTGTACAATGGGGACCCATGCTTTCTAAACGTCGATCTGTGTTCACAGCCTTGGTGAAGAAGAATTGGAAATACCACCTGGAAGTCAGATTCCCGGGTTGTCCCCGAGTTGTCTCGGCTGCTGATGGGAACACAGTAAAATGTATAAGGCTGAGTACTGCGCTTGATCTGATCTGTCTGAATGGAGCTCAGCGCTGCCACAAATGAATGGAGCTGCGGGGCTTCTTCCTCAGCTCTCACACTGTGTTTTGTGCCTTAAATGGCCCTGTATTTCCCTGTGAGTGCCTTGATGCAGGACCTTTACAAATTTATTGTGCCAACCAATGACAGCCCCCAAAACACATCTGAAGGGAAAAGCTTTAGGACAATTCTTTCTTTTGCCAACTTCCTTTTCTAAATGATGCCTTTATTTCAAATAATGAAGGTGTATGAAAGCAAAATGTATTTAGTGTCTTCTATCTAGCTTAGAGCACCTCAAACCTTATAATTCATGAAAATCACACAGGAATGTGTTAACAATGTAGAATCCTCAACCCCAAACCAGGATTCATAAAATTTAGAGGTGGGCATTTTTAAATCCTAAGTCTCCCAGGGAACCCTGATGCAAGTGGTTCTGATCATACTTGGGAGAAACATTTCCCAGTCAGCCTCCAAATTTAGCTGAGCCAACAAAGAGCCATTTAACTGGGTCCCATGTCTAGGGCCCCTCTTATTAAGACTGATTTCACTGAATGATACTTTGATCTACAACTGTGAATATAAGAAACAGCCCAACCCCCTGAGATGTAGACCTAGATATACAGATATTCACACCAAATAGATAGATAGATAGACAGACAGGTATGATACATAGATATAAATGATAGAGACAGATAAATGATAAGATAGATATAGATAAATGATAGATATACAGATGATAGAAGAATAGATGATTGATGGATGATGAAAGAGAAAGAAAGAAAGGAAGGAAGAAAGAAAGAAGGAAGGAAGGAAAAAAGGAAGAAAAGAAGGAAGGGAGGAAGAGAGAGAAAGGAAGGAAGAACAGGTGTGATGTATTGTCTAACCACTACATTTTGAGGGGGAGGGGCACCATCACCAACCTTGCCAGGATGACAGGTGTAAGCCAGGGTTTCCCAGAATGTCTGGCAGCTCTACTGATTATTTTTCTTGTGACTTCCCTGTTACCCTCCTACAATAAACCAAGGAGCACATTTTTCTCTAGACTCAGAATTAATAGCTGGGCCGTCTTTCCCACATTTGTTTTCTTTTTATTCTAGGGACACTGAGGCATGTATTGATTGAGGCACCTTCACACAGCCTGCTGACACCTTGGACCCAAAGAACACCCACTTTCTGCAACTGTGCAGGATTTAAAAGTCTGCGTTAAAAATATATACACATATACACAAACATACAAACCCCCCTCCTGGTTTCACCGTCTGTTAAGTTCTTACTTTATCCCATGTTCTCTATCTGTTTACTCTGAAAATGGATTCTGTCTTGTTCCTTTATTTATATTTGTGTGAGCTTTCTTAAATCCATTTTGAAACAAGGAGAGAATGTAAATATATCCAATGAAGGTATATATTTATTCATTAGGGTTATTTATGAGTTTCTTTAAAGCTCTTGAGTTAATTAAAGACAGTGAGTCTCAAAACCAGGAACTTTGAGAAGTGAGGAATTCAGGTACAAGAGCCCAATGTGAACACAGACAATACCCCAAGTTCTGCTTTTTCTTCTCACTAACACACCAATCTTCAGGCCAGTGTGTATCAGGACCATTTTTAGGTCTAGGACATGAATGTCAGTATGCAGGTTGATGGTGCAAGTGCTTTAGAGTAAGTAATAGGTTCTTTTTGGCTATCTTTTTGATTTGCACCTATGAGTGTCAATCAATGTGTTTAAGTAGTAGGAACTATATGAACCAGTCAGAACCAGGTTTGGAGAATTCTACCTAAGTCTGTGGAGTTCTCTACACCCAAAATGTGCCCAAGTGAGTGCCTGGATCCCAGAGCTGGGGCCTAAGGTACAGAGGCAGCAGCTGACAGAGTGGTCCCCACGTCCGCCATCTCTACACTGGGGAATTTTCTGGATTGTGCAACGCAGCTCTGTGTGTGTGTGTTCATCTGTGTGTCTGTGTATGAACACACACACAGGAGGCTTGACCAATAACTGAAAGACTCACAACTTGCAAAACCAGCCACAATGAGCTCTCTTACAAACCCTGTTAACTGAATAACTGCCTCTGCATTGGCATGAAGCAACCAAAGGAGGGAACAGCTGAAAGAGGACTTTCTTCAGGAGATGAAACCAGCCTTTACACAGAAACTTAATATGAGCCAATCTGCGCAACCAGGCTTCCACCCAACCGACTGACATGTAATGAGCACCTACTACATAGATCACAAATGGTGGATGCTTTGACTTGATTAAATTGCTTCTTTGCCTCTTTCCCATGTAAATACCTCTCCTGTTTTGTAAACAGCTTATTTAGCATAGGAAGCCACCAAGTCTGGCCCTACTGGAAAGGATATTGATGACATCAAAGCCTATTGCTGGCAGGCCAGAAACAGGACCTCGTCAGTTAAAAGGATGTAATGGGAAGGGTGGAGGGGCAAGATATGGATACGAGATTAAGAAATACAAACTACTATGTATAAAATAAATAAGCAACAAGGATATATTGTATAGCACAGGGAAATATAGCCATTATTTTGTAGTAACTTTAAATGAAATATAATCTATAAAAATACTGAATCACTATATTGTACACCTGAAACTAATATTGTAATTCAATTTTTAAAATTTTTATAAAAAACTATTTATGTTATAAAATTAATCTAATCTACTTTTTATCTCTATAGATTTGCCCATTCTGGGTCTTTCATATAAATGGAATCATACAAAAAAAAAAAAAAAAAAAGGATATACTGGCACCAGGCTTAGCTCCTGGGTCTGCGATTCTACATGGAACCCAAATAAGCATCTTTAACGTGGGCCTCTCCTCAGATTGATTTTCTCACCTTAAAGAACTAAAGACTTTGTTTTGCTTAAACTGAAGAAAATACTTTCTTAAGGAGGAAGCCGCAGGGTGAGATGGGCTCAGGTGGACATCCTCTGGGTTTCTACGTCATCCCGTTCAGCTTCAGCCAGTGTCCGAGGCAACAGCATCCCTGCCCTCCCACTCCTCTCCAGGCACATATCTGTTCTCAAGCCTTTTTTAGGTACCACACATCCAGGATGGGCACCTCGGACATCTGCCCTGCCATGTTTTTTCCCATTCAACAGGAAATGCCTCCTGTTCTAAGTCACAGTAACAAGTAAGGGGCCTCGGGAATGCAGCTTACTTCCCACGATCAAACCAAATACATGCCCTCTGCACAAACGTCAACTGTCTTTCAAGAAACACGAAAACCAGCTTCGTCCCTCTCCTAAGGCACACTTGAGACTCTCTCCGCTGTCTCCTCTAAAAGCCTTACAACGTGTGCTTCAGGATCAGGGGTGGATGATCCCTTTCGTACCTAACTGCATCAAATCAGTTTGCTGCAAAGCCACACGGTGACAACCCTGAAGAGAAACCCAGTCCACGAACCCAAGTCAGATGTTTTGCCAAGGACGCTGCACTCTGAACTCTCCTGTTCGGAAAGCAATGGGAACAGAAGTCCACTGGCTGTGATCTGAGGCAGAAGGAGCGGCAGGAGTGGGAATCATGCCACGGAGGGGATTTGAACCCGTCTGCCATCACCCTTCATGGAGATGAACGGAGGTGACTTCTGGGGCAAGGGAGAATCAAGTGTGCACCAACCTCACCCAGGCACACCTCTTATTACTCCGGCAACAAGCAGCAGCCCGGGCAGCACTATCCAGTGGCTAGGCACCCCTCGCTCCATTCCTCCCTCGGTTAATGTTCATTGAGCACCTAGTACACACCAGGTACTGCACCTGGCCATGGAGGTGGGGCCTTTGTAGGGCTTACATTCTATTGAGGGGGGAGATAATAAGAGAGCTTTCACATAAATGTCCACTAGGGTGAAAGAGGGGAATAAAGGCAATAAAGGAAAATGAGGCAGGTGGGGGGCTGAGAGTCACTGGGTGGAGTGGGGAGGGGGTGACGCGGATGGAGTGGTCAGGAAAGGCTTCTGAAGGGCTGTTTGCACAGAGCCCCGGTGAAGGACAGAACTCCCTGGAATCAAGGGGGGTTTGGGGCGGAGGCGACAGCAAGTTCAGCCCCTGAGGCAGAACAAGAGGGGGACCAGGTGGCTGCAGTGGGTGATGCGAGGGAACTGGCAGGGCTACCGCAAGGGGCTGAGAGTCATTCCAACCCTCCTGAAAGGAAGAGAACACAGGAGTCAGAAGGGCCTGAGCTCTACGTCGGCCTCTTATGAACTGCAGGCTGACCTCTCCAAGCTTCAGTTTCCTCATCAGGGCACTGGTGACAAAGACACTACCTAGTTCCCAAGATTTCATGACACCAAACTTTCTATGTCTCCACATCCCTCAGCAAATACTTAATACAGAGTCAGGACCCACCGAGCAGTGATGGTTGTCACCGTTGCTATGGCTGTGGCGATATCTTTGGTTTTATGTAGTGCATTTCCTCGGAGGAGGTTTAAGGCGTCCTTCCTATTACCTTTAGTTTTGCTAAATAAGTAAATTCCTGGCATTTTCCTCAAATCCAGAGCTATTGTTTTGGCTTGGGTTTAGAATTACTTCTGGTAAAGAATTTTTCTGGCTCTCAGAGTCTGTGTTATAGGTCAGTGATAGGTGGAATTTCAGAGTTTGAGATCAAACAATATAGGGCTCCCAACTTTTAATTTTGCTAGATAAAAAAAAACTTTTAAAGCCTACCTTCTATTATAAATAGCACCTCAGAAAAGGAAGGATATTTAACACCAAATAACCTCAGAGAAAAGCCAGTTCTTCCTTAGAGAAGTCACTTTTCATGGATTCTCTCTCTCTCTCTCTCTCTCTCTCTCTCTCACACACACACACACACACACACACACACACACACCAGAGCAGTGAACATTTCACTGTGGGTGGACCAACTTCTGCTGGCTTCCATTTACAACCACCGCTCCAGGCAGTGGAGGGTGACCAATGCCAAGGGCAAGAAGAGAGAACTGAATGAAGCTCTAGGAAGGCCTGGGTCGCTGACCGAGGCTCTGACCTGCTGGGACGATAACTCGGCGCTCGTTCGTGGTCATGTTTGGGGGCGGCATGTGCTTCTCCTCCATGTAGCTGCTGTAATTCATCCCGACAGTGTCCGTGCTACCCACCATCTTCCCTCCTTTGGCCATGCTGCATTCATCAGGGGAGTTCCTGGAGGGGGAGAAGACACATCCTTCCATTATTGCGGCAACCCAGAGCCCTCCTCCCTGTCTCCACGTGATACCCAGAGAAGCAAGGAGGGGCAAGGTGGAGGGGTGTGAGGAAGAGGCAGGAGACTGTGAAAAGACAATTGCAGTGTCTGTGGTGAACTGAATAGCTGTGTTTCTTCCAAATTTATATTTTGAAGCTCTAATCCCAACGTGATGGCATTTGGAGGTGGGGTCTTTGGGAGATAATTAAGTTTACACAAGGTCCTGAGGGTGAGGCCCCTATGATGGGATTAGTGGCCCTTATAAGAAGACAAAGAGACCAGATACCTCTCTCTGTCTCTGTCTCTCTCCTCTTTGCCACTGAGTTTACAGTGAGAAGGTGGCCACCCTCCACCCAAGAAGAGAGCTCTCTCCAGACATCAACCCTGACAGCAACTTGATCTTGGACTTCCAGTCTCCAGAACTGTTATTTAAGCTCCCCCCCACACCACAGTCCATGGTATTTTGTGATGGCAGCCCGAGCAGACTAAGACAGTGCCCCTGCTCAGTGGAAGCAGAGGGCAGGCACGTGGGAAGCAAAGCTGCCACCTGGCTTCTATTTCTCCAGCCAGCTCCTTCTGAAACTGTCGTGTCAAACCCCTTTCCGTGACAACTGATTGGAAACACTTGCAAGGAGCAGGGAACTGGCACTCGTTCTCCCCGTGTGACTGTAAACAGGCCACGCACACAGATGCTGGGAGACGACCCTCAGCAAGGTTTATCCTAGAGTACAATGCCTCTTCACAACCTCAGAGTGAAATCCTTGCGCTCAGTTTCAAATCCCTGCAGCCAATCTTTAGACACAGAGTTTGAAGGCCCCCAGTGTTCCTGGCTTAGGTGCAGGCAGGAAGATCAGAGGAGGAAACAGGACAGGGGACCCCAGCAGCCCTGTAGGACTGGGACCGGGGGGTGAAACCAGCTATGTGCCTGCAGAAAGGAGCCAGCTGCTGGGCCTCGGGGAACAGCTCACAGGGCTGCTGTTCATTAAGACAGCCATGGCCTCTTGGATAAAGACAAACCTGCCTTTCTAAAAAAAGAAAAAAGGGGAATATAAATTTTTAAGTGAGATTGGAAAGTTATTGGACATGGTGAAATCATACATAATGGGGAAACTCCAAACAGAAAATGCAGCTTAACCAGGAAACAGAAAAATGTTTTTCTTCTGAGGGATCTTGATGGTTGGGTTCTGTCTTCTAAGGTGGATTTCTGGAAATTTCCTCTCAAGTGCTACCCAACACAGGATTTTTCATACTCTTAGGAATCTACGCATCTCCACTGGATTTTAGATTTCCATCCCAATGTCTGAGGCCCTGATGGTGTGGGCTCCACTCCAGTGAGCCTTCCTTTGTCTCCTCCACACTTTGTTTGCTGCAACTCTGCAGCCAATTTGCAGAATCTTGGAACTATAGGCCTGGCATGGACATGACTTTCAAGTCAGAGATGGTCTGAGGCATTGAGGCAGAAGGGCCCTCTCTGGCTGGGGCAGGACTGAGGCAGGGTGGAAAGGGTCATTCTAGACCCAAGAGCCATGGCAGGGGTGTGGACAGGAAGAGAAGACCAAAGACCCTGGAAAGAGTCTGTTCAGCATCTCAGAACTCTGAAAATACGGATTTGTTCTCAGCATCCCTTGCACATGTCTGGTGCTGATGGAGGGAGCTTACGGCTGATGATGAGGAAGGAGCAGGTATGTCTGTGGACGGAGGTTGTAGTTGGGGTCATCCAGGACTAAGTTCCTACCACGGGCCTGGAAATACACAACCCTGTTTCATGGCATCCTCACAGCTGTACTAACATGAAGGAAATTTAAAAATAATAGCAGTCGGAGTTCCCACAGTGTGAACCCTCTATATTTCCAATGTTGCCTACACGTGCATTATTTCCTCTTGATGCTATTTTTCCTGGCTTCCAACACTTATCTCTAAAAGACCCATCCTAATATCAAAACACTGAATGTCTTCACTTGAGACTTAGTTTCCTTTCCCTTTGGAAAATTCCATCAGTTGAGTGGAGTATGTATGTTTTGGTCTATTGGTCTCAAGGAGAGAAATTACTAGGGAAGAGAGTTAAAGGGGTTTGTTTCTTTAGGAAAAAGACTTTAGATGCTACTTAGGTGATGAGTGTCACTCAAGTAACATCTGTAAGATCTAAGATGAGCACTGTTCAGATTCATTCGTTCACTCCTCCATTTAGACCATCTTTTATTGAGTGCCTGCTGTATACCAGGCACCATAAATTCTTTCTTCTCCAGCAAGGCAGTTATCCATCTAAAAAGTTAAATGTCAAAGAGATGTATACAATTATAGAAAGAGGAAACATGGGGGATTATGGACCCTACATTCCAACTCTCCCATTTTCTTACAATTCTGTTGTTCAATTTCCATCTCTGAGGACTAAAGGAACAAATCAGTTTTCCCATGGCATTAAAATAGATCCCTCATCAAATACAGAGATATAATGAGCTATTAAATTGCATTTTACCAGAGCTTTCCAAAAATATGTGTAAGTATTTAAAACTGGGGCAGTCTTCAGTAAGGTTATTTTGTCTTCATCTTATAACCAGACGACATAATTCATCTCATTAAGCTTTTCCAGCCAGCTTTCATTGTGAAAAAAAGCAGCAGAATGAAACCCTATTCTCAAATGTTGTACCTTCAGTTCAATAAAAAAATTGTCTTTTTTCCACTGTATTTTGTTTTCGCTTCAGAGGAAGACAGAAGGGAACCACGTTTGTGATCACTTCAAATAGTTTTTGAATCTAAGTAATAAATCTAACAGAACTCCAACCCCAAAGAGGGGAGAGGTCACCCCATAGGGCCACTGACATACGAGACTCAAGGCAGGTATTCAATAAATACTGGTTAAAGGGGCCCCAGGTGTTCTATTCTCACTGTTCAGTCATTTCGCCTTGTTTATTCTCTTGGAAATTTTAATAGCAAAAAGAGTAGCATATATATATGTCGCCGTGTTCTGAGAGCTTAACAGTTACCAATCCTTACAACAGCCTGGTGCAGCGGCCGCTGGCATTACCTCCATTTCTCAGATATGTAAACTGATGACACAAAAGAGAAGGGAATTGCTCCAGGTCTCAGAGCCAGGAGGAGGCAGAACTGAGGCTTGAAGCTGGGCAGCCTCTACTCACTGGTCACACTTATAACCCCCACACAGACAGCCCCACCCAGTAAAGGTAAGATGGCTAGGATGGCGGCCCTTTAAAAGGTAGAACAGATCTTTATTTCAGAAAGGCAGCAAGAACACCCTGCCCCACATGTTACTCTGGCTTAAGGTGTGCACTGTGATACATACACGATTCACAGTCTAGGCCACCATCCTTGCCCCTGGACTGTTCATTCCCCAGCACAGCAGATGTGTGACCCATCCAGAGCGTATCTAAAAAGACGGAAATAAGAAAGAGAGGGAAATCCTGGGGGAGGATTTTTTTTTCATGGAATTTAGACACTGCTATTTTAAGAAAAAGAAATCTTAACATGATTCAGAGAATTGCAAAGTGTATATTGAAAAGTCTCCCAATAAATGTGTTTTCAGCTCTTTGCCCAGCTGTGGTAAGAAAAGATCCACACTGGAAATCTGCCCCTTGCTTACTGCACTGTTTAGCTCTACCTTCATTGTGCATTCCGAGAAGTCACAGGGAAAAGCTCCCACAAACAGCCTGGTATCCTACCTGTCCCAAGCCTAGAACAGAGGATCCCATGTTCTCTATTCTAACATGGTAAGGGTTTGGGCATTCAGTACATTACTCTGAAATGCACGTAGCAAAGAGCACCCCTTTAAATATGATATTCTTAGTATTCACATATGTGTTCTTTAACAGTTCCTGTGAAAGTTCTAAGGCAATTCATTAGATGCCTGCTAAATGGGTAATTAATTGGTGAATATGAAAAGTTCTCTGTCTTATTATTTGGGACATAAATTTCTTTATTGCTAATAAGCATGGTTCAAGATATTTCTCTCAAAGACTCTATCTTTTAAGGGCATGGAAAAGTGATTATGCAAGTCAAACCAGAGTGAGATATCACTTCACACCTGTCAAGATGGCTATTATAAAAACAAAAACCAAAAGATAACAAGTGTTGGTGAGGATGTAGAGAAATTGGAACCCTCGCATACTGTTGGTGGGAATGCAAAATGGTACAGCTGCACTGGAAAACAGTATGGCGGTTCCTTGAAACATTTAACAGAAAACAACCATATGATCCAGCAATCCCACTTATGCATATTTATCTAAAAGAATTAAAATCAGGCAAGAGATATTAGCACTTCTACGTTCACTACGGTACCATCACAATAGTCAAGATGTGGAAACAACCTATATGTCCATTGATGGATGAATAGATAAAGAAACTGTGGTACACTCATACAATAGAATACTATTCTCCTTAAAAAGAAGGAAATTTGGAAATAGATGACAGCATGGATGAACCCTGAGAACATTATACTTAGTGAAAAAAGCCAGTCACAGAAAGACAAATACTGCCCGATTCCCCCTTATATGAGGTATCTAAAAAAGTCAAATTCAGAGAATCAAAGAATGAAATGTTGGTTTCCAGGAGCTGGGGGAGGGAGAAGTGGTGAAGTTACTAACCAACCAGCATAAAGTCTCAGTCAAGTAGAATGAAAAGGCTCCAGAGATCTGCTGTACTACTTGGCACCTTTGGTCAACAATAAGGTACACTTAAAAATTTGTTTAAAAGGTAGATCTCATGTTGTGTGCTTACCACAATAAAATAAATAAAAAACTACTGTGTCTTAACCATATTCTCAGATTCACATTTTCAGGTCTGGGTTCTATTTATAACCCACAAAACACTGGTCTTGACAACCCCATACAGTATGTGGCACCAGTGAGAGAGAACAGAAGGCAGGAAGACCGCTCACAGCAGGAGAAATCCCACACTGGGCTGGGGCTGCCCTGAGAGGGGGAGGCTGATTCAGACTGAAGAATTTCAGGAAGGCAGTGGACAACAGCTGGGGTGCCCGAAAGTTGGGTGTATCAGCCTCCAAGCCCCTTAAAACATCCTTGGGGCCACACAGCTTCAGGAGTTTAACCTCTGCAGCAATCTAACAGATTTCCATGCCACTTGGGTGTAATTGCGGTCACTCTAGGAAATAGAGAAATAATGTAGAAAGACCCCCTCAACCTTCATGATGAACAAGATAGGGGGTTGGTGCTCTTCTGATAACTGGAGACACATGCCCAACTAAGATGGCCTGTTGAGCCTCAATTAATTAATCACTCTTAAGTAGCATCTGGAGAATTAAGGTGAGTTGAGAACATGATCATTGACTTCTTAAAACAGACTAGGATTATGAGTTAATGATGAAAGAACATGGCAAAGAATATCAAATAACTTGGAAAATCTACTATATTTAAATCAAGGTGAGAAGTCAGACATGCTGCCAAACTCCACTAGGGTTACAGAATCAGAGGGCTGGGAAACTCCATTCCCAAGCCCCCAGGCAGGACTCTCCAGAAGCTACTTGGATGAACAAATGCTTAGCTTATATTAATTGCTTAGCTTATATTAACATTTTTCTAAGGAGGAGAGTCCAACATTTCCCTCTGCAGCTCCAGAGTTATATTTATGTGTATGTGTGGTGGCTCTGAATATACTTTCTTCCCCGTGTCCTTCCTCAAACTATGCGACAGTTGAGGTGGACTGCAAAAATGCACACAAGACATAAATGATCAAGGGAATGGAAGTGAAGGTTATATGAGGGCAGAAAAGCAATTAACCAAGAGATTGAGCACATTGAGTAAGCTTACTATTTATAGTTGTTCAAGGTAGAACATCAATCTATCTCTGAACTTTCTACTTGCCAAAGCAAAAGAGGAAGTCTATCCTGTGACAATTCAAGGTGTCAAAAAGATACACATGAACCAGTCATTCAGCAGAAGCAAAGCTTTTCCTGGGCTGAAACTTGAGAGAAGTTTCTCTCGGGGCTTCTCTTGAAGAGAACTGGGTGATGCAGCAAGCAGTATCCTTCCCAGCATCCCCTAACAGACCTGAGAACATACCACACATAAGGCAGGATGCTCCAATCACACAGCTCGCAGCTGCTTCAGCTACAGGAACTGGGAGACTGTATCTCGTCAGCCGGCGCTCCATGCTTACCATTTCTTGACACTGATTTTGGAAAGAACCAGCCAACCAGAAAAATGGGTGCAAAAATATGAAAAATAAATGATTAAAAAATGAAAAAAATCTTGAGAGATGGAATGCTACATATTCCAGTTTCCACAGTCTTCTAATTTATATGTTTTAAATTCAAATTTGCCTCTGCATGGTGGGCAAACAAATATTTGCAGACCTTATTTGTTTCATCTTCTATCCCGTATCTGACTGCTTACTCATGCTAGGGATGGCTCCAAACTCTTTTTATGTATTCACGTTATAGTGAAACATTCAAAATGGTGCTTAACACACAGTAAATGCTATGTGTTAGCTGTTATTATTCATCTCATGCACACAATTCCACGAGGTCAAATACCAATAAGCAGCAGCAATATTACAGGTGATTTGCAGAGAGTAGGGAGGGGCAGGTTGTGCCCGAGGTTACACGACCAGCAGTGGAGCAGCTGGGGTTTGAACCTACAGAGTTGGCGTCCTGAGTCCAAGGACTTGACCACCATGCTATAGGACCTCCCCTGGTAACTCCATACGAATGGTCTCTTTCACAGACATAACACATAATGGGATGGACCCTCAGAAGACTCAAGGTCATCACTATTGGGTATTTTCTGAAGAATATCCTGGGAGTGGCCCTGAAGACAATCATGGATAGGGCGGCAGATGTGAGATGAGTAGGGCCAGCCCTGTGCAGACAAAGGCAGAGCCTCCTGGGAGACGCTAAAGGCGGCAATGTTTATTTGGACATACATACGAATTTTGGTAAGTCTGCTTTAAGAAAAAGGTGGCCACCTCGATTTACAGTTGAACATCATATATTCCTCCCCAAACCTTCCTTGAGGCACTCAGCAGGGCGCAAGCTCTGCAGAGATGATGGGTGAACATTCATGAGTGTGAGGAAATCAGGCAAGAAGTGTCTGTGCTCAGAGAGGAGAGTGGGAGTGCCTGCGACTCAGATCGTGGGTCTAAGAAGACAGAACTGAGCACCAGGACAGAAGCTGGACCACTGAGAAAGGAGTCCATCTAATTTTTTTAAGATTAAGTGGACCCCAGCCCAACACAAAAGCTTCTTTTAGCTGTTTCCATAATCCCTTTCTTTGAAAAGGGGTAATGTGCCTATAAAAATGTACCAAGACGTTAAAATGAGGGCTTTGGTTTCTGAAAAACAAAATAAACTTGACATCTGACATTGGTTTTCTCACATCAGAGTCTACTTACAGCAGGGCAGATGCCATCACAGAAACAGCCCGCAGTGAAATGGCAGAGATGCGACCGTTAGCTTGACAAGGATGCGCTGTGCCCTGAGCTGAGTGTGAATGGACCTCATTTATCCAAGAATGTCACTGAATGCAGCCCCAAGTGACAGGGCCGAGCTCACCAGCCACCTGAAATCTGTGATCCACTCTCACTTCACAACAGTTAGTGGAGGCGCTCAGGCACAAGAGAAAGCCCAAGGCAAGTCAAAATCGAACTTGGGCAATTGATGTAACGTCTCCTAGTGGGTGAAGGCAGCCCTGCCAGTCCTCTTGAAAATCTACCCATCCTTCAAGCCCCATCCTCCTTCCTGTTCCTGAATTCCTCTTGCACTTGGAGACGGCTTTCCCCTGCCATGTTCTCCATCACATGCTGGTAGAGTAAGTTTTTTTTCACATTTGAAATGCATATTTTTTTTAAACTTTTATTGGAGTATAGTTGATTTACAATGTTGTGTTAGTTTCGGGTGTACAGCAAAGTGATTCAGTTACACATCTGCATATATCCATTCTTTTTTAGATCCTTTTCCCATATAGGTTACTACAGAGTATTGAGTAGAGCTCCCTGTGCTATACAGTAGGTCGTTATTAATTACCTATTTTATATATAGTCGTGTGTATACGTGAAGTAATTCAGACAGAGAAGAGACAAATATCATATGATATCGCTTATACGTGGAATCTAAAAAAAATGGTACAAATGAACTTATTTTCAAAACAGAAATAGAGTCACAGATGTAGACAACAAACTTATGGTTACCAAAGGCAAAAGAGGGGGAGAGGGATAAATGAGAGGGTGGAGTATTCTTGAGCTTTACTTCCAGAGAGTCTGCTTTCCTGCTACCAGAGTCGTCTTCCACAAAGACAAGTCCACGCTGGCCATGTGCAACCCAAGCCCCTCCTCGGCCCATAGAGCCTTCCGACTAATCCACACTCCCTACACTATCCTTGGCCATCTGGCCCTGGGCCTCCTCAATTCAATCATTAAAAAAAAATTATTAAAGTATTGTTGATTTACAGTGTTGTGTAAGTTTCAGGTGTACAGCAAAATGATTCAGGTATGCATTTTATACACAACACGCACACACACACACACACACACACACACACATGTTCTTTTTCAGATTCTTTTCCCTTATAGGTTATTACAGAATATTGAGTAGAGTTCCCTGTGCCATACAGTAGGTCCTGCTTGTTTATCTATTTTGTATATAGTAGCGTGTATATGTTAATCCCAAACTCCTAAATTTATCCCTCCCCTCCCATTCCCCTTTGGTAACCATAAGTTTATTTTCTATGTCTGTGAGTCTATTTCTGTTTTGTATTATAAATAAGTTCCTTTGTACCATTTTTTTAAAAAGATTCCACATATAAGCAATATCATATGCTATCTGTCTTTCTCTGACTTACTTCCCTCAGTCTGAGAATCTCCAGGTCCATCCGTATTGCTGCAAATGGCATTATTTCATTCTTTCTTATGGCTGAGTAACATTCCATCGTACATATGTACCACATCTTCTCTATCCATTCATCTGTGTAACAAACACTTACAGAGCAAGTGTACGCCAGGTACTGTCCCAGGTGCTGGGGACCCAGCAGTGTCCCTGTTCTCGTGGTGCCTGCATTTGGGTGGGTGAAGCCCCTCTCCCCAGCCCCACATATGCTGTCTTGGAAGACCACGGTCCACATCCCATCCTACCCTTTTGTGGATGAGCAAGTGAATGTTTACTCCCGTGCAGGCTTCAGCTCATTAGAGTTTATTAGAATGGCACTATCTTCCCAAATGTTCTTTTTAGTTTATCAGGTGACTTCATGTTAAGAACTTGATGATGAAGCTAGACTACAGAGGCTTTCTTTGGCAGCTCTACCCTGACAGTCCAAAGAGGTCAGTTCCACGAGAGGGTCCTAAGGATGCTGGTCGGGGCACGCAGCACCCAAGTCTGCCTTAAACCTGAATAGGAATCAATCAACCTCAGGTGGTTTTCTTCACAAGAATCCTAAAAGCACATACTTAGTCCTAATCGACCCAACCAACTCCTAATCAAGTTTCACGCCATGAATGGAGGTAGTCACCACAAAAGGTATTTTTAGGACCCCAGACAAGGAGGGGATTGTCTGGAAAGCACTGGGGTAATTTGTAGGTCTGGTTTATTTCTGAATCAGAGGCAGTGGAAAAGCTGCTTCAGAGCCCATGGCCTGAGCAGCGGGTGGAGCTCGGCAGTGATTCACGTAGCACTCTGGGCTCAAACTGAAACTGGAGATGTTTGTCTTCACAGCTGTGTGTTATTTTTACCCTTACTAAATATTCTCTCTTACACCTGGAATTTCAGCCTCTTCCCATCAGGCCTGTTCCCTTCTCCTTTCTCCGAAGCAGTTGAAGACGAAATTAATTTAAAAAGTCACCACCAACAGTTAGTTCTTTGTCCCCAAAAGGGGTTTGAAGTTTCCCTGAGAAAGTTTCATGGTTTAAGTGTATATTTCTCTTAACAGCCGAAAATGGGTATCAGCAAGATCACAGCACATTTAGATCTTGAAAACTGAGGAGGAAATGCATCCTTTGGGGATTCATCCTTTAGAATAAAGTATTCTGTAGAATAAGATGTCTACAAATAGTTACCTGACAAAGATGTGGCATCTTTTCTATCTTGTGTGCGTGTGTGTGTGTTCTTCTCAAAACACTTTCATTTTTCAGAGAGGAAAGAATTAAGCCCGATAGCCATTATGGTGCTTTCAGGGTTTTATTTTCCTAAAAGGCTATGTAAATTCTGGTTAACCAAGATGATTTCCTTCCAGGATGGAAAATGCCAAGCAGTGCCCTTGTCCCAATGTCAATATCCACAGTGACCCGATGGGATTCATTTACATCCTAAGGAAGAGCACGGCTCTTAGGCTGTTCTACAAAATGGTGTCCATCCATTTGACACCCCAAGAAATGGCAAAGATGCAGATGAGAAAAAGTCTGCTCCAGACAGAGAGGGAGCCCCAGAGAACTTGACTCTCTCACTAAATCTTCCCCAAGTGAGGCCCTTTCAATCCATGCCTCAGCCCTGCAGCCCAATGAACTGATGTCTGTAAAGACTCAAGGCCCCTTACAAGTAGGACAAACGATTACTACCCGACCTCACTAGCACAGTTGGGAAAACCACTAGTTTTCCAGTCTCCAACACTGAGCCGCCCACAGCTTGGAAGGTTTGGAAGGTGGCCAAGCTTAACTAGGAAACATCTTTTATGCCAATTGGATTCAGAACCTTAAGGCAGAAAGGAACAAATGTGATTATAGCTGCAAATTTCACTGTCCTAAAAGAAGACATAAAGTCTTCTAGAAAATGTAAGAAAATATACATGAAGTCAAATCTCAGTGCATCAAAGTAGAAAGGCATGAGGGAGACCAGTCCCAGGGAGCCGCTTTCAAATGTCAAATATTGAGTATTCCATGTAAAACGAGAAAACTGATGTTAAAAGACCTTCAGCCAAGATCTTGCTCTGTATGCAGGAATTGGGGCAAAGCACCTCTTCCAACACAAGGACACATAAGGAACTGGAATAGTCACTATCCTAAAACTGAGAATTTTTTATTTTTAATTTCAGCCCAGTGAGTATTTACTGAGAGCCACCACTGGGCTCAGACCGAAGGTCTCCCATCATGCTAATTATTTGTTAAACATGGTTCTGTCTGGAATCACCTCATGAAGGGAATGTAAAGATGAGTGCAGTTTACCTGATCTGTTATAATAAAGTAAAATGAGAGGAAAGTAAATTATTTTAACTGTGAAATATATACAAGAAATCAAAATACGGTTGGTGTTTGGGTTTAATGCCTCTCAGAAGACAAAAAATCGGACATATTGCTCATCCATCACCTGGCGAAACTCCACCGTCCCTGCCAACACAGAGGTGATGCCTGGCTAAAGGAAGCAGCCCTGAGGGAGAAAGAGGAGCACAGGCCTGGGGTCACATGGCCCATGGCAGGCGGACTTAAGTTATGGAGACTTAATGGTCTCCATGCGTAAAATGGGTATAATCTTGATGCCATCTCATAGATTTAATGAGGAAATTGGATGATATGTTGTATCCTAAAATCTATTAATAAATCACAGTGCGTTATAGAAATACTAATATCACTCCTCTGGGAGTCTTTCCTGCCTGGGGAAACTGAGTCATACTCTCATCCCTGCTATGGCCAGGCCCAGAGCATCCCCCTGAACTTGTACTTGTCATGCGACCTCACGGAATCTTTTTCACCTTTGACGGACCGTAAACTTCTCTTAACTCATCTTCATAGCAAACACAGTCTATGATGAAGAGTGAACACCAAATAAATGGTTTAGTGCAGAGTGTCTCCACTTCGAGACTACAGACCTTTGGGGCCAGATGATTCTTTCTGGGGGCAGATGCTGTCCTGTGTGTTGTAGGACGCTGAGCGGCACCTCTAGCCTCAACTCACTAGATGCCAGGAACGCCTCACAGGTGTGACAGTCAAAACTGTCTGCAGGGCTTCCCTGGTGGCTCAGTGGTTGAGAGTCCGCCTGACGATGCAGGGGACACGGGTTCGTGCCCCCGTCCGGGAAGATCCCACATGCCGCGGAGCGGCTGGGCCCGTGAGCCATGGCCGCTGAGCCTGGGCGTCCGGAGCCTGTGCTCCGCAACGGGAGAGGCCACAACAGTGAGAGGCCCGCGTACCGAAAAAAAAAAAAAAACTGTCTGCAGACACTGCCAAATGGCTCCCTGGGGGCACAGCCATGGTGGCTGAGAACCACTGGTTTAATGACTAAGATCCCCTGCACTCAGGCAAGGAGACCAGAGCTCGTCCTATTTTGCCTGGTGCTTATTAGAGGTAAGTGCAAGCCCCCTGCGTCTGGGCTGATAACTAGAGGGGCCCAGGCTCGATTTTCAGGAGGATTCCAGGTGTGGCTTGTCCACCCCTCATTTGGGGTACACCCCCCAACCGGGGGCTCAGCCTCACTTCCCTCTTCCTCACTCCATACCCGTCAGCAAAACACATCAGTTCTACCTTCAAAATACGTCCAGAATGCAATCGCTTTTCCCAGCCCTGCATTGCAACCACCCTCATGCAGGCCTCACCATCTCCTACCCTAACTCCTGAGGGGCCTCCTAGCGGTCTCGGCTTCAACACAGGAGCCAGGGAGATCCTGCTACATCTGAGGGACATCGCGTCCCTCCTTTGCTTACGGCCCCCAGCGGCCTCCTAGCTCGCTCAGAGCGAAGATCAAAGCCCCTCACTGGCCTCACCATCACTCAACCTCATCTCCCATCACTCTTCCCCTTGGTCACTAAACATCAGCCACAACTTCAGGCTGACCTCAGGGTCTCTGCACTCACCACTCCCTTTGCCTGGAATATTCTCCTACTGGGTAACCATGGAACCTTCTCCCTCACTGACTTTGGGCTTTACTCAAATGTCATGTTCTCAGAGGTGATCTTTTCAGGCTGCCCTTTCCAGAACTGCCACCCCCTGCCCTGCTTTAGTTTTCTTTTTTCCTTAGCATTTACCACAATCTAACCTGTTAGCCTTTAATTAGCTATCTGGTTCACTGGCTGTCTTTCCTGCTAGAAAGTGAACTTAGAGAGGCAATATTCTTGTGTATGTTTTACGACTGTATGTCAAGTACCTAAAACAGTGACTGCACATAATAGGTGCTCAGTACATACTTGTTGGATGAATGAATGACTCCGTGCATAACCAGGACGTCTGACACCAAGATGGACCAATCAGGGAGCCCCCTTTTCTGTCATCTTCATCACACTCCAGACAGCATGCTTTTTAAATATTACATCAAAAGCATCCTGTCATCTGATCCTAGACTGGAGTTCTTCACAGCACACAGTGAATCTCCTTCCCAGACAACAGAGAGAGGCAAGGCCCAATCTCTCACCTCACAGGCTCAGCCAGACAAAAGCCACTGCAGTGAGAGGCGAGCAGGGTGGCCCTCCACCTAGGCAGACAGACTTCCTGAGAGCGAACCCTCCTCTGCACTTTGTTCTCCCAGATTATCCACTCTATAGGCCACCTTTATCCAGCTCCGGGGATTCTCATTTTTTTTATCTCCCTGGATGCTGCAACGGGACTGTGTTTCTCAGACCAGTGAGTGTCATAATCCCGGGGTAGGGGAGAGGGGCTTGTTAAAGCAGGAGTGCTGGGCCCCACCCCCAGAGCTTCGGACTCAGCAGGTCTGGGCAGGGCCTGAGAATCTGAATCTCTAACGAGCTCCCAGATGGTGCTGATGCAGCGGATCTTAGAGCCCCACTTTGAAAATCAGCGCACCAGGGGACCTCTCACCCAACAGACTCCAACAATAGATTAATGACTCCAGGTGGCTCGGGTACTGGGCTAAGAGCAGGACTCATAGTGTGGCACACAGAGTCATTCAATTCCAGCTGCAGTGAGCCTCCAGGTGGGCGGCACAGAATTGCCGCGACTTCCTGGTGGGCTACCGGGAGTTTCTACTGCCTGTGGAAGGATGAAGGATGCCCAATTCCACCCGCCTGAGAGTCGACTGAATCTCCGAGACAGGGATGCTGAGAGAGAGTAAAGGCTTGCACACCATACTGCCTGCTTGTGATGAAAGACAATTTTCTCGTGGACCGTATGTGAGTATGAGTGTGCGTGTGCATGTGTGTGTGTGTGTGTGTGTGTGTGTTTCTTGGTCTACCTTGCCAGTCTACAGTGGCTTGACCCTTAGGAACCTCACATAGAATTAAGGCCATCAGCAGGGGGCTCGCTGGAGGTCAGGCAGTTCTGAAGCCCCAGCAGGGCCCTCTGTGAACAGCTGTTCCAGCTGGGCTGCACTGACATGTCTCCATTGTGTGAACACTTGGGGGTTTCTTGTGGGTGAGGCTGGAGTGAAGAAAGGGGAAAGGCAGGGTGTCGGGGACCGCCGAAGCTGAGAAATGATGTCTTGTGTCTACACAATGTGCAATTGGATTAGTGTCTGCAAGAATCATGTCCTCTGATATGGCAGCCGCCAAGCCAAACCCACAATTACATCCCTGTTGGCTCACAAGGCATGGTTCCTTTCTCTCCTGTTTTCCTTTTATTATTTTTTATAGAGCTGTTATAATGGCAGTAGATCTCATTTCACCACTCGTATTTCATTTCAGGAGCTTGTGTGCGCATTGGGGCTAAGGTTTTGCAGAATTCCATCACTTGCTTGGGAAATTCAGTTCCTCCCTCCTCCAAGCCTTGGCCTTTTCCTCCGAGGGTAATGGGTCGATAGCGACAGACAGGAACATTCCCAGGGACCGTATCTTATACGGAAGGAGCTAGGTCATGTTCTGGCAACGCCCAGGCTGTACAGGGGGCTCTGCTCCCCGGGGGGTGTTTGCAAAAGAGCAATAAGGGGCCACAAAGGTAACAGCCTGCACGTTCCAGCCAAAGTCCAATTTTTGACTTACATAAACTCCCCCTGAACTTGACTTCAAGAGGCCAGTGTACTGTATGGAAGTCCACCACACAAAAGCTCAGAGCAAGGACAGTGAGGAGGAGCTGCTGGGCTGTGGGTCAGGAGATGCACTTCCTTTCTTGCTGCAGTCCCTCACTCTCAGCACCCCTGGCCTGGGGCTTCCAAGTGGTGGGTGAGGCAGCCACCACCTCCGTAAAGATGCAGGGAGGCGGCACATTTACGAGCTGCATCCTGGTCCCTGGTGCTCAACCACGCTCACTTCTGCAGTGTCTCTGCCGCGAGCCCCTCCAGGAAGGATCGCTGTCTCCATGACCTGGGTCTCTGCCCCCTGACACTTTGGGCAGAGCTGGTACAGCCAGGTGCCCATTCAAGATCTCTAGAATGAAAGCAAAGTCAGTGCAGGTCCATGTTCCCTTTTATGGAACTGGAGCTGACACGTGTAAAGATCACGCCGCAAGTTGGCAAAATCTGCGGATCTGATCCCGGGCAGCCCTCTGTCTGCTGGACTCTTCTAATCCTCTAGATGAAATGGGTCTTAGGTCCGCTGATGAATTTTGAGTTTTTCCTTCCTCCATGCCCCTTCAGGCAGCCCGTTATGTTCTGAAGAGCAGACTGTGCCTCACCACCCACTTGCAATATTCCACAAGGTCACAGCCTGAAGGCCGGTCCTGTTGATCCACCAATCTGATGTGCGACACCCCCCAACACTTCCCATCCAGCCAGGCTGAGCCCCTCAGGGACAGGGAACTGGCAACCCCAGGAAATGCTGATTTGGAAATCTGAAAGGAATGGCCCCACTAACCACTGACCAGCCGAGAGGCCAGAAGCACCAGGTGTGGTCGGTTTCCTGTGTCCACCTGGCCAGGCCACTGCACTCAGTGACTTAATCCAATGCCAATCGAGGTGTTGGTCTGAAGGTATTTCATAGATGCGGTTAACATCTACCATCCATTGATGTTAAGTAAAAGTGATTATCCTTGATAACGTGGGTGGGCCTCATCTCATCAATGGAAGGTCTAAAGAACAAAACCTGAGCTTCCCCTAAGGAAGAAGGAATTCTGCCTCAAGACTGTTGCATCTGAAATAGAGACACAGCTGTAGAGAACAAACGTATGGACACCAAGGGGGGAAAGCGGCGGGGGAGGGATGGGATGCACTGGGAGACTGGGATTGACGTGTATACACTAATATGTATAAAATAATAACTAATAAGAACCTGCTGTACAAAAAAATAAAATAAATTTGAAAAAACAGAAGAAGACTGTGGTATCTCCTCCTGCTTGAGTTTCCAGCCTGCTGGTACACCCTACAGACCTCAGACTTGACAGCTTCCACAGCTGTGTGAGCCAGTTCCTTACAGTCAATCTCTTCATTGTGCATTCCATTGGTTTTGTTTCTCTGGAGAACCCTGATGGACACAGCAGACCAGCCCCACTGGGCTGGATCCAGCACACGGAGCTCGGAAAAGATGGGCAGGAGCCTCTTCTACAAAGAGGATCAATACATGTCTGTGTCCTGTTCACCCAGAACATTCCACGGTGAGGGGAAGGAGAGTACTTGGTGACCAGTTGACATCTGCATCATAGCTCAGTTCCACAAGCTGTGCTCCTCCCCCCCACGCTCCTCCCCCGTCCTCCTCCCCATCCTCCTCCCCCACATCCTCCTCCCCCTGCTCCTCCCCTGTGCTCCTCCCCCCGTGCTCCTCCCCCTGTGCTCCTCCCCCCGTCCTCCTCCCCCCCGTGCTCCTCCCCCCGCTCTCCTCCCCCCATGCTCCTCTCCCATCCTCCTCCCCCACATCCTCCTCCCCCCTGCTCCTCCCCTGTGCTCCTCCCCCCGTGCTCCTCCCCCTCTGCTCCTCTCCCTGTCCTCCTCCCCCCCATGCTCCTACCCCCACTCTCCTCCCCCACATCCTCCTCCCCCTGCTCCTCCCCTTGTGCTCCTCCCCCCGTGCTCCTCCCCCTGCTCTCCTCCCCCCATGCTCCTCCCCCCATGCTCCTCCCCCTCTGCTCCTCCCCCATCCTCCTCCCCCACATCCTCCTCCCCCCTGCTCCTCCCCTTGTGCTCCTCCCCCCATGCTCCTCCCCCTCTGCTCCTCCCCCCATGCTCCTACCCCCGCTCTCCTCCCCCCCATCCTCCTCCCCCCATGCTCCTCCCCCCCGTGCTCCTCCCCTCGTCCTCCCCATCCTCCTCCCCCACATCCTCCTCCCCCCGTGCTCCTCCCCCATCCTCCTCCCCCTCTGCTCCTCCCCCCGTCCTCCTCCCCCCCTGTGCTCCTCCCCCCGCTCTCCTCCCCCCATGCTCCTCCCCCATCCTCCTCCCCCCTGCTCCTCCCCCCGTGCTCCTCCCCCATCCTCCTCCCCCATCCTCCTCCCCCTGTGCTCCTCCCCCCGCTCTCCTCTCCCCCATGCTCCTCCCCCATCCTCCTCCCCCACATCCTCCTCCCCCCTGCTCCTCCCCTGTGCTCCTCCCCCCGTGCTCCTCCCCCTCTGCTCCTCCCCCTCTGCTCCTCCCCCCTCTGCTCCTGCCCCCTGTGCTCCTCTCCCTTGTGCTCCTCCCCTCTGTGCCCCTCATCCCTTGCTCCACACCAGGCTTGCCATTTCCCATCAAGTTCCCAGGCAAATGCAGGCAGCCGTGCCCCCCTTCCGGGCAGCGGCTGTTGGGCCAGCACCACCGGACATCCAGGAGGAAGATGAGGACCACGACAAGGCTGACTTCCCTCAGTAGCCGCCACCAAAACACATCCCAGTTTGCTCCCAAAGCTGGAACTGCCTTTAATGATCCTCTGAGGGGAGCATTCTGAGCATCTTAGGATTCCATGAGAGCCTGAGAGTGGAAGCTACTGACGCTTCCATTGTCCCCTTGCAAGAAAACGGTCCAGTTTCTCCAAAAACGATTTCCTTTCCCAGGAAAGAGACCCTCGCCCGAGTCCGCAGCTTCGCAGCTGCCTGATAGAGGAACGGCCAAGAAGCTTTCCAAGGTCAGCCGGCCGAGGAACGCGGGCGAAGCTTTCCGGGGGCCTGTGTCTTTCTTGGGGACTTGAAGCCCCTAGGCCAGGCTCAGGGTCACCTCAAGTCCCCCCACCCATCCCAAATCCCTGTGGTGACCACCTCGGGCTGGGAAGGCAGCCCCAGGGCTTGGCCAGGAGGGCAGGTGGACATCAGCTCTTGAAAGGAAGCACAGGCCGGCATTGAAGGAACCGGTATTCACACTTCTCTCTTATTTATTTATTCATTTATTTGTTTGTTTGTTTGCTTACTTATTTATTCATTCATTTATTTAAATTCAGTGAGAAGGAGAGAAAATTTCATTTCTGCAACATTGTTCTCACCTCCTCATTCAGTCTCCTTTCTGAGGCTTGCTAAATCCAGACTGGCACTCCTGGAGCTGGCCCTAGGCCAGACTCTGCAAATAAGGGCCAGGGCATGGCCCGCTCTGCTAACTGCCAGCTGGAGACCATCTCAGTGCCCTTTGCCTGAAGCCTTTTTTCCCTCTCTCTCTAATTATTTATCTTCCTCTTTCTCCATCTCCATCTCTATCTCTCTCATAATCTCTCCCTTGCACACACAATCTCCCTCTCTCTCACACACACACACACACACACACATACACACACACGCATGCACACACACACATACGTGCACACACACACACGTGCTGATGTATTTCCCATAGGTAGAAACTAGCCTTGGAAGAAGAACGCTTTAGAAATGCATCTTGCTCTTAATGCTCCCACTGTGACTACCCCGGCATGCATGGGATCACGTGACTCCATCAAAAAACAGAATCCATCAATGTTTACAGGGTTGGCTCCACAACTACCCTTTTATATAAACACCCTGCCTTCTTCAGAACAGGATTAACCTGCATGCCTCCAAGTCTCAGAAACAGATACAGTGAATGGTCAGTGAAACCATTCTATCAGATGGATAGGATTTACCTGTAACATATTTACATGTAATGAGGAACTGGCCAGGACTCTGGCATCCTGGACCCTATGATAGCCTTTTCTACCATGGTCCTTTCAGAAGTCTAGGAATTAGTCCCCTGATGAGGTCTAAGATGGGTCTGCCTTGGCTTGAATTCCCTTTAAAGGACCAGTGTTGTAGCAAATAGGCAGCATCAGAATTATCGTTCCCACTTTCAAGAAGAAACTCGAGGCACAGAAGTGAACTGACTTCTCAGGGCCCAGGGCAGTTCTGGTCCCTCCCGTCTCACTGTCTGGCACGTCCAGCCTCATGGTTGACATTCCCTCTGAGGGCTGTGACTTGGCACCTTCACGGACACCACACTAGAAGTTGATGCAATGGTTTCCACTGCTTATAAAACATGACACTTATAAAAAACATATTTCGCATTAAAATACATACGTAGCAAAAAGGGCCTATTATAGCTGTGACAGAGTGGGAAAAATGCACTGGGTGTGGAGTCAAACACCCTTGATTGGAATCCAAATTCTGAGTTGCTTTAAGTGCTGATTTGGGTTAGCCAGAAAATGCCTGAGTCTCAGTTTCCTCATCCATCAAATGGGGATAGGCATTCCTCACAGGGCTGCCTGGAGGACTGATAGGCCATCAGATGTAAAAGGGGCTTTATACATAGTAAAGCACTAAAAATTGTGAGCTGTTCTTGTGACTCTGGGCAGATCATGCGAATTTAAATAAAATTATTCTTTCTTTGTCTTGAGATTTGATACGATTCTTTCTGAATATATATGAGGTATTATATCATAATTGAAATCAACCTGACTCTTCAAAACTACATCCAATGAAATGCTTTTGTGGGCTTCCCTGGTGGCATACTAGTTAAGAATCCACCTGCCAATGCCGGGGACACGGGTTCAAGCCCTGGCCCAGGAAGATTCCACATGCCACGGAGCAACTAAGCCCGTGAGCCACAACTACTGAGCCTGCTCTCTAGAGACCATGAGCCACAACTACTGAGCCCGTGTGCCACAACTACTGAAGCCCATGTGCCTAGAGCCTGTGCTCTGCAGCAAGAGAAGCCACCACAATGAGAAGCCCCTGCTCGCTGAAACTAGAGAAAAGCCTGCATGCAGCAACAAAGACCCAATGCAGACAAAAATAAATAAAATAAACATAAATTTAGAAAAAGAAAAAGAAATGCTTTTGAGTGCCAGGGATAATACATTCGATAATTCGCTAATACATTCTAGGTGACCACAGCACTATCGTGACAAACTCAGGAGAGTTAATACTTACGGGTGACACTGGTGCTTGGTTTTAAGTGTAAGTAAAGAGGAGAAGAAAAAGCAAGCATTCAAAGAAGGTGACAGAGGAGGGAAGGTTGGGGGCGGGGGGCTGGAGGACACAGGAAGTAGGTCCATTAGCAACGTCACATGGCTTGGACATATGCTACACTGCCTGGCCACTAGCTGACACTCTCCCTCCATGAAAACAGAAGACAGCTTTACTTTCCAGGCAATAAAAACCTCAGAGACGAATTCTGCCATATGTGGGCAAGGCCCCCTCCCACAAAGCCCTCACGTCTGGGAAATGGAATTGAACATCTCATCTTCAAAGCGAGTTCTCGGTAAATGTACTACTGGTTTTACAACCTCTCTCCTCCACGCAAACCACTGGAGAACACATTTTCTCAGCAGTGCCCAGGGTTACTGTTCAATGCCCTCCGTTTCTGAAACCATCTCGGGGGGAAGTGTGATCCATTTCCACTTTGCCTTTGCAAGGGGTGGGAAAACCAGAGGTCTGGGAGAGCAAGAGGCGGCGGTCTCCTTACCTTGAGCCGTTCACCTGGTTAGGGTTACATTCCATCTTGATGGTGACCCTGGCTGGGGGTTGAGACAGCCAGTCCTGCTGAGGGACACGCGGGCTCATCTTGGATGTCTGTCCATAGTCGCTGGAGGAAGAAGCGGTCATGTCCGTCTTGGCCAGGTGCGGCGTGCCGTACGCGCACTCAAACAATGACTGGTCCTCACTCACGACAGATAGCGCTTCCTGAACACCCGAAGAAACACACATTCAGGACGTGCCAAGGGACAGTCACGCTTCAAAAAGTTGCTAACTGGGACCCCCTTTTTAGGTAGTTTTTACAGTATCCATTTCCACCTTTCAGCAGCAAAAAGGAGCTGGCTTTCTTTCCCCTAGAGACGGTAAGAGTTGGAACTGGCTGACCTAGAAAAACTTCTGTGTGGGTCTCCAAACATCCCAGCCTTGACCACAGCCGTGCAGATAATACCCACTTTAATCTCAACTCAAGGAAGTTGGATTTCAAAGGTCTTAGAAGACATCCAATTTGCATGTGTCATTATTTGACAAATGCAATCTATAATTCAAGCAGACAGGGTACAGAATGGTCGTGAAGATTAAAAAAAGACATGTGACGGCTAACACCTAAGCATCTGGCAAAACTGCCACATTCCCAGGAGATTTTAAAGAAGAGCTACTTAGAAGAAGAGTGAGGGGGAAATGGGGCACCAAAGGACAAAGAGACAGAGATACAAATTTTTCCACTTCTAAGTTATTAGCTGAAATAGAGTTTCAAGTGGCGCTTCCATGATGGTGAACATCTGGATGATAAATGAACCAAAAAAAAAAAAAAAAAAAAAGCTGTGAATTAGCCAGAGGTCTCCAAATACCAAGATGTTTAAAATATCTAGATCACTGACTAGCTCTTTTTTTTTTTTCCCTTACTTTCTATTCCTATCTTTGCTCATTCTGCATGATTTGGTGAGAAGAAATAGAAATGTGTCATTGTTGGAGCATTCTTCTGTGGTTTTAAGTCAAACAAGTGGTTAGCCTATGGCTAGGCTGACATTCTACAGCCAAATCAGCAAAGGCAAATTCGATTGGGAAATTTCAGCTACTTGAATGACATAGTGTGCAGCAACTAAAAGGATAACTACGAGACCGTCCAATTTTGCTTTCTGTAACCAAAAGAGAAATCCATGTGGTAGTTCATGTTTATTTCAGTCCTTGGACACCCTCGGTACTGCTATGCAGCTGGTGAGAAGCAAATGCTGTCTGGGTCACACATGTTTTTTAAATGGAAACTTTGGAGCCAGTGGGGACTGTGGAGACCTTCTTGTCCAAACTCCTCATCCCCCAAATGGGAAAATCTGAGACCCAGAAAGGTCAAGACCTCACCTTGAGGCGAGCTGCCCAAGATCAAGCAGGGAATTAGTGAGGACACTGGTGAGTGTTTTATCTTCTGTTCCCTCGTATCCCCACAGCCTAGGATGCCCTTCTTATATTCCTTGGTTTCCGATAATTGTCTACATTAGCACTCCTTTCTTATTCTTTGAATTGATGCTTAAATAAGTAAGGATGCTCCCCCCACCCCCGTTAATAATAGAGCCTTATGAAGCAGCCTTTCTAAGACAGAAGCCCCCCACCTCCTTACGCAGAAGTGTCCGAATCTTTAGGGAACACATGCGATTTCACAAACACCCCCAATCCAGTTGTCCTCCCCCACTCCATCCCCCATCTACCCAGGGACCAACTTCTTCATCGCTCCCCGAGTACATGAACTTCACTGCCAGGCACACTGTGCTGTGAACCAGTGAGCAGGGAGAATCAAAAGGAACAAACGCAAGGCGCTGGCTCTCACAGTGGAGGCCAGGTGTCTGTGTATGGATAACCACCCCCCGCCACCCCCACCGTCACAGCATCTCTAAAATCTCTTAGAATCGCAGCCCTGTGACAGTTTGGGAAAGAGTAAGCTGGGGGGTTAAACAATAACTCAAAATGTACAAAAGAGCCAGAATCAGGCACAAGGCAGAAAAAAAAAAAAAAGTAAGGCATCTTGAACCGCCAGCAAAAGCAAACGCATCAACAAACAGATGGCAACAATCCGAGAAATGGGCACAGTAGATTCGGGGGAGCCTGAGTCACGTGGCTCTCTCTTCTGGTCCCAAACGGAGTGAGGGGATGTACGGAATCTAAACTCACAGACATGGGTTTAAAAGTCAAATCGGCACCACGGACTTCGTGCAGTCTTGCTAATCAATAAAGGCAAAATTATAGCTTCTTCAATAAACTGTGCAAGACAGGGTCTCCTTTCCCATCGCAGCACTGGATGGAATGGTTTCACACACTCAGGGCCAAAAACGAGGCTGAAGGCTGCCTCCATTCTCCTGCAGGGTCCTGCAGACTCCACCAAGCCTCGGAGGGGAACACCATGCTATGTAATGTCAGCGTTGGCTCACCGGGGAAGAGAAACATGAATAAATGCGTGATGTGTATCAGAAATTGGCAGAAACAGGTTAGATGTAAGGGGTAGGCGAACCTTTAAATCACAAATGAGAAAGAAAATGGCTTTCACAACGAAAAGAGTAACAATGTTAAAATATGAGTATCTCCCCAAGATAAAGTAGGATATTCTCACAAACACAACCAATGACCAAATAAATGTAGCCTAAGATTTAAAAACTGGACCAAAATACTAGAACTGAAACAAGGCTTCAGTGTGTGTTTGCAGGGGGAGGAACCCATTCTCACATCTGGCAAAGCATTTTTTCACCACATGGTTTTCTAAAGAAAGAAATCAAAGTTAATTGAGATCGATTTAGGGAAAAAAAATCTACAAAAGCTAGAGATAAGGGGGGGGACACCCAGTTTTTCTTCGTATCTTAAAATTCTCCTCCAAGTTAGTACTGAATAAAAGTGAGAAAGGCCATATACTTCAGAATATCAAAAGTTGCTTTTGTTCGCTAGAGGAGAAGCAGTCTAAAAATGAGGACGCTTCAGGATAAACGTTTCATTTCCAAAGGGGTGAAACACAGTCCATATTCTGGAAAGACAGCGCATGCCCCAAAGTGATGCTAATTAAACCAAGGCAGGCAAGCACCTAGGGTTAAATACAAGTCAGGAAAAGGAAACAAACAAATAAATAAATGGAATCTCTCTCTCTCTCACACACACACACACACACACACACACACATGCTAACTTAGCACATCTGAACAATGGAGGAGTAAAAAGAAGCTGAAGGGTGGTCTTCAGAGACCTGCTTCAAACAAAGATGACCACGAAAATTAACTGCTGTTCTTTAGAAGCAAACAAATGCTATGTACCAACAGCATGCCTTTGTTCACCCACTTGACTTTGTATATTACATGTAGGTTTCATCATCCCTTTGGTTGCAGTATGACTGACAGAGGCTGATGCATAGGATTCTCCCGCCCCAGCAGCCCTGGGACTTCAAAGCAGGGAAAGGATCTAGCCTAGTAGGATTAAAACCAGAATGGATCACTACACACAGGCTGGTAACCAGGAACACATGAGTCCCTCAACTGTAGCTCTGCAAGTGACTCTCCCTGGCCTCGACGGATGCTGTCCCTGCTTCCCTGCCGTCTGGCTTCCCTCCTCGTCCGTGGTCATCTCACCTACCTACCCGCCTACCTGCCAAAGCTGTCGGCAGATGCCTTAGTTAACATGTATGGCTTATTCCTTCAGCACCTTCGGCCAGCCGCGGGGACTTACTTGCGAACTGCTTTGGCTGCTTTATGACAGAGAATTCAAAAAAAAGTCCAAACCTGGCAGCAATGTGGCATAATTAATTAATATGCCCGCCTCTGTGTTACCATAAAAAGACATGAACTTTAGATTGGTGTGTGCTTGTGTGCGGGGTGTTTTTTTCTGTAGCTCCAGGAAAGCTGGGATATTCTGATGTGCCCAGTGGCAGGCTACCGATGCCATTTTTCATGAACTTATGAGAAAGGCATAAATTCTAAGCAAACTGCCCCCAAACAAAAGGGACCATCGTGTTAGTATACAATGTTTATTATTTCATTTGAATACTGAATGCACCAATAACATGTGAGGACCACTCCTTTGGACTTTGGTCATCACAGTTGACTGACAGTTCTAGAAAGTGAAGACAACTCAACTAGATTATATTTCATACATGAGACTAAAATATGATTCTATTTTTAAGTAACTAGATTTGGGTACAACAAAGGTTCCAAAATGCTTAGATTTTTTTAAAAAATTAGAAGTCGAATGTACTTTTAAGCATACTGACATTTCCAGCAAATGATTTCAGAGAGCCTAAAACAGATGAATTTTTTCCTGTAACAGATGAATAGTTTGAGAGGCTCCTATGTTTCCAGCAAAAGAATTATAAAATAAGGGTCTGGCCTCAATTTTGCTCTTAACTTTTGATCCCCATGGTTCATAAAAACACTGAAATGTCAATCCAGAGAACCCAACATACTTAAATTTTCATGAAAATCTGGGCGTGGTAAAATGTTGAAACTAAGAAAGTCTTAAAGAATGATCGGCTCTCTTTCACAGCTGGAGCCAGTGAAGCATACAGAGTGAAATGATCCTTACGTTGTTCCCAAAAATCCAGAGGACAGCCAGGACTAGGTGTCCAGAGAACAGGATTCCCAAATTGACCCTCAGTTCCCTCAAGTCTTAGGTGCCTCAAATAGTTATGAAAAACAAATGGAAAAACTAAGTGGAACAAGCATGTTAAAGTTATGGTCATGCTTTAGAAACAAAATTTTTATAGAAGTCTTTGGTATCACAATACACTTTAGGAAGCCAAGGTCATCTTAAATCAATAGTCTGCCTTTCCCCCCGACATGTAACCAATCAGAATCTGGAACATCACATAACTGCTTACACTGCGATGAATAAGACATCTTTTTTGGGGTTTGTTTTTGGGTTTTTTGTTTTGTCTTTTGGGTTTTTTTTTTTTTTTTTTTGCAGTACGTGGGCCTCTCCCGTTGCGGAGCACAGGCTCCGGACGTACAGGCTCAGCGGCCATGGCTCACGGGCCCAGCTGCTCCGCGGCATATGGGATCTTCCCAGACCGGGGCACGAACCTGTGTCCCCTGTATCAGCAGGCGGACTCTCAACCACTGTGCCACCAGGGAAGCCCGAATAAGACATCTTTTAGCCACATTCTCTTGACTCATAAACAGCTGATCCATCACATAATAAACCAGGTTATCTTGGTAAGTGCTTCATATGCAGTATCCCTTTAAATCTTATTACACTGATTTTAAGATACACCTTTTTTCACATTTTACGAGCTCTGAAACCTGGATGCATCTCACCATCGATGGCATGTCATGGGTTACTGGCAGCATTTCTTCTCCTTTGATGGCCGGTAAAATAATGGTTTGTTTTATCATCAATGACATCTTAATTTTATGAAATACAGTCCTGACAATAGTCTTATAAGGTCAGGTGTCATTCCTGCCCACAGGTGAGAAAGCAGGATTGGGAAGAAGAGTAATGTCAACATGAGGACAAGGTAGCAGCAGCGTTCGTGTCGGGAAGTGGAATCCCTCCCTGAGGCTGTACACTCGCCACTCTGGGTGTGACGTGGAGAAAGAACAGGTTGGGCTGACGGAGGTCAGATGCACAGTGCTTCACCGCCTTGTCACAGCTGTGGAAAGAGCAGAGCTGACAGCGCAGATAAGAGATGGAACCACCTAGAAAGAGAGAGGCTGGTGGAGGGAAGAGGTGGGAGAAGGCTGAGGGGATAAATGCCCAGAATCCCAGGACTTCGATGGAATTAAAGGATCAGGAGAGTAAGTGGAAAGCCTGTTGGAAACTAGGAGGGAAATTTCTAAGTACAACACGCTCTCTTATGAGGCTAAAAGCTATGCAGCAATAGGTCCCAGATACATTTAATTAGTCTTTCTTATTTAATAGTTTAAATCAACAACCTGTTCTTTTCATTGGTTAATCAGATAATTCAGACCCAAATTGATGGCCGTGTATTGGGGTGTGTGCTCATTGCAGGTGGATGCCTGGCTTCCCAATCAATACTGCAAGGGAAGAATAGGGCAGGTAGGAGCACCATTTATAAATATGTTAGAGCCAGTGCACGTGGTGGCCTTAAGTGGATGTCTGCAGACCTAATGATACTGGAAAACTATTTATTAGGCTGTCTCAAGCCCAACTGTTTATAGCTTCTCTTCAAGGCAGAGTGCATGCAGTAGATGCTTCTGGAAAGTCTACTCCTAATCACATTCAGAGGAGAAAAAAGCAACACAAATACGTCTGTAGGAAAGACGTCCACTCCATGTGCCCATCAAAAGGCCAGTCCTTCCAGAATTTTATTCTCAACATGTATATTTTTGCATTTGAATATTGCCAACATCTCATGGGACGAGAAACTTCCTCTGACCGGTATCTTTTAATTACAACACACAAAAAAGCCAAACATCGTGAGTTAAAAGATGCATTGTCAGGCTGAGTGGGAATCATTTTGCCCCGTCTTGATATTATTTTCTTTCCTTAATTCTTCAGTGGAGGAAACATTAAAATCATATATTAAATGCAGCATCTAGCTTTGTGCTCACGTTTTTCTCATTTAACACATTGCTATTTTAGTCCTTCAAAAATATAAAAATCTTGGATTAACCTCAAAGGAAAAATGTATGTAGGCAAATGAAGTCCATCTAAAGAGAGTGTTTCCCCAATGTGGTATCGCTTCAGTATCAAACACGTTTACAACTGCAGTACCAGCCCAGCACTAAGAGAATGAAACCCAGGACTGGTGCAGAGATACAGACATACAAATATATTCATATACATGCATACACACACATATTCATACACACATATATGCATGTTCACACACATACACGCATATACATGTTCATACACGCATATGTCAATTTCCACATACATGCCTACACACACATATATTCATATACACATATATTCACACGCATACATGCATATTCATATGTACATACACACATACATAAACATAGACATATATTCATACACATGCATATTCATACACACATGCATAGTCATATACATACATGCACACATAGTCATACACATGTACACATACATATTCAAGTATACATATACACACATACATATTTGTACACACATATATGCATATTCATATACATACATACATATAAACACATATTTACATACACATACATATTCACACACATGCATATGCATATACATATATGTGCATATTTACATACACACATACCTATTCATATACAGACATTTACATGCACACATATATATATATCCATCTCTCTCTCCATCCTTACTATCGTTGCTCATCGAGCACTTTAGAGGACCTGTACACAGTCCTTATTGGTCAGCAGAGCCCCCAGGGAAGATGGTGCCTAAATGATGTAGAAAACCAGGATTCTTCCCTTTTTGCCTTGACTTGTTTCTTTCTCAAACTCGAAGGTGCTTTTCCTCCCCTTAGCAAATCCCTTCAAGAAAAGACTGATCTGGAAACCAGTCTCCTTATGACCTTCAGACAAATTTCCCTGCTCTGAACTCACCGGATTTCTCCTTGGCTCTGAGCAGCGTAGCCAGTCCTGGGAATTCTCTTGCTCACATACTTCTCCCCCAACTGCTGCCTTTATGAAGATATGAGCATTTCCAGGGCAGGATCGTGTGTGTGTGTGTGTGTGTGTGTGTGTGTGTGTGTGTCCCTAGCATACAAACAGCTTCTTAACATCACATTTTGTTGATGCTCCTATTAACCATAGAACTAAGTCATGAAATTAGATGAAAGCCCCATCATAATGCTGTAGGTCCAAAAACTGTTTTCACATCAAAACAAAGGAAAATATACTCGTGAGATGAAGTGTGCAGCCAGTGACCAGGAGTTTGGAAGCTAATCGCCCTGGCACTATATCCTCAGCCATATGATCCTGGAGCACATTACTGCAGGGTTTTACCTGAAATCTACGTAGGCTTGAACTAGGGACTCTGCGTAGTTAGGCAACATATGAAATAAATAAGACTTCCTAGAAAATGAACATTAGCAAAGCAAGGAGAGAAGCATTCAATGGCTAAGTGCAAATCCTAGAACTCTTGCGGAGATTGGAGCATTGTAGAAAAATGTCAAGGACAGAATAGTTAGGTTCCACATAAGGAGAACTAGATTTAAATGAACCTCAAAAAATTAGAAACCCAACAAACATAATTTTAAAACAACCCTTCTGTTTACTTTCTCAGTTCTATGCAGATGCTCTTTGAAACATTTGAAAGGAGGGTGAGATAGGAATATTTAGCCTGGCAATCAGAGGGTACAAGGTTTCAGGCATGCAAGATGAGTTAAGTCCCTGGGTTCTACAGCACAGCATCCTGCTGTAGTTAACAATTCTGTATCATATACTCACAAATTTGCTAAGAGAGTAGATCTTATGTTAAGTGTTCTTATCACAAAAAATATATAAAATAAAGGGGGAAGGAGGACGCTTTCGTCGGTGATGGATATGTGTATGGCACTGATTGTGGTAATGGTTTCATATGTAGATACTTATCTCCAAACTCATTAAGTTATAAACATTAAATACTGTACAGCTTTTTAGTACGTCAATCAAGCCTCAGTAAAGTCATTTTTGAAAAAACAAAAGAAACAATGTATAAGTGATGTTAATAGCGTCTTTGTTTTCCTACAAAGAAACACATTTTCCCCCCATAGGCTTCTTTCCTTCTTTAGAGATGAATAAAAAAGTGTAAAAACATGTGTGGAAACATCCTGTTTGTGTGTTTTAAGTCGGAATGAGTGCAAAGAATGCAGTCACTACCCCCTTCAGATCCTTCTGCGCCCTCTTGGGTTTTGTGGGGGGCGGATTCTACTCCTGACTTTCCATACTTGTTTGTGTTTTTCTAATCATTGTCATCACGTGACACTCAGAGACTATTCATCAAAAGCCTTCATCTTATCTGTATCTCATTTGAAATAATTCATTTGAGATGAAAAGATGATTTGCTTTTCACTTTGATCACCAAATTTAGGATAAACAATGGAGATGCACCAAAATGTCAGAGACAGCACGGCAGAGCATGGTGGCCACTGGACTGGGGCTCCAAAGACCTGAGGTGGAAGCTGCCCTTGGTCACTGGGTCACCCTGGGACTTCCACAACCCCACTCTGCTCCAAATTTAGTCCCACATGAGCTGCTGAGGGCTTGTTACAGATGCAGAGTCTGCGTGTCTGCAGCCCTGCTGAATCAGAACCCACGTCATAACATGAACCTGGCACACTCGCATATTCAAGTTTAAGTCCTGCTGCCTTATCCTTGCTTGAGTCTCAATTTCTTCAACTATGAAGGTGATGTTGGTAACAGCTGCCCCAATCCCAACCAGGGCTCCCAATGGGTCCAATGAGCTAGTGTAATATAAAAGGTTTTATAAGCCCTAATGTTGCATTTCAACTATTATCCCATCCTAGAAAGTTGATGTGAATGACCCGAATTCTCCATGTGGTTCAAGACAGTGGTTTGGACTATCCGTTTCAAATCCTATTTTTCTAACAAGCCACATGCCAGGAAAAGTACATCGTCTCTTGTATGCCATTAGTCCCTCATTCTTTGTTAAATACTAAATTTAAAAGTCAGGTATCTTTATCTAACATGGGGAGAAAGATGAGCTGGCATCTTTGCTTTTATTGTCGAGAGCATTTAGTCCAATGTGATTTAGCCTTTATGGTGCCCGGTCCAGTTTGTACATGGGTTTTTGGTTGTAATTCTACATTCGTTTGTTGGATGTCGATTAAATGTAAGTTTTGTGTGGGAAGGGATCTGGATTCCCTGTTGAAAACTGTGGCCTCAACAGCTGGTACGTTCCCTGGCATGTTGCTGTTCTCTATAAAATGAGTGGATGAATGGATGAATAGATGAAGGAATGAATGGATGAATATACCACGTTCTCATAACACAATTCCTGTTCATTTCCCTAAAATTGCACATGGCACACAGCTGATGTTCCTCAAACTCCCCCAAAAAGTCTTCTCTTCCAGGATGTGGGATCCATGATGCTTTTCATCTTAACTTTCCCTAAAACCTCATGAGATTTTTAACAAACTTGGACAAGGAAGTGATTCTATGGCAGTCTTGCTAAGAAGCTCACGGAACTTTTACTCTTCCGATTTCTGAAGCTCACTCACCCAGGTTGGGCTGCAAGTGATTCAGGTTCCAAGAGGCACAGAGGACCCTCAGAAGGGCACTGCCACGCCCACAGGGTGACAAAGTCATTAGCAGTTTTCCTCTATTGGAACAGCCCTCTCTAAACCCCAAGGGAGAGATGGCACATCATACCTCCCACCTCCAGGAGCTCCATGAAAACAGGCAGCTCTATGCTTGGCCTTTTCAAAACATACATTCAGACGCTAAAAATACAGTGCACTGCACATCTGGAATGTGTCTCATCCATGAATCTCTGACACATGGATTCACTGTTTTCAAGAAAATTCCAAGAATTTTATTCATGAGAAAATTTTGGCACAATAGGAAATGCTGGCAAGCAGAAGACAGCAGCAGCAGATGTGCTGGCCTCCGCCCCCAGGCCTGCGGCTGGTTCAGCCCGTTTGCATCAGGTACCTATCTCAGGCCTTCAAACTTCCAACTCAAAATTCCCCATAAAAGAGAGAGGCCTTAAGTTTATTAAGTGATGCGGTTCCCCAAACATGGGTGCACAGTACCAGATGCACTCTGCAAGTGTCGGGATGGGCACGTGGGAATTTAAAAGGAGCAACAGGAACACAGGGTCGCTGGTGTGAGATGCAACTGCTCCCTGAGCCTCGGACCCTGCAGCCACAGCCTCCTCATCTGTTAAATGAGGGTCTGGTCTCCTGATGTTTCCTGAGGTCCCTCCTTGCACCAAGATGAAATCTACTGTATTTAACTCGTGACATTCTCTTCCTGCTGGGGCCAAACCACAGGCCCCACCTTCTCCATCTCTGAGCAGCTATGTGCCTAAGGGGAAAACCTATCACCTGGGGAGCTGCCGCAAGTTCCTACGAGTTCAGGTTCAGAGTGAACTGTGGGCTCTTTCCAGGCTGCCCTGGGTTTTCATTTCCTCTGGATAACTTCTTCCACGCTCGTGGTGGGAGGGTAGTCAAGAGTCTGGGAGCTCATTTCATGTCTTCAACTGCCATTAGGACCTAATCTCCTGCACGGGAACTCTGGGTCTGTTCAGAAAACACATCAGCAACAATAAAATACAGTTCTACTAACAGAAAGTCTTACAGAGACTGGGACTCTCGTAGCGGGAGGGAGCATATGTAAGAAGCCCTCGCTTTTCCCAAGGTGCTCCAGGGACCTCCTTCCTCTCCTTTCCATCCTCATTCCCAAATAACTGTTGTCAAGGGCCATGCAAAGTATAAAGCAGACGCGAACACGAACGTTTTCTTTTTCTTAGGCGCCAACTCCCATGGTGCAAAGAGCCGAGAGCTCCCCCACAGTGAGGGTCCAGTCCTGCCAAGTCTCACTTCGGCTCCACGGATGATGACGCCTCTGTCCCTGGGGCTGGGAGGCTAAGCCTGTGCTTTGCACCAGATTTTCCAGCACATAAATCCGTGCTGGTGGCTGCACAGGAAGGGGACCCAGGAGCTAGGGTATCATGACCTTTGTTCCCGCTCTGTGCTGAGCTCAATCTCCGCCTATCATGTAGTTCAGGGCACAAGAGAGGACCCCGTCATCAGTACACTTTTCATGCACCAACCAGCTGGTTGCCAGCGAGACCTGATTTTTACAACTCTGGGAGTGTTGATCTCAAAACCTAATACGTACGTTTGAATTATGCACTGTAAACTCGTCCAACAATTTCAAACTACGCATACGTATATCATATGCAATGAGGCTCTCCTGAGCCCCTCTGTGAATTGGTCTCTTTAAAAATCTGTAGATCTGTTCCTACCAAAACCACTCTAACCTGCAGAAAAGCTTGGTGGCCTGAAAATCTTCATGATGTCTACCCCAGGGTCTAAACTTTGGTTTTTAGATCGCCTCTTTACTTGGACCTCTTTACTTATTATGCTGAATCCCCACGGAGGAAGCAGAACCATGAATGTCCATGTCTACCCACCTTTTCCAGGAGAAAGAGGAAGTTTCCAGGGCTCAGAATTGTGTCCAGTGTCATATACATGTACAGGCACAAAGAGAGCTGCTGGACAGGTGAGGGGTCTGTGCAGATGTATCTCCTTTCTGAGGCGGTGGAGTTTCCTGTCATCCACCCATCTAATTTGCATAATGAGCCTTATGGGGCAGGGGCACATCTACTTAAAAGGGCAACTTACTTAGTACAAAAGATGATTTGCCATCCTGTCTTCCAGTCTGCTAGACTTGCACTGATCACTATTTGCAAGCACAGGGACACTTTAAAAATTCAAACAAGGTGTAAAGAACTGTGAATTAGAACCTTGCTTTTCAAAGTCCTTGGACCAGCAGCATCAGCATCACCTGGGACTTTGTCAGAGAAGCAGAATCCCAGGCCCCACCCCAGAGCTACTGAATCAAAACCCTATTCAACAAGATTCACAAGGGGAATGGCAGGCACATTTCAGTGTGGAGAACTGGGTGAGAAGGTGGTAAGTTTCCCAAAAGAAAGAAAAGGCAGGGCTGGGTGGGAAGGGGGAGGAGGAGAGGGCAGACTACTGTTTTTAATTAGAGTGGTCAGGGAGGCCTTCTTGGAGGAGGTGAGCCCTGAGCAAACTTGAAGGAGGCCCAGCGATAACAGAACAAGGCCAGAGGTGGTTTGAGGGTGGAACACAGGGATCAGGAACAGCCAAGGAGGAAGTATTGTCACAGGAGAGAAGGGACAGGAAGCCCTAGCAGTGGACAAGGAGGTAAGCCAGTTGAGGCTGGGGGTCGTTGGCAGGACCTGGGCGGTACTGGGAGTGAAATGGGAGCCTCTCTCGATGTCTTGGCTAAAAGCCCAGGGATTGTCTTCTTTCCTAAGATATACTAATATTTTCCACCTCGTATGGGCTCTGCAAAGAAAATACTTTCTATCTTTTGAGTTTTATTATTTTCTTTTTTTTAACTTTCTATTTTATATGGGAGTACAGCCGATTAACAATGTTGTGATAGTTTCAGGTGCACAGCAAAAGGACTCAGCCATGCATATACATGTATCCCCTCCCATCCAGGCTACCACATAACACTGAGCAGAGTTCCCTGTGCTATACAGTGAGTTTTATTATCGGGTTGGCCAAAATGTTTGTTCGGTTTTAAGTAAAAATAAAAGACATTTTTCATTTTCACCAAGAATTGTATTGAACAATGGATTCACTAACACAACGAACTTTCTGGCCAGCCCAATATTTTCAAAGCTCAATGTGACCTGCACGCATATATCGTGCACACCACGTGTACACCAAAAGCCACACCTCACAAAATGTTACGGCCATCCTTTGCTCCCCATGCAACGGGGGCTCCTGTTCGTCATCATACAGAGAAACTGTGGGATTTCAGAATATGTGTTTTTCATTCAGAGAGTCTGTAAATGGCCATGACCGCTGTTCAAAGGTTTCGCACAGACAGGAAATAGCTCCCTGAGGCGCCTCTGCCCCCACCACTCTAACGGGCAGCCTCAGGGAGCCCCACCTCTGAATCAACAGGAAACACAGCACCAAAGGGATCGATCCCCTGCTCCCAAGTCAGCTGTGTGAGGCCCGCAGATCCTGGCAGCTCTGGTGGCAGATGACAGGCCAGAACATCACTTCCTGCTGGGCCCGCCCCCGCCGCCCCATGCTGGACTGAAAGTTTCAGGGCTTGAGCAGGGATGCAGATGACCAGGTATTTCCTCTGTAAACACAAGGATAAGCTTGCTTCGGGAAGGAGGCATTTAGAAGAACTGTTTACTGTCCTTGCCGGTGGAGAACCCTACTTCTCCGAGCTCTATCTGGTGGAAAGTGCCTCCTGGTTAATAATGGGCCACTTCCCTTCTGCTGCGGAATCTTCTCAAGTCATCGGCAGAGGCCTCGTAGCCATCTCTGAATCCAATCTCGACATTCAGTGTATAGTCTGTGTATGAGTCTTCTAGGGCTGCGAAACCAAATACCACAGACTAGGGGGGCTGAACCGACAGAAACTCATTCTCTCACAGTTCTGGAGGCCAGAAATCCCAACTCAAAGTGTGGGCAGGGTTGGTTCCTTCTGAGGGCCATGAGCGGCTCCAGGCCTCCCTCCCTAGCTTGTAGACGGCTGTCTTCTCCCAGGGCCTTCACAGAGTCTTCCCTCTATGCATGTCCGTATCTGCATCCAAATGTCCCTTTTTTATAAGGACATGGCCATATTGGTTTCAGGCCCAACCTCATGACCTCATCTTGATGACCTCTGTAAAGACCTGATCTCCAAACATGATCACATTCTGAGGTTCTGGAGGTTAGGACTCCCACATATGAATTTAGGGGCACGCAATTCAACCCGTAACGGGGCAGAGAATGTGTCCATTTTCTTCGGGGGGCTGCCGTGCGGCTCGCGGGATCCTAATTCCCCGATCAGGGGTTGAACAGGGGCCCCAGCGGTGAAAGCGCAGACCACTGGACCGCCAGGGAATCCCAAGAGAATGTGTCCATTTGATTCACTGCCTAGCACAGTGCCAGGTACCAGAATAAGAACAATAAGTCAGTGGTTCTCAAACTGTGTTCCAGGAACCCCCTGGGGTCCCAAGACCCTTCCAGGGAATCTGCTGCTCGACAGTTTTCATGACATGCTAGGACGTTATTTGCATCTTCCCGGCTCATCCTCTCACAGGTGTACAGTGAAATTTTCCAGAAGCTACAGGACATGTGATAGTACAACAGATTGACTGCAGGGGCAGATATGAGAATCTAGCTGTCAGCTATTAAGCCAGGCATTGAAGAGATTTGCAAAAATGTAAAACAATGTGACTCTTCTTACTAAATATCTTTTTGGAAAATATAGTGATTTTTCATAGCCATGTGTTATTTAAATGAACATAGAATGGGTTTATTACTGTTATTTTAAAATGAATTCATTAATAAATATTTAAAGAACATCTCAATTTTTATTTCTAATTCAGTGAACATCAACAGATATAACCCATATCAACCACTGCCCTTTAGTGTCCTGAGGCATTTTTCAGGGTGTCAAGGATCCTGAGACCACAAGTTTGAGGACCACTGCTGTACAGAGGTAAACTGGCTAGGACCTGATCTTTCTTCTCTGAAGTAACCCACAGTCTTAGGGTGATAAGACGCTTCATAAAGAACATATTTTTGGTAGCTAAGTGCCACAAAAAAGGAAGCTTGTTGGCCATCCCCTTAGGTTGACAACAGAGAGTTCTCATTAAGAAAAAAAGAAAAGCTGGGCTTCCCTGGTGGAGCAGTGGTTGAGAGTCCGCCTGCCGATGCAGGGGACAAGGGTTTGTGCCCCGGTCCGGGAAGATCCCACATGCCGTGGAGTGGCTGGGCCCGTGAGCCATGGCCGCTGAGCCTGCGCGTCTGGAGCCTGTGCTCCGCGATGGGAGAGGCCACAGCAGTGAGAGGCCCACGTACCGCAAAAGAAAAAAAAAAAGAAGAAAAGCTGATCTCGACCTAGTGATGTGTTCAATTTGGAACATAAGAACTTAAAACACCAAGAGTTGGAAGGGATCAGCATTTTTTTGCCTCTCAAGTGATCTGCCAAGTGTTGGCCCCAGACCCCCTAACACTGGACAGAATCTATGAAAGAGGCAGGTTGCCCACCCCCGCCTAGCTACAAACTACCTACAAACATCTATTTCCAGCTGAGCCTTCTTGAAAGTGGCAAGCCTCTTGGCAAAACGAGAGGAGGTCCATGAGGGACCCCAGACCAGCAGGAAATCAGCAGAGACTGAAGACCACCTACCCACCACCAAGCTGGCTGTGCTTTGGATCCGAGCCAGCCTTGGAAACTGGTCCTGCGGGTGAGGGGCTGCAGGGCCCAGGCACAGACTCCCTGCCCATCCCCCAGCGATCCCATGTTGGCACACCTGGTGCATCTCTGGATGCACAGGTGGCTCTCTTCAATTAATGCTAAGGACCACGCTCCTTTTTTTTTTAAATGACCAGGTTGTTTTAATTTTTAAACTTGTCTCTTATACTTGGGAGATCCTCCATGTTTATACCCTTGTTAGGGATTGCACATAGCTCTCTCATTTTAAAACCATTTCTCCAAGGGATCTGATTCAAATGACAAGTAGTAGTTGGGTACCCACCATGTGCAAAGCAACTAAGGTGGGCACTGGCGGTAGTGATATAAGATGGATCATCCTCAAAGTCTATTATTCTAGACAGACTGTCATCACTTTAATAGAAGGACAAAACACCTGGGAGAAAAGAAGATGCATCAGGACTGGGGGAATGCAGGCTCCATGAGGGCAGGGGTGTTTTTTTCAGTGATGTTTCACCAGTGTCTGTAAAAGTGACGCACACACACTGAATATCTATTGCATAAGTTCTTAGTATGTAGGTGTTAAGTGTGGTGCTGAGTTTGTCTACTGCTTGGATGATGGAGGGAGGAAGCAAAGTAGGGAGGAGGAAAGGAAAGAATGAGGGGAGGGAGGGAGAGATACTCTCTCTTCTCTACTGGAACAAAAATCCTACTGTGTCACTCTCCTGCCCTAAAATAAAATCCGATTTCCCAACATCTTCTGGCCCCTAGAAACCCATAAATCCTGCAAAGAGGGGTCTACAGCTTGTTATTCTTGTAAACTATTTCTGTATTCACTTGTTAGTGACCTGAGCAATGAAGATAACTTCCGATCAACCAGAAGAGGCGGGTTAACTTGGCAAGGCACGACCTACATTATTTTGACTTTGTGGGAAAATCCTCCTATTCTAGTAATTCAAGAAACATTTGGATGGGCTGCTGGGAATCAGGATTCAATCCTGGGATTCAAGTCACTTGAGTTAAGGACCTTGTTCTTTATCTGGATGAGGTCCCACTTTGTAGTTAAGAGAAAGACCAGACAAATGAAAGCAGAAAAAACATATCACAGCTCAAGTTCATGAGCAAGAACACATTACTGTAAAATTCTTGTGTTGCAAATGTTTCCAAGGAAATAAGCACACTCCCGGCATGTGCGCTGGAGGAAATGAACTGGGTTCTTGTGCTGTTGCCCCAAACAACCCTCTCTCCTCCAAGCTGGCCCCAGATCTCCTATACATGATACTGTTTCCCAACAAGCAGTCGGACATCAAACTGTGAAATCAGAAACACACATTTTCTGGTTATGAAGAACCTAGGGACAGGACAGGAATAAAGACACAGAAGTAGAAAATGGACTTGAGGACACAGGGAGGGGGAAGGGTAAGCTGGGACGAAGTGAGAGAGTGGTATGGACATATATACACTACCAAATGTAAAATAGATAGCTAGTGGGAAGCAGCGCATAGCACAGGGAGATCAGCTCGGTGCTTTGTGACCACCTAGAGGGGTGGGATAGGGAGGGTGGGAGGGAGGAAGACGAGAGAGGAAGGAGATATGGGGATATATGTATACGTATAGCTGATTCACTTTGTTATACAGCGGAAACTGACACACCATTGTAAAGCAATTATACTTCAATAAAGATGTTAAAAAAAAAAAAGAAACATATTTTCAAAGAACAAGTGCATTATACTAACAAGTTAGATGCAGCGGGGGCAGGTGTATCCGTGGGGTTGGAGGGGCAGGACAGAAAGGAGTTCAGGAGAAAGCGTGTTGAGATTTGAGACATGAAACTAAGAAGAAGGAACCCCCAACGGGCACACAGAGGTGGGTTCTGTAGCTGTCAATGTGCTCTCATCAAATTGCCACCTTCAAAGGACTTGGATCTGAGGCCAGATAGAAATCCATTAAGTTGCACCTTGACTTGGGGGCTTTCAAGAGGGTGGGAGGGAGGGAGACGCAAGAGGGAAGGGATATGGGAACAGATGTATATGTATAACTGATTCACTTTGATATAAAGCAGAAACTAACACACCATTGTGAAGCAATTATACTCCAATAAAGTTGTAAAAAAAAAAAAAAGAATTACTCAGTAGTTACCATCTCAGGGCTCAAACAGCGGAAAAGCAGTACGTATGCAAATCACACAATCAATTGGTTAATTCCAAGTGAAATCTGCACACCAAAAAAAAAAAAGTTTGCTTTCCTGGCACGTGATGTAGAAATCAGCCTGGTTAACAAAATGTAAAGCACACTTGCAGTGTGTGTGTGTGTGCCAGTGTGTCGTCCGTGACCATGGGCCACATGCACGCCCAACACGAGTCAGTCATGCCGTGGCCTGTCACCCACTGTGGGAGGTACTGGAACCTTTGTCTTCCTCCCTCCAGCTTCCTGCGGTCTTAAAACATCTCACTGGCCATCAGCCAGCGATGTGCAGCTAGGTGCAGAAAGGGGGAAAAGGTGAAACGCCTCTGCATCCACATCGGGACTTATCTGTGCTTCAGGGGAAAGGTTTGCGGGTGGAGAGCCAGGGACAGCCTATGTGTGGATGAGATTTGTTCCTTACGTGGATGTGCACCTTCCTCATCCCCCACTGGTCAGTTCATCAGCAGTGCTTCTCTCCTAACTGGGAACGGTCCACCTGCCTGACTTCTTCTCTCCCGTTGGCCTGTTAAGATGCTCTGAAGCTCTGGGCAATGGAAAACACAAGTGCTTCCCTGGATATGGAGGTGGAGGGGGTAGAAATTGGGGTTAACATGGCAAGGGTACTGTGAACTTAATTGTTTTCTGAAAGCAAAAGTTAAATCTGAGACAAGCAAAGCTTTGCAAAATTCCCCTAGCATTGGCCCCAGTTCTTAAAGACTTTTTTCACAAGAACACGGAATGACTTTGAAGTTCTGGCCACCCTAATCAGCACAGTTAATGATGCTAAAACATACGCCACAGCAGAGGCAGGGATGCAACATTCTAGATTTCCCTTTGTCAGCTGTGACTCAAAGGGAGCCTTGCAGAGTCTTTGGTTCACTTCACACACCATGAAGCCACCCCAAATAAACCAGCTCTCTGGACAAATGCAGTGTCCTCACGAAGAAAATGTGACTTGAAGACCGCACCCCCAGGCCCTTGTCCAATCAGATTATAGCTCCCTGAGACCTCTGATGGAACTGAAGTTTCCATTATAGAAGCATTTCTACCAAGAATAGTTTCAGTCAGAGAATCTAAGAAATCTGTGAAGTTCAACCTCCTCTTCAGACTTTGGACATACTTGTTTTTAATATTATACTTATCACTCATGAACTAATTGATTCACTCACAAACACGTACTGACTCATTACTTTGTGCCATGCACTGTGATACAATTTCAACGTCTCTTACGAGAAGATCCAACAGTTCTATCCATCTGCCATTTGTATGCCGTTATCTTATTAAAAAATCAGCCACAAATGCTCATACACGTCATCTTTGTGAGCTGGGCTCTATTGCTTTGGAAGACCCTGCCATCCTAGAAAAATGAATGACTACAAATGAACATAATTAATTGCATCTTCCCCCCAGAATCATTTTATTTTATTGCTTTGGGCTATTCTCTTTCTTTTTAGGATATATTGTGAAATGTTTCCTTTTAATATCTTTTAGGCAATATTAATTTGTAAGAGACACATTTTATGACACATTATTTTTCATGTTTATTATCAACTAAACGGAGTGAAAAACTGAATTTATAAGCAGCTTTTAAGTATGTCTTGCTTTTACTTGCAAAAGGAAATAAGTGGACAGGCTTATGTTTGTGTTAGTAAGGCAACATTGGGGTAGGAATTATAAATCTTATTCCCTCCTGCTGTATGGCGTATGTGCACATACACAATCTCATTTGGATCTAATATAATCTTTATACATTATGGGTATTACCACTTGAAATATCTGGTACAAAGATTCCCCCAGGAATTTGTCTTTTTAATTTTATCATGTGTATTGCATACAGATGTTTACAATTTGTGAACAACTTGATTGCACAACCATGGTTTATTTGTCTGTCTCAGGCTATTAAACTGTAAGCTCTAGGAGGGCAGGGAGGTATCAAATTCACTTCTGTATCCCCAGGCACGGAATGAATGCAGCCCTCCTTGGTTACTTAACCCCTCTGTCGCTGTGTCCTTAGCTGTGAAATGTGGATAATGACTGCCCCTGTCTTATCTGTTCTGATCAACAAAACACTTAATACAATGTTTGGCATATAATAAGTACTCTATAAGTGTTCTCCACTATTACCGTGGTTGTTATTTAGAGTTGATTGAGTGAAAATTCCTGTAGGTGAGCTAACTTGCACAAGTCAATGTGATGGATAACTGGCAGAAAGAAAGGAGTATCGGGGCTTCTCTATCCTGGTACATAGCTTTGTCTAGTCTACCAAAGTTGTAGAATTTTTTCTCAAAATTATTTCCATTCATACACTAAAAAAAATAATTTATGTGTAAGGATTACCTGTGTCTCTTTACCTGTCATAATTCCAATGACCTTACCCAATACACATTGGACATTAACATGCTGGTTAGCTGAGGGGATCCAGAAATAGTAAAACCTGACCTCACTCTACAGTGGTGTCTCTTTTCTTCCACATATACATCTCATAATTACATCTGTCAAACAGCTTCCTAAGCAAAACCGTGTACCAGGAACCAAATGAAGTTGACCCAGCTTTCAGAACATAAAAAAAGGAAAACGAAAAGTATAATCCACTTCGTCACCATTAAATTCTATTTGTTTCTTTGCCTAAGAGTCTATTAAAATCCCCCCACAGTGATAGGAGAATAGTCTACAGCAAGTACTAACCAGAAAGGCTAAAGTGGAAGACACTTTGTAAATTGTCTCATAAGACTGGACGACGAGCTAGTCAAGGTGATGCTATTGGCAAACCTGCAGAAATTGATGCTGATTCTCTGTACTCCAGGTAGAATACCCTACATCCTATATCGACTCTCTGCTTTATATATTTAGCGTATATATTACAAGCTTATAATCAGCTTGTATATTCTGCTTTATATATTGCAGCTTAGTTCACCATAGTGGAGGCCAGCGAACGATACATAAACATTAGAGAATTTTTTATAAATATGATCATTTGTATGAAGACTAAAATTAGATTATGAAATTCAGTGATGAAAGCGGGTAAATAGTTCTGTCACTTGATTGAAATATTAGAATAAGGGAAAACAAAGAAAGCTCTTACAGAAATGACTGCATCTGGGTTCTCAGCTAATGGCAAATGCCTCTTATCTCCAGGCAGGGGACTGTTTGGGAATATATAGAGCCTTCTGGGTTGTCATGGCCATGGAGGGAGCATCTGGCAGTCGGTGGGCAGAGCTGAGGACACCTTCAAAATATGGTTTAGTTTTACATAATCCAAGAAGGCTGTTGGCCCAAAATTCCAACAGTGCCTCCTGTTGAGAAGGGCAATACCTACAGAGCTCATCAAAGGATGATACATTTCTAGAAACATTAGAGGCCGAAGTCTCATTCTTTCTGGATATATCCAATCACATTAAGCATTTATGCTTATCCCATCTTACTTCTCCGAGTAAACTGGCCACACCTTCATCATGAGTATTAAACCTAATTAAAGATCCTAAGCTGATAATAAAATTACTCAATGACCAAGCTATAATTTGTTTTCTACAAGTTAAAGAGTTTAGCATCATTGATTGTTTAATTTTGTTTAATTCCTCTTTTCCTGAATTTGAACATTAGGATAAAAAATTCTGAGAATTCATTAGCTTGCAAGAATGAATGAATATGATTCAAAGCCCCATCTATCTGTTAATGAAGAAGAGCAATTCCTTTTCTGATTACACTTGGAAATAGTAGTATTCAATAAACCTATTGAGGAAAAGAGGGATTGGGCTAGTTTTTCAATGTCTAAAAAGCACTTCATATAAGCAGTATCACACGATATTTGTCTTTCTCTGTGTGACTTAGTTCACTTAGTACAATAATCTCTAGTTGCATCCATGTTGCTGCAAATGGCATTATTTCATTCTTTTTTTATGGCTGAGTAGTTTTCCATTGTACATATATACCACATCTTCTTTATACTCATTCATCTGTCGATGGACATTTAGGTTGCTTCCATGTCTTGGTTATTGTAAATAGTGCTGCTATGAACATTGGGGTGCATGTATCTTTTTGAATTATAGTTTATATATATATATATATATATATATATATATATATATATATATATATATATATATATTCTACTGTATAGCACTGGAAACTATATTCAATATTTTGTAATAGCCTACAAGGAAAAAGAATCTGAAAAAGAATCACTGTGCTGGACACCTGAAACTAACATAACATTGTAAATCAACTATGCTTAAAAAAAAGAAAAAAGACAATAAAAAGCACCTCAGACCTAACAGGCTCAGAACAGATCACTTGATTCTCCTTCCAAAACCACCCTTCTCCCTATCATTCTTTTTTGCCTGCCTTCTTGGATTGCCTAGCATGTATGATTAGTGTATAATGTACATTTGTGTATTTGATTATTATCTGAAACACTAGATACACAAGAATGTAGGTGAGCAAAGACTGGTTTCCCCAGAACCTGAACAACTCCCGGCAAATCCCAGGTACCGAATGTTTGTAGAATGAAGGACTGAATGACGTGAGGTACTATTACAGACCACCTTCAGGTGCTCATATAACACACGACGTTCTAATGAGCTATGAAATGGATTAGCCATTCTGCACAGTTGTTTACTGGATTATATGATGAGTGCTTTACAGTTTAATAAACACGTTTTGATCATCATCTCATTCGATCCTCTTAACCAATCCCTACTTGACAGAGGGGAGATTTCATGATATCCAGTTTATAGATAAATACATGGGTTGTGTTTCAAAAGTTGCTTGTGAGTCTGTTGCCTGTTAACTTCTAACGCTCTGACCCTCCCATAGAGACGTGTCACCTTAGTGGTGAGCTTGGTGAGGCACCCACGTCAGATGCTGCTGTCTGGTACCCGCTCTGAGCTAAGCAGCCTGTGCAGGGTCCCTCAGAGAGCTGGAGTCCTAAGATGTGGGGGATGCAGCTGACGCTCAGGAGGGAAAAGAAAGAAAATGAATGTTCTGAAAAAGGCCTTGCTAAATCGCAGTGGCAGGGGGAGGAAAGAAGTCGCAGCTCCTAAGTTCGTTTCTCTTTTTCCTGAAGAAGGAAATGACTGCCCATGGGCCAGTCTTGAGCTCCGTGCTGCAAGACTATGTAAGTTTCTCTGCCAGCTCTTGGTGTGGACTGTTTCCATTCTGAAGAGCCCCCATAGGGCCCAAAGGAAATAAGTTTTGCAGCCCCGTCTCCACTCTTGAACTTGGCTTCTTGTGCTGACCCCTCAGCGCCCTGCCTACAGACCCAGCACCAGGCAGGCAGCAGCCACAGACGGGGAGCGGGGCTTGGGGGGCGGCCCAGGACCTGCACAACTGTCTCCTCCCTTCTGAGGTGGGATTTTGAAGTGTAGCCTGTTTCCCAACCACAGAACAGTCTACAAAAAATGTACTGAAAAATGAAATGCAGGAAGTTCTTAACCAAGTAAAAAGAAAGAGGCCAAGATATGTCAAAAGGACAGAGGAACCAATGAACTCATGATTGAGAGAGGCAGAGAGAGAGAGAGAGAGAGAGAGAGAGAGAGAGAGAGAGAGAGGGAAGGGGGAGGGTCCAATGGCCAAAGCTTGGACAAGTTGAGCAACAAAATAAATAATGAGAGTATTGGATTATAACCCAAAGAATCAGATAAATATCAAATGCCTCTTCTGATCTAAATAAGTGATGGAATTAAGTGAATATACGGGGGAGAAGAGACAACTCTTCTTTCAGAAGAATCCCAAATACTAAACATAGAAGGAGTGAGGGAAATAGAAAATCATCCTCAGAGTCACACAGTCCAAACTGCTGTAGGCAAGAGGTACCGATGGGGCTCCAATGAGTGACGATACTTTAAGGAGAAACAGGATATCTGAATGTCTTCAAAGTACCTCCTTCAAAATATTTATTAATAACTGTTGTTATGTTAATGCACGTCCACAAAATCTTTGATACTTCCCCCTCCAGGAGATGGAGCTTAATTCCCCTCCCCTTGAGTGTGGGCTGAACTTAGTAACTCGCTTCTAAGAAATAAAGCATGGAAAAGGGGAAAGCAATGACCTTGTGGTGAAGAAAAGTGGCAGACACCACCTTCACCAAGGGATCCAGGTCAATATTGCCAGCAAGAAGACACAGCAATGTCATGCACCGCCTGCTGTGATGCAACGAGATGGGCACATAACCTCTGTGGTATTTTCTTCCTAAGAATCTATAACCTCTGCCTCGGCATGACAAACCCCCAATGAGGGACACTGTACCAAATACCTGAGCAGTACTCTTCAGAAACATCAAGGTCATGAAAGACAAGGAAAGAACATGAAACTATCTTATATAAAGAGATATGACAAGAAAATGCAATGCAGCTTCCTAGATCAGAAAGGGAACATCAGTGGAAAATTGGGAGAATTTGGATAAAGTGTGCAGTTTTTTTAAAAGGAGGAGGTGGCAATTTGTTTTCTATAAAGAGGCAGATAGTAAAAGTTTGTCTCTTTGTAGGCCATGTGCTCGACTTTGAAACTACTTACCCCTGCCCCTGTAGTACAAAAGTGGCCCAAAAAACCACGGCAGCAAATAGTCGTGACTATATTCCAGTAAAACTTACATACAAAAATGGGCAGTGGTGAACGAAATAATGCCATTTGCAGCAACATGGATGGACCTAGAGACTGTCAGAGTGAGTGAAGTAAGTCAAACAAAGACAAATATATGATATCACTTACATGTGGAATCTAAAAATATGGTTCAAACGAACTTATGTACAAAACAGAAATAGAGTCATAGATGTAGAAAATAAGCTTATGGTTGCCAGGAGGGAAGGGTGGAGGGATAAATTGGGAGACTGGGATTGACATATACACACGACTATGTATAAAATAGATAACTAATAAGGGCCTACTGTAGAGCACAGGGAATTCTACTCAATACTCTGTAATAACCTCTATGGGAAAAGAATCTAAAAAAGAGTGGATATATGTATATGTATAACAGATTCACTTTGCTGTACACCTGAAACTAACATTGTAAATCAACTATACTCCAATAAAATTTTTTTTAAAATGGGCAGTGGGTTGGATTTGGCCTGTGAGCTGAGTTTGCTGACTCCTAGACAGTAATACTGTACTGATGTTAGTTTCTCAGTTTTGACCACTGTGCCCTGGTTATGGAAAATGTTAACACAAGGGGAGGCTGAAGGGGATATGGGATCTCTCTGTACTATCTTTACAAATCTTCTATAAATTTAAAATTATCTCAAAAACTTTTTAAATAAATAAGAAATAATTTGGGGATTGTGTGTCACTTTGAGATGGTCTTTGTTACCTCTACTCTATACCTCCTTTCCCTGGTGACTATATTTATTCAAGAAGTGGTCATATATACAGATCACATGCCACAATCATGGCCAATTCCAGGAACATTCCTGTGTCTGTTCTGCACAGAGTGAAAGACAGCGGGCTCATTACACCACATGAGCGCTGGAAGCGGCAGCAGGAAGTACTTCCTGAAATGAGGCTAAGCCTTAGGATGAATCCTCAAAGGGGGCTAATAGGGGTGACTTTGGATAGCGGTAGCCCCACTGTGCCTCTGCTCATAAAAATGGCTGGACAGGGCTTCCCTGGTGGCTCAGTGGTTGAGAGTCTGTCTGCTGATGCGGGGGACGCGGATTCATGCCCCGGTCCGGGAAGATCTCACGTGCCATGGAGCGGCTGGGCCCGTGAGCCACGGTCACTGAGCCTGCATGTCCCGAGCCTGTGCTCCACAACGGGAGAGGCCACAGCAGTGAGAGGCCTGCGTACCGCAAAAAAAAAAAATTGCTGGACAGATCCCATTGAAACCTACATCATGGTGCCATTTTTCAATAACCCAGAATAACAAACTGAATGAGCTTTCCATCTTCCACTCCAAACCCCTCCTAATAAAGATGAGAAGTTCTTTGCTACAGCGAAGGAGCAGAATGACCAGGACTGGGATTCATACCTCTGGGCGCTGTTCCTTGTGTAACGGTGGTATTAAAACCATCCTATAGTCATGGGGCCATTTTTTTAAGCACGTCTTAGGCAGGACGGGAATGAATAAAGAAAGCAGCCTCACAGTGAAATGACATTGGGGCTGGGCCTCGGAGGATGGGTAGGGCTTTGCTGGCACACATGAGCAGGGCCCGGAAGTCCCCACCACGTTGGAGAACCCTAAACATGGCCCCAGGGTAGCAGGTAGTGGAACACAGAGTGCCCTTGGGCTGAGACTCAAATGGACCTGTCTACCACGCCAAGCAGCGTGGCCTTTGTCACTTGTGATGGGGAGCTGGAAAACGGTCTTCTGCAGGTGAGCAGCCAAGTCTGTGTTTTGCAAAGATGACACCAAAAGGGGAGGGGGATCCACTGCAGGGCACGTACCATGCCCATGAACCAGGAGGATGAGCTGTGGGCCCACATCCCGGGGCTCCAAGAGCAGAGGCCAGAGATGCAGGTGTTGGACCTTCTTAGTGGGAAGGAATGAGGTCCTGACCCTGGGGCTGCAGCCATTTCAGGGGGCTCTGAACCCATGATCTGACACCTACAGCAAGCTGAATTTTCTCCCTCTGTGTGCACCCCAGGCTGCTCAGCGTCAAGTAAGGAGGTGCTAGTCGCCTCTGAAATGTAAGTTCATAACTCAGACGTCATAAGTCACAGGCACAGCACAGGCACTACAAGCACACTCTGTACTGAAGTCAGCCATATCGAGCAATTTCCCAAATTTGATTTCCAATCACTTCAACCCCATCTTGACATCACTCACACTATCTAGGCAGGTGAGGGTTGGGTGAAATCATTTATCTTTAGTAAATCCCTTAGTTTATCTTGTTCAGCTGTTCGTTGTTCTTTGAGAAACTGACCCCATTTTTTTTTATATTAACATGATCCTACACTTAATTCTATATACAAAAATTTTTCTCTCTCTTTTTTTGAAGAATACTTTAAATAAGAAAAAAATTATTTTAGATACCAGAGAGTGGTGAAATTGTAATGATTCAAACTTAACCCTATGTTGATGTATGGGAAATTGACTCAAGTTTGGGCATGTCAAAAATTCAGAAGCATTTATAAATGCCAAGGAGGAAATGTCTTTCACTTTGTGGCCAAGAGAAAATAGTCAAGGTGGGTGAGGGAGATGTAGTGTGGGGATATTATTACTTTGTGAAATGACATATTTAAAAGTATGGTACAGATATGATTTTAAAGTTCACTTACATTCCACCTATGTAAAGTGGGTGAGTTTGGATGTAAACAGGTATACTTATTTTATGTATATTTGTTTATACATATATATGACATCAAAGGAGGAAGTAAGTTGGAAAAATAAGCCAAACGATCTCTTTCCTCGGATTGGCATGAGTGTGGGACTAAAGAAAAATGGTTAAAAGTTTACTCATCAGTAAATCTATCTTGCCAGGCCTTCCCATAAACAGCAGAGAAATCTGGGAGGGGCAATTCTTGCCCATGTATGAGTCATCCATGGAGTAAGAGGTAAGACCCATTGCTGGTCCTGGAATCCACGGACAAAAATGGCCATGCCTGAGAATTTCCTCTGTCCTCTCAACCCTCCCCCCACCCAAGGCACTCACTGCTTGTGTATTCCTTAGAAGAATTCTCAAACGGAAAACGAAGAATTCATCAGGAGGAAAGCCAAGAAATAAGGCAGCACATGCAAACTCGAATCCCATTCGGTGCAACCTTCACAGGTGTTCAGGACCAGAGTCGGCATGTTGGCTGAGCATCCCTGGCTACAGCATCTTCTGTTTGCCTCAGGTGACCTCCAGCATCACAGCCTGCTGGGTCCCCGCCCCCTGGCCCTCAGTGCCACAGACTGTCAGAGGCCCCAAAGAGACAGTGCCCCAACGATGCAAACTTCTCTCTCTTCTCTGCCTCAGCTTTTCACCCTGAAAATCATGTGCTCCTTGTGGGTTTAAAAATCTCACTAAGCCACGTGATGGTTTGTGGGACAGATAAAGCACTTATTCTTAAAAAACCACTGAAAACCCATGAGATTCCCAGCTGTGCAGAAGGTGATAACTATGCATCCCTTATTTACAGAACTACAACTACAACAACAAACAGGGTGAAATGAAAAACTCAGCTCAACTGATTTTTTGTGGGGAGAAAACATTGTGACAAGAAGTCTCCAACCAACAAAAATATCTCTAGACTTAATGATAATTTATGCTCCCTTTTTTAAAAACCTTTTATTTTATATTGGAGTATAGTTGACTAACAATGTTGTGTTAGTTTCAGGGGTACAACAAAGTGATTCAGTTATATACAATTTATGCTCCCTTTTCGCGAAATAGATGGCTCTAAATAAGGGAAACAGACGATGTTGGATCTTCGTAACAACTTTAACGGATGATCAGATCATGGCTATCACTATGACAAGCGCCTGTGTGAATTCATGCCTCTAACCTGCATGTTAGCTTTTTAAAGTAGGAGCTACCACGATCCCATTTTAAAGATGTGGAAACTGAGGCTCACCTGATTAAATAAGCTACCTAGAGCACATGGCTAGTAAACACCAGAGTTCTAGCAGCTGCTAGATTCCAAAGGGCATGTGTTTAACCACTGAACACGCTGCATCAAATAGCCTGGAACTGAAGCGGCTTCAAAGGCACTTTGAAATGCAGGAAACAAGAGTATTGAAAACTAGCCCAGCCAGTGAAAAGAAACAACGTATCAGAGATGCCATGTAAGAAGAAGGGAAGGTAACCTAGATCATGTAACTTTTCCTTCATGCCTTTAACTCTGGGCTCCTGAAAAGGGTGCCCCCATTTCACTGGTACCCCATGGCCAAGGCATTCCCATCTTTTCACACCTAATGGAGAGGGACCTGGTACAAGACGGAACCTGACAACAACTGAAGCAGGTGGACCTCTTCTTTAGGGAGGATGCTCTTCTTAGCGCGTCCTCTGAGAAAGCACTTTACAAGAGGTGTGATGCCCACCGCCTGTACACAGGCTCCCCCTTCCAGCTGCACAAGTACGGTCGCTGCTCCCAGACACCCAAGCCCGTCGCTGCCTCAGGGCTTTTGCCCTTGCTGCTCCACGCAGCCCACAACACTTCCCCAGGATATCCAGCCCTTGTCCGCACACTCCCTTTGCATCTCTGCCTGACAGCCTTCCCCAGCCACCTAGTCCAGGCCAGAGCCCCTGCGCCCCTGCCAGCACGCTCTCACTTGTTTGTGGCCCATGCTTCCCACCTCCTGATACGCCATCACTGCTCCGCTGCGTTCCATCAGTCAGACCTCCCCATCCCCACTGGACCAAGAGCACCGTGTGGGCCTGCCCATCCTGCTTCACGCACCCACAGCACCCACAACCACGGTGGGGTACCCAACAGCTCATCAGAATACACGGATGAGTTGATGCCCACAAGCCAAACCCAAAGGGATAAGATGACATTGCTCTTTTGCCATGCTCTTTCTTGGAGGAATTTCTTGAGACAAACTGAAAGTCCTGAAGCTACCTGTCACAGTAAACTAAAATCTGCCTACTGTTTTTAGGCACATACGTGAAGACAATGTCTATGAAATCCCAGAAATTAAACAGAAGCTTGAAATGTGCACAGGAATTAAATGAAGTGTCCACTGCCACAGAATTCAGTGTGGACGCAGCAAACAGAACCCCTCACCACTTAGTTGGGCGCCTTAAGAATGAAGCCCTGATCACAATTGTTTTAACATCTTCAGCAGCAAACAAAGCCCTAAGTGTCACTCGGCATCCATCCTAGGAGCAGGGTCCTGCGGGGGCGGGGGACGGGGAGCAGCTGCATGGACTTTGGGCCTTTTCACTGGAGCCCTGGTGTAAGGGGTTCGATTGTCCCACTGTTTATGAGCCTCGGCCTTCGTAACACCCCCTGAAATGCGTTCTCCTAAAGATGTTCCCTGAGATATGACACCGCTCTGCATTGTTTCGCTGCATACCAGCGTGAATATCCCAGAGTAATCCACCCTTCTTTTAACGGCCGATGACAGCGCCAATGGCTGGGCAAAAATCAGTTGAAGGAAAGGGAAGTCTTGTCGGAAATGAGATTAATCTTGTAACGAGTGTTCAGCCCTGATAACCCATCTGGGCACACAACTGCTTCAACGGGAGAGCAATTAACCTTCACCCGACAAGCTCTGTCCAACCGTTATAAACATTAAAGAGACAGAATCCTGCCCCCCACCTCCTTGTAGACTAAACAACCAGATTTGAATTCCACGTAAATGGCCTCTTTCTGCAGATGTGCAGTGACGACAAAGTCCAGGGCGCAGGTGGGTCAGGACTGCGCTGACAACTCAGGTAACTTTGGGCTCAGTTTGCTCAAATTGAGGTTATTAGCGTGAAAAATCACTGGGGGCATTTTTCAATAAAATCACTAGCTTTAAGGGAGTTCGACAGACTTCCCTTCATGCAGGAACACATGTCTGCTAGGAGAAACATGGTTTGAGTGGTTTTTTCCTTTTCTATTTCTTTTGTCCAACAGGAGGAATATTTGCACGGGGCTGGCCCCTCGCTTGCACTCAATTCCTCTCTTCCAACCAATGCGGGCATTTGCATGGGTGATGCAGCTTGTGGTCACCAAAGGGAGATTTTTTTTTTTTTTTTTTTTATCTCTGAGAAGTTATTAGCTTTCATGGGGCGCAAACCTGTGATCTTGTCTTTATCAGCATATGCTGTAACTGATTGAGCTAACCAAGCCGGCCCACGAAAATTACGAAGTGGTTAGGAAATCTACCACCTACAATTGAAAATAATTTTTAGGACACTGAAGAGAAATCTCTGACATCATTTAACTCATCTCTCAGGCAATAGCTCTCTTTAGCATCAGTTTATACTGGGCCATTGGGTTGTTTGTATCCAGGATATTAACAATGAATAGATAAAGGAGAACGCCCCTGAACCTTAGAACTGGTGACAAACCAATGCGGGTGCATAATATACCCCACTTACGGCGTTTAAACAAGAAAAATACTTAAGTACATCTACAAAGTAATATGAGGGACAGATGTTCTATGTAACTAACCTCTCTGCTAGTGTGACTGTAACTCAGATTTTTAAAAATAATTAGAAAAGAATAAAAGGAAAAAAGAAGTTTCATTTAGCATGTTCTAAGCAAATTTCTCTCTCCAAGATTTTAACCCAGTCTTCACAATGACCAAAGACAGCTCTCAAAATAGTTCATATTGGGCTTCCCTGGTGGTGCAGTGGTTGAGAGTCCGCCTGCCGATGCAGGGGACACGGGTTCGTGCCCTGGTCCGGGAAGATCCCACATGCCGCAGAGCAGCTGGGCCCGTGAGCCATGGCCTCTGAGCCTGCGCGTCCGGAGCCTGTGCTCCGCAAGGGGAGAAGCCACAGCAGTGAGAGGCCCGCACACCACAAAAAAAAAAAAAAAAAAAGTTCATCTTAACATTGCATCTTAGCTCTCCTTTGAACCTGGTTTCTCTTTTTCCAGTGGATAAGTCACGATGTACCAGGCCTCAGGGCTGTGTCTGCATGTACACAGCAAAGCTGAGTCTCCAGGGTAAACCTCACCCATGCTGGTCTCTGGACCCGCCTCTATTAACAGCATGAGAGAGTGACACGGTAGAGGGTATGCGTCATATCGGGAAGTGTTATGCAACCAGGACAAAATATCCCAGCCTCAGGGTCTTGCTTTCTGAGTTTGCATTCATTTGCTTCACACAGTGCCTCCTCCTGCCATGAGTGGGTAAAAACCTCCTTACCCTCCAGAGCAGGAGCTGTGAGAGGAAAGCAAATGGACCAACTCTTGCATCACAGGGATTTAGACCATCTCTGTATTTGCAGCCAAGTTGACGCCAGCAAGGGATTCCACGGGGCCAATTCTCCCAGTCACCCGGCGAGCTTTTTGGTGACTTAGCCTGAGGCAAGGTGGAGATGGTCACTCGAGCTGGCAACTTTTCATGCCAGAGTGAACATCGGGTGTACTTCAAGTAGACGAGGGCACACACAAACAACATGACCAAAGTCCCTGACTGGTTCTTGATTTAAGTTTGCATTTCTTTCCCCAGAAAATCTTGCAAAGCTTCAATGTCAGTGACAAGGTGAAGTTCAATTTCACTTACAGTCAGATTCATTTCATAAGACATAAAAGCAGAATGTTTAGGGGCAGCTCATGTTTCTGGTTCCAAATCCTCTATGTATATAACCTCGGCAGATATACAGACAGAAGACAAAAAAGAAATCATAGTGCCTGACAGTCACACAGTTTATGACGCCATTTTATGCCTTAGAACAGTGCAGTTTCAACTCGAGGCCATTATGAAAAAAGCCACAGGAGTCATTTTTTTATAAGATGTAAACAGCACACTCAACCATTAGTCTACACTGAGCAGATAGGAGGAGGGTGACTTGCTGCCTAAGTCCTCACGTGCCTCTTGATGAGCTGGTGTGGGCTGCCCTAACCTTGTTACACTTCTTGACATTTACCAAGGAAAATGATGAGATCAGGGAAACCACAACATCAAACTCAGTATCTTGTGAAACTGAAACGGTTGCAGAGTACACACTTTGCCTGACAGTGATTTTTGTTTTGATCATCATACTGGATTGAACGACATCCATGTTGTGCAGTTGTATGTTTTTTTCAATGAAACTAACTGCATTACACTTTCCAATATGGTATTGACACCCGAGTGATTTCTACCTAAGCATGAATGTAAGAATCCCAGCATCAGCACTTCAGTCATCAGGCTTTACCAGTGAGTAGAGCCTTGCTCTTCTAATGGGCAAGAAACACGCAGAAGAGAAGATCCACCTTGAAACCTACTTTGTCTCCTCCCTACCTGAAGAGCGGCCCCCAAGCCCACCTGGAACCTCAGAAGGTGACCTTGTTTGGAAATAGGGTCTTTGCAGATGTAATTAGGTAAGGATTGAGATGAGACTGGATTAGATTAGTATAGACCCTAAATCCAAGGAGAGCATCCTTATAAGAGACCAAAAAGGACAGACAGAGACTCAGAGAAGAAGGTGATGTGAAGACAGAGGCAGAGATGGAAGTGATGATGCAGCTACAGCCCCAGAAGGTAAGGATTGTAGGAAAACACCTGGAGCTGGGAAAGAGGCATGGAGTGGATTCTCTTTCAGAACCTCCAGAACCAGCCCTGTTGACACCTTGATTTTGGACTTCAGGCCTCCTAAACTCTGAGAGAATAAATTTCTGATGTTTTAAGCCCCCAGTTTGCAGTTATTTTCACGGGAGTCCTAGGATACTAATACACTACCTGTAGATGCTGTTTTTAATAGTTTACCATCTCAGGGCATTATATGGCCCACTAATTGCCTTATAGAGTTAGTACAGTTGACAAAAGTGCTTGAAGGTAACGCCCAGGTTACAGCAACCAGATAGCCTGAATTTTTAAGAACAATACTAACTTCGCAAAGCTTTTCATGTAAACTCCTTTGTCTGACCATGCCCTGATTTTTCTGCTTAGGAAAATGTGTCTCTTGTACCACGGGGGGAAAAATGTCTGATTCACCTTCTAATGAATGTCATGATCAGGAGGGAAGGTGTTTTAACAAACATCTTTAAATCTCCCAACATTTGTTTGAAAAGACTGCTAGAAGTTAAAAAAAAAAAAAAAACAGCCAATGGAAATTAAAACCTAACTTTTTAGTATGTTTTTCCAGCTAACATATGTGGGTAAATTTTTCAAATTATGATTGCTTCTATATATATATATATATATATATATATATATATATATATATATATATATATATATATATATATATATGTAATCCAATTTTTATCACCTGGCTTAGATAAGTTGGTTGTTAATTGCTATTAAAGTTAATTTTTGTCATAAAGCAGATTATCTCGCAATTGAATACAAAGAACTTAGCTATTTATGAAAATGTTCTCCCATATATATGTATATATATATATATGAAGCAATCATAATTTGAAGTATATGAAGTATAGTGAAGTATATGAAGTATATATGAAGTATAGTGATTTACGATGTTGTGTTAGTTTCAGGTGTACAGCAAAGAGATCAGTTATAAATATATATATATTCTTATTCAGATTCTTTTCCATAATAGGTTATTACAAGATATTAAATATAGTTCCCTGTGCTGTACTGTAGGCCCTTGCTGTTTATTTTATATACAGTAATGTGTATTTGTTCATCCCAAACTCCCAATTTATCCCTCCCCATTGCTTCATGTATATTCTTTCCCTAACAAAATCCTAGTGCTCTTAGGAGTTCCTTTCAATTATCCTAAAGAAAATTAAGAATTTCCTGACCCAAAGGAAAATTGGGTTGAGAAACACTGGACTCCTCAATGGCCAGTCAAGTTTCTTCCAACATTTTGACTCCCAAATAAAAGTTGTTTCCTTCTCTTCGACTCCTTAAAAACTAGATCACAGTGTTTGTTAGGAGAGGGACAAAGTCAGACCTCTTCTAATGACATATACTGCCAGAGACATGGTTCCCTCAGGGAAAGATTTTGGTACCCATTTACTGTTGTGTTCATTCATTCAGCAAATATTTCTGAGTCAGCACGTTATGTGCTAGGCACTGAAGAAACAACAGTGAGACAAATGTTTGAATTATTAGATTGAAAAATTGTTAGATTGGAAATTCATTTTAGAACTCTTACCAAGATAACCAAATTCTGTAGGTTTTATGAAAGATCACATTTTTCTCGGCTTATATATAATGCTTTGACCATAAAGCTCATTAAGTTAATAATATGTTTGCTAAATTTGAAATTTCAGTAGGGAATCCAATTTTACTACCTGGCTTAGATAAGTTGGTTGTTAATTGCTATTAATCTTTCTCATAAAGCAGACTATCTTGAAATTAAATACAAAAGAACTTAGCTATTCATGAAAGTGTTGTCCCACATCATATCCATTGCAGATGTTAACTATATAATAATTACAGTACTGGAAGAGCTGCCTGATTCACCAATGAGCACGGAAACCCTCAGTGTGAACCAGTACATTGGATCTCAGCACATGTGTTTAAGGGATCAAGTTACAGCTTCACTGACATTTCTAAGGAGTGACTGCAGTTAACAAAAGAAGAAAATCACACGGTGCCCATCATAATCCATTAAACACAACTTTTCATGACTTTGTGCCCAGGAGGACTTTTTGCATAGTGGATTGTTAACAGCTGAACATTTAGATAAGCCAGTGCAAACCTTGGAGAAACACTGGTAGGTGTTGCCCCTCAGTAAAAGCAAAATTGCTGCTTGGTTTTGCCTCATCCAAACAAGTGTCACATAACAAAATTCAGGCTCTGAGAACTGTATTTCTGCTTTTAGTTTTCACATGGAAGCATCTCCAACCTCGGGCCGGCACCGACACATGCATTTACCGGGCACATGATCACAAATGTTCAAAACTCCATTAGGTTCTGGGAAGCCCCACGATCATCAAACCTTCCCAAGCCCAGGCAGGTTCTTTAAGATAACACACACTTATGGCTAACATCTAGCATTCAAACTGGACACAGGGGCACGCGAGACACTGGTCCTAAGACATAGGAATAATTCTGTCTTCTGATCAAGAAGTACAACTTCTCTCCTAACCTCGCTGGGGGCAACTTTACGATGCTTTGCATATAAGAAATCAGTCATTGCTCATTGAATTAAATGAATCAATTCTCTATGATGTTATTAGCTCACTTATTAATGCACTCGTTCATGCATTTATCATCCAGGCAGATATTCATGTACTCATTGAACAGACATTATTAAAGGCCTGCTGCTTACCAGGCATGGTCAGCACAGATAAAACATTACAGGACCCCAGCCATATAACTTAGGGCATAGAGGGCTGAACTTTAACCAGCCATGTTTTGAGAGTTTCTGTTGTTCAGTGAGGCTCCATAGATTCCTAATCATGAACATTGACTGGCAATATGATAAATCAGTAGACGTCTGCTTGCCTCTAAAGAATGTGTCAGCCAAAGTAGTTGGTTCAAAATAGCACTTGAGGGGCTTCCCTGGTGGCGCAGTGGTTGAGAGTCCGCCTGCCAATGCAGGGGACACGGGTTCGTGCCCCGGTCCGGGAAGATCCCACATGCCGTGGAGCGGCTGGGCCCGTGAGCCATGGCCGCTGAGCCTGCACATCCAGAGCCTGTGCTTTGCAATGGGAGAGGCCACAGCAGTGAGAGGCCCGCGTACTGCAAAAAAAAAAAAAAAAAAAAAAAGCACTTGACTCCTTCCATGCTAGGACTTCTCCAGAGACCAGCTGTGGCTCCTCACTGCAGGAACACATTCATTCATTCAACCATTCATTCATTCATTGGCACAGGCTGGAGAAAAGGCAAGGAAAGAGACAGTGAATATCCTGCAGCCCTCCATCTTGGTTTTCTTTTTGGATCCTCAGAACTATTGGATTTCTGGGCTCAAAAAAATGCAGCTGAGTTCAGCTGCTGAACGTTTGGTTAATATGTTGCTTGAACTCCTAAATGGACCCACAGTGGTGACTCTGGTATATTTATTCTATTATCCTCAAATGAATGGTACGAGAAAGAAACCAATTACATAGAGGGAAACACTTTCATTTCTTTAGAAGACGCTATAAATATCTAAAGGGTATTGGAGGAATCCATTCAAAAGATGAACAGTAGAAACAAACACAATCAAGAATTGATTACTTCAAACAAAGCAAATAAGATATGACAGTAAATTAAATAATAAGAATAAAACTAGGATGAGTAACCAAAAAGAGCCCACGTCAGTGAACATTTTTTGCACATAAAAACACATTACTGTTCAAGCACAGACATGTATTAAGCTGTTGGATCCTTGAACCACCACCAACAAGCAAGCATTATTATCACTACTGAGTCTATTTTACAGATGAGGAAACTGAGGCACAGAAAAGTGAAGTGCCCTGGCAACACTCATTGGAACAAGGGTCAGCCCTAGGCAGTCTGGTTGTGCTCCAGAATAAGACACTGGGTCCTTAGGAAGGGATATGGGGCCTTCATCTCTAGAGGGGGTCATAAAAGTTCAGCCCTCATTCCTCTTTTCTTCACTATTCTGGAAAAAAAAGGGAATGAAAAAGGACTACTGAAATGAGTTTAATTTCTCCAATTCTATTATGCTTTTTAAAGAATATATCTGTGTGCATGGAAAACAGACAAAAGAATTCAAAAAGAATCAAATCTTAGCAGACCCCTGATGGTGCAATATCAATTAATTTTTAACTTCCTTTGCTAAATTATTCTCTAAGCTCCTACAATAATTGTTTTGGAAATGGGGGGAAAGAACAAAGTTTTTATTATTATTTTGTTGTTTAAAAAATATCTTATCCTGTGGGTTTATTAAACCTGTATTCAGGTTGAAGAAAACAAAACAGAACAAAACCAACCGCCATCCTCAGGCAGGCAGTGGTGATTTTCAGAGAGGATGCCCAAATGAGTCTACCCGCTATAAGGTCCTGCACCAGCGCCACACAACCGTGATTCCCGTGGCACCGGAACCAATACAGACTCAGGAGATCAGAGAAGGCATTTTGCAAAAAAGCAGAAGCGGTAGGAGGCAGCAACTGGAAGGAAACATGTAGGGAGATGCCTTGCGGAGTTTCACTAAAAGGTAACAAAACTGCACAAGGAAGGTGGGGGAGGGGCAAGTACAGAGGAAGAAAGATCTTCATTCAAAGAGGAGGCTCCTGAGATGTTACCCCTGTCTTCCAACAAGATGAGCAAAAGCATATAAACAAATGGGTCTCCAAAAGAAACTATCACTTTGGCAGTTTCATGTCAATTCCACCAAAATACGTGCCTTGAGTGACTGTGTAAATAAAATCAGTGGAGTACGTCCGTGTACTAGCACCTTCATGAGACAGTACTACATCTAACCACGTCTGGCAGCTTCTCAGGGTCAGATATAATCTCTGCCTCCCCCTGGACAGCCATCAACATCTACAGAATACATACTGGACGGAGAATCTCTATTGGACACTGTCCTCTTGTCCATTTCAAGGCAAAGCTCACAGGCTCTTTCTGATCATCAAAGAAGGCACTTTAGCATGAAGTGACCCGACAATTAAACAGGGCTCAGTGTTCTGATTATTTCAGGGACCCGTAGGAGACCAGGGTGGAGCTGTAGGTTTCCATGCTTAGAGTAAGTAAACATCACTCTTTGGAGTTTTGCCAGTGCTTGAGCTGAGTGGCTTTCAGGTGCTATTTATTTTGTTTAGTTTATTGTTCAGTGTTACTGTTTGTTGACTTGATATATTTTTCCCCCCACAAAGGGGCCAGTGGTAAGGACATATCCTGTAAGTGGAAAATTGATGATTCCCTATTGTTCAGTGTTTGTGTGTGGTAGTTTTATTTGCTTTGGTTCAAAGGACCTAAACAATGCATTCACTGGAATTTAACAACTGGTGTAAAATCAGCACAGAGAGCAATCTGTGTGCTGAGATTTTTGTACCCAAATCCGGTGATCTCTGCTTGACTAAAGAAAGCAAAATCTAAAATGACCTTTACATCTAAATAACCACAGAAAAGAAAACCACTGACTGAATCTCAAAGAGGCGTATTTTTCAACAAATACAAAAACAGACTCATGCATCATTCTCCATGATTCCAAGGAGGCTAAAGTGCCCACAGGGCACAAGTCTTACTCATGGACATGTCTCATCTAGTTACCCTCCTCTCTGTAAAATCCAACCAGCAGACAAGACCAAAGATGAGAACGAGGGTCTAAAGCCGTTACCTTAGAAACGTCGTATTTTCACCTACTTCAAGACAGTGAATTCTGCCAGAAAATCTGTAGCAATAGCCTCATTCCCCTTGGAGGGGAGCGAACGCATCACAAACTGCATTCGCAAAGGAAGCTTCCATCGGGAGCTCTTCCTGCATTGGTGCGTCTCTGGTCGGGTTGGCTATCTGTGTAGGAAGTGGACGCAGGAAGTATCTGTCTACAAACCCTTTATCCTCAAGGTAATTGCTACAGCAGCATTTTACTGTTTACTAAAGCAGTAAACATGTGATCTAAAAAAAGATGTTTTCCATCTCCAAAGAACAAGCCTTAAAAAAAAATGTACGTGCGCTTATTTCATAACCAGCTTCTTATCAAAACCGTCGGTCATATGCCTGTGCTTCCAAGAGTGAGTGAGTCAATGGGAACAGCTTTTGGGGTAGCACAGAAGCTTCTCTCTCAGGGATGCCCAAAAAACAAAGCCTGGTTTTCTTTACTGAGATGCCACTCTAGCAAAGTAAATTGTATTTCTCTTCTAAGCTTAACACTGGCTTAACAGAGTCAGGGTCTATGGCTGAACAGGTAAAGTCAACAAGATTTTCCATGTTAACTCAAACTGGTAGAATGGATAGCCCATAAAATCACTTGTATTGGACCCTGGGCAACATTCATCCTTTTTATGTGGATATAAATATGCTTCTAGCCCTAAGAGTTCACACAAGAAGAAGTTAAAGATAGAACTCCAGATGAAAAGCTTGTGAGCCTTCACTGTCCCAGGTTTCCTGGGATGACAGGAGTGACTGGATATCTGTGAGAGCCAGTGCAGGGTGAATGGAAACGGGTCCGAGGAGAACCCTTGAGCACTGGAGGTGTTCCGGGGGGGTCCTCTCCATCACTACTGTTGTGTCCTTTATGCTTTTAAAAGCTCGTTGGGTTGTTAACTATTGCAGAGAGGAAGAAAGAGGAGGGAAGGAGCATGAGAGTGAGAAGTACAGAGAGAAGCAGAGGGTAGCAAGGCCCCGAATTTCTTCTCCAGGGCCGGCCATGCAGAGGCTCAGGCAGACTCCTCAGCAAGCACCTCTTAGCACTGTCTTAGGTCACCTCCAATACACATAAAGCACTGTGAATAACTGAGAACTCACTGTTCTGTGAGTCTTTATTTCTTAATAAAGAGAAAAGAACATGTTAATCAGAGGAAAATTGGCTACTTGAAAAAACAAAAGAATCAATTCACAACCTGTTGTAGAAATTGAAAAAAAAAAAAAAAAAAAAAAAACCTTCTATGGATTTCCTGATTTTAGTCCTAGAAGGAAAACTGATTTGACTTGAGTGAATAATAAAATTAACTAACAAGTATTAAGTACCTCTAATGTGCTCCATACAATTCCAACTCGGTTCATCTCCCCATAGCCCTGTGACGTAGAAACTGTGGTTACTGCTTTTTACAGGTGGAAATACCCAGAAATGGTGAGGTGAGGGACCTGTCCAGGGTGAGATGCCAGGAAGACCATTTCTATTTTCCCGAGAAGGAACTAAGGCCTGGAGAGGTGCCTTCACCTGCCGAGGCCCTACAGCATCAACTGCAGCCTCAGCCAGCCTCTCTCAGGCCAGCCTCTTTCCACTCCCCCTCCCTAGCCTCCACATCTATGCCTCCCTTTCCTTGTGAACAAGATAAGACCAATCCTTTCCCCGCAGAGGCTATTTTAAGGATGCCGTGAAAAAACAGAGTCTTCAGGGCCTCCCTGGGCATAAGATAAACACGGCTGGGCTCGCTCTATTTCACCTTCATGCTTCTGATGCTTTGGGGAACATCAGGTAACACCCACGTACAACACAGATCCAAAGGGGACTTCGCAATATAAAACCACACACACTTTTTTTTTTTTTTAACTCAGAGCAACATCTTAGGAAATCGACCTCAAACTGAGACACAAACTAATCGTGTTGACAAATTCTCAAGTGTTGTTTCAACAGTTTCCTCTTCCTCAAAGGTGAGCATCACATGCCTACAGCTAACTTTAAAAGATAAAAGTCAACAAGACCCAATGGGATCCAAAGGGAACAAGATGGTAAAGTCCCTATTGGCTGATGATTTCAATCAATGGACTTGGGGGCATGTGGATGGGGGCAAATGGGGGGAGATTTTCTCTTCAGTGGTGACTCTGTTTCAGTACTTGCTGAATTAAAAAACCCCGTCAGTTTGCTCTACTATAATTTTATAATGGAAAGACAGATGTTAAATCATCAAGGTAGAGTGATTTAAAGGCCACTCTGTTAGATTTAGGAGTGCAAGTTCTTTGCCTATGTTAGAAATCTTCTTTATTTTATGCTCCAGAAATTGAGGTGCATTGTCTGAACAAAAGCATTTGAAGTAACAGCCCTGATGTTAATGTTATGATTGGATTATGATGTGGCTTTAAAAATAAATAATTTTGCTTGGCCTTGGCATTTCTTTTCTAAATGTCTCGGCACTTATCTGTGCCTAACAGCAGATGACCGTTCTTCCCAGAGTCTAATTCCATGAACGCCCCTGCGGAAAGACTTGGTAAGGCCTGATGGAAAACTCAGAGACGTGGGCAAGGAAGTTGATACTTGGGGTGAGGAAACTGAAATCAGCAGCTGATCTGGAATCTGCAACCACGGGTCCCTTCGATATTGCCAAATATGGAAAGAATTCTTGGCACCAAGCAAATGGAGAATGGGGTGCTCGAGTTTTAGCTGTTCAGTTTTCTAGTGCTTTATCTTAATTAGCCAGTGAGAGCATAATAATTGTTGGCTGTGGGGTTTTTCACACAAGAGTAGTAACATAAGTTAGCCAATTATAATAATTTTCATTATTTAATGTATCCCTGTATCATTTAATACACCGGTTTTTTTTTTTTTTTTTCCTGCACAGTAATTTATTATTTGGAGCTAAGGCAAATAGCAGGAAAAAAAAGATCAGATGATGATAAATTGAGGGGAAACAGATTTGTGTGCCTTGAGCAAGTTTCCTAGCCTCTCTAATCCTCTATCCTTATCTGGACAAAAAGTACCAGGATGCAGGCTGTGGTGAGCATCTCATGAGATAACGTGAGCATCCAGCACAGAGTCTGGCCTGGAATAAGCCGTTACAAGGATGATATTAATTTGGATTATGAATTCAAGCTACAAGATCTACCTTTTAAAAACGTTTTTCTCTATGATCTTTTCAACAGCAATTTAATTCTATGTAGTTCATTTGTATTTAAACTAGGAGAGATATCTCTAAAGAAATACATCTATTTAAAATCTGCAGTAATGATTGCAGATTTTATTAATATCTTAACTTTCTCTTGATGACCTTAAAGGATTTTAATCAAAATTTATTTTTCAACAACTATTTATTGAACCCCTATGCTTTGCCAGGCTCTGTCAGGGACACAGAAGAGATGGACAGACTATCACAAAAAAACAGGTTCTATTGTTTACATAGGCAGACAAAAAGTAGAGTCACACAAACACAAGCAAAGCTGGGAGCATGCGTCGCCAAGAGAGAAAACAGAGCAGGAGAGAGTGGACAAAATGAGGCATGTTCTTAAACTTTATAAAACATGCCTCAGCCAAGTTCAATAGGGGAAATATGTGGGAAATAAGTGCTCAAACAGGGAATGAAAACGTGAATAAGAAAAAGATCCAGAGGTCACAGTGGGCACTAGTTGAAATAGGTTCACAGCAAAAAAAAAAAAAAAAAAAGTGGAATGAAATACTATAATTACGGAAATACAAATAAAAATGAGATTCCATTTTTGCCTGTCACAATGGCAAAGATTCAAAGAGTGAAATATTCAGAGTTGTTATGAGTGCAGTGGAACTGGCCTTATCTATGGCTACAAGTGGGAACTGGTACCACCCTTCTAGAGAGTAAAGTGGTCATTTTTTTTTTAAACTGGCAAATATTTAAATTTGGCAGAGACTTTAAAAATATGTACACCCATTGGTCCAATGATTCCTTTTCTAAGCACCAACACTAATAAAATAATTTTTAAAAAAATTACATAAAGGGTACATTGCAATGTAATTGGTGAAAAACTGAAAGCAATATTATTTCCTACAATAGGATATTGGTTATATAAATCATAATACTTATTTTATTTTATTTATTTTTTTTTTTTTTTGCAGTACGCGGGCCTCTCACTGTTGTGGCCACTCCCGCTGCAGAGCACAGGCTCCGGACGCGCAGGCCCAGCGGCCATGGCTCACGGGCCCAGCCGCTCCGCGGCATGTGGGATCTTCCCAGACCGGGGCACGAACCCGTATCCCCTGCATCGGCAGGCGGACTCTCAACCACTGCGCCACCAGGGAAGCCCCATAATACTTATTTTAAATGGAATATAATTAAGCATAAAAATTCTGCTTATTAAAAAATTGTAGTGACATGGGGAAATGTTTGTAAAACAGTGTTAACTGAGGTGAGCAGGACAGTCAGGGAGACAGAAGAACAGACAGAAACACACAGTAGGAAGACACACACCAAACGCTGGTAATTTTCTCTGACTGGTTGGGACTGGGAACAATTTATATTGACTCTGTAACGATTTCTTTTTTCATTTTCTCTACAGTGAGAATGTTTTATTACTGTAATTTGTACAAAATAACAAGATGCGTTTTTCAAAATTAATGAGAATACAGGACAGTGGAGGATTCCAGTAACCCTGTTCCTGCCCTAATCAGAAGCAAGAGGCACTGCAGGCCTCCGCCCTCCTTCAGCAACGAAGCAAACAGCCTCCGTCCTCAGAACAGGACTAAACCAGCCCTCTGATCACCCATGCCTTGAGGGACCCCCTGGACACTCCGCCTGCCCAGGTGTTTGGTCCCTGCCCTGCTATACCCTTCTCCAGGGACCCCTGTGAGCTCCTTGCCCCTGACCTCTCCAGGCTCCCGCGTGCCCTGCCCTGGCTGGGAGGCCGCAGTAGTGACCTGTGGAAGTGACCTGTTATTCTCCCTGTCTCTTCAAAAGCGTTAGCACAGAGTCCGTGTGCCTCTGGGCTTCACAGCTGAAGCCGGGTAATGGAACATACAGAGAGAATTCAGAGCAGGGCCAGAAAGACAGTGCAATTTACTAGCAAAGGTCAGATGGACTTGGATTGTCCGATGGCATCTGCAATTTATTGAGCACCTACTAAAGGCTCTCCCACCCTGGACTCGCATCAGGACGGTCATTATGATCCCACCTATAAGTGAGGAAACGGAGCTCAGACAGGTTAGGGCCCTTGCCCAGGGTCACGTGACTAGGAAGGGTTCAAATGCAGGTGTGTCCGTGGCCACATAACATAAGTAAAGAAATCTCAGAGGTGACGGTGGGGACAAAGTCCCCTGAGAAGAGAAGAGCCGTCCTCCATCCTGTGGGGACAAAAGGAGGGGATGGGTCCCCTGCTGCATTTGAGGCGTTCCCTAAGCCCAAGGAAAAATTCCTGCTCCAGCAGATGTGCCACCACCATTGGAAAGGCCTGGAGACTGCCTCTGTCAAACCCCCTTCTCGCAAGATTTTACACTGCAGAGAAACTCTCTGGTCCTGGCTTTCCGACGGCCTCTGTATTGTGATTCTCTTCTGCGTCAGCTGTTAAATCTGCTAGGGTATTGGGATGCCCAAGCAGAATGTTCTGCTTCGGGTCTCCCCTCCCACAGAGGGAACCTTATTCTGAAATTCTAAACACAGAAGTAATATTTTCCTGAAAGCATCAGGAACGATTGTTTCATTTATTTATTTTATTTCTACGTATGGTTTTTCAAGAGACATCGACAAGCATATGTATGTGTCGCGGTGGAGGAGAGATTTAAGCAAAGATCTGTTTTGTAAAAAAAAAAAAAAAAAAATTAATGAAATAATCACTTTAAAGAAAATATAGATAATTTAAAAACAGTTCAGACTTCCAGAACATTCTCTGAGAGTACTGCAGTCCTCCGTAAGTATATTTCATGGGAAGAATGATCCACAAATTCTATCCTTTCCAATTCTCCTTTTCCATGGCCACTGAGGCAGCGTGCCCAGCCTCAGAGAGAGCTGTAGGGGGAAGAGTGCTGTGTCCCGTCCAGAGGGGGCAAACTGTGTCCAGAGCCACCCACGGATGCAAGCAGCAAGTCATTTTAAGATAACGGCCCATAATTCCACCTTTAGGCCAGTGTTCTAGAAACATGACATTCACATAGTGGTGCAACAGTATTTTCCGTTTTCTATTCCTTGCACTGTCACAGAGTCCTCTAAAGTAACAAGGGATGAAACAACTCAAATTCCACTTGAGCCAATGAGTTGTTGAAACTTCATATGCCCTAGAGCTATTAAACTCATTCATCACGTCCCTTAAAATCCTATATATGAAGGAGATGAACTTCCTTCATATAAACCTGAGCTTTTAATTTTAACCTCCCCCCTTCCCCCTCCCCCCGTGTAACCACAAGTTTGTTCTCCACGTCTGAGTCTGCTTCTTTTTCTTATTTGTTGTATTTTTTAGATTCCACCTACAAGTTATATCATGGTGATCATCAAAGCCCTCCAAGCTCTGTCAAATCAAAGAAAGGAACTTCTTCAAACAGCTCACTGAAACCGTAATCGTGTTCTCCCTCAGCAAGCCCTGTTAGTAACTTTCCATCCCCTGTCTGATTCTAAGATGCTCTCCACTCAGGCTGCTGTTTTGCAGCTTGCTCTCTCCTGGTCTTCCAGTGCCAGATCTGTGATAAAGGAAAATGCCCACAATCCCATCTTAAAGACTAAGGACCTTTAAACTCTAGGATCAGGGGCTGTAACCTGGGCTTCACGGACCACCCAAGGAGTCCAAGGACAGAACTGGATTTCAATAGTATTAGCTTCCGTTGTCACTCTGTGTACTGCCTTTCCTGCATTTCCAAAGCATTAATCTGAGAAGGGATTGCAGGCTTCATTAGACTTCCCGAGTGGCCCAAGGCATAACAAAGGATCAGGGAAGGCTTTGGGAGATTGGATATAAAAATCCTAACCGAAGCAAAATCAGGTTCCAAGGCTAACAGCTGGCTGCTTGGAGTCTGTAAGCGAAGGCAGCACTGTTTTGTGCAGAAGAAAGGGAGGGGATGTAAAGCACCCCCCCCAAGTATCATCAGGTGGCCCCAGAAGCAGTGGAAGCACCAAAACTGATTCGTGAATTACATATGGGAACATCACTTTTGATGCTCACGTTTTCATTAGAACTCTTAATCTGATCTTAAAATCCATGGCCCTTTAAGGGTAAACCAACCGACATACTCACATAAACTCATAAAATCCCTTTACTTCTTCCCATGGAAACACTCTGTTACCATTTCCAAAATACCAAGGGAAAATGATGGTGAGAATCATAAAGACGGGATAAAAACACAGAGCTTTTCATAGTGCCTCATAGGGTCTTATAGATATTCACGCCAAAAAAAAAAAAAAAAAATCCACTGAGATGCAGAGACCAACTTAACAGATTCTGTGCATCTGATGCTTGATGGACTAATTGATTTATTTACTGAAACAACAAAAAACAGTGTGCGTTTGAGACTGGAAATTGCCCGTATGACAGACTGTTTCCTAATTCCAACGGACAGCCGTAATTTTCCCTATGCTAATTTGAGCTTTGCACTAACATAATTAAAATGGCAGTCAACAGACTCAGGCCTCCTTTTTTCCACTCTATAAACAAGTCTGTAAAGTCATCTCATTACTTTACCCAGGAAGCCTAGCAGAACATTTCTTAAAGGAAGTTACCTATAAAGAGGGGCTATTTTATTTTAACAGAGGATTAAAAAGAGTCCACTTGAAGTCATTTTGAAAGTTCACTTAAGCTATATATGATATACAGATAATGCAGTGTAATCAGATGTTAAAGTAAGCATAGTATCCTGGGTAAGTGGAAACTGTTTCCCAAAATTCATCCTGAAAAACTCAAAACGTTCAAGCTTCAAAAATGTCTTCATCTTTTCAGAAACGTATACTTTAAATAACAGTATGACACATTTGTATTCTATGCAAAACATACCCCACACCCTAAAGGATTGTCTGTTATTTCAATGTCCTTTAATACACTGATTTTTTTAAAACATACACACACACACGCACACACACACACACACACAATTGAACCCAAGCTATTCAAAACTTACAAAGAACATTAGATTCAACTGCTATGAAATATGGACACAAGTAAGGGTAAAAATAAGAATTAAGAGGGCAGCATTTGGGGTTATAAAATCAAATAATTTCTACTCATATAGCTCAAAGCAGAGTACATCAAACCCTCAATTTTAAAATTCCTTTCTACACAGTTATACTTCAGCAGACTTCAATCCTTGAAGCCAAAGAAAGAAAAATCTCTGTAAGATTAAAATCTTTGATACATGATTTTTTATATGTATTATTGAACATACCTTGAAAACCAAAACCTATCTTGAGAAATAGAAACTGAATAGAACTTCTGAAACACAGTTTATGCAATGGGTATTAATTAAATCCTCTCACACAAACATTTCAAATTCCAAATCAAAGAGGCTTTTAAAAATTGTCCTGGCCTAATTCTGGGGAAACTTCCATATTCATGAGCTTTCAGATCAACTAAAACCCTTGATGAAAACACAACCAAATGCTTCTCACCTACATGCAGCCAAACTAAAGACATGCAACCAATAAAACTTGCTTTTTCCTGCTTTCGGTATCTGTTTTTGCTCCTGACTTCTTCTCATTTCTAGAAATGTCACCAAGGCGTGCTGGCCTTGAAAATATTGTAACAGACCACTTCATGGGCTCTATGCCGCCAACTTGCACTAACCATCAAACTAGCTTCAGTTCCAGGAATCAGGCTACATTCACGTTTCTACCTCTGTGCATTCACCTCCACCTTAATCTCTCTCTATGTGCAAGAAAAACAAAACATCAGACCACACACCCCAGAGCAAAGAGAACCAACCCGCAATTCCCACAAAGCAACCATCACAGAGAAGAAAGTCTACTCACAGTGCACCGAGGAGTAGGCACTTTATTAAAGATAAATACATAACCGAACAAACCGAATTACCACCATTTGAATTATGAGAACGCTCTGTTCTCAGCCTGAAGGTTCCAAAAAATCAAGTCAACATTGGCATGTCCCATGACTGACAGCCACTTGCCAGGCATCTCTTCATTTCCACAGGGACCGGCTGGCACCCCTGATGGTAAGGAGGCCTTCAAGAACATCCAAAAGTTCAACATTTCCAAGCCCATCTTTTTTCTCCGACCCTGCCCTCCAAACTCTCCAAGTCCATTGCTTTCCAGCGGATACACATCCAGGCACCGCTAGAGATAGTTAAAGAATATGAAAATTCGGACGCGCTCTGCAAAGCTTTTGCAAAAAGTCATCCACAGCCCTCAACCGTGAATTTAGAAACCCCAATTTTTTTCTGAGTTTGAAGTTTTTAAGCCTTGCGGATGGTTGGAGTAGGAAAAAGGAAATTTACTAGGCAGTGCAAAGGAAATCTTGTTGTCCTCTATTGTGGCAGCGGGGGTGTTGCCCAATGCTAACTTATCTGCGTTGATAAAGGAAACCAAAGAAAAGAGTAACAAGCACAAGATTTGGTCAAATGAAAAGGAACCCTCTCCTTACCTTAATAGTGCTGGCCATAATGCAATCAAGTTTATTGATCCTTAATAAATGTTAATAATAATTATTGCTTCTCTCTGACCAGAAAGTAGTTTTGATGAGGTTGTTTAGAGCGGATGAGATTGTGCTAAGTCTGGGAAATGAAGTCAGTCAATGGCAGGAAGAGGTTTCTATTGGTCCTGGCTGCCCAGCCCGAAGAAACAGGATATTTGGGAGAGGAGAGATAAGAGACCCTGAAAACAATGTTGTTTTTCTTGATGATATGCAGCCAGGAGATTTTTTTTTTTCAATTAAAAAAAAAAAAGACATCAATTGCCTGGGCCTGGGATGACCACAGCAGGTGTGACCCAGTGTGCCGCTGTGTGACACACCGCCCCGGGCAGGATGCAGATGTGGCGGGACTGTGAGCGGCTTCACGTGGGCGGCAAGCTCCTCAAGGCCCCTGGGTGTGGACAGGACTCCTGGGCCTCTGCCTCTCCGGATCTGCCACACGCCTGGGTCGCGGGGCCTAAGGCCCCTACCCGCTCCCTGCTCCATTCTCTTCAAAGGGAACTGTGCAGGTAGCACTTATTTCATGTGAATAGGCGAGGATGTTTAATAATAGCCATTCACCTGCTGATTTTTAACAACCTCCACTGGTTCAGCATCTCGAGTGAATGTTCCAGAACAGTTTCATTTTCTCCTTCCAAACATAAGTAATTGCTATCGGCTCCACGATAAAGTAGTTGAAAATGCAAAGACTCTAGAATGAAAGTAGCTAAGGGAAATAAAGAGGAAAATAACCTGTCAGATCCTCATTTTCAAATATTTATTTAAAATCCAAAGCACTTAAAGGACTATGAATGCTTTATAATGGCAGCAAGCTGGCCCCCTCTGACAAACGTCCAGGTTGCAGACAACAGACCCCAGTAGAACTCTTGGCTACGCAGAGATGCCACGTCCTCATTAAGTGTTTTAAAATCTGAGCTGTAAGTTCAGGGCCACACGTCTGTTTTCCACTCAGAGGAAATACAGCTAATGTAGGCCTGAACATTCCTTAGAGGATTTCAGGCCTTTTAATTACTCATTTTCAGGAAATTACTTGTTCTCTGGAAGAAACAACATTTTGCTTTGAATCTAGCTACACGAAAGTTGGGCCAGTAAAGAGGTGTGGTCTCCATAGGGGACCCGCAGAACACAATAGACCAAACCCTGAGTCATCCAGCAGCTCTTGGTTTCAGAGGCAGACAGTCAGTGAATTGATTTCACTCAGACTTAGGTCTGTCTACATCAGAGCTCTAGAAATGAGCCCAAGTTTCTATATCTTTCACTGATCCCAAGATTTCCCCTTACGATAGGTGAAGGAGAAGGGAAGATGAGGAGAAGGAAGGAGTGGAAGGAGAGGAGAAGGAGAAAAGAAAGAGAGAGAGAGAGAGAGAGGTGGGGGGAGAGAGGAAAGAAAGAGAGAAAGAAAGAAAGAAAAGAGGAAAGGAAACGAAGAAAGAGAAAGAAACGGGGAAAAAGGAAAACGAAAGAAAGAGAAACTATAAGAAATCTCATGTAAAAATCAGAACCTGACAAATTCTCAGCATCTACATTTTGAGGAGATGTTGATTTCCGCTCTTTTCATCTCCAAACAATAAATGAGATGGCAGGCTGATTCAAATTGTGTTTCCCCTAAAATTTCAAAGTACTGAGTTGTTTTATCTGGGCAGCTTCCACTAGGATTCAGGAGTGCTGGGAAAAACCCTCTTTCAGCTCCACTGAGATTCCTTAGTTTTTACTCTCCTAAGAAGCATCAGTTTCAAATGTGAACTGTAGTACCCTAAATGGCAGTGTTCTATTATGAATTTCCCAAAGAGCAGCCTTAAGTAGGGTGACCCCTTGCTAAAAAAAAATAGCCATGGAAGAAAGTTCTGTGCGGTCCCATCTCACCGCTGCCGCCTGGTTTCTGACACAGCCCTTGTCCTCTGCAGCAGGAAAGCATCAACAATTTTATGGAGATCTGATTCTTCGTTGAGGGTCTGCCCTGAACTCCTTGGTTCTTGTCTAATTCAAATCAGTGAACAGTAACATTTTTTTAACTCTTTATTTAGAAATAACATCAAACTTCAAACACCATATGATATCACTTATATGTGGAATATAAAATAAGACACACCAATAAAAATTTTTTTAAAAAGCTCATTTTAATTAAAAAAAAGAGAAAGCAATAAAACAAAATAAAATACGATACAAATGAACATATCTACGAAACAGAAACAGACTCACAGACATAGAGAACAGACTTGTGGTTGCCAAGGGGGAGGGGTGTGGGAGAGTGAAGGACTGGGAGTTTGGGATGAGCAGATGCAAACTATTATATATAGGATAATAGTCCTACTGTAGAGCACAGGCAACTATATTCAATATCCTGTGATAAACCATAATGGAAAAGAATATGAAAAATAATATATATATGTATAACTGAGTCACTTTGCTATACAGCAGAAATTAACACAACATTGTAAATCAACTATACTTCAGTAAAATAAAAAAGAAAACAGAAAGAATGAAACTTACAGAAAAGTTACAAGATAATACAGAGAACTCCTAATATCCTTCACCAGTTCCTCCAACTTTGGTAATTTACATCATTTGCTTTGCACTCTCTGTCTCTGTCTCTGTCTCTGGTCTCTCTTACTTATGGCTAATGCATATATCTGTATATACACCCATATTTTATTCTTTAATAAAATTTTGTTAGACTAATGTACTTCCTTGGAACTTACAAACAGAAAACTCTATGCTACTCTTTGATTTAGTTCCTGAAGATTCTATCCATAAGTTTCATTGTGTCTAATTCTGAAAATGCATATAACACAAAGTGATGTAATAAAAATCCAGTTTTGAGATAATGAGTTGTAAACCCAGTTACAAAATTTAAAAGGCAAATCTTCCTCATTTCTAATGACAAATGCTGACTGATGTCTATCATCTTCCAAGAGAATTATTCCTAATGTCTAGAATGGCATAATAGCATCCCAGTTCAGTATTCTCTGACTATTTAATGCAAAGTTCTAAAAAAACAAATAACTTCAATTGGCTATTGACAGCATAAGGCATATCTATTAATTAGCATATATTTAGTAATGCAGAAATCATTTCCCAAACGTCATTCTGGGGGAAATCATCTGAAGATATAGGTATCACTCTATGCTCCCGTCACCCACGCCCAAGCCTCTGCCATTAAACGGCCTCAGCACCAGATCACTCAGCAGCCTAAGGACCGGGCTGCCCTTCCAACGAGACACCACCCCTCCTTGGGGGAAGCCACCCTCAGGTCACTATGCAGACCCATTTCGGGGCAACTGCAGGTAGCCTCCACCTGGGTCATCCTGCCATGAATCTGTCAAGACAGGGTCCTTTTCCACCCTCCTTGGAACTCAGTAAACACCATGCTGGAACAGTGTGGCACCCCCAGCATATGTGTGAATAAACTGCACATTTCCATTCTGTACTTATCCATCATGGACCCATGACCCATGAATTTACCAAAGCCCTTCAAAAGCCTGTTCATATCTTACTCCAAATGAAAAAGGAAAGAGTGTAAAATAGACTCTACCATTACCGTAACTATAAAAGGAGCACTGTCATTTATTTATCCTAAAACCACAACTTCCCATTTTCTGAAGTCAACAAATTCTCATCCTTCTTCTCCTACTAACTTCTCTACGTGGGATCTACAGAGGAAGGTCAAGGGTTGAGAACACTTTTGGGTGAAGGCAACATAGTTCTAAAAATCATATATGAGCGTAGCAAAGAGATAATGAGTCCGAATCTTAATTGGAGACACAACAGAAGATTCACTCATGATTGACTGATTGACCCCTGTATTCAACATCCATACGATGACATACGTATCATCACTGAAAATACTGCAGGAAAATGATGTAGTAGATGAATACTTAGTGATATGGAAAATTACGGTACGATGTCTGGTAAGTTAAAAATGAGGTTATAAAGGAGAATTATATCACAGACTCATTTTGTTAAAAATAAAAAGGCAAAATAGAAATATTAGTCAGCTACCTACTACAATACTAATAGTAGAGAATTGTTTTGTTTTTCCTCCTTTCCCCTTTGGTTCATCTATATTTTCAAAACAGTTATAATAACTTCAATAAAAATAAATAAATAGTAAAATAGAATGAAATTTACTCACCTATTCTACAAAATATGTAGAACATATTGTTTCATACGTTCAGCAAGCCAATATTATGGAAAAAAGTGGGGAAGAGGGGAGGAGAGTTCTAGATTCAATGGAACTTAAGAAACCCAAAGCCCAAATGCAAATGATGGTCTACAAGTAGATACTGACATGAACAAATTAGAAGTCAAAGGCTTTTCCAGGGATGCTAGAGAACTCTGAATATATAATGATTGTGACATCATATTATAGATTTATTGTTAACTATTCATAGCTTTAAGAATACTTGGTAGGAAGACGTCCTTACTACTTAGAGCTGCGTTCCAAAGTATTGAAGATGAAAAGGTCATAATTTCTGTAATTTATTTGAAAGAATTCATGAAAAATAACATAATGCAAATATGACAAAATTGTACAATTGTCCAATCTCAATCGTAACTTATATGAGTGTTCATTGTATTATTTGCACTCCTTTGAGTTCTAAATTTTTTATTATATAGTGTTAAATAAAAGTTTCTCATAGATGTCTTCCTTTAAAAAAGTTACAATAAACATGTTACATTGTAATGAAAAAGTTATATAAGCAACATGCAATGTTCTATTTTTTTCTAAATATCTGTAAAACATGCAGCACACGATACCTATTTGTCAAACTCTATATGTGTGTGTACCAAAATGCACATTCTTTTATAAACATCTACAAGAAGAGAGTAGCTCTTTTTGATTAATTTCATTAAGGAAACCCTGCAGACACTCATGTGCTTTGTAATGGTCACCTCCCCAGCATTAGTCCCTCCAGTCAATGCGTGCCTTTTCCATGCCCACTCAGCGCTCTGGTGGGCACTAGGAAGCAAAGATGACAGGACTCTGTCCAGTCCCTGGGGGTCTCAGCATTCAGGAAGCCTCTGCTCGGCAACTCAAATTCCGCACACATAAAACTGCAGAGCGTGGGACCAATCCGTGAACCGCAGACTCTTTACGGGCAAAACAATAGGATAAAAGTGCTGTATATTTATTGTCCCTAGGATGATACGTGAATCTTAAAATGTGTAATGTTTGGATTTTTCAAGAGAGCCCGGCAAGAAGGATGTCCCAAGGGTTTTTGGCAGGGACACGCCTGAGATTGTAGATAAGGATCGAGCATCTGGAGCTGTCCCCACAATGGAAAACTCCATCACTCAGTGGAACTTTTCCGTCTCTATCAATTGGAGGATTTGCCTGAGAACACAGGGAGCACAAGGCACTCTTAGCCGCCAAGGTCACCCATCTTATACTGGCTAAGGACCATTTTTCTATTCAAAGCTATGCAGGAGGACAGTTTCACTCCATTGGGTAAGACTCTGTGTGTGTGTGGCATACCCTCCAGCCGCTCATGAAGAAATCATCCAATTACAATTTAAATAACTATTGTTTCAACACTTACTCTAAGTGGTTAATATATTCTTCAGCATCTTGGTGCATTTGAACTAATCTAAACCAAGGAAATTGTTATCACACACTAAATCCTCAACTTCTCAACACCAAGTTGCTTAATTTGGAAGCATGTGTCAAGTTCAGTTCTATAGGCTCAGATGGAGCAATGATTTCAGTGCAGGCGATTTCATAAGCATCACCTATATCCTCACATTTTGCCAACTTTGCCTCTTACCCAATGGTTCTAAAAATGCGGGAGTATTAAAACCCATAACAGGAACCCTAAGTATGTCAACTTAATACTCATGGCTGAAAAAAAAATTTTTTTTAATTAAAAAGCAAAAACAAAAGAAACAAGAGTACTTATTTTGACACACTAATTTAATATAAAGGAACATTTAAATTTCCTTTTTCAAAGATCATGTTTCTATATATAATTTTGTGAACCATTAAGTGCATTTCAAGGTCTTCATCCATCTAACTGGGGCATAAATTAGTATAAATGTTATAGTCATCAGACTGCCACTGGTTCACCACAGGACAGTCTAGCACCCATGTCACATAACTGGAAGGCACACAAAGGCACATGGCCCTCTGCCTAAAGGCTGTCCTGTTCCTCTGCCCGCTACTCAGATCTAGGGTTCTGTGCCCCAGTGACTATCCTCAGCCATCACCCCTGGCCACCCCGAGAAGTTATCTGGAGCTATTGAGATTAAGTTAGATTTTGATCATTAGTTAGATTTTTAAATGTTTTTTTTTTTAAGTGTGTCAGTCTCACTTATAAGATACTGGACATCAGCATTTTTGTCTTGATCTGTAATGATTTTGTAAATTATTTCTTAAAGAAATTATATACTATTTCTCAAAGAAACAGCATTCAAATCGCACCATAATGTCACGCAATTAATGGAAATTTACAGAGAAGCCTGCATTCCACAATTGCTCCGCCTGTTTATAAAGGCGTTTTAGTTTCAGATTGAGATGGCCTTTCTTTCCACATCACTTAATTTGTTTATGTTTTTGCTGATATATTTCTATCGCAATTGGAATCAGAAAGGAAGCCAAGGAACAAAGTGCTGTGCCATAAATAATGCATTTAGAGTTGCGCGAGTGTAATCAGGCAACCTGCAGACTTAACTTAGTCCTAGGCCTACACCTTGAAGGCAGGTATGTGAAACAGGGTCTGTCTCACTGTGGCAGCCCCGCTAGGCTGTATTCTCCCTGCACTGTACCCTCTCTGCACTGTGCTCTTTCTCTGCATCGCATCCCCTCTACATGCACCCTCTCTATATTGTATCCTCTCCCTCTGCAAAGTGAGGTACAGAACTGTTCCCTCTTGGAGGTATAGAGTACAGGCCAATTTTTTTCCAGTTCACCCTCACGGAAAGAAAATTTGTTTACTTCTATTTAAATACACTGAATGGACTCGAAACTATGATGTAGGTTAATTCATAGGTTGCATCTGATCCCAATACAAATCTCAGCACATAATTTGGGGAAAGTTGCAGTCTCCGGGGACAAGTGGAAATGTTCTTTCTGAATGTATTGTCAATGACAGGCCAGAAGAGAAGCCCCGGTTTACCTAGAGGATACTATTTTATCCTTTATTACAGCTACAAAAATAATCCTGCCTCAAGAATTTCAGGAAGCAACCACCTATTGACCAAAAACCTAAAGTGCTTTGTTTATTTGCTAGCTGGAAACCCGAAGTAAGCTTTGCGGGGAATTTCTTTTTGAACTGCTTGATTGTTGTCACTAGAGGGCGCTAAATGTCCCTCTAAAAGGTCCTTAGAGGGGAGATGAGTTTGCATAATTCTTGCCTCTACGTTTCTTGAATTGATATTATTATCCTACAAAGTTGTCTCATTTATCCACTAAAATCAAAGTCCAACATTCAAAATGTATAACATTTTTGAAAACTGTAAATTTTTCATTATTATGGAACATAAGGAAATATAAATTATATGCATCTGCACATAAGACGGAATTCCCCAGCGGTCCAGTGGTTAGGACTCCGCCCTTTCATTCCGAGGGCACGGGTTCAACTCCCCGTCGGGGAGCTAAGATACCACAAGTCCCACCGACGCGGCCAAAAAAAAAAAAAAAGATCTAACGGCATCATTCTGGGTGAGATTTGACTATGGAAATGGTATAATTGTTCTACATCACTATTAATAATTTCAAACCCTGAAAAATATTCTATTTCACTATAATTCTAAAGGGCTCAATATGTTCCCAGTGCAAGTTTCATCAAGTAAATGGTAAGTTTTGAGTGCATTTATTTTCTGGTTTCAGGGTTTAAGCACTTTGCCTGAACTCAGGTATTAGTATACCCTTTCTAGACACGAGAAATGTAGGAGGGATATGGAGTACACTGTAACATGTGAGAGATACTTTGTGGTCCCTTCCTTTATTTAAAAAAAGAAACCGTAGTCTCTTGGGATATGCTTACAATACAACACTTATCAAAATGATATACAATATGAAGGTATATATAAATATAGTTGAAATAAAATAAGCTTTAAAACTAAATACGAGAGTTTTCTTGAAAATAACCCTATTATGCAATTACACTGACTTTCAGGTCATCAAAAACACACTTAAAGCAAAATGCAGTGTCTTGGAAATATCTGCAAAACCAAAAAAGTTAACTGATTTTGCAACTTTCCTCTTTTTGTCTTCACTTGTACTTAAACATATCTGTAGAATTTCCTTTTGCTTCTTCCACTTTGGTTCCTATACCAAGGAAGAGTGAGGGCAGTACATGAGGGTTGTTTGTGCTCCTGGCTGTCCAGAGGGGGGCTGCGTGGGGATAGCTCCCACAGGCATCTGAAGAGGCCCCAGTAACTGCAGTTGACGATGGATTTTCCTCTCGGTCTGCCCGTGGAGCAGAAGTTCATATGCGGTGTGTTCTATAGAAGCATAATTAAGGCAGTATTTCATCTGTCCGTCTGTGATTTTTTTTTTTTTTTTTGAAGTACGCGGGCCTCTCACTGTTGTGGCCTCTCCCGTTGCGGAGCACAGGCTCCGGACGCGCAGGCTCAGCGGCCATGGCTCACGGGCCCAGCCACTCCGCGGCATGTGGGATCTTCCCAGACCAGGGCACGAACCCGTGTCCCCTGCATCGGCAGGCGGACTCTCAACCACTGCGCCACCGGGGAAGCCCTCCGTTTGTGATTTTAAAGGGAACAACAACTTTGACTTGGGCACATAAATGGCGCAGAGCAGCGGGACGAGGCGTTGAAAACTGTACGAGCAGGGGACCCCTCACCCAGCTTCACACTGACCTGGCTCCAGGTACAGGGCATCAGCAGCTGAGGAGAGCACAGCCAGCACCCACAATCCTAACTTCCAGCATAAGCTGTCTCAGGTGGGAACTGAGGATGTGAGTGCAGGGCTACCGCCTACGTCCGCAGGTGAAACAGACCCGCACACGCTGGCGGGGGAGCCTGGGGACATCCCTCAGGGAACACGAGCCCAGGGTAGCACCCCGATCCCGAGGGCCTAGGCTTAGGGCAGAGGGGCCTCAGCCCGGCCTCAGCCTCAGCCTCCTTAGTGACTTAAGGAGTCATCTAATTCACCTGTCCCAATTTTCCATGGGCACATCAGTGAGTGACTCTGCAGGCTTGTTCCAAGGAGGAGCTAGCACCCATTGAGCGTGCTGCTCTGTGCCCCCCTCCGGCACCCACAGACTGAGATGAGAGCAGCAGCCCCCAGGGCGCCCCAGGGCTCTGTCACAGTGCTGGCGCTCAGCAAGCCTTTGCTGAATGAATGAATGAATGAATGAAGATGTCTACAGAGCCAGAAGCCCTGGGAAGGGCAGCCCAGGAGGGACCAAGAGTCAAACTTTGGTCAAGGGAGCCTGGGTCACAACTTTGGAGGTGCCTTTCCTGAGCCATTCCCCCAGATCAAGGTGCTGGGATGTGAAGAAGGCAAAGGGTCTCTAAGAGATCTTCCAACTCTATAAATGATGGGATTTCCATCTCAGTAACTGACCTAAATACCTGGCAGTGAGTAGATAATCAATCATAAATAAATAAATACTGAATGAATGAGCAAGCAAAAAAAGACTGAACGAGTGAGTACATGCCCTCTATTTTGCCTGCACCAAGTTGTTATTTACAGCAGATTTACCCAAGCTGCAAAATGAAATAAGGGCTCCCATTTGTACGCTCCACAGCCCTTGCCATTTTTCAAAGTTAACTCTGACGAAAATTATTTCCAGCTAAACTATATCAGCAACTGGGTTGGCTTCACATGCACTGAATGACAGATTCATTGCATTTCTAGGCACTTGTTGTATCACCCATGACAATTATGTTTCCCAAGACAGTTCAATAAGATGTCCTGTCACACAATCCCATCTTACAAGGTGACATTGACATTGCTCCCATCCAAGCTGGTGGGCTTGTGACTATAGCATAAGTTCAGCTGTGTGGCTGCCAAGGCTATCTGTAGAGATGATACAGCTTCCACCTGGTTTTCAGGGGAACAGCCACTCCTACACCTCAACCACCATACTGAGAGGAAGTCCAAGGCACACGGAGAGGCCATTTGTAGGTCATCAGTCAGGCCAGCAGCCAGCACGAACCTCCAGCAGTGTGAGGCAACCTTCAAGGTGACTCCAGCTCCAACTGCCACTTGACTGCAACCACCCGAGAGACCCTGAGTGAAAACTGCCTCTCTCAGCCCACTCAACCCCTGGAACCACAAGGAGAAATCAAATGATCATTGTGATTTGAAGCCACCAAGTTTTGGAGTGTTTTGTTAGTAGCCATAAGGAATGAGGATGCCATCAGAAGATCCTTTATCTTTTGCAGCATCGTGACAGCAGAAAATATTTTTGCTATGTGATTATTCATCCATTCATCAAAACTTTACTGGCACCCATTATACGCTCGGCACTGTGTCAGCCACTGAAGATGCAGGACAGAAGAGCAACAGTCCTCAAAAAAACGAACAAAAGGGCTTCCCTGGTGGCGCAGAGGTTGAGAGTCCGCCTACCGATGCAGGGGACACGGGTTCGTGCCCCGGTCCGGGAAGATCCCACATGCCGCGGAGCGGCTGGGCCCGTGAGCCATGGCCACTGAGCCTGCGCGTCCGGAGCCTGTGCTCCGCAATGGGAGAGGCCACAGCAGTGAGAGGCCCGTGTACCGCAAAAAAAAAAAAAAAAAAAAAAAAAAGAACAAAAAACCCTATGTATTAGCTGGAGAGAAAAAGAGGCCAAAATCACAACAGCATCTTAACCCAAGAGAAAGGACGAACGTTGTGAACATAACAGCTCTTCCCTCTGCTCTTCTACCCTCTTCCTCTCTCTGCTCATTACATGTACACGTGCCTCAGGGTCACGAGCCCATGGCGATGGAACCCCTGCTGCTCCGCACCTGGCCTTCACCCTGGGTCCACACCCCATGCCAGCAGCTCCCCAGGCTTCATACTGCTGGCGCCCCATTCCCATGTGTTAGAAACGTCTCTGCCCATCAACCCCAGATGACTCTCCCAAGGAGACATGGGAAAACTGGAATCTCCCCCTCTGTGACTTCACAGAAAAGGGGGTGGGAAATGAGAAGCAGAGGGAGAGGATTCATTACCTCAAGTTCCTAAGAAGAAAAGCCCTAGTGTTTAGAAGGTGTTGTTATTATTTGCCCTGAAACACTAGCTCCTAGAAATCAGGGGCTCTGTCCCCATGGCCGTCTCGAAGCCTTCCAGGACGCCTTGGGGGCTGCCGTCGGTCCATTTTTTACTATAATGAGAGCCATCTGGAAGACGGCAATGGTGGGTCTGGACAAGCACTGGACGAGAGTTTTACCATGAGCAAAGGGACACACAGTAGGTCTGTTTCCAAGAACCACAGTGCCACGTGCTCATCCCCCAAAAGAGGACGAGGAAAAGCACAGCCCTGAGTGGACTTCTCCCTGAACATTTGAGGTTTAATTAAAGGTCAGTTATCTTGCTTTTAACCCCTCACGTTGAGTTCTTGTAGATGAAGCATTGCTGTTCCTCTCCTCAGGCAGCTGAAGCACCCAAGCCTCACCTCCCAGACTGAGCTAGGATTTGAGATATTTGATTCCATATTACTTAAAGCTGTCTCGAGCTTTTCATCAGGAATGGAAACCATTAATGTGTCTCACACGCCTCTCTCTGTTTTATGGAATTCTTGAACTGGGGAGCTCTTTTTCTTTTATTATTTTCTTTAACAGCCAGAGAACTGGGAAGTTCACAAAGAAATTGTTCGACTGCCTTAAATGAACCTTAACCTAAGAGGTTTGGCCTAATCTGTAAATTGGAGTTAAAAGTATTTCAGGACCTTTGGAGTGGGAAGCTCTTTGTCTTTAAAAGAGCCCGGAGACCCCTAACAATGGAGCTACACATACCTTGGGCTTCTTTGTTAGTTACTGCAAACCAAAACCAGATGTGAAATATCAGTGGCTACCTTGTACTGACTGACCCAGGGAAGTTGAGGCTAATCCAGATCACTCTTAATAACTCAAAACTGCCACCCTTTAACTATTTAATTTTTTTCTCACTTATAAATGCAAAAAAGAATCGACAGTACACATTCAAATCCATTTCCCTCTGAACACATACAGATTTTTTTCTCTGATAAGAGCCAGAAATGAAAGCTCTCTCCACCAAATTGTGCTGTTGTCATCTGACTAGGTTTTAGGTTAGGTGATCATCACCTTTAACAACAAGATCTGAAAGGAGAGAATTTATACTGAAAATGAGATATTGGTCTTGTTACCTTTTCCCAAGACTCAGTAGGTGCAGAGTTCCTTGAATTAGCCAGAGTGCTTGTAAATGTAAGAAAATAGGTTTAAGGCAAAAAATCTAGCAACCTAAAATGTTTCTCTAACATGGAAATCATTTGAATTTCCAATCATTTTCCTGAATTTTAAAAGTAATCGATATAAGTGAAAGGGAAAAATCAATAGAAACAGGAATGATTCAGAACCTCCCAAATGGAGAAATCAATCATTCTGCACTAAATTCGAACATTCTGTCAATACTGCCTATTTACTAAGTCCAAGAGGAACTATTTTAACATAAAATTAAATATAAAGTTGTTTTAGACATTGAATATTGCTTTTTACCTTAAAGCAGGCACAGAGTAGAATGATTATAGATACAAGGCTAGATATTGATTGATTTTTAATGCCTGTAACTGTGGCAATTACACCGTCATGCTACATAAGACTTCTAGTCCTACACAGAAATTAGACTGGTGCATATGTATAAATAAGAGAAAGACTAAGAGAGTCATAATCACATTTCATCAACATAAGACTGTGGATGAGAAGATGTAAAATACACCATGATTTAATGTACCACTCGGAAAGAAAAAAAACTTTCAGCCAAACAAAATTAGCCATAACACTTTCTTATCCATCAATTGCAGACACATCCCAACTTTTGGAAACCAATGTGTGTCTTAGCATAGAGGTAATGTGGTATACTTACAGAAGAACAAACCATGAGGGCACTAAAATGTTATTTAGAGCCGACTGCCGGATTTCTCAACCTGTGATCTACTGACATTTGGGGGCTGGATAACTTTTTGCTGTGGGAGCTGTCCTGTGCACTGCAGGATGTTTGTTAGCATCCCTGGCTTCTGCCCACTAGATACCAGTAGCATCTTCCATACCCTCGGTTATGACAACCAAAACTGTCTTCAGACACTGCCAAATGTCCCTGAGGGTAGAGGCAGAATCACCCCAGTTGGGAAACATCGGAACAGAGCAATTCAATTTGATCAGCTTTACAATATAATTTAGTTTATGTATAAATGACAAACTGGAAAGCCAACTGGAAAGTGTACTGTTAGATGAGAGGTACTGACCTAAAAAACATTACATAAACAAATAGTTGGTGCATGGATAAGAGTGCCTGTTGGCCATCCCAACCAATGGGATGTAAAAGAGCTCTGAAATGGGCTTCCCTGGTGGCGCAGTGGTTGAGAGTCCGCCTGCCGGTGCAGGGGACACGGGTTCGTGCCCCGGTCTGGGAGGATCCCACATGCCGCGGAGCGGCTGGGCCTGTGAGCCATGGCCGCTGAGCCTGCGTGTCCGGAGTCTGTGCTCTGCAACAGGAGAGGCCGCAACAGTGAGAGGCCCGCATACCACCAAAAAAAAAAAAAAAAAAAAAGAGCTCTGAAAAGTGCTCAACATCACCAATCATTAGGGAAATGCAAATCAAAACCATGATGAGATGTCACCTCACACCTGTTAGAATTGCTGTTATCTAAAACAAAAACAAGAAAAGGAAATGGCAAGTGTTGGTAAGGATGTGGAGAAAAAGGAACCATTGTGCACTGTGGGTGGGAATGTAAATTGGTACAGCCACTATGGAAAGCAGTATGGAGGTTCCTCAAAAAATTAAAAATATAACTACCATAAGATCCAGCAATTCCACTTATGGATATTTATCCCAAGGAAACAAAATCACTATCTCAAAAAGATATCTGCATACTCCTGTTCATTGCAGCATTATTAACAATAGTCAAGACATGGAAACAATCTAAGTGCCCATCGACAGATGAATGGATAAAGAAAACGTGGTTTATATATAAAATGGAATATTGGTCATAAAAAAAATAAAATTCTGCCATTCTCAACAGCGTGGATGGACCTTGAGGGCATTATGCTAAGTAAAGTAAGTGACACAGAGAAAGACAAATACTGCATGATCTCACTTATATGTGGAATAACAGTAATCATAATAATAATGAACTCATGGATACAGAGAACAGATTGTTGATTGCCAGAGGTGGCAGTAGAGGGGTGGGCAAAATGGGTGAAGGTGATCAAAAGGCACAGAGGCCCAATTATAAGATATTTATCTTACAGCCCTGGGAATGTAATGTACAGCATGATGACTATAGATAACAATACTATGTTGTATACTGGAAAGTTGCTAAGAGAATAATCTTAAAAGTTCTCATCCCAAGATAAAACAGTGCATAACTGTGTGGTAATGGATGTTAACTAGACTTACTGTGATAATCATTTCATAATACATACATATATCAAATCATCATGTGGTACATCTAAAACGAATACAATGTTATATGTCAATTATGTCAATACAATTTTTTTAATTAGAAAAATTAAGTAATGTGCATGAGGCAAGTCACTATCACAAGATTTCACTATTTATGTAGACTATCTAATAACTAGGAAAAGAATCAGAGAAAATCAAAATAAGGAAGAAATTAAAGAAAATCAAAATACAGCGTTTTGGGCCTATCCATATTGAATATTTTCAAAAATGAAAAAAATCTGATTTTTGCAACATTGGCAAGAATGTGGAGGAAAGAGCACTGTCATTCACATTTATTAGGAATACAGATTAATACCTTATCGGAAAGTTAATTTATCTTTTGATAAATTAACAATTTCTACCCTAGAAATCCTCCTTTTAGAAATAGTCACAATAGACAAAGACAGGTGCAAGAATGTTCACCTGCTTAGTAATCGTAAAAAAATGAGAAAAAAGTGAATGCTATCAATCAGAGACTAAATAATAGACCACGCAGTATTAACAAGAATGAGATCTAAATTCACTGCATAGAAAATGCTCAAGGCATAATAAGTTTTAAAAATTACCAGATTTGTGTTACTAAATGCAGAGAAAACATCCTGAGGTATAAACCTCAGTTTAGAGGTTGGGATCACGGGATAACTGCCTCTTTTTAAGTCAAACATTTGTGGAAAGTTGAGCTATAACACATATGTGTTGCTTCTGTAATCAGAAAAACATTTAATTCATATTCTGATAAATATTAAAATGTCACAGAATTTAAATATATTAATAAAAACATATAATAGGCTACAGAATAGACTTTACAAAATACATAACATAAATACACAGTAATATAGATACAAAGAGGTAGAGGTTTAATCTCTTACCCCAGAAATATTTGAGCATCTCTTTTATTAAATTAATGTTAGTAAAATAATCAGTGAGACTCATTAATAAAAGCTCCTGGGAAAAATAAAATTTTAGTTGAGTCGCACAGGATTAGAATGTGTTCAGACTGTAGGGGGAAAAAGTGTCAAAGTATTTTAGGAATAAGAAATTTAAAAATTCAGGTAAAGGAGTTCGTTCAACATGAAAGGAACAAAGAAGCTGCAGGTAAGATTATTCCAAGAAATGTGTCAAAATGAGGGAAATATCTTGTCATCTACAGACAGATATTTATTATTGATTCATTTCGGCAATGAGGATTTACAAGACTAATTTAAAGGACACACATCAAATGCTTCAGATTAGAACACATTTTAGGACATGGCATGAAGAAATGGCTGTAGATATTACTTATATCCTAATTGGAAGGTTCTGCACATTAAAAAAGAAGCGTAAATATGAAATGGATTAGACAATAATGTTACTGTTTCTGGTTAATCTCTCACAGGAAACAAACAAGGGTATTAACCTTAAGAAGTTAGAAAAACCCAAAGAAAAAATAAAAAAAGATATGAACAAAAATTTTTCTGAGTTTTTATTTTTTTCTTTTTTGGCTGCACGGCATGTGGGATCTTAGTTCCCTGACCAGTGATAGAACCTGCACCCCCTGTGTTGGAAGTGCAGAGTCTTAACCAATGGGCTGCCAGGGAAGTCCAAGAACAAAATTTATAAAATAGATAATGAGCATACAATGGAAGAAGACTAACAAAGCCCAATCTGGTTCTTTGATAAGATTAGTTATTTATAAATCCTTGATGAGTACAAATACAGAGAAAAGAGGGAAGGTTGAAATAATCAAAGTCAACAATGAAAATGGGGGACTTCCCTGGCAGCCCAGTGGTTAAAACTCCATGCTTCCTCTGCAGGGGGCATGGGTTCGATCCCTGGTGGGGAACTAAGACCTTGCATGCTGCAAGGCATGGGGGGAGGGGGAGCTAATAAAAAAGGGGCCATTATTACAGATCCTACAGACATTAGAATTATAAGAGCACATTATAAATAACTTCTTATCAATATACGTGAAAATTTAGCTGAAATTGATAAAATTCTTGAAAAATATAATTTACCAAAACTCCCAAAGAAAAAACAAAAAATCTGAACTACTGTAACTAGTAAAGAATCATCTAAAACCTCCAGAAAAATGAAGAAGGAACATTCCAAGCCCAGATTGATTTATCAGCAAATTCCAACATACACTTAAACAGGAATTAATGTCAGTCTTACACAAACTTGTCCAGATAATAGAAAAAGAGAAAAGTTTGATATCAAAATGTGACTAGGACATTATGAGAAAGGAAAATTATAGACTAATCTCACACATGAATGCAGATGCAAAAAACTTGAAAAAAATCCCAGAAAACCAAATCAACAGTATATAAAACAGAATCATATGTACTATGGTGAACTTGGGTTTATTCTAAGACTGCAAGGTTATTTCAACCAATATAAATTATTCAATTTGCATTGTAAAGAAGAAAAATCATATGATGATCTCAAATAAAAGAGGATAAAATTCAATATCAATTCATGATAAAAATTCTTAGTAAATTAGAGATAAAAGGGAACTTTAACAATATCATAAAGGGCATTTACCAAACCCTACAATAAACCACATACTTTAATGGTGAAATACTGAAATCTAATTTTTTAAAGTTGGGAAAAAGACAAAGAGGCTCACTATCACCACATGTGTCACAAATTGTATTGGTGGTCCTAGACAGTATGTAAGGCAAGATAATGAACTAAAATGCCAAGGGATTGGGGAAAAATAGATAAAACTTTAACTATTTGCAGATGATATAGTGTTTTGCATAGGACTTCCAAGAGAATTTAGAAATGAATCATCAGAATGTCTAAGTTTGGGAACTTTGCTGGTTAGGTCAATATAGATAATTCAATTTTATTTCTATATATCAGCAACAGTAGAAAACATATTTTAAATGATAGTCTTTGTATTAGCATCAAAAAAACCCTTAAAATATGGGAATAATATAAGATGTGCAGGACCTTTACACAGAAAACTACAAAACATTGTTGAAAGAAGATCTAAATAAATGGATAGCTATACCATATTCATGGATTGAAAGACTTAATACTGTAAAGATGTCAATTCTCTTCAAACTAATCAACAGATTCAATGTAGACTCAATCAAAATTGCAACAAGATTTTTGTAGAACTTGACAAATTGATTCTAATATTTGTATGAAAATGCAAAGGCCAAAAATAGACCAGATATTCTTAAAGAAGTGTGATTCTTAATGACAACTTGCTCTAGAGTAGTATTCATGCAGGTAAAAACAAACAATGGAAAAGAAAAGAGAGCCTAGAAACAGATTCACACATATATGGACACACTTAATTTTTGACAAAGGTATCATGCAGAGCAGTCAAGAAAGAAAGAAATTCTTAGAAAATAGTGCTGATGAAATGGGATATCCATACAGGAAAAAGTAACTTGACAACTAACATCATCACAAAAATCAATTCCAGGTGAACTGTAGATATAAATGTGAGAGGAAAACAAAGTTTCTGGAACAAAATATAGAAGAATATATTTATGACTTTTGGATGGAGAAAATTTTGTAAAAAGGCACAAAAACACTATAAAATTAGACTGGTAAACTGAACTACATTAAAATTAAGAAAAACATTAAGAACTTCTTTTCACCAAGAGACACTATTAAAAGCATAAAAAGGCAAGCCATGGAGTACAAGATAATACTTTTAACACATCTAACCTACTATTCATATCCAGAATATGTAAAATACACCTATAAATCAATAAGACACACAACCCAATGGAGAAACAGGGAAGAAAGTTGAACAGGCACCACTCATAAAAGAGGCTATCAAATGCCCATTAAATATAGGAAAAACTCTTCCACCTGGTTAGTAATCCAGGAAATGCACATTAAAACCACAATGAGATAACACAACATATACATCAGAATGTCTAAAATGAAGAGGAATGACAACATTTTTGGCCAAGACGTAGCAACAAGAACTTTTGCACACAGCTGGAGTCTGGAAAATATCTTTATTTATGAGTCAGTGTTCTTATAGGAAACAGATACAGAGAGTTTAATGAAAGAACTTATAAAGATAAGGGCAGAACTGAGTAAAAACTAGAGGGTGATGAAGTCCCCAAGGCCCGCAAGAACAGGAAGGTATTATGATCCTCAGGCTCAAAACAGCAAGGGAGAAGGTGGTTATTAGCACCTAGAAACAGATGCAGCTGTAGCTTTAACTACAGGCGAGGACAAACAATAGGAGCTGTGGCTTTCCCTAGACAGAAAAAGCCACTGCCAACCTGTGGCCAAAGAGAGAAAGTTGGGGAAATAAATATGTAAACTCTCTCTCCTCCTCCTCTCTGATTTCCTCCTGGTGTTTCTCATGAGCTGAACTCAGTGGAAGACAGAGGACCACGGAGCACATCTGATGTAGTCCACAGGTGTCAAACTCCCAGGTAAGAAGCAGGGCAGAGAAGGCTAGAGAGCAGACGGGAGAAGTAAACGGAGAAAATCCAGTACATCTATATCATTAAAGACTTTGCAATTCCACTACTTAATACGTACACAATGAAATGTATGCATATGTGCACCAAAAGACACATACGGGAATGTTCTCGGCAGTAGTAACTGTCATAGCCTGATGCTGGGAACAGCTCAAATACCCTTCAGTGGTAGAATGCGTCAATAAAGTGTGGCCTAGTGTGGCACACTGGACCCTCTACAGCAATGAAAATGAAGAAACCACACACAGCAATACAGATAAATGCCACAAATGTAATGGTGAGTGAAAGCCCGGCACAAAGGAATACTAGGTACAATTACCTTTCTATAAAGATTGAAAAGGAGGCAAAGCTACATTCTAGTAACTAGGTATGCATAGTTAGATGAGAAAACTACAAAGAACAGCAAAGAAGCAATGATCTAAAAATTAAGATAATATCTACCTTTAGAGGAAGGAAAGGAGGAGTAAGGATCGGGGAGGGACACGAGTGGGGCTGTTCCTGGAATTGTAATTAACCATGGTGCACATTTATCTTTCAGGTACTTTTCTCTATGTGTTACACTTCAAAAATTTTTAAATAAAGGTTATGTAATCATGAACTATTAGATGCTAGGAATCCATTCTCTTGTTTGCTCACTTAAACACTGTAACTGGCTATGTAATAGGGAAGAAACTTTGTATTCTATTATAAGTTAATCACTAAAGGGATGTTGCCGATAAGCTTAGATTATACATAGCGGCCCATCTCTGGGAACCCTGCCTCCCAGATAACGAGCATTAAGCTATAATACCTTTGTTTAGCTCACAGGAAATATCCTGACCAGGCCCACCTGTGAATGGCTGCAGGAAGGAAGAAAGTAACACATCCTCTCAGAAGTCTGTTCGCAACCAGGACTTTACCCCCTCCTCTGTTAGTATGAAAGAAGCCTGAATTCTAACTTGGGAAAGATGGTTCTTTGGGACACTAGTCCACCACCTTCTCAGTCTGCTGGCTTTCTGAATAAAGTCACTATTCCTTGTCCCAAAAACTCGTTTCTTGATTTATTGGCCTGTCGTGTGGCGAGCAGTACAAGCTTGGACTTGGTAATGGCTACATGGGTAAGATGTAAATTAGGACAGAGACCCTGATCTGGGAGAAAAGAACAACGGAGAAGACTTTGCCACCCAATTAGCTTCCAAATAAGGGGAACTCAGAGCAGGTCATAGAAAACATTTTATGTAAAATACCTTTTGTGTAATCCCCCCTCAAAAAGAAAGGAAGAAAAAGAAGGGAGGGAAGGAGGGAGAAACCTCCAGGGCTACCTCTTCTCCTCAACTCAGCAGATCAAAATTTTTCACGTAGGGAATACTTTTACAGGAAGCCAGATGAAACATGGGATTTGGCAGTGAAAAAGGGATAATTCAGTAATATGAAGGATAATGAATATTTCTCCTGACCCTCACCATTCCTCAATGAGGGCATCTCCTTGGTGAGGGTCCAGGAACTGCAGGAAGTGGCCCTCAGTGACATGGGGCCCTCACCAGAAGGTGGCGTTAAGTTAAAATGTACACAACAAATAGGGGCCATTTACAGATGGAGACGAGCAGCCCTCCAGGTGAGAGACCAGCTACTTCAATATTCCTGAGTCAGGCTGTTTGGCACATCAGAGAAACAGAATGCTGGAGTGCCATGAGCCAGGGCCCAGTAATTTCATCCAGTGTCTGCAAAGCGGGCAAGATCCAGATCATACTCAGGAGTTTGGACTTATCCCCAGTATGGCGGGAAGCCACTGGGGCTGGAGATGAAATAAAGATTGTATGATCTGATGGACGTGCTCTAAAGGCTCCAGATGCTGCACAAAGGAGAAGATTGTCAACATGCACAAAGGGAAGCTGGGAGAATGCAGCTAAGAAGCTACTGTGTCAACCCAGGTGAAGGATGATGGACCAGGAGCCACCAGAGGACGGGCTGACAGCATTGGCTGATACATTGGAGGCAGAGAGTAAAGAAAAGCATCAGGGATGATTTGTGGTTTCTGGATGTTCTTTTGTTTAATTGCATGGCCTTTGCAACTGGGAAGATCGTGTTCCCACTTTACAGAGATGGGGAGACTTGGAGAATACAGGTTTGGGGAGGACAGGTCAGGATTTGTACTTAAAGTCAAAGTTGCTTATGGATATGCATGTTGAGATATCAATTAAGAGATGCTTATAAGCAGGGGGGTAAGATTGGGAATCATTGAAATTGGTAGTGGGGGAGGGAAGTGAAACCATGTGATTGGACCACATTTTTTGAGGGGGAGGTGAGTGTGGACAAAATGATTAAAGCTGAGCCTTGGGACTCTCCATCACTTAGATGCTGAGCAGAGAAAAAAGAGCCAGCCTATGACTCAGGGCAGTGCAGGACGATTTCGATGCAGCCTTGAATGCCTCTCGGAGATCTGTGGTCAAAAATACCGAGTGAGAACAGCCAGCACAGTTCTGTATGTTCTCTGAGGTAACGTACAACGGCTCAAAGTGCAGCTACTATGAATGGAGACAAGGCCAGGGCCAATCATCACAAAACCTTACTAGGTATGTCTACTCTTAGCCGAACTTTACAGCTGAAGGTACGGAGGTCCAGAGAAGTTAAGTAACATGCCCACCGTCACAGCAATTAGGCGATAGTTATAATCAGGGCGGCAAGAATGGGAATCACCAACTTTGAGGCAAAGTCTTTCTCAACCATATGTCGTATCCTTAAACACTGTTCTAAGGCTACCTCCAAAGGAAGGGGGAGAAAAGGTACGCTGGGACCAGAAAAGCCCACAAAAAGGAAACTGACAAAAAGAGCCAACGTGTGGAACTTAAGAACAATATGCAGGGTTCTTGGGAAAGGCATCCTCCATAGACACACAATACGGCTCATTACAGTGTGATGAATAAAATGAGAGAGGAAAATGGTGCAAATGAAGTTCATTAAATTTGTTTGCAAGAAACCATAATTCGGGTTTTGAATTTTAGAAACTAAAATAAGATGGGGAACCACTTAGGAAATGTTTTAGAAATTTACAGCCCAGATTGGACACAACGATGACAAAGCTCCTCTGAGCAGGCAGAGTTAGACTACCTGGCGCTCCAAATAAGAGAACTCAAATTGGCAATTACGATCAGACAAGCATTAAAGGGGCTCTGGGGGTACATTTTCAGATCCAGACACTCTTATTTGTGATATTCTTGATCATATATTTGCAATGTGTGGTTTGAATATTAAAAATATGATGTGAATGAAATTCAGTTATTTCTGGGTAAATTTGATAATCAGTCCTCTCATCAGCTGAAGTTCTCAGTATGAAGGGTTATAATTTGTGTTACGTGCAATAACTACAAATAGTACCATATGAAAATGGAGAGTTTTCTATTATGGAAAGAACTGCTTAAATCTAAACCTAGAGTAGCATTCATAATTTTTCATAATGTGTGGTCCCCTCCCTATGAATAAGTGATGGGGGAAAAAAAGGTTTGCTTTTAGAAAGTGGTATAAGTGTGACCTGTTTCATATATAAATTTTGGTAAAATATAGTGAGTTAAATTAAAAGATGTAATAAAAAGATGTACTTTTTCTCAAATGAAAGGGACGATTTACTTCTGAAGTAATGGTCTTTACAAAATATGCATTTTTGGTTTCCTTTTTCTTAGTGTCTGTAAATTTACTAATAAAAGGTTTTGTCTTGACTTACTAACGTTTGAAAAGATGGATTATATTGGTATTGCAAGAAGAGGATATCATAAATTAAAAATCCATACACGAACTCTATTCTCTTATTTGCAATATGACAAATGATTATGTAAAGTCACAATCAATAAAAGCTGTTTGAAAGTTATAAAGTGGATTTGGCCATAACTGCTCTACCAGCAATGTTAAAAACACCCCAACTATTTTAAATTATCAGTTTATAGTGCAGATCAAGCATGTCAAAATATGTCATTTTAATCAAGCAATTATCTATATGTGGCTTCATTTTACAATGTGGAAGTTCGATCAGGTATTTCCAAGGTATTTATCAAAGTTCAACAGTGGTCCTGTCTCATAAATCAACTTCAGACTAGACAAAAGGAATAAGCAAATTCTTGTTTGTTTCAGTATTTTCCAAGCCAAGCCCAAAAGACACAGTTGTTATTCTCATGTGAATTTCCAGTAAAAATCTGAGCAATCTTGTTCTGACCATCTGTTTAGATACGATATGATGGAAATAATACAAAAAAAGAAGGTATAAGCTCTATTAGACTATTTCTCTTGGACATAAAATGTGTTTTGGGAAGAAATGAGTTGTTCCATATGAGCTAGGGGCAGTTATTTCTTACGTGGGAGCAACTCTGGCTGTGCAAAATGGTTTATCAAAGGAGGCTTTGTGTTTGGGGGAGCTGAGCTTTCCACTCAAAATCATTTCAAGTAATGCCATTGGATCCCACACTTCCAGGTTCCCTCCCCGAAATGGGGCCTATAGTTCTCAAAAAACCCACACAGGTGGCAGAAAGGGCAGACTAAAAATAATGTGGGTTAATGTTTATATAATGCCCATGGTGGTCTATTGCAGATAAACAGTCCATTATGTTCTCCCTGTACCTTTTCATAGAATCCAGGGCACTGTTACTGTTGCTATCTTATAGAACATGAAGTCTGTATTTATAGTAAACATTCTAATGAGTACCTATCACTGACATCTCCCCAAAAATACTCAGAAAAAAAATATCTAAGAATATATCTCTTTTCTATTTTATCTAAACAGTGGTATTGGTTATTAAAATAATGACAAACACTACTAATTTATCACATGCCAGGAATCCCTGTAAATGCTTTGTGTATAGTAATTATAAGCCGTTAATTCTTAACCATAGTCCTACGAATGAGATGTTATTCTTCCCATTTTACAGATGAAGAAACTAAGGCTTAGACAGGGTAAGTCCTTTATCCAAGTTCAGAAAGTAAGAGGCAGGGTCAGAGTTGCAACAAAGAACTCTCTAACCATGAAACTGGCGGTCATCCTGACCTGCTTCTCTGGGCCTCCAACCCGGTTAATGTTCTGTGTCTATTCTCACTCCATTCATTATTGTAATTCTCAATTAACACCCCAGTTACCCATGTGGAATACTCATCTACATCTAGCCCAATTTGCTACTGGATTTCAATGTTATTTCATGTGAAAACAATCAACAGAAAAGGGCCTGGATCTGGTTTCAAAAACATAATTTGAAAGGAATTCACTCTGAAAGCTCCAAGAAGCCCAGTGATCTCCGACCAGCACCCTGGAAGGGCTTCTCAGCCACCTTCACTCTCCGTTGGATGCCTCCATCCATCTAAAAATACATGTCTGGCTTCTCCCGCTCATAAACAGAAACAGAGTACTAGTCTCCAAAGGCAAAGCTGTGCTTTTAAGAGGCACTCTGTTTTTGTAGGTGTTCAAGGATTTGGAATCAAAGAGGCAGAATTATTAAAATTAATCCAATTTTCTTTCATTTATTTTGTTAGTTCATACCTCCAAAAGATATATTTTGGAAGGCATCATTCAACCCAACCATTTACAAATCAAAGCTTTCTTTGGAATCCCAGAGACCTAACCTAAGCTAGGCAGGGACCCTCTGCCAGCTCTGGAGCCCTCCCCACTGTCAGGAATATGGCAGCACTATTTGATTTGTGCTCACATTTAATTATAGTGTCAAAAATCTACCTTAAATGGCTTTAATCAACTGCCAAAACTGTGAGTCTTTCTGGCTTGGATTTCTATAAACAAAAAATAAATTCAAATATGTCACAAAGTGGCAGCAACTTGGTGACCACTGGACTAGGAAGACTTATGCAACCAATGCTGGCTGGGAAGAGAGTCCATGTCTTCATATACATGACTTTTGGCTGATCATTTCAAATGACTGATCAACAGAACCAGCACAAAACTAAATGAGCTACTGCCCTGAAATCCCTCAGCCTCAGCCATCCAAACTGGCAGAGTCTGAACAAAGCCGTCAATGACTTTTCCTGCTCCCTTTCAGAGCATTTTTAGAAACATCATTGCATGTTTAAAATATAATAAACAAAAGAATCCTTGAAAACAGAACATTCTGTTATGAGAAACTCCCAAATACAGAGAGAGGTGAGAAGAGGTTAGGTTTTCTTTATTGCAGTGGAGAAGACAGGAACCTGTAGAAGTACCCAAAGCAAGAAATTCCAGAGCCAGAAACAGCACGCTTTATTTGGGAAACATTTAAAAGTCTAAGGAGTGATCGCCCAGTTCAACCTGAGCACTTCTGAAAATAGCTTCTGAAATTTTCCTGCAGAAGAATTCTCAAGACTCCTCTGTTTGAAATTCTTCCCAAAGAAAGTACAGAATTAATGCAAGGGGCAAGAGCTCATGCTAATGACAAACAATGAGACCAACAGTCATAAATTAGGACTAAATCCATCACAGAAAGTATGCATGCTGCTTTCGACATGAAGTCACTGCTGGAAGGAGTGGAGGATGATGCAGAATTAACAGCGTTTATAATCATAGAAAAAGATCAGAAAATGAAGTTGAAAAAGGAAAAGGGAAATTTATTTCAGATATTCCCAGAAAATGAGTAAAGACAACGTAAGAGGAGTCTCAAGACCCATCTCTGCTGGTGTGATGTGAGGATCATGGCAGTGGAGGTGACACCACTCACATCTCCTTCCTGGCTCCGGTTCCAGCACCTCCCCTGGGCTTTAGTCCTCTAGCAGGTTCCCGCCCACGTCCTCTGTGAAAGGCCACGAACCCACACACCTCTTAGACTGATGCCTTCACAGCTCCCCAAGCTCTGACCCCCTCCTGATGCAGATCTGTACATCCAAATGCCTGCCAGACGCCTCACCTGGATGAACACTAGCCCTTCGACAAAACCTGATCCCCACCGAATGCAGGTGCTTCCCCTCCAGGGTTCCCCCACCACGCCCCAGTCTCCGGAGCCAAGATACAAGGGGTCCGTTTGCAAGCCATCTCACTGCTTCATCCCCACCATCCAGTTCACCCCCGCGATTCCACTGACTTAACCCTAATCTCCTACGTGTTGCTATTTAACTGACTTCAGCCAGAACAGCTTCTTACAGGGCAGGAGAGGCATATTTACATCAGTGGGAAAGCTGATTTCTGTACATCTCCCGTCAGATCCTAGAACTGGCAGAGGAGCGGGAGAAAGCAAGCCTGAAATCGCGGTTTTCACCTGTCCTTAACGACCACACCTTTGGTTGAGACATGGGTCTGTGAGTTTGAAAAGGTCGACTGCAAGGCAAGTGAGCTGATGAGGGGCTGAAGTTTGAATAGAACACTGTTTGGACTCTTGTGGGGGAAAGGTAACTCTAGGGTTGGGGGGAGGGGCGTGAATCCAAAGACAGGTGGAACTGAAAAAGGAGTCCTGAAGAAGACAGGATGTGGTCTGTTACACACACGGACGCTTTGCGAGAGGGACGGGCTGGGGAAACTCACAGAAGGAACTCAAGGAACTCTCTCCTCAGGGGCGTGGCTGGAGGACAGGGATTGGATGTCAAGGAAAGTAAAATAATCCGTGAATGGACCAACTTCCCTGGAAGCAGGAACCCAGAGCCAGAGGTGATTAGGAAAAAATGTAAGCTCCACTCTGCACCTCTCTCTCTCTCTCTCCCCTTCCCTCCCTCCCCCACCTCTCTCTCTCTCACCAAATAAATCCATTTCTAGAATTTTATACTAGATGAATTAGATGTATTTACTGTAATATGAATCACAATTTTGTCTGTGATAGCGAAAAACTAGAAACTACCTAGAAGAGTCAAAGCTGGAACCTAAGAATAGATGAGAGTCTTTACTATGTCATAGGAGACTATGTCACAACAGGAGAAGATACTCATGATTCTACCAATAAACAGCAATTAATAAAACTCTAAGTTAAATATTTTTAACTTCAGTCATTTAAATCATTTGAATTTTACTTTTTAAATAAATGTACATTATATTCTTATATAAATGTGTATAATTTAATTAAAATAAATTTTATGTATTAACTAGAGGACTACTACTGAAAAATAACAGATATTTCTGAGTGATGGGACTAGGAAGGTTTTATTTTTCTTTTTACTGACTATATTTACTAAATATCTACCATTATTAACTTTGTAATAAAAATTTACTTTTTCAAAAAAGAATAAGAAACACAGTTATAGAGATATTATTAGGACATATGAAAGAACAAAACCAAGCAGCAGAATCGGAAAATTATGTTAGGAATTCTGAGTGAAGCTGTAGCAGTTGAGAAAAATCCTCATTCTGAGCATCTTATTAGACAAAGTAATGAGAAAAACAGAATGACAGAATTTTTTTATTGAAATATAGTTGATTTACAATGTTGTGTCAGTCTCAGGTGTACAGCGAAGTAATTCAGTTATACGTATGTATATATATATATATACACACACATTCTTTTTTAGATTCTTTTCCGTTATAGTTTCTTACAAGATATTGAGCAAAGTTCCCTGTGCTCTACAGTAGGTTCTTGCTGGTTATCTATTTTATATATAGTAGTTTGTATCTGTTAATCCCTAACTCGTAATTTTTGCCATCTACTAAGAAGCCCAGCAACTTATAAGAAGAGAGTCAATGTATCTACATCCTCAGACTTGAGGGTAATTTTCCACCAAGGACACCCAGCAACAAAATGAGCAAAGCCCTTGAGAGGACTTCTCTGAAATGGCGACAGACACCACAAGTGTGGTCTACCCCACACTGGCTCTTGGTGAAATTCAAGAGCATAATATCCAAGTGGAGTTGTGAGAAGAAAATTCCCCCTGGACTGGGGACAAGAACATGGTCCAGTCCTGGGAGGTCAGAGCTACTCAAAACATGGTCTCCAGAGCAGCAGTATCAGCATCATTGGAGGCTGGATGGAAACGAAAGACATGGGCTCCTCCCCAGGCCCCCAAAACTGCATTTCTGAGGTAGGCCAGGAAATCATGCTTCAACATGCCTTATAGTTTGAAGACCCTCATGGTAGACAACTTCCTGCTTGCTCAGTAGAGGGGCAGTGCTTAGTGAACACCAGGGAACGACCTCCTACATCATTCCTTAGTCTATCGAATTCCCTCCTGGCCAGAATGCTGCACAGCAGATGGCAAACAGGACCGTGGTGACAAGGGAGGTTCTGAAGAGGGGGCATGGATTGCTGTTGACTGACAGACGACCCATGGTGCTTTCTGTTCCTGTTCCACCCCCAGCTCACTTCTCTTGGAGGGACACCAAAGACAGAGCAGGAGCTTTCCATTAAGAGCAGGGTCTGTTAAAGACCAAAGGGCAACTCACTATTCTGTGCATGGCCTTGCCCAGAAAAGGTTTGAGATCTTCAGTGTTCCCTGGCTCATATAAGCCTGAACAAGAACTCTACCTTCATCTTCACATGGTGTTCTGCCTGTATATGTGTGTGTGCGTATCTGTCTCCAAACTTCCCCTTTTGATAAGGACACCAGTCATACTGGATTAGGGCCCACCCTACTTCACTATGACCTATTCTTAACTAATTACATCTGCAATGACCCCATTTCTAAATAAGGTCACATTCTTAAGTCCTGAGGGTTAGAACTTCAACATATAAATTTTGTGGGGACACCATCCAACCTATAACAGGTCATTTAGTATTATGTACTAGGAAGCTATAGAAAACTTTTCAAAAATGACTATTTATTGAGTTTAGTAGAATTAATATTAAAATATCTTTCCTGACAAGATTGAGCTAAAATATTCAGCTTCATTTAGAGTACCATGATATGGGATGGGCACTAATAATAGAATGATCTTTTAATTATAAAAAGATCCTAGGGCTTCCCTGGTGGCACAGTGGTTGAGAGTCCGCCTGCTGATGCAGGGGACACGGGTTCGTGCCCCGGTCCGGGAAGATCCCACATGCCGCGGAGCAGCTGGGCCCGTGAGCCATGGCCGCTGAGCCTGCGCGTCCGGGGCCTGTGCTCTGCAACGGAAGAGGCCACAACGGTGAGAGGCCCGTGTACCGCAAAAAAAAAAAAAAAAAAGATCCTACACCTGCACTGAAATTAATCCATAGTAAATTTTTCACGTATAAAGGAAATAAGAAAATCACTGTCAACCTTTTGAGTTACGTCCTTGTAGATATTTTTCTAAGTATATGTTTATAAATAGCCATGGGTAAAATGTTTCAGCCAAAAATAATGGGATTTTCTATGTATATCATTTTAAAATTCGCTTTGTTTTTTCACTAATTATATATCACCGTCTTTCCCTGTGAATACATATAGGTCTAGGTTATTATTTTAATGGCTGCCTAGGAGTCCTCTGAATGGCTGGGTCATTGGTTTTCCCACACGTCAGGTAAGCTCCCACCTTGGAGCCTTTGTCCTTATTCCTTCTGCCTGGAAGGAATCTCCCCCAATTCACCCATCCGCCTCCCTCCTTCCCTCCTTCCAGTGTTTGCTCAAAGGTCGCCTTCTCTGCAGCCTAGCTCATCTCTTCATGAAACACTACAGTTCCCGCTTCCCAGTACGTCCTGTTCTTCTTCGCTTGGTTTTTCTCCATCTCACTTATTTTATTATGTATTTTATTTAATTACCCTAGTAACTGTCTTCCTCCTCAAAATGACGGCTCTCAGAGAACAGGGATTTCATCCTTTGGGTTTGGTCAAGAACAGTGCTTAGCATTTAGCAGAGACTTAAATAGAAACTGTTGAATGACTGAACTACCTTCTTAGTAGTAGAAAGTTAAGTCATTTCCAATATTTCAATATTGAGGACAAAGTTCTTTCTTTTTTAATAGTCTGATCCTTTCGGATCTTTTAAAAATTATTTTGGCAGCACTCAGAAGCACTAAGTCTAGGGCTAATTACTCCCCATACTCTCCAGTACTAAGGCAAGACCTTTCTTTTTTTTTTTTTTTCTCTTTTTTTGGCCATACCCCACAGCGTGCAAACTTCCCCAACCAGGGACAGAACCCACACCCCCTGCAGTGCAAGCGTGGAGTCATAACCACTGGATCACCAGGAAAGTCCAAGAACAAAGTTCTTTTAAAAAATGCCCAATAATTCACTTAGAAAAACAGCCTAGAAATATTATTAAGTCAAAGGATACAAATGGGGCTTCCCTGGTGGTGCAGTGGTTGAGAGTCCGCCTGCCGATGCAGAGGACACGGGTTCGTGCCCTGGTCCGGAAGGATCCCACGTGCCGTGGAGCGGCTGGGCCCGTGAGACATGGCCGCTGAGCCTGCGCGTCGGGAGCCTGTGCTCCGCAACGGGAGAGGCCACATCAGTGAGAGGCCCGTGTACCGCAAAAAAAAAAAGGATACAAATGTTTTGAAAGTTTCTGCAATGGTGCCAAATGTGTGCCTCACACTGGATTATCAAGCTTACAACTTATAAATTATTTCCAGATACATGACCACATTTAAATCACACCAATAATCTAACAGTAGTCAATGATATTATAATAACTCATCCTAAAACCTATCCATTCTTGAGGTTAGACATGTAATTGAGACACCCTCATCTGAGATTCACTAATGAGAAATCAGATGATGAGTTTTAATCCAGCAGACGAATGGACTTGACATTCAGTTCTCAGAAGCAAACGCTTTTTAATATCATGTATACGAACCATCTTATGCGGATGGTGTCCAAGGATTCAAAGGCTGAAAAAAAAATTTTCCAGTGGTCTTTGTTGGGCTTAATGCAATTAACCACACGTTACATAAACAGAGGCAAGACTAGGTCACAATTAGAATCCTGTGGTTAGGAGGCCTTTGTTCAACCTCTGCTACAGACAAACCAGTGTCTATGGCTGGCACTCAGATCTCAGTTCAGGGATTAGCACTAAAATCTTCAGTCATTCAAGTGTTTGTTTGTTTAGGAAATAAGCTACCTGTAGGCGGTTACTAAGAGATGCACTATGCTTAAAAAAATTAATGAATTTCTTAATTATCTTCTTTACCATTTATTTTATTTTTTATTATTTAAGAAAAATATTTTTCAGCTTAATGAATTTCTTAGTAATCTTTTTTTTTTTACTATTTATTTATTTACTACTATTATCTTTTTTAAAAGTTTTTAAGCTTCATGAATTTCATAGTAACTTCCTGGACACTCTGGAAGATTCCCAGCCCTTGCAATTATTGGGACCTTGCGAGAGACTCTGGCCACCGGATTATAAACACAAGTGAAGGATGTCCCCGGTGCTCCAGGGATCGTATAGAACAGGTATTAGTTCTGTGTGTCTCTTTCCCCTGCTACGATGGGCCTGGAAGCCACGTGTTGATGCAACGAAGTCATAAGATGGGGGGACTTCTGTCAGCCTGAGTGACTGTGTGGGAGCTTGTTAGGTTAACCCCTGGGATTTGGAGTTAATTTGTTAACACAGCTTCCTCAGAGCTCCATCAATGGGGTCGCTGGCTATACCAGGTTTTCAACTTTTTATCTTTGTGAATTATTTGCACTTTTTAAATGAGCAGATAATTATTTATATAACTTCACACATACAAACATAGTGAAGTTCTCCAGTAAAGCTCTCCTCATATGGGAAAAAAAAAAAGTTACTGAAATCAGAATAGGGAGCAATAGGGGCTTCCCTGGCGGCGCAGTGGTTGAGAATCTGCCTGCTAGCGCAGGGGACACGGGTTCGAGCCCTGGTCTGGGAGAATCCCACATGCCGCGGAGCAACTAGGCCCATGGGCCACAACTACTGAGCCTGCGCATCTGGAGCCTGTGCTCTGCAACAAGAGAGGCCGCGATAGTGAGAGGACCGCGCACCGTGATGGAAGAGTGGCCCCCGCTTGTCACAACTAGAGAGAGCCCTCACACAGAAACAAAGACCCAACACAGCAAAAATAAATAAATAAATTACTAAACTCCTACCCTCAACATCTTAAAAAAAAAAAAAAAAAAAAGAATAGGGAGCAATAGGCCCTTGTGACACATTGTAGGTCAGAGAGAGCACCCCACAGTTTAGGAAACTTTGCTGCTTGGACCAAATCAGAAATACCGCATTGACTTTTAGCTTTTTTACTTTTTTTTATTATAGTATAATTGCTTTACAATGTTCTGTTAGTTTCTGCTGTACAATGAAGTGAATCAGCTAGATGTATACCTATATCCCCTCCCTCTTGGACCTCCCTCCGCCCCCCTGCCCCCATCCCACCCACCTAGGTCATCACAGAGCACAGAGCTGAGTTCCCTGTGCTATATAGCACGTTCCCACTAGCTAGCTATTTTACACATGGTAGTGTATATATGTCAATCCTAATCTCCCAATTCGTCCCACCCTCCCCCTACCCCCGTGTCCACATGTCCGTTCTCTACATCTCTATTCCTGCCCCGCAAACAGGTCGCATTTACTTTTAGTTTTTATTTTTTAGTTGTAGCCTGACAAGCACAGAATAAAGTGACAGAATGTTACAAAGTGATGCTAGTATAGGAAGCACATCCATGGGAGAACAGCCAGGATGATACAGGAAATAAAAACCATGGGAGAAAACAGGGGAGGAAACCAGGGGTGTTGTGTTGAAAAAGAAAAAATAAGGGTCAGAGGGAGACATGAGTGTCTTGTCCTCAAATATTTCAAAGGTTGCATGGGAAAAAGGGATTCACTTATTCTTTGGGCTTGAGTAGTTCTGGAGGGTCTATCTAAGACCAAGGGGAGAACTTTTCCAAAAGGCCAAAGGGTTCCTCTAGTAGAAGAAAAGAGGCAAGAAAAGGTGGCATGACATCTCTCAGGATTCTGGGGGGGAGATTCCTCCACTGGGTGAGGGGTTGGCAGGTACAGCTCTAAATTTCTCTCAATCCATGATCTACATTTTCAGGTTTCTTGGAGAGGAGGTGATGTCTTCATTTCCCTAAATCTCTCATACACAGACAGTTACATATTCAACTAGCACGTGGCTTTTCCCAATGACAGTGACACAGGCTAGAAAAGCAAGCTTTTTCTACATGGTGAACCGGACTTCAATAGGAATCATTTTATATTTTTCAAGATTCTAATAGAAAAGTTGAAAATGTAAAGATCTGCAAGAGTGGTGATCTTCAAAGTTCCTTCAAGGTTTACAATCTAGGGCTTTGTAGTTATGTCTAAAACATAAAAATTCCTATATCAGAAAATGCTCATAGTATTTAATATTTAGCTCAAAAGGACCAAGAGAGTTCTACTTGGGCAGCTGCTGAGCTACAGCCCAGGCCCGACAGTCACGCCCAAAGAACAATTACTGGGCCCAAAGACATGAATATTAATAACAAATCACTGTAAACTAGAACTTTCTCTAATTGGGAGAGCGGGTTTCAGGTCTGGCTTTCCTTCAGCAGGGGTAAATGAAGAGCAGTATCTGAACATGTGCAGCTCACAGGACAGGTCTGAAGCTCGAAGCGGCTGCCCTAACACATCTGGTGACCAGTAGTGTGGATTCCCCAGGGAAGGGATGTCAAGGCGTCATTATTCAAAGGACCGCCCCCCCCTCAATTGGGATAATCAGAAACAGTTCACAAATCAAATAAGCCATAAGATTCTTCATCTTCTCTTGGTGCCCTCCCCCACCTGGTGACATCACTCGACATGTGGCCACACAGTTTTTCCAGGACTTTTTTTCCTCCCCAAGATTGGAATCTGGCTGCAGGCTAAAATTACCACTTAAAACAAGGATTGACCCTTCCTTGACACTTTGAAGAAGGATCCGTGTAAACAGCTACCCTACCTCCTTGGACTCGCCAGAGGGATAAACCTCTGCTTCGCTTTGGTAAGACATGCTCTACCTTAACTGGTAAAAGATTTTTTTTAAAACCTAAATGAATAAAGAGATGCCATTTTTAATTGTTTTATAAGTCTGGCATGGCCATATTAAGGCAACTGCTATTTTATATGTATAACAGGGGCAAACAAATCTCAAGGGATTAAAAACCATGTTCTTGTGGTTTGCTTTTAAAAGCTGCAAATTTGAATTCAATTAAAAAAATCATGGCACAGGGACAAAATAAGAATGAACAAAGCTGGGAAAAATGTCCGTACCATTCTTCAGAGTCAAGGGCCACTGTGAATGTACATGTTTCCAATTACACATGTTAAGACGGAACCAAAGTGCAGGGTGTTAAGCAGAAGCCCATCCAGAAAAAGCTTCCCAAAGTCATTCTTTCATCTGAAACAACCACATAGACAATTCAGTTCTTTAAAGAGAAAAACATGTAAAAAAGAAAAATATGATCATATGATTTCTCTCTTTCGCCTCTCAATACAAAGCCTAGTCACGTCAGTGTAAGAGCCAATATTTTGTGTTTTCTTGGTTGCTTCCAGAACAATTGTAAGTAGCAAAGAGAATAAGTATGAGAGATTTCTCTCTCATATTTATCAGAGCCTGCACTCTGGAGCCACTGAGCCACAACTGCTGAAGCCCGTGCGCCTGGAGCCCGTGCTCCGCAACAAGAGAAGCCACTGCAATGAGAGGCCCACACACCGCAGCCTTGCTCAGGAGAGCTAGCAAACAGGGAGACCTTCTCCCGTTATTCACAGACGGACAACCAATGCTAACTAGACGCATGAAAGTTTTGACAAGATGAGCTAATACGTGAGTCACAGGTGTTCATTTCTGGCTTCATCTGAGCTGCAGGGAAAACAATACCGATTTTTTTTTCACATAAGAAAGACCCAATAGCTGGAGATGAAGAGAGTATTTAGGGGGAAAATGTGACTGTGGGCTGCCATTCCAAGCGATGGGAAATCATTCCTGAAGTCACTTCTAAAGGTTATTCCACAAAACTGAAAGAAGCCTCCACACCTGTGTTCTCCCTTCATCTGGAACAATTCTAGTTTGGAAAAGGTGACTCTTTGTAGAGGATTCAAAAGGAGGAGCTTTACGGAAAAGGCTGAGGGTCAGGAGAAGCTTCAAGGACTGAAGTGAGGAAAACAGCTGAAAGCCAAGATGTCTGATGCTAGTCCCCGGCTGTGTTCAAGCTGAGAACAGACTATCTGTCATCGCAGATTATTCTGATGAGAAGAAAGCTTCAATGATATCGCCTTGAACACACACTCTCAGCTCCCCCTCCCCCAACTCCTCTTACCTGGAATTCAATGGTCTCTAGAGATAGAAGTCATGATCACCCGAACATTCTCATTAGTGGTTTTGTGTGAGGCAGACTCGAAAGAAATATAAAGATATCAAAAAAGAAAGTTACATCACTTTACCTAACAAGCTTCCCAGGGCTGTATCAGTCATCACCTGGCTTCAGAGACTTTTGGTAAAAATTAACTGCTTAGTAAGCTACAGAGCTTCCTGAGGGCACTATTTCTTTTTCATCTCTGTGTTTCCCAAACCTGAAAGTCAGCAAAATGCTTTTTGGATGAAAATGTAGGAGAGTACTTTGAGATTTCAGATTTCTAAATTAAAGGATATACACAAAAATGTTTTTTTTTTCAGACAAGCATTATTAGAACCCAGGAGTAATACCCAAACGAGGTCACAAAACACCTTTTTCTAAAAACATTTCCAAACGAGATACACAGAAATCTAACAAATGACTGAATGTGAACCCAAGTCGGCACGTGGTCCGGGCAATGGAACAGCTGACCTGGAAAGCACACCCCCGTGTTCTTATTCTGGAATTCCTCCATCGGGGGTCTGCTATCAGTAAATCGGCCATGCCCTTATGTAAATGCAAAGAAGTCAACCCACTTAAAAATGCATCTTGGGATTCCCTGGTGGTGCAGTGGTTAAGAAGCTGCCTGCCAATGCAGGGGACACGGGTTTGATCCCTGGTCCGGGAACATCCCACGTGCCATGGAGCAACTAAGCCTGTGCACCACAACTACTGAGCCTGCACTCTGGAGCCAGTGAGCCACAACTGCTGAAGCCCGTGCGCCTGGAGCCCGTGCTCTGCAACAAGAGAAGCCACTGCAGTGAGAGGCCCATACACCGCAGTAAGGAATGGGCCCTACTCGCCGCAACTGGAGAAAGCCTGTGCACAGCAACGAAGACCCAATGCAGCCAAAACTAAACCAGTAAATAATTTTTTTTTTTAAAGCGTCTCCTCTTATTTGAGCTTCTTTGTGTCAGACTCAAAGAAGCCTCACATAAATGATCAAAGACTTTTCAGTGGTTCCTCCAAATGCGCGGATGGGCAAAGGCTGCTCCACTTCAATAATTTTCAGTGAATCCTCTAAAATGAAGGTTTTGAAGATGCTCGCCAATGGAACGTCCTGCCTCACAGCTATAATATTTTTTAAAAGGCATTCAGTTTAAATTAATATATTTGGCCAGACAACGGTATTAAAATTCTTGTTATTTTTTCTGTTATAATGGTAGCCTGTGGTATGACTAGTCTTCTTCAAATATCTGTAGAGTTATTGCTTCTCTCTTGCCTGGGGTACATCATATGTTTTTCATTTGCGTGTGCTACATGGCAGTACCTCATTAAAACACTTAAGCTAAACGAAAGTCTTCATATCATGCCACAAAGGGCGTACGTAAACTCACTTGGAAAGTTTCAGAGCCTCATAACTCATTGCAAAGCTCTCTTATACCAGCTGCTCAACTGATATTTCCCTCTGCTGGATGATGTCACAGGATCCATGCTCTTAAAATTGCCTGCCTTCGGCAAGTATATATTTTTTCTCATACGGTAAGCAAGGGGAGGTGCAGGAGTAAACAGAGCCGTATTTTTCCTACACAAGAAACACCCCCCCTCCCTTGGCCACACACACACATACACACACACACACACACAGAGGCACACACAAGAGCACACACCAAACACTTCACTTCTACTTGCAGTGCAACAAAAAGTTGTAGTACATTATGTGCAAATGAAGCCTTGCCTCTCTCCTGCTGGACAGCTCCTTCACCCACATATTTCCCAAGACAGATAATACCATAGGGTCCACTCCGATCTCATTCTCTGCGTTCAATCCTGGGATGACTTACCTACTAATCTTAAGCTTTGCGTGGGCCCGAAAATCACTGTTGACAGAGGACCGATCTGTGGCTTTTCAAAAACAATTTCTACTATTTTTAAAGGTTTGGGAGAATAGGTTGTTTTGGGTGTTTCATCAAAGTTGCGATTGCCGAAACAACACTTGATTCAAAGAGTTCTCAAAAGTCACACATAGGAAGCTTATGACTTCAAAATATAGTCTTCTTTGAAGAATAATTTCTTAAAATGTACTGACTGATAGAAGACAAGCAGGTGGTACTCAATAGCTTCATTCATTAATCTTAAAAAAAGAGTTTTGCACCTCAACGCATAAGGATGGCTACTATGAAAACAAAAACAAACACAGGAAATAGCAAGCGTTGGTGAGGATGTGGAGAAACTGGAACCCTCTGACACTGTTCATGGGAGTGTAAAATGGTGCAGCTGTCATGGAAAACAGTAATGGCAGGTCCTCAAGAAATCAAAAATAGAATTACCCTATGATCCAGCAATTCCACTTCTGGATATATACCCAAAAAAATTGAAAGCAAGACCTTCAAGAGGTATTTGTACACGAATGCTCACAGCATCATCATTCACAATAGCTAAAAGGTAGAAGCAACCCAAATGTCCATCAACAGATGAGCAAATGAACAAATGTGGTATATCCACACAGTGGAACATTACTTAGCCTTAAAAAGGAAGCAAATTCTGACATCTATCACAGCATGCATGAATCTTGAGGACATTATAATGTGCTCAGCAAAATGAACCAGGCACAAAAAAGACACATACTCTTCTGTAAGGCTAGTCTATTTGACTAGAATAGTCAAATTCATAGAAACAGAAAGTAGAATTGGTGGTTGCCAGGGGCTCAAGAGAGGAGGAAATGGAAAGTTGTTGATTAATGGGTACAGAGTTTGGGTTTTATAAGATGAAAAAGTTCTAAAGATTGGCTGTACAACAAGGTGAGTATACTTACTAACATTACTGAACTGTACACTTAAAATGCTTAAGATGGTAAATTTTACGCTTTGTGTATTTTACTAAAATTAAAAATAAAAACGATTTTTCAGCACCTATTACAGACAAAAACCATTCGATATCTTACACTGGTAACTATTTCATGATTTTCAGAGCACCTTTTCCCATCCCCTCATTCATTCCTCCATATACCCCATATTTATAGAAACTCACAATGGGGACACCTATCGGCTATTCAACCTGAAAGACCCAAAGATGAATCAGGGGTGTGCCCTACATTTCAAGATACTGCAGGGCCATAAATACAAAGTAGAATGTGTTCACTGCTGAAAGCTGCTGTGTTTCCTAGATTTTTTTCGAGGCAGTGGTAATTTCAAATATTCTGCCACGTCGGCCCCATAAATTCACTAGTGTTTACAAATTAATGTGCTTGATTTTGACACGGCTTCCCTTTTCACTAAAAGGATACAGATAAAATGCTATGGGATTCCAGGAGTAGAAGGTACTTCCTGTTAAATCCACATCTTCAACCTTTAAGGAACACACGCATATTTGTTTTGGGTTCTTTTAATCAACACTACCTTCTTGGTGCTTTTCCATATCTCATCCTCTCCGCTGCTCTGTGCTGCCTACACAAGCTGTCTCTGGACCCAATCCTAGGTTAGTATATCTGATGACAAGCATTACATGGGCCGAAAGCCATCAGCTTCTCTTCACCCCTGGGAACGGAGCTCACATGTGGACTTCTGTCAGACCAGGATTAAATATCTTGCTGGAACGTTAGCCCTGAAACTGAACTCTCCAGGGAGACACTGAGGTCGTCTCCAACCAAACCCAACCTATGCACAGGGGCTCTGGGAGCCACCAGAGCTGTACAGTAACATGGTAACATCTCCATCCAGGGCACAAACTAGAAAGCTGGTCAGGTAATGCCAAGGGTGAGCCATGGGGAGAAGCAGCCCACATCAAATAACTGTGGTTTCTAGAACAGCCATTCGCTCCAGGTCTAAAATAACTCCTCCTTCATTTTAACCTACCTTGAGAACTCCTCTCCATCCCTCTGTACCAGATCTAGCCTCACCTCCTAGTGAAGCCTTCCCCTGGAAGTCACCCCCGCTTCTGTGTTCCCAGCCTTTTGTGCCTCATCTGTCAAAGCTCCTGTTTGTACAGCTATAGCCACCATTATATTTGGAGGCAAGAGGCCATGCATTTGAATGCTCAGAACCCAACACAGAGCCTGAGACTCTGTGTGTGGTGGATACAAGGATGAGTGAACACGCAAGGCAAGGGGTCTCGTCAGTATTCAAGCTTCAACACACTAGCTAAAAGTTGTGCAATTAGCCATGACTGATCTGTACTTAGAAATGCCAAACTCATACGCCTGAAATTATTTCAACCCGAAAATTTCTTTTTGCAAGTGAAGTCTTTGCCTAACCAAAAAAAATTTTTTTGATAAATTTAACAGATGCACTTTTGTGGGGGGTCAATAAAATCTCAGGAGTTAGCACTATGGAAGGAAAATAGAATTCAATGTGTCCTTGAGTGTTCCTGGATCCAGTAGGTCCACCTTCCTTTGCAGCTCTTGGACCACAGAGATAGAAATATATCCAAAGTGATGAAGGGGTCTGAGAACTGGGCTCCCGTCCAGTCACTAACCACTTTACTACCCAACTGAGAGGCACTGGCTGGGGGTAATTCCAGATATCTGGAACTGGTGTCTGGCCAGAGCTTGTCCTAGGGCTAAGTGGCTAAGTCAGTGAACGAGGCTGTTGGTTTCCATGTTTTCAACAGAGTGGTGCAATTTTGCAAGGTACCACAACCCTTTGCTTTCAGCCACATGGCCAAGTGTGACTGATACTGACCAGGAGACAGGGACAGGAAGTGCCCTGGATTCCTGGTTGTAACCAGCAAGTCAAAGGAGCTCTCCATGTGGCTCTTGTTCAATGTCCACTATTGACTCTCCTGAGACCCCCAGGATAGCTACTTTTCTGCTCCGAGATTCACTCTTTAGTCTGTAAAACAAGATTGAGCTCCTTTCACAGTTGCATAAACCCTTTCCCCCAGAAACAGAGACTTCTCAGAGTCTATCCAGGACAACCAGGAAGCCAGAACAGCAGTTCAGCCTTCCTAGGAAGGAGTAAACAAGCTTCGTTAGGTCATAAGAATCTCAGATTCCTCACCTACAAAATGACAAAGAATAATGCTGCTTTTACCTCATTCACAAAATTGTGAGATCAGGAACTGCCCTGTTTGTAAAGGCACTTGAACGATAATGATGTTGAAGCCCTAATGCGCCGTGTGATGGTCCTCATCTCCACCTATGGAGTATCTCTGGAGCCCAGAGAACCCAACAAAAATAGTAACTTCTAGATCCACGCCCCCTACAGCAGCCACTAGCCACATGTGGCTTTCGAGCGCTTGAAGGTGGTGAGTCCAAATTGAGATGTGCTATAAGAGTAGAGTACACACCAGATTCTGAAGACTTAGTGTGAAAAAGGAACGCGAAATAGCAATCATTTTTATATTAATTACATGTTGAAAGGATATACCGAACTCTCTAGGCAGATAGTGACACAGTATTTAAAGAAACTATTTAAAGAAAATACGCAATTAAAATTCATTTCAGGGACTTCCCTCGTGACAGAGCAGTTACGAATCCACCTGCCAGTGCAGGGGGCAAGGGTTCGAGCCCTGGTCCAGGAAGATTCCACATGCTGTGGACCAACTAAGCCCATATGCCACAACTACTGAGCCTGAGCTCCAGAGCCTGCGAGTCACAACTACTGAGCCTGCGCTCTAGAGCCCGCGAGCCACAACTACTGAAGCCCACACGCCTAGAGCCCGTGCTCCACAACAAGAGAAGCCACCGCAGTGAGAAGCCCGTGAACCACAACGAAGAGCAGCCCCCGCTCGCGGCAACTAGAGAAAGTGCGCATGCAGCAACGAGGACCCAACTCAGCCAAATATAAATTAATAATAAAAACAGAATACAAGTTAAAATTTAAAACAAAAATAAAATTCATTTCACCTGTTTCTTTTTACTTTTACTTTTTTAATGTGGCTACTAGCAAATGTAAAATTATATACATGGCTCACATTCTTATTTATATTAGACAGCACTGCTCTAGACTGATAAATATAACTTCTGAGTTATTTTTAAGCATGTGAGGATAGAAAGAAATCAGTAAATAAAGTCAAAAAGTTAAAAAATAGGGCTTCCCTGGTGGCACAGTGGTTGAGAGTCCGCCTGCCGGTGCAGGGGACACGGGTTCATGCCCCGGTCCGGGAAGATCCCACATGCCGCAGAGTGGCTGGGCCCGTGAGCCATGGCCGCTGAGCCTGCGCGTCCGGAGCCTGTGCTCTGCAACGGGAGAGGCCACAGCAGTGAGAGGCCCGCATACCGCAAAAAAAAAAAAAAAAAAAAAAAAAAGTTAAAAAATAGAGACATTTAGCAATCATGACTATATTTTCTGAAGCGGTAATTTTTTGAGCATATTCCTGACCCCTGAAGCCGGTGACTGCCTGACGTCCCCTCTCCCTGCGTTTCTTTTCTGCTAATGAGTCCAGCTCCTGTGAAGACACGCTCAGGCAGGAACAGCCCTAGGACCCGGCAGGATGTGAAGTAAAAGCACGCGACCTCCAGAAACTCCAGCACAGCTCTAATCCCTCTGGGCATCACAGGGAACAGCATTTTTCCAGTTCTTCTTTGACTGTAGGTCTGATGGGCAAAAACAGCACCTGGCCCACCCAATCTTCTAACATCATTCAAAAATATTTAGTTTAAAAAAAAAATTAGTTTTCTCCTGTCATTTTTTTTATTGAAGTGAAATTCACATAACATGAAATTAACCATCTTAAAGTAAACAATTCAGAGGCATCTAACACATTCACAATGTGTGCAGCCACCGCCTCTATCCCGTTCCAAAACATTCTCATCACCCCAAAAGGAAACCTACTCCTCATTTCCCCCTCCAGCCCTATTGTTTTGTGCACAATTGATTTGCTCTTAGCTATTAAGTTAAAAATGATGAGCAAACTACAAGCCCATGGTGAGTGAATTATTTAGTATCTCTCAATATCCTGACATGGAATGATTCACCTATAACACAATAGAAGACACTGACAAGAACATACATCTCCACCCCCCTATTCCAAAGAAACCCCCTCCACAGAGCAAGGCCCAGCCAGGGGTCAGGTCCTGTGACTCCACAATACATCAACACACAGGCAAGCACCAGACCCTGCCTTGGAGAGCTTTCCAATGTCCTCTGTCATCTCAATCTAATCCTTGCATGAATTAGGCTCTTCTGAGCGTTGGAACTTCTCAGTCGACCTCCATACAATATTTGCCGCATGCCAGCTGACGAACCAACCTCCAAGATCTAAGGGAGAGGACCTGTGGTGATGACAAGGGTGGGGGACACACTGGGGAGGCTGATGGAGCCACCTGAGGATGGCCAGGCCAGGATCATGTCTGGACCCGTCTCTCAATCCAGCAGAATTCACAAAGGAAGGGCCAGCTCTTGAGGGTCCAGGGCGAGAGCTCCTTTCATTAGCTGTCCTTTCAGCACTTTGGTGGTTGTGAGAAGTCTGGGGGGGAGGGGGCATTTGTAGACTTCAAATTTCTCTTAACTGGACAGCAACTGCAAGTGGTAAGCACACCACTGTGTATCTGCCTTGCCTTTCTGTGCAAGGTTTTTAAACCTTGCACAGAACCCATCTGGATGAAAGATGCCCTCCAATTATAAATTCTTATTACTCTTTTTATTGCCTTGTAAGCGTTCTGATGCTGGCTTTTCCACACCCAGATGTTTCTGTTTAAGGCGCTTCATTCAAATGAAATTTGAAGAAAAGTCCAGATTACCCAACCACAATGACCTGAGTAAAAATCTCCTCAATCATTTTGGTAATCCAAATAAATTCAGATCATGAAGGTGGGTTGCCTAGATAGCTCTGGCTAACAAATGATTTGTCTCCTGTTTCACTTTACGTTATTATAACACACTTAACTGCACTCCATTTATAGTAATGGGGAGGACTTGTTTTATGCCGTAGATTGATTGCCACTCGCTGTAGTAGAAAACAAGCCTTACACGGCTGACATAGCACTAATATTAACTGAAAAAAGCAATCATAACATGCATTTTAAGGCAATATGTCAGGCTTAAACAGAATCAAACTATTTGAAATTTACTTTGTGAATGACTGAAATTAAAATGCCATCAGAGTTATTGCAAAAAAGTTTTATTTCAAACTGATTTAAAATATATACGGAATAAAACGCACAATTTGTAATGTACTAAACAGAGCAATTCAAGTAGAAATCATGTCATTCTTCTAAAAAATAATCTGAAAAGATCAACGGCTTCAAAGCAAAAATCCTATATACTGTTAGTTCTATCACCTCATTTATAAATCCATAAGATGCCCTGTGATTTTTCCAATTAAATTACTCAAATTACCGACTTTTCTTTGTGTGTATTTTCGAACGGTTTGTTTATGAATTCTACTGATAGGTCTGCTATGATTCCTGAAGGCTAAAAGATGTTTACAGGACAAATGACATCATCACCATGACCAGCCTGACCGTGTTTATACCAACTGGCTTTAGAGGGTCTTCAAAACATGGCTTTAAAATCTTAGTTACTATGTAGCTTAATGTGTTCCTGATGTTTCCGGAATAATAGATTTCTATAAATCGAGATATAGTTTTGTTAAAAGAAAATCAATTACTTGTCTGATCTATCGTGTGCAGAACTAATTCACACTCTTCTCAGATAATATGACACTTAAACTGTGAATACAAAGGGGTTTATCACAGAAAAACATATAAGTAAATAAACACTAAATAAGTATTTCATAAAAGTCATTATTTTATAAGAAATAATTCAGATAATTTATAGAAAAGGAAAAATATCCACAGGAGTATAAGAAATTTCCTATTACTGTATGCAAATCTACTGTTACCAGTTTAAAACTGTTAATAGTTTTTTAAATTTGTTTTGCTGCTACCTGAGATTCTTCAGATGAAAGCCCTCAAGTAGAACATGTGGCCACAGACTTTCTTTTTTTGGAGATTTTTTTTTTTTGATGTGGACCATTTTTAAAATCTTTACTGAATTTGTTACAATATTGCTTCTGTTTTCATATTTTTTCGGTTTTTTGGCCACGAGGCATGTGGGATCTTAGCTCCCCAGCCAGGGATCAAACCTACATCCTCTGCATTGGAAGGCGAAGTCTTAACCACTGGACCGCCAGGGAAGTCCCAGCCATAGACTTTCTATCTGAACTTCCAGCGATGGAAAATTCTGTCCCCTAGAATTTAGTCCCACTGGTGTGTGACCAATTAGAGAGAGACGATTTTCTATGGAGCTGAAATCACCTTTTCTGTAGCCTTCCCCATTAATGTAGGTTCTGCTTAGTCTAGATTTATGTAAAGAAGTATAATTGGTCTTAGACACCATAATATCTAAAGCATCCATCATGCGCCTCCACAGCCTTCTAATCTCCAGGCCAAACATCCCTCAAAATGTCCCTTTAGCTGATGTGATTTCAGATCTTTATCTTCCTGGTCATATTCCTGCCATCACCTTCTATTTACCAATATCCCTATTAATACATCAACTATGTATGCATAGGTTAAAAAAATGAGATTACACTGAAATATTAATGGAGATTATTTCTACATAGAATTATGGACTATTTTTATTTTCTTCTTTATGCTTTTCTGTGTTTTCTCAACCTTCTACCACGGGCATAGGTGACTTTTGCAGACCGGTAATTCAATATGCCTTCATTCAACGACCATTACTGAGCACCCATTATGTGCCAGGAGCTGTCGTGTGAGGTGAGGAAGCAGCCACAAACAAGCGAAATGAAAACCCCTGCCCTTGTGAACTTACTTTCTCACTGAAGGAGACACGAAGTTAAAAAAAAAAAAAAAAAGAGTAAAACTAATAGCATGTTAGAAGGTGCTATAAAATTGAGGAGAACAGGGGTGAAGTGTGGGGAGCACAGAGAAATAGGATGGACAGGGAAGGCACTACAGTAAGTCTCCTACATACGAACCTTCAAGCTGCAAACTTTCACAGATGTGAACGTGCGTTCGCATGTCCAATCACGTAAGTTAGTTCACGTGTCTGGCGTACATTGTCCCGTGAGGGCATCCTCTACAAGTGGTTGTACTTTTGTGTATTTTACTGTACAGTACTGTATAGTGTACAGTAGTACAGTATCTTTATTTCTTGCCTGTTCACTCGATGCCAGCCCCTGTATGCCAGCTGTTGTACTGTACTACTGTACTTTTCAAGGTACTGTACTGTAAGATTAAAAATGTTCTTTATTGTTTGTTTGTTTTTTATGTATTATTTGTGTGGAAAGTATTATAAACCTATTACAGTACAGTACCATATAGCCGACTGTGTTAGTTGGGTCCCTAGACTAACCCTGTCGGACTTACGAACAAATTGGACTTATGAACACACTCTCAGAACGGAATTCGTTGTTATGTAGGGGACTTACTGGACTCTGAAGGTGATAAAGACCTAAAGGAAGTGAGGGAATAAGCCACTCTATGTGGGCAGAACATTCCAGACTGAAGGAGCAGCACCTGCAAAGGCCCTGGGGTAGGAACAGGCCTGGGATGCTTGAGAAACACCTAGAAAGCCTGTGTGGGTGGAGTGGAGAGAACAAAGGGCCAGGCCATAGGAGATGAGGTCAAGGAAGGTTCTGGTCAGATGGTGCAAAGCCTCACGGACCAGTGTGAAGACTTGGGCCTTTACCCCCAGGGAGGTGGAAGGTACTGGAAGGTCTGCCACAGTGGAGTGACGGGGTCTCACTTGGTGTTTTAACAGGTCACTTTAGCTGCCTGGAGAACAGACCCACGGAAGGTTAGAACAGAGGAAGGGAGAGTGGCAAGTAGAGCAGAGGCATGATCCCCACACAGGATGATGGTGGCCCAGACCAACAGCAGCAGAGACAGTGGTCCTGTTCTGGATTTCCAGGGTTCAGTCAACAGGATTTGTGAAGAAAACACAGTTAAAGGTCTGGAACTAAACACCACACTCCAAATGTGGCCTCACCATGGCAGAAGAGAGAGACGATTTTACGTTTCCTTTCCCAGGGTATCCTATTCTCACAAACACTGAAACCCTAAAGGCGAGCCAGCCAGCGTGATGAAAATGATTACATAAGGTACACAGCCCATGTGGGGTCTGACCTGATGAGGGCAAAAGCATCTCTAACTAAACTCCTCCCACTAACCACAGCCCTCTCTCCTTCTATCTTTCCCTCTCCGGCCCTCTTTCTGAAATGTCCTTTGTTAAGTTCCGTCTTCCATACCTAGACTGTTTTCCCAGATTCCATATCAACTCCTGGTTTCACTTACCTCCCTGTGGTCATCTCAGTATCATCTTACTGGTCCCTTGAAATCTCTCATCTCTTAATAACCAAGAGGCCAGGCACCCTCTCTTCCTTCTCCACCCTGATCCCAGAGACTAAGCATTGCTGGGGAGACCATGCAACTATACTGGTCAGGTCTACCACAAATTCCGTAATTTTTCAAACTCATTTGGAATTTATATCTACTCCTTGACTTTTTTTTTTTCATTTCTAATTCACCTTCTACGTAATACCCAGCACAGCTCTTGAAAACCTTCTATTTTTCTGACTCTTACTCCAAACCTGCTTTCACGTCACTCACAGATGATCTTGCTTTTTATTTTGTTGAGAAGAAGGAAGCCACAAAAAGTAAGTGCTTTCAGTGTGAGCCTCTAAGTCTCAAGGTTTCTCAGGAGTCACCCATATCCTCCCACTTTTCTCTTGACTCAGAGGAAAAAAGTCTCCTTTGTGCCTTTCCCAATTTAATCCCTCCTTCTGTGCCCTTGAGACAGACCTGTCAAGGTTTGCTAGCATGCTGTCTTATCCACTGTCTATTATTCCCTTTTGTACCTTCCATCTTTCTTTCTGCAATGGATAGTTTCTCTGTGCAAGAGAAAGTTCTTCTATCCTAAGACAAATAATCCAAAACATCTCTTGACTCCACTTAAGCCAACATTCAATATCTCACTTTCTCTTGTTTCAACAAAAGCTAATTAAGCCAGGAAGGTGCTAAGACTCTCAGACACAAAGACAAACATGATGGAGTTCTGGCCTTCGCCATCATATTTCTCAAAAGAAAGAACAGTCAACATACCTTGCTATGTCACCTGCTTTCTCTTTAATTACTTGCAAGATGGCTTCTAGTGAACTCCACTGAGAGATCTTTCATATGGGACCACACCCATCCCCAAGGGTGACACTCTCCCCTCCTCAGTGATCTTCAAAACCCGCCAGCTCCGGGCTGTCCCATTAGCTCCAATCTACTTCCTGCACAACATCTCTACTTGATTCTTGAAAGCCAAAGGTCAGAAACCAAATTCTCCAAACTTCTCCTCCCTTCTCTTTTCCATCTAACTCCACCCGTGTCTTCCTCATGAATGTTCCCGTTCCTAGAAATGGCATCCTCATCTTCCAGGCCTCCAGGTCCAGCCTCCAGTCACCTTTAATCCCTCCCTTCCCAGGTCCCCAGCCCCAAGCAGTTTTAAAGGCGTTTGCTCTATGTGGAGCCTCCCATCATCCAGCTCCATCTTCCATGCCCACATCTTGTCCCTTTATCAGTAAAGCCTTTTTCTACCCCAGATGTGAGTGGCAACCCTCTCCCTTAAAATCCCATAAAAGTTTTGATTTTTTTTCTGTTACCCCATCCACTCATATTAGAACTTTTTATGTTATGTCTGACCCTCCCCTGCTCACACAGAAGTGCTCCAATTACGGGCAACCTGTTCTATTCCCTTTCCCGTCCGCCACAGAACCACGTGCAACAAGGGCTGTCCTAGGCTTCCTCCAGTCTTGGTTTAACACGTCCTTCCCTATCCAGGTGTGGGTTCATGTGATACCACCAGAGGCACTGCTTACTATACAATACGTCTTTGCCTCTATCACAATCTTGTGATATAAGCTCACTTCCAGGAGTTGGCACAAGTGCCCATACTCCTAAGAGAATGCATTTTTCCCATTCTGTGATATACAGTTTTCAACAGCTCTACTCTGGGGCCAGCGTCTTTTTCCTCCTAATCTCTGTGTCCCCATCAACAGAAACACAATGAGGAGGAGGCTGGGGGTGGCACTAAGAAACAACCTAGTCCAGACCCAGCCCACAGCCACCAGAGAGATGCTTGGAAGATGCTCACTAGAGGTACCAGCTCCTGGACTCAACTTCCCGGAAACAACTGCACCTCTTCTGGGGAAACTCTGAGTGGGCAGTGCAGAATGCCAAGGTCAAGCTTCCTGCTGACCTTGGTCATCTCGTCTCCCTGTCGAGCTCCCTCCCTCAGCTGGACATTTCTGAAGAATAAGAATGGTGTCCAGGTTAATCCAAACATGTTTAGTGCCTGGCAAAATGAATCAATGATGATTTATTTCTTGTTTGGGTGGATACATGAAGTGGTTTGCTACCCAGCTGACAACCATTAGGAATAATATTCCTCTCCTAGGCCTCGAAGGTGATTTTACCTGTCTGCAGGCAGTCTGCCTTTCTGTAGAATTGCTTCTGATAATTTCCTTTGCGTTGGAGTATAAGCTAGGGTGTTGGAATAAGGAAGAAGCTAAGGGAGACCCAGGGAATTTCCCATCTATTTGGTCTAGTCTGTCCTGCATAACTTCTGAGCCAGTTCACAGGGTTAAATGAAGAGACGTGGATTTTCTGCCATCTTCTCGACCTCAAATGCCCTGATTTAGCATTAATATTCAGCTTCCCACGTATGTGGCTCTGGGTTTATTCTTGCTAAAATATTTGGAATTGAGTTAGTGACAGAAGAGGGTATATTCTGCATGCACATAAGATTACCCTGGCTGACCATCGGTACGTGTTTGACTGTATGTGACATTACAAGCTCCACTATCAATGCACTAAAATGAAGAGGGTATCAAACTTATTCTTAAAAAAACAAGAGGGAAGGCTACCTCTCAGTGGGAATGGAGCCACGATCTGGGACCCCTGGAAGTGATTCTCCTAACAATGAACAAGAGAGAAGCCAAAGTGAACAGTGAGCTTTTAACTCTGAAAGAGGACAGCTAGATCCCAGGCAACGTCTGCCCTTGTGCCAAAATGCCACTCAGATTGTGCTGGCTCGTGGATGGCTTTTGTTTTGCTTTGTTTGTTTTATTTACTCTGTGGAAATTGACTTGCATTCCATAGGCAAAACAAACGCAGCTATCACCACATACCTTTACAAAAGAAAGATAAACAGTGCCCTCATCCCATTCAGCTACACTCTTGGCCCTTGAAATACCTCCATGAATCTAACAGGCCAGGAACAGCCCAACACCAGAACCTTTGTTACCCCAGCCAGCATTTGTAAGACTGCACCCTTGTTATTTAATTAGAGGCAATTTTTAATGTGTAAGGTACAATCATGTGTAATAAAAAGCACAAAATGCACAAAACATGACATAATCCTTTACTTCTTGTCTAATTCAACACATAGATTCTAAGCAAGAAAGTATCTAAGATACCTAAAATTATGCAATCATAATTGTTCTGCATCAAAATGACTTTGAGATGTATGATGATATTTTTCTCCAAAAAATGTTGCCACATCATTCTCCAGGTCTTCCTCCAGCCCTTAAGGTCCAAAAAAGTGGAAGAGCTAGACAGACACACACTGCACCTGTTGGCAGCTCACTGAAAGCAAAAACTAGCAAAAGATACCCCTCCTGTCTCCCTGAGCAATCTCTGATTATCTCAGAGTGAGGACCATATCCCACCTGGTTTTGGACTCAAGCCATCAAGAGATCTATGACAGCTTATTTTAAAAATTGTGACACCATATATAACTTGACAGTTATTCATTATTCATTTAATGTTTTAACTTATGTTAAAAAATAAAGCCTCTTAAACCAATGCAGGCAACCATTCTTAGATTCCTAAATTTGCTTCCCCTGAACAGAGACCATCCTCATACGAAGTTTTAAAGGAAAATTAAATATTTTTTTTAAAACTCCACATAGTATGACTCTGAAACAGTATTTTTTATTGTTACTATTTAGAACAGTGGTGTGGAAGCACATTAGAATCACCTGGAGGCATTTTTTTAAAAGACAGACAAGCCTACTCCTGACCAATGAAATCAGAATCTCTGGGGATAGGGCCCAGGCACAGGCATTTTTTAATGCTCCCTAGATGATCCCTGGGTATCTCACGTTGTAAACCAGTGTGTTAAAAGCATCATGTGACAGCTCCTTAAGAGTATTAGAGAAGTTCTAAGATGATGCTCTATTGCACGTCCTAACACTAACCAGCTGTGCAGCCAAGACAGGGACATATCCAAGCAGCTAGTTTAGCGACCTTACAAAAATCTACAACTAAAAATGTGTCTCCATCTAGTAAAGCTTAGGCTCCCCTAGTCTAGATGTTCAATAAGCTTTTCTGTGATTTGATGTCTCTCTCTTTCCCTCTCTCTCTCTCTCTCTCTCTCTCTCTCTCACTCACACACACACACAGCAATGCACAGTGGAGTGACTGCTAAGGACTGTTTCACACTCATGACTTCTTCAGTTGTATAAGAGGACAATGTCATGGGAGATGAGTCTTTCGAAAGACGCTAGTTTGTGTGCATGTATTTATTTTCATGGGGAAAAAAAGTATAGAGAAGAAAACATGCCAGAAGTAATGTTTGTTCACACAGGGTGTTTTAGCCTGGATTTCTTAGAACACTTAGCCTGAAGCGAAGCCTGAGCGCTGTTGCTTCATTTGGGAGGTGCAAACCCAGGGCGGGGAGAGTGAGGGGAACGGAAGCGGGGGGTGGGGGGAGGGAGGCACGGGGAGCAAGGCAAGGTGCCCCGTGACGGCCGGCTGCACAATGGGCCACGGACAGAGACAGCAGCCTCCGCGGAGACCTGCGGATGCCTTCTGGCAGGTTGCAGGAGAAACCCTGCCTCACGAGAGCCCATGGGAGGGAGGGAGGAGGGACTTCAGTTGCCTGTGTTATTTCTGCATCTTGTGTGCCATTAGAGTTACCACTCCCAAAGTCAGATACTACGGCCCGTGTGGGGTGCTTCATTCAAGGGCAGAAATGGCAAGAGGATCCGGAACCCCTTGCACTTGTCTGCTCAACCACAGGGAGGAAGGCTCAGCACTACCGGGGCTGGCCGGCTCCTGCCGGTGGAAGCGGGAGCAGTTAGTCCGCCGATGTGGCGTGGAGGCAGGGCGCGGGGGCTGAGGGTCTCGGCGGGAGGGGATGCACAGAGGCCACGGGGTGGGCTTCGACGCGCATGGTGTACCGTCTACTGTGTGAGCAGCTGACTTGTAGAAACTGAGGACGCAGAGACTATACCTAGAGATACAACTGGCCAGAGATGGGCCAGTGCAAATGGGACTCAGCTTCACACAAAGTTTGTGACCCAAGAAATAAGAGGTAGATGAATCAGCAAGGCCAGCAGTCAGGAATTAACATACAATTAACGGGTTGATGAAACAAACTACAAAGTCTGGAAGCAAACCTCTGTATCCGTAAGAATTTAGGAGGAAAGGGGACACCAGTTAGGTTAAAAGGAGTTATTCAATAAATAGCACTGAGACAATCATTTATTTTTTTAAAAGCTACCTTATATATCTAAAATCCAAATTGATGAGAGGTGTAAATATTAAAAATTAATCCATTAAAAAAGAAAGTTTTAAAAGATAGCTATTTGTATAATTTAGGGTGGGTGGGTACAGCCTCTGTCATGATGAACTAACAGAGTCCATAAAGGAAAACACTGATAGATTAAACTACATTAAAAAAAAATAAGTTACTCTGTATGTTAAAAAAGACTAAATTAAAAAGCAAATAGTTTTGTTCATTCTCGATGACAAAAAATATATATATTCTTTGTAAAAAAAAATTAGAAAATTTTCAACCACCTGGGGAAAATATTTGAACTACCTGTGACAGCTTTTTAATATCCTAAACATATATAAAAAAAAAAAACCTTCCCATTTTCCTTTGTTCATTTAACAAATGTTTATTGCCTGTCTACAGCAATAGACACTGGCAAGATATTTGAGGAACTGCAGAAGAAATATTCAAGACCACATGGAAAAAAATGGACAAAGGATATGAAGAAGTATGAATGGCCAATAAACATTTTAGAAAAAATATTAAAGTGAAAACAAAATGACATATCAATTTTTTGCCATTTACATTGTCAAGTTAGAAAGATTTAATAAATATTGGCAAGCATTGGGGAAAAAAAGTACTCATATACCGGTGCATGCTTAAGCTGGTACAAGTCTTCAAATGGCAATTTGGAAATTCCTTTAAAATACTAGAATTTTGTGCATTTTTAACTTAGCAATTCCACTTCTATGATGGCAACTTTAAAAAGTTATCATAGGTCTAAGGAAAGATACAGGATATTCAACACAGACATGGAAGAGCCAAAATTTGAAGCCTAAAAATGCATCAATAAATATTTAGTTCAGAATTTATGGAATATGCATAGAAATTCCATGAAGTCCAAAACAGTGTTTGGGACATGCAAAACCATCAATGCAATATTTATGGATGATAGAAGAGCAGTTTCCAAAAATACTTACTATGGCCCTTTTTTGGCAAAAATAATTATATGTCATTTTGTTCATGAAAAAATAGACTGGAAAGACGTCCATCAAAACATTAATTGTGGGTATCTGAGTCGGTGGGGTTTTATGTAATTATTTTATCTTTGTAAGTTGTTCACAATGACACATAGAGTTTTCTTACGAGAGAAAAGAACAAAAAGACGTTTATTTTGTAGCCACAGAAGGAGACAGACAGGAAGAAAAGAAAGCCACATATGGAGAGAGGGGAATGTGAAATGACGGACCTGCAGCTCCTCTATGATTCAATCAGGTTTCCTGGCACTTTGCAGGCACAGGAGAAACTGGCTAAGCATTTGCTAATGTCCCTTTTCCTCCTGGGTACCCAGGTAGACTATATTTCCCAGCCTCCTTTGCAGTCAGGTGTGGTCATGTGACTGATTCTAGCCAATGGGAAGTGGATGGAAGTCTGGTCTATGAAACGCTCCTACACTCAATCCGCCATTCTCTTTCCCACCCAGTGGCTGAATGGAAAGGCTTCTGGGGACACTGAGAAGAGCAAAGTCTAGTCAGAGGCTGGGAGGGAAAAAGGCTGGATCCCTGAGTCACTACTTACAAAAAGGATACCAGGAGAGCCACCACACCAGGTACCCCTGAACTGGACTGAGTGAGAAATAAACTTTTTTGTTGGACCAATGAAATCTGGGGGTTCGTTAGAGCTGTCAGTATTCCCCAGTTAACTCCGAGGTAGCCCCCAGCAGAGCAGCCATCACTTAGAGTGACAGGATCTTCCTGCACGTGCCACTCAACCCCATCCCATGCTTTGTGACTCTGCACTTGAACACTCACAAAGCACATGTATTCAGCCACTCAAAGCTATAGGTGCTCATGAAGAGGAAGTTCTGTTTCTGTGACCTGGTACCAGTGATGTCATGGATGACATTCCCTGGAGTGCCAAGCAAAGTGTTAAATCTCTCCGATAACTATGGAAAAATGAGAAATTTGGGACGTTATTTTTAGTTGCTAACTTATGCATTTCTGAACACTTTATTTAAAACCAAAGGAAACATTTCCATATTGAATTTCAATAGTGCAATATGCTGTTTTAGAATAAAATTAAAAGATCCGGTACATAAAGATCTGTAAAGTTATATAATCCCTGCTGGTTTTCACTTTGGTGGTGTACCTCCAAGTTGCAAGTGGATTGGTAAGACTTTGTGTCACCTGCTATTAGGAGACATCTCCCATATTTCTAGGGCCACACTGGGGGTTTTAGGGATCTGTGAGGATCAATGACCCAAGGTATATTAGCTTGAGAAAAAGCTACTCTTTTAAAAAATAATAATGGTTAAATGTTTAACAACTTAATAGTCTCGGGGCTTTAACCAGCGAAAACAGCAGAGTGACAATTTACATGAAAAAGCTCTTCAAGGTGCAGATTAAATCCTAGCCACATGAGAAAAACAATATGTGTTGTGGACAATTTCCCTTGTTTCCTCAGAAGACTCTCAGAATGTTCTGAAGTATGTCTTTTGGGGTGACTTCCATAAAGATGCACGCCTACACACCATCTGCATATTGACCTGTCTTCTTTGCTCCTAAAGATGCAGAATTAACTGAGACTGGGGAGATGTACGAGGTTTTCCTTGTGTGTCAAGAAGTGAATAAATTTTTTTTAAAATTCTCTATGGCTTGGAATTGTTTGACATATGCTACTGGCAACTGGCATTTTATATTTAACTTTACCATGTTTTCTTTTTTCTTTTAACTGGAGCAGGACATTAAATTCCTGGTGGAACTTAAGAGTTTTGGTCTCAGACTTGCAGCAGGGGCCCTCATTATAAAGTGAGAGGACAAGACTACTGAGTTAGAACATGTTTAGAGTTGCCCTAAACCTGGTCTGGTGAACTCAGCCCATCACTGATTTCACGGGCACAGGAGGAGGAAGGAGATGACAGGAGAAGTGGGCAAGTAAGATGGGACCAGAGGGAACTGACCACACCCTGCTTCCACTCTGAAGTTTCTCACCCTGAAACAGGTCAGAAGCAAGGAGGGCAACAAACCTTAAACTGAATAGGAGATTGAAGTTTGTTTAAGAATTAACTGGATTTCCCAGGACTTTCCTGGCGGTCCAATGATTCAGACTCTGTGCTTCCACTGCAGGGAGCACGGGCCCTGGTCGGGGAATTAAGATCCCACATGCCATGCAACGTGGCCAAAAAAAAAAACAATTAACTGTATTTCTCAATACCTGAAAATAAAATTGTGTATTAACAATTGTTAAGTGATTATAAAAACTCTGGATGCATCTGACATATCATTTGAGAGAAGAGGATTTTTATACCCTAAGCAGGTGGGAAGGAGCAGTGGTGAGAAAAGTAAGGTTTTATTTATTTATTTTGGCTGCGTTGGGTCTTCATTGCTGCGCGGGCTTTCTCTAGTTGCAGCGAGCGGGGGCTACTCTTCATTGTGGTGCATGGGCTTCTCATGGCGGTGGCTTCTCTTGTTGCGAAGCACGGGCTCTAGGCGCGTGGGCTTCAGTAGTTGTGGCTCACGGGCTCAGTAGTTGTGGCTCGCGGGCTCTAGAGCACGGGCTTAGCTGCTCCACAGTATGTGGGATCTTCCCAGACCAGGGCTCGAACCCGTGTCCCCTGCATTGGCAGGTGGATTTTTAACCGCTGCGCCACCAGGGAAGTCCGAGAAAACTAAGGTTTTATGCACACGTTACTGAGTTCAGCTCATTCATAAAAATGGTATCACTCTCCAAATCCTCAAATGGTATAAATAGTGAAGGCATGGAAATAGAAGATAAAGTGGTGTTTAATGTCGCCCCAACACTCCTGCAGCCTGGAATAGCCCCTTCTCAGGAGCTTTCTTTTCCATCATGTATCAGTAAAGAAAGTGGCTTTAAGTACGCCAAAAGTAAGACGTGAAGAAACCCCCCAGATATACTTACCACACACAGAGGTGACAAAAGTTACACTGCAAAATGAAAGGGAAAGTAAATGACTCCAATGAATAAACTAAAAACATTAAGGCACATTTAAAAGAAATGAAGCATGATGGCAATATTTGTAAACAGCTTAACCATCAACACAGGGGAAGGTGAGAAATGTACAAGGTCCTTCATCAAGATGGAGGGAAACATACAAAATAATACCAAAATTATTGACTAGATAATCAGAATGTAAAGAAAATATCAGACAGCCAAGAAAGAGAAGAGAGATCAAGATTCAGTCTCCTATGGGGACACAGGACAAACAGAAGTGCCACAGGGATGAAGGCTATCGATAGATGCCCCACAGTAAAGAGAAAGCTTTGCCCAGCATTGAAGCCACAGACCTTGCATGAAGAAGCCTAGAAGGAGCCTTGTGTGGAAACATCAGGAGTAGAACAAGGAAACCCATGTGAGTACCCTCCCCCAATTTTTTTTCTGGTCCAGAAATTCCCAAATCTGGTAGAAGCAAAAGGCTGGGGCAGGAGCATGGCAAAAACATGGGTAGAGCTGCCTCCTGGTGCCCACATGTGAGGGGAGACCTTTCTTTTTTTTTATTTGAAGTGTAGTTTATTTACAATATCATGTTAGTTTCAGGTGTACGGCAAAGTGACGCAGAGATATATATATTCTTTTTCAGATTCTTTTCCCTTATAGGTTATTACAAGATATTGAGTGTAGTTCCCTGTGCTCTACAGTAGGTCCTTGTGGTTATCTGTTTTATATACAGTAGTGTGTACGTGTTAATCCAAACTCCTAATTTATTCCCCCCACCTTTCCCCTTGGGAACCATAAGTTTGTTTTCTATGTCTGTGAGTCTATTTCTGTTTTGTAAATAAGTTCATTTGTATCTTTTTTTTTTAGATTCCACATGTGATATCATATGGTATTTGTCTTTTTCTGTATGGCTTATTTCACTTGGTATGATAATCTCTAGGTCTATCCATGTTGTTGCAGATGGCACTATTTCAATCTTTTTTATGGCTGAGTAATATTCCATTTTGTGTGTGTGGGTGTGTGTGTGTGTGTGTGTGTGTGTGTGTGTATACCACATCTTTTTTATCCATTAGTCTACTGATGGACACTTAGGTTGATTCCATGTCTTGGCTATTGTAAATAGTGCTGCTTTGAACAGTGGGGTGCATGTATCTTTTCCAATTATAGTTTTCTCTGGATATGCCCAGGATTGGGATTGCTGGATCATATGGTAGTTCTATGTTTAGTTTTTTAAGGAACCTCCATACTGTTCTCCATAGTGGCTGCACCAATTTACATTCCCACCAACAGCAGGAGGGTTCCTTTTTCTCCACATGTGAGGGGACCTTTCTGCTTTCTAGCACCATACTTGGTAGGAAATAACTCCCTCTCCTTGAATCTCATTTCATTTCAAGCACTGAAGATCACAGGGGGGCAACCCAGGCCCAAGGTAGCATTAGAATAAAGCCCCAATTACTAGGCTTAACTGTTGGTGAGGCAAAAGGTTACGGAAGGACCAACATGATTTGGGTGTTTAGACTTGGGATCAGAGGAACCAATAAATGACTTAACCAAAAGCCCAAAGAGAAATTTAATGTCAACTCTGAATTGTAACTGAAGAGGCAAATAATACAACAAACAGAGTAAAAAATTGTTTATCCAGAGGTCTAAACCCAAGAAACATCCAAACAATAGCATTAATAGTCAAAAAGGATTTTTTTTTAAATCATCTATTTTTCTAAGCATTCCGCTTTTCCATCATGGTGGTACTGGATAAATGGTGGTACTGCCCAGCAGTGAAGTGCCCCGATCCAATCACTAAGGACAGGAGGCTAGCCATGTTGTGAAAATCACATCGATTTTGTGAACAAAGGGCACTTGCTATTCAGCAGAAGATAATCCTGCAAACGGTAAGTCTGCACCCCACAAAAAAGGAAAAAGGATGGAGTAACGATGTCACGCAAATGATGCCCCCGCCGGGCTTTTCAAAGCAGGTGGCTACTTCCCGCTCTTGCTTCTGCAGATGCTTGGGGCAGCCCCAGAGGTGTGCCCCTCAGATCTCCCTTCAGGAAAGAACCCAGCCTTCACCTGAACAGCCTCCAGCTGCTCGCACTCCCTCTGCCTCGTCTCAGACACCAGAGCCAATAACCGAACCCAGTGGGGTGCAAGAGCCTGGCCATTTCTGCCCTTCACTGGACTGCACCAAAGGCAATGTCTGCTCCAGAGCTTCCCACTGGGCTGGTCAAACTGTCCAATCTGCATCTGGGCTGAGGCTGTTTCTGCCGAATCCTGCTTCATCCTCATTTTATCGTTCACAGGAGCCCCCTCCCCCTCAAATAAACTTCATGCGTTCCTAAATCTGTCCCAACATCTGCTTCCCAGGGAGCCCAACTAACACAATGCGCCTAAAACCAATACTAGTGGAAAGCGACTTTCCACACCCCAGTCCAAAGATCAACTTTCCGGAAATTAAAATTTCATGCTGTAAACTACTAAATATAGAATGGATAAACAACAGGGTTCTACTGTATAGCATAGGGAACGATATCCAATATCCTGGGGTAAACCATAATGGAAAAGAATATAAAAAAAGAATATATATATGTGTGTATAACTGAGTCACTTTGCTGCACAGCAGAAATTAACACAACATTGTAAACCAACTTTAAAAAATTATATCATTTCATACCAAAAAAATATTTCATGCAATTCCCATTAACCAGGTTATTTGGCCATTTCAAAGGGAATAAACAAGCATCACAAATTTCAATCGTCAGTGAGTAAACTGATGATTGAAATGTTGTTATTGTCATAAGGACACAAAATAATTAGGACTGCATGTAACATGCTTTTACATGTTCAGGTGAATCTAAATACTGTTATTTGATGCAAAAATAATAGCAGATACTTACTAAATCCTTCAAGTGATTTACATCATATCAATCAAAAGGTTTTCTAAGACACATATTTTAATACTGTAAAATGCATTTAAAAGAAAAAACCTGGGAGGGCATTATGCTAAGTGAAATAAATCAGATAGAGAAAGACAAATACTGTGTGATTTCATTGAAACATGGAATCTAAAAAAGTCCAAACTCATAGAAACTGAGAGTAGAATGGTGGCTGTCAGGGGGTCGGGGTGAGGGAAATGGGAAGATGCTGGTCAAGGGGTACAAACTTCCAGTTATAAGATGAGTAAATTCTGGGATCTAATGGACAGCATGACTAACAACACTGTACTGTATACTTGAAAGTTGCTAAGAGAGTAGATCTTAAATGTTCTCACCACCAAGGAAAAAAGAGAAAATTGTGTGAGGTGATGGAGACATTAACTAACCCTATTATAGCAATCACTTCACAACATGTACCTGTAGCAAATCCTCTCATTGTACACCTTAAACTGACACAATGTTACATACCTATTGTATCTCAATAAAGCTGGGGAAAAAAACAAACAAATCAATACTGGCGTCATTTTTTTCTTATTCATAGCCACATTTCTTCACCAGGTATGTCTTATGTCACAGAAGGTTTTTTGTTTTGTTTTGCCTTGTTTTTTTTTTTTTTTTTTTTTTTGCGGTACACGGGCCTCTCACTGTTGTGGCCTCTCCCGTTGCAGAGCACAGGTTCCGGACGCGCAGGCTCAGTGGCCATGGCTCACGGGCCCAGCCGCTCCACGGCATGTGGGATCTTCCCGGACCGGGGCACGAACCCGTGTCCCCTGCATCGGCAGGCGGACTCTCAACCACTGCGCCACCAGGGAAGCCCTGGTTTTGTCTTGTTTTTATTGATTATCAATCCATTTTATTTCAACAGCCCTAAGATCAAAATCACTTTGGAAAAATGACTGTAAACTTGATAAACTAGTAGTATCAGAGCACTGCCCTACTTTTTTTTAAATTGAGGTAGAGTTGATTTACAGTATTGTGTTAGTTTCAAGTGTACAACAAAGTGACTCATAGATATTTTTTCAGATTCTTTTCCACCATAGGTTATTGTAAGATATTGAATATAGTTCCCTGTGCTATACAGTAAATCCTCACTGTTCTTATTTTTTTAATTTCACTTTTGAGGAATAAAGTAAGGGGTTTTTTAAGTCCTTTTATTGCATATGTGTGAATTTTCCATTCCTAAAGGCTAAGGACTAAGAACAGCAGCACATTGTTTAAATTATTCAAAAGATGAAAATATCTTCTTTCTTTGGGTCTGTTTTTGTTCTTGATGGCTTTGTTCATTGCTAATATTGCCGATTTTATGTATAATTCTTCCAGGACAACCTCCCCTGATGGCCAAATAGGAAACTCACTCATCACCTCTCCTTTCACCTGCAGGCTCCTGATCCCTTCTGTAATGTGTACGGAAATAGGGAAATTTGCATAACTGTTTTTTCAAATAATAATGGAAAGTAAGAATTTGAATTGTGGGCTTTTCAAACAACATAAGTCATCAAAATTTTGACTTATTTTTGACTGTTACTTTAGTCATACCCTTTTAATTTGTGATGATAAACTTAAAGACATTTTAAACTTGGGTTTTAAAACAAAGGATATGAGAATCACGTGGTTAGAGTTATATATTTCTGTCAGCTTCAAACTGAGTTGGAGCAATAATACCACTATCATAAAATTTTATGGGGCTAATTTGGAGGTCCATATAAATTGGTGTTATTGTTTATTTTTGGATACTGCTAATAGCAGCATATTAGCAGTTCATGTAGAATGCAAATGAACAGCACTTTTCAGAAAATCCACACAGAATCACTAAAAAATTAATAGCCGTGCTTCGGTTCAATTTGTTTACTTTTTTAAAGCACATTCTCAAAAGTAACATGTAGTCTCAATTAAGCCAAACACAACCAGGATTTTCATTTAACCCTGGAATTTGATCTTTAAAATTAAAAAAAAAAAAAAAACTTTCTCTGCTATTTACAGTTCCTGCTTTGGGATAAATCCCAACATCTGGATACCAGAATCAGAGCAGCAAAATCTACGGAGACACATGTGCAGTTTTATGCTTGCAAACCCACTATTTTTTCGGATAAAACGACTAGGGAGGTGCTTCCCCCTCATTCCTTATACCACAGAAATCTTGAGGAGTGTTTTCCAAATGTACCCAGAGTAAAAAATCATGTTACATAACACAAACCAGTATATGCACCTATGCATATATAACTTAAAAGGTTTTCCAAAAGAATACTTTTCCTTTCTACATGCAACACACCCTGATAGTTTCCATCCTATTCCATTCCATTCCATTTCCTTTTGTTAATAGTGGCTTTGACTCACTTCCACACATGGGTCTTGACCTGTGGTTTGAAAACCAGGGCTTCAGGGCCTTGCTGTAAAAATGCTGGTCCTTGGGCCAGCAGCACCAGCAGAGGCCTTGTTGGAAGTGCAGAATCTCAAGGCCCATCCATCCTAGTCTCCAGGTGACTCATGTGCACACTAAAGTTTGAGAAGCTTTGCTCTAGAACACAGAACTGCAGAATGAGGATCTGTCATCTGAACTGAATTTAGACCAAGAATGTGCCTCGAAACAAGCTTTGTTCAAAGAAGCTCTGTCATTCCACTGACTTCAAGAGGCAACACATCTTCTGGCAGGCCACTTAGGTGCAAATGAAAATTTATTTTCAGTTTTATCAACTGCGTCCAATGGGGTTTCCATTGCCAGCACAGGGCTCCCAACCTGGGACCCCTGGGCTTCAGGGAGCTGGGGGGCACGGGTGCTGAATTGGCTGAAATAGATCTGTGAGCATATAAGAGTGAGTGTGTGTGTGTGTGTGTGTGCTTACCCTGAGGGGAAAATATATAGCATTCACCAAACTTTTAAAGAGTTCTAAGATTCAGAAAAGTTAAGATGAGCTATCAGGCTATGACAAGACTTACAGGAAACGTAAACACATATCACTAAGTGAAAAAAGCCAGTCTGCAAAGGCTATATACTGTATGATTGCAACTTTATGACATTCTGGAAACCACAAGACTATGGAAACTGTAAAAAGATCAGTGGTTGCCAGGGATGGGGTGGGGTTTGGAAGGGAGGGAAGGGATGAACAGGCAGAGCACAGAGGTTTTTACGGCAGTGAAAATACTCTGTATGAAACTACAGTGATAGAAACATGTCATTATACGTGGGTCCAAGGCCACAGAATATACAGCACCAAGAGTGAACCCTAATGTAAACTTTAGAGTCTGGGTGATGATGACATGTCAGCGCAGGTGCATCAGCTGTTAACAAATGTACCACATTAGTGGGGCATGTTGACAGTGGGAGGGGCTGTGGCTGTGTGGGAAGAGAGGGTACTTGGCTCAATTCTGCTGTGAACCTAAACCGTTCTTAAAAAAACTCATAAAGTTACATATATACAACTATGCAAATAAAAGTTAAGACACACTGCCCTTGAGAACACATTGTCTCTTCTGCAAATGGGCTGTGTGGTTACAACCATACCTGCAAAGGAGGAGACAGAAGGGTAAAGAGTAGGTGAGTGCTGAACTGGGCCATCGGTCCCACAACAGAATGAAGTCCCTGGATCACTCTTGCTCCCCTGTGACCACTGCTTATTCAGTTCCATCAACACCTCTGTGTTAAGGATCTACCAGGCACAGGGTACCATGAAAGACACTAAGGTGATTATAGGATCACGTTAAGTAATGTACAATCTACACGTAAAGAAAACAGGCACAAAAATAATCAATATATGGTGAATACCCGCTCCTCTCTCCAAATGTCAAGGAGCAAATGTCAAATTTGGAGGATGAAAACAAAAGCAAGAGGCCAGAACAGCCTGGAGGAAGAGGTTCAGAGCCCTGGCACGTGGGCACTCGGAGGATAGAAACACTTCAGCAGGGGCACCAGGCGTTTCCAACCGTGATCTCTTCTGGTTGGCCGGCCCCATTCCGACTGGTGTGCCCGTGCCAGTTGTTAAATATTATATTTTGATTATCCTGCCCTCCAGGGGAAACTAGCAGAAAAAAGCTGCTGCAAAGTTAGGCTGGGTTCCTTGTGCACAGAACACAGAACTCAAGACCCTGGGTTTGATGCTGGCAGCAATTCTGCGTGTCTTCTGTGAACCCTGAACGACTTTCTTGGTGGTTTTTAAAATAATATACATTTTCTTTTATTTCTATTGAAGACGCCATATAGAAAACTGGGAAATACACAAGAGTAAAGGCAAGAAAAACAGATAGGCACTTTTTTAGGTTGCAAAGCCAAGGGAAAGATAGCAAAGAAGAACATCAAGAGGTGTAAGCAGGGCTTCCCTGGTGGCGCAGTGGTTGAGAGTCTGCCTGCCGATGCAGGGGACACGGGTTCGTGCCCCGGTCCAGAAAGATCCCACATGCCACGGAGCAGCTGGGCCCGTGAGCCATGGCCACTGAGCCTGCGCGTCCGGAGCCTGTGCTCCGCAACGGGAGAGGCCACAACAGTGAGAGGCCTGCGTACCGCCAAAAAAAAAAATAAATAAAAATAAAAGAGGTGTAAGCAAATAAAAATATTTATCTCATGGAGGTAAAAATTAAAAGGCAGAATAAACATCAAAACCAATCTGTATGACAAATATGACATAGCTCGAGGTAGATATCATTAAAGTATAATGTATACAAGCTGTTGTATACAAGAACTAAACCTCCTAAATCCCTGAAAAGAGTCGCCTGCATGAGCTGTCCGCACTTATTCATTCTCCCTTTTGGGTTTGAATTCAGTCCAATGTGGCTTTTGTCCACTCCAAGCAAATCCCTCTTCCTAAGGCCACCAACCAATTCCACGTTGCCAAAGCCGATGGTCTTCCCCTCTACAGACCTGGAAATCTCTCTGTTCTTCTTCGACCCACCGGCTCTTCCTCTCGGCCTCTGATGGTTCCTCCTCCTCTTCCCAACCTCTGTGTGTTGCAGGGACTCAAAGCTCAACCCTAAGGCTCTTCTGTACCTTGGTCTCCAGGCGAGCTCGTTAGTCACCCAGCCTCAAATACAGGCTGATGACTCATAATGCAAATGACTCAACCAATGTACATTATATTATACTTCAATGAAGCTGTTTACAAAATCAAAAACCTTCAATCAGATCATGTTGCCCATTCTACTTAAAACCCCCCAATGGTCCCCTGTCCCCCAAAATGCAGAATAAAATGTAAAAGTCCCTGTACTTGCATATCAGAACTTAACACATGGCCTCACCCTTACTCTACACCAGCCTCAATCTCCCTGCTGTTCCTTGGACACGCCAAGCAGGCTCCAGCCTAATGGCCTTTGCATGTGCTATCCCCTCTCTCTGGAACACAATTCCCCGATCTGATCACCACGTCCCTCAGGTCTCTCTCTGAATCTCACTTCCTTAATCTCCTGGGCGAAATGGCACCTCTCCCTCCATCACTCTCTTGATGACCTCTTGCTTACTTTACGTTTATTCTAAAGAACTATAACCAGCATTTTAAAATACACACACACACACACACACACACACACACACACACACACGTTGTAATGCTGGTTGTAATGCTGGTAATATACTATATATATTTGAGCTTCATCTATCTTACCCCCTAGAATGTAAGCTTCATGCAAGCGGGGATCTTATCTGTTTGGTTCATGCCATACCCTCAGCAATGTTGAATGGTTTCATTGAAATGGGTCCAAAAAATTACAAAAAAGATATTATAACTTGCTGATAAGCATATGAGGAGATGACCACTTGCAAAAGTTTCCAAATGGGGCCTCCCTGGTGGCGCAGTGGTTGAGAGTCCGCCTGCTGATGCAGGGGACACGGGTTCGTGCCCCGGTCTGGGAGGATCCCACATGCCGCGGAGCGGCTGGGCCCGTGAGCCATGGCCTCTGAGCCTGCACATCCGGAGCCTGTGCTCCGCAACGGGAGAGGCCACAACAGTGAGAAGCCCACGTACCGCAAAAAAAAAAAAAAAGTTTCCAAATGAAATAACTTTGATAAAACTCCACTCATCAAATCAGCAAAGGTTAAACATCACAATAGACTGTGATCAAATGGCATTTCCAGATACTCCTTGGAGAAGGAAGAAGGGCACAAGTGGGTGGGGAGATATTGTTATCAAAAGCCTGAAAAAAGTTCCTACTCCCGGAATGAATCACCTTTCTGATCAGAGAGGTGCTGAAGGAAGCCGTCTTGTAGGAAGATTAACCTGGCAGCATAAGAGAACAAGCACATAAGGAAGTCTGGGTGGAGAAAAGCAGCGGGCGGAAGAAGAGTCAGAGACAAGAGATAAAGCAGACCTGCTATGAAAAGGTACTACGAGTTAGACACAAAGTGAAAAGTGAAAGAGAGAAAAGTGTTAAAGATATGCCCTAAATTTTAAGCCTGGTAACTGGGAGAAGTGGCCGTGATGAAAAAAGGAAAAGGGGGAAGTAACAAAAAATTTAAATGATGACAATTACGATGATGATGATAGCTAACCACTAGTCACTAGACACTGTTCCAAGACCTTCACATGAATCACCTCATCTGATCTTCCTACAACCCTAGGAGGTAGACACCACTCTCATTTTAGTGATGAGAGAACTGAGGCTCAGAGGGGCTCAGTGACTTGCCCAAGGTCAAATAACAAATGTCACGCTGGGGACTTTAAAGCAGGAAGTCGAGCTCTACAACCTGTCTGCTCACCCATTACTCTGGAGCTGCCTTGTCCCAAAGGGAAGTGGTTCACCAGAAATGACATGATATCATAATGAATGAACCTGGCCTTGGAGGAGGCTGGACTCTCTGTGACCTGGACAAACAAGCTAAGCTCTGCATTCAATGCACCAGAGTATATGAAGATGCTCCAGAGACTCGAAGCATCACACAACGTAAATATGGCTCCTCTGATTGCTTGCTGAGTTGAAGGTACTAGTACCCATATCCAGGTGATGTGTCCAGCCTGCACCTAGAAATGTGAGGCTGGAGCTCGGGAGAGAAACCAGAGCCAGAGATAACAGAGTCCCCTGTACGAAGGTGACAACTGAAGCCATGAGAGTTTGAGGTCAGAAGGTAAAGTAAGTACAAGAAGAAAAGCAGAAGGTGGAATTAAACCATGGAGAACCTGTAAGTTAAGTCCTGTCCCCACTCAGGCAGAGCGTTAGGTGCGCCCATTGGAAAACACACATGTCGCATCCTGGACTCACTGTCCCCACTGAGCTCACCTCCAGCTCACGCCCCCTCCTCCACATCAGCAGTCCCAACATCAGTCTTGCAACAAGGATAACGATGCTCAAACCCCAAATGCACCAAAAGAGCCACACAGGCAACATCGACGTCAGCCACAGAGGCTGACAACTCCAAAACACTCAATTGCTGGGGGCTGACCTGAAACATTCTTGATCCAAATTCTTGATTAGTTAATTTCCCATAAGGCACAAGAAGGAGGAAGGACACTTCTCTCCTGGACTCTCATTACACCCAATCACAGAGCCCAGGAAACCTGCTGGTATTCTGAAACCCGAGTCCAAATAATGTTCTCTAAACCCTTACACGTGTGACTCAGATATTCAGAGCGGTGGTGCAGAACAATGCAGCCGCCAGTGTAGACAGAAAAGAAAATCAGTTGCTTTGATAAATATTTACCATAAGGCTAGGTTAATAATTAATAATTATTCATTATCTAAGCAAGGTCGACAGAAACACCTTAGGTGCTTGTTAAAATGAAGATCACTGAGCCCCATCCAAATTTACTGGAGAAGCGGCTCTGGCAGACAGCCCAGGAATCTGAATTTTGATTAGAATTCCAGGATACCTTTTGAGAACCACTTCTGGAGGAAAACTGCCCCAGAGGGGCTCTAAGCCAAGCACGGACAACTTCTAACCATTCTCCCGGGAAGTGATCTGAACCTCTTCTGACCCCCGTTTACACCTCTCGGGAAGGCGGGTGCTGTCCCTGAATGTCAGCGTCACTGAATCTTAATGAGGCATTGCTAGTTTGGGAAGGAGCACGCCATTAAGGCCCCCTGCACCCACCCTGAGCACAGCCTCCAGCAGGTGACCAGGCTCCGCCCCGAGGGGCGCAGGAAGCCAGCGGGGAGACAGAAGGTACAGCCCCGCTCCAGCAAACCTCACCTAGGATACGTGCCGGTGAGACGCTTGGATGTTACAAGTCTCCACAGTTGTGCCATATGGAATGTCCTGAAATTTTTTTAAAATATTACCTTCTGGTTATAAAAAGTCATACGCATTCATTGTGGGCATTTTTGCAGATTTGCTCTTCTGTGTTTCATTAAGTGCCACCATCTCGCAGAAAAATGAAAGTGCAAAAAACGAACTGGCAGCTGTAAACAGCCAGTCACCAGGCTTATTGGGATGTGCTAACCCCACTGGCATCTGATGAAAGCTGATTTACTGAGGAAAAAATAGGCAGCGTATCAAAGGCTTACATCATCTTCACAGTACACAGATTTGGGGAGGAAAACTCTGCCTCTGCTGAGTATATCATCGAAAGGATAAGCTGTCCACCTTCCCGGGAAGCAAAGTCTATAAATCAGATTTGCAAAGATGTGCAAAATGCTTACAATTCAATGGGTCCTTTGTCAGTCACATAGGAGCTAGGTAGTGAGATCCACTCTTCTCCAGGGCAATGGGATAAGTCACCACCAGCCACAGAAGCCACCTAATTGCTTACTCGGGATGCAGATCAGGGCACTTTTTGGATCTGCCTCGTGTTATTTTAAAAGCATTCTGCGCATCTTCTGGGTTCTCAGGCCTCCCAGTGACCTTGTGCTTAATACTGGCTACTTCTTAAATCTTTTTCAGACCCTTCCTTCTATGAAATGCAAACAGGGTTTAAGTTTAGCATCTTTTATAGTCAGAAATATTTAGCATTACTTCCAGAGAGGCAGCCACAGAATCATGTGGGAAAGAAGTCAGTTCAGCAGTTGGCTTCTTGGCAAGTACTGACCCTATTATCTTTCCAGTTCTTTCCAGAATATTCCCTCTTCTTCCTTCTCTCCTTCTACTGCTATTATGTAAGAGCATGCTAATATATAATATTATATATTAATAACATAAATTTATATTATACAACTGCTTTAGTTTTAGTAATATAATAATATATTGCTATATCATTAACAATAATATTAATAATATATTAATATATAACATGTTAATAATATATTAATTATATATAAATATATAAAATGTTAATATTATCAGTAATAGATAAACAATATAAGAATATATTATATAATTACTATAACATAAAATACAATATATAATATATTGCATCATATATTAATACATTATATAATGAATATGATATTAATGACATTATAATATATTAATAATAATAGGTAATGTTATAATAAGTGTTAATGGGAGCTGGGCACTGCTCTGAGTGCTTTAAAAGCATTAACTAATTTAATCCTCATGATTCTAGGAGGTAGGTATACTATATACCCCCACTTTACAGCTGAGGAAACTGAGGCAACTGATAAGAAGTGGCACCAAGCTTCAAACCTAGACCATCTGGCCCCAACCCTAAAAATGGGCAAAAAAATATAAAAGTTAAAGGGGAAAGGAACAGGAAGGCAAAAAAAATCATTAGAAACAAAAATCCTGAGTCAGCCGATTTTTCAGTCCTTTTCCACAAGTGGAAGGAATCAACTAGAAACCAGAACAGAGAAACTGTTTACCCTGTGGTCAACTGTGACTGATCCTCACACGAAACCCTGGGGAACAGGAGCTGGAGATGAGCTAGCCATGGACACCAGAACTGAGCCCAGCGTCCTCCTCAGGATGACAGAGGGTCAACAGGGCAGTGACAAACTCCAGGCATTTCTAGACACAGAGGCATGTGAGCTGCACCTGGGAGCCATCAGGCCCGTGAAGTGCACTCCAAATCGCGTGTGTGCTCTACCTGAAATACCCGGCAACGTGGGACCCCCCAGGAAGACCCTGGAGACACCAGGCTGTCTCCAGGCAGAAGCAGTTCTGGCCAAGCACAGGGCTAGGAGCGGGACGAGGTGGGATGGGTGAGGTATGTTCCAGAACATGTGTCTGGGAACATGTGTCCTGTGCCCCGGATGGCAGGTGCTGTGTCTTTATGATCTCTTATTCTCACACCCACACTCCCAACCTGTTTCGAGTACAGGGAAGGCTTTGATGTTTGCTGAATGAATGAACGAGTGAATCAGAGACAGATTCCTTGTTGCAAAAGGGTGCAGCGGAGCCACCCACAGAGCCACCCACAGAGCTACAGGCGGGTGGACTCACTCAACTCAGAAACGACCAACAGACTCACAAACAGAGAACAGACTGTGGTTGCCAAGGGGAGGGGCAGAGATGGATTGGGAGTTTGGGGTCAGCAGATGCAAACTAGTATCTATAGGATGGATAAACAACAAGGTGCTACTGTAGAGCACAGAGAACTATATTCAATATCCTGTGATAAACCATAATGGAAAAGAATATTTTTTAAAAATGTATATATATATATATATATATGTATGTATAACTGAATCACTTTGCTGTACAACAGAAATTAACCCAACATTGTAAATCAACTATAGTCCAATAAAAAAAAATAACCAGAGCTGCCTGGAGAGCTTCGTGCTCAGCTTCCGTGTAGACACAGCCTCTCACTGCAGTCCCTGCACAGTTGTCACTTGACCAGAGCTGGCTCCCACCCACCTCAGCAGCTAGACCAGCGCTGGACGAAGCGATCTCTAACACTGACGATCTGCCACAGTGCAGAATGGTTTACAGTTAGAAAGTGTCTTCCTGAATATCATGCCACCTTGAGCTGCCCACCTTGAGCTTCCCTTTCTCTTCTTTTAGTATCTTAAGTTCTTTACTGTAAATATCATTCTTACACAAAGATGATATGTGATACTTGTGCAAGTTAAAGAATAAGAAGCAAATGCTCTTGTATGCATCCTCAGCCCACAACAGGCAATACCGGGATCTCAGAAACCCCCTGAGTCCCTCCCCAAAGTTCTCCCCTCCCCCACAAGGCAATTTCTATCCTGAATTATGTACATATTGTGCCTTTGTTCTTCTTTTTGCCACATACGTGTGTGTCTATGAACAACATATGTTTTGTAGTTTTGCCTTTTTTTATCTTTATACATGGAATCATACTGTGTATAAAGTATGATACTTTATTCTTAAATAAATACAGTATGATAAATACAGTATGATACTGTACTTATTCTGTGGCTTTTTTTCACTCAACCTTGAGAATCATGCACATTAATGCACAGACACAGGTAGACGCTTGTAGTTTTTCTTCACTGCTGTATAGTATTCCATTGGAGGACTAGACCACAAGTTATTTATCTGTTCTCCTGGCATTTGGGTTGTTCTAGTTTTTTGCTTATGCATGTTTCCTGGCACCTGTGTGCAACAGGGCATATACCCAGGGGTGGACCTGCTGGAGCATCATTAGCTTCAGAAGTTAACGCCAAACTGGTACCAAAGCACAACTGGTATTGTACCAACTTACCACCAGTGTGGAGGAGAGAACCCTCTGTGTCGCATCCATGGTAGGAACTGACATTATCTGTATATTATTACTATTATTTCCCTTATCTCCTAACCACCTCTCAGAGCAACCAGCCAACATGTCCCATATATGCACTCATCTCCTCTGATGTGGTCATGATATGTTTTAGATACATATGTATACATGAAAAGTACGTGATGTCTTTTGGGAAGTGTACATGTTTTCCTATGTGTAAACAGTATTGTGCCACAGAGCACATCCTGTTTTAGATTTTTTTCATTCAAGTCAATATTTTTTAAGACATACCCATGTCGCTCTGTGTATATCAGACACGACAATATTCTGTCTTCGAGATGGATATGTTATCCTCATTTTACAGACCACAGGAGCTCTCAGCAGGGTCTTGGTGCATTACCCGTAATAATAGCTCACTGAATCCTCACATTAACCCCCAAAGTAGGTGCTTCCACTTCAGACAAGAGGAAACCAACGCACAGAGAGATTAAGGAACTTGTACAGCATCACCGAGTTAGTAAACAACAGGGCAGGATTTGAATTGAGTCCTAAGACACTGGGACCCTCTCTCTTATCCATGACATGAACCTAGCTAAGAACATGCAGCTCAGAGAGTTCTGGGAACCAGCATCTCTGGGTCACAAAGCCAGTGATCCATGGAGTAGAACTAAAATTCAGACCCTTCCCCTCTCAGTCCCATCCTCCTTTGGCCAGTTCCAAAATGTCTAGTAATCCAAGTGGGTAGCTGATGAATGGCAAAGGGAACAATTACAAACTGTACCAATCAGATGTTTCTTTAAAGCTGGAAACTTGACTACTCTCTGCTCATCCTCTTCGTCTCTAATGTTAGTAAATGAAAATATTAAAATGGAGCTCTTATGAGGAATGAGAATTCATGACCAAAATCTTTGTCAAATCCTAGTAAAATGGATTTCCTAGTCTTTTTTCCCTGCTTGGGATGTAACAGAGAAGAACAAACCTGACTCCCTATTAGATCCATTCCTTCAGCTCTAACCCTTGTGCTCTGTTGCCTGTGCTTAGTCATGCTGGCTCTGCACCTGTTGTAAAAGAATGTTGCCTATAGCCTGAACTATACAGGAGAGCCCATTCTCAAGGCTCTGACTTTTAAAGGTGTAACACTTTTCCAATCATATAGAGATAAAAAGTTGCAAAGCAGAAAATAACAATTGTCTTGTTGGAAGTTTACAGGACAACTGTGACCAGACCCACATGGACAGCTGCCAGAACAAAGGATTCTGACGCCAAGAAGTCTGCCACAACCAGCCACACCCCCTCCCCTTTTAGTATAAAAGAAGCCTGAATTCTAACTCGGGTAAAGTGCTTCTTTGGGACACTAGTCCACCATCTTTAAAGTCGCTATTCCTTCCCCCCAACGACCTGTCTCTTGATTTACTGGCCTGTCATGTGGCAAGCAGTTCAAACTTGGACTCAGTAACAGGGATGAGTCTGGGTCTATCTTTGGCAGTGAAATGTGCTACCCCTTAGCAGAGCAGAGGCATGGTCACGTGGCCTAACCAGCTCAGAGCATACTGGTGTGACACTCACCATAATTTCTATTATAAGACAATGCTTGGAAGGGCCGGCAAAGAAAGACAAATCAAAATGTGCTTAACAACTTAATATTTTCATCCATAAAGAATAAGCTGAAATACGTTTAAAGTTCTGTTCATTTTCTTTGTAAATCAACTGCCACAATTGTTACATTATTTAAATCAAGAATAGCTAATATTTCACATTTACCATCCTTCCTCTTTAAAAACTATTTCCAGCTCCTTAAATATATGAAAGGTAAAAGTCATTTGCTCTGGCAGAAAAGAACTATAGGAAATTTTGCAGACTACACTTCCTAAATAAAAAGGAACATTTCTTGCCTCCAGATCAGCCTATGGAGGGATACGAAGGCCACATAAAGCCTTTATGGCTGTCTCCTTGCACACCTGCCAGGTGAAGTCAATTCTGTGGAGAATTCAAGTCCTTTTCAGATGAGAAAAACATTTCTGTAGCAGTGAGCCAAAGACAAAACCTTCCACTACCTACATTAACATAGCAAGTGGAACCTGTCATGTGTCATTTATAAGAACTTCCTCTCCGAGAAATAAGAGCTGCATTCCTCAGCCCACAACCAGAAACTTCTCAGCATAGAAAATTTTACTGAATAAATTCACCAAAGCGGGTATTTTAAGGGAACAGTGGAAGGCAACCTATTTTCCTGACTGTTGTCAAGGACACCAATTTCATATACAAAAAAAAAAAGGACGTCCAGGAATAATTATTCAAATTCCAATAGGTGGAATTTGATAGAATTTATCAAGGAAACAAATGTCTTTAATGCAATTCTCTCTGCCTCAAAGCCCACATCAGCTATTAGTATATGCAGCTCTAAATTACCAAATCATCTTCAAAAGACACAGAAGCAATTTTAGTTGAAATTTGTTTTTAAGAAACTCTCAGGGTTCCATTTCTTAAAATTATCCGTCAGTTATATTTACATTAACCAATGTAAGGATAATAAGATAAATCAGAGCTAAAAACATAGTTCATTCCTGAGATGAAATACAGAACGTTTCTACTAAACACTTTTTCAGAGATCATGTTTCTCAGATGTGTCTGTTTGCATTTGATGAATTAACTTTTAAAACTCTGCAATAATTTCTTGCTGACTTCATCTTTTCCTTCTGGTTGGTTACAAATAAAATGCCAGTCAAAGTGGATTTCAGTTGTTGTCGCTCGTACTCTGAACTATGGAAGATATTTCTTATATCAACTTCTTTCCCTGAGAGCTTTTCTTTGCATCCTGCAGCTTCATAGCCAACAGAAACTAAAAGAAAAAAGTCCCCTCCCCCCATCAGTGTGTAGCACAAACACACTCACCAAACGCATTCCAGATATTTCTGAAGAAACCTTATCACATCCACAAGAGTTTTCCCACTTGCATTTTTGTAGACATAATGGCCATGCCCCCATCAACTATCACACAGAAATCAAATGGTAGTGTCAACCCAGAGGATCTGCTCCTGTCCGTCCCTGGATGAAATTCGGAATGCTCCGCACCCCTGGGATTCCCCGTATCTCTGACACTTGCAGTAACACCCACAGAGCTCAGAAAACGCGTTTAAACTCTTATTACTTCTAATTCCACTTTCAAAGAAATTAAACATGTATGAATGTGAGTTGTACATGGTAGATAACACTTTCGCAAATATACTGCTTTTAAAATGCATGTGTGTATGTAAATGTGTGTGTGCATGCGTCATTTTGGAGGGCGTTTTATATTTTAGTCCAAAGAAAAAAAAGATGAATTTTTCAATACCATAAACTTTCCTCTCCTTTATAAGCCACTTTCCATTTTCAATAAATGTTTTAGGTAAAGAGTAAAAATTAGTAAAACCGATGAGGCCATTTGGGGAGATGAATTTATATGGGGGAAGCCAAGAACTGGCAAGGTAGTGAGTGAGTTGGGCCAATGTAGACAGCTGAACCAGTCAACACAGGTGTAGACAGCCTATCTGGATCATGGAGCTCAAGCCCCAACTTTTTCTGTAACTTTTATTTGGGTCAAGTATATATGAAAACCATCACTTCATTTCTCCCGGTGGCTATAACCATGTGTATGCAGAGTATTGAAAGGAATGGGCCGGCTTCCTCTCAGGGACTTGCCTTGGCTGGAGTCTCACTTCCCTGTTGTTCTCTCACCTCCAGAGCTCCAGGAAGATCTGCCAGGGAGCAGGCGGGGCAGGTGTGGGGTGACAAGCTGCTGAAGTGTCAGCACGCCCAGATTAAACGACACGGCTGAGCATTGGAAACCCTCTTGTCTCTCCCTAGGTAACCCAAGGAAGTGTAAAGGAGACGAACTTAGAACAGAAGTTAGAGAATTTGGACGTGGTTTTCAATGTTAACTCAGGGGTCAGCAATCTTTTTTCTGCAAAGAACCAGAGAGTAAATATCGTCGGCTTTGCCACCCTATGTTCTTTGCTGGAAGGACTCAATTCTGCCATGACAGTGTGAAAGAAGCCCTAGACAGCATGGAAATGAGTGTGTGGCTGCAGCCCAGGAAAACTCTCCTTCTGGACAATGAAGTCTAAATTTCCTATAATGTACATGCACTATGAAATATTCTTCTTCTTTTAAATTTTTTTCAACCATTGAAAAACGTGAAAAGCATTTTCTTAGCTCACGGGCTGAATAAAGACAGGTGGTGGACCGGGTTTGGCCCACAGCTGTGGTTGGCTGACCCTTACATTCGCCGACAGGTGAGCAGGCATCTGCAAAAGTCCAGCCAAGGAGGAAGCCAGGGCAGCTTCCTGGCCGAGCTGGAACCTACCTTGATATGAGCTGCCGGGTCTGGGACAGTCTGAATCATGTCCTTCAGGAGGCCAGCACGGTTACCATCTGTTCAGAACCTGAGGCATCTAGAAGACACAAAGGGGCAACACAAATAGTAGTAAACAACCAGGTTTCTTTGTTTGGTTTTCCATTAGGACTGAACACAACACACCAATGGTAAAATAATCCCAGCTCTGCACTAAACATTTGCCTTTAGATATGCATAGTAAATGAAGTGACGAGAAAACCCAGTTCTCTCCCGTTGGGAATATCACTTACTTTTAGTCCCCAAAACCCTAATATGACAAGTCCCCCAAAACCCAAGTCAAATTCAGTTCATGCACATCATTTTACACAGGCAGCATCTATGAGTGATCATTTAAAGGAAGAAATGAGACACCCAAAATGATATTTTCTATTATATTGAGAGAACTGGACTTTTGAACTTTCTACTGAAACTAATGCCATCTACACATCTGTAAGCCTCATAACTAAGCACTTAATAAAAGCACAGATACTGGTCATCGAGTGCTTAAGTGGCAGCCCTGGGGCTAAGGGCTCCACAGGCATTTCTCATTTAACCCTGACCACCACTCTGAAAGCTCCCATTCCCAGCGTCTAGTCGGGGATGTGGACACCCAGGGAGGTTGTTGATTTGTCCATGATCACCTGACTCATAAGCAACAGAGCCAGGATTCAAGTCAGACTGGCCTGACTCCAAAGCCCATAAGAAACTTTGGTTTGACATAATTAACAGGTTTCACCCTGTGTTTTGAAGATACTTTAATTCATTTGAAAATTTAATTTAAACTTAAATGAATGAAATATTAAGGTGCCCATACTCTAGGGAGAAATACTTCATCCAAAATCTTCCTTCTTCAGATTCGGCACCAGTGCGTTCTGGTTCTTGTCTGTCTGCCCTTCCCCATCGCAGATTCTCCACCCCTGCCCCATGCCCCCCCACCCAGGGCTGACCCCTACAGACTACCCTCAGCTGGGCTCCTTCACCTTCTGGCCCCCGTCAAGTTTGATCAACATGACACCATCTGGAGATCACAAGGCGGGAGGAGAGAAGTGTAGGGACATTTTGCCCCCAACCCTTCCCACCATCCACTCGAGGCTCCCTCCAGTCTTGGCCATGGTCTGGCCATAGCTAGATCCTATGGAGACCTCTCCCATCCTGGGGACCCTCCCCCAGGGCTCCAGGCTCCAGGAACCATTCCCCAACCCGTCTTTGGTTCTCTGTAGATGTTAGCCATCAGTTGTTTTCTGGCACTGAAAATACCTCTTTCTAATTTACATTTTTAGGGGCCATGACTTTTTTATTAACTATTATTTGTGTGTGTTTTCTTCTTGGTAAATCTGGCCTATGACTCTTAGCAGTAGTAAACCACAAAACAAAAATTCACATCTTCAGTACAGGACTACAGACACAAAAGCTGACTTTCAAGTTGGCTACTGAACACATTACTCCAGGGATCTGCCAGGGCACTCGCCGAGTCCCAAGTGCATCTGTATACTGGGCTTTCCGACCCTCTCAAGGTGCAAACACATCCACCTCCAACATAGATGGACTTCTCACGGGAAGTCTTCCCCTCCGGGTCTGTGTGTGGGGTGGGTCTGTCCCCGACATGGCTCCACGGCGTCCTCCCAAGATCAGGGGAAGCTTGGCTGTCCAAGATGACAAACTTGGAACCTTAGACATTATTTTTTCCTAGAGCCAAATTTCTTGATCTTGGAAAGTAGGCAATGTCCCCCCTAAGTCTAAAGCAAGTCCTTTTGGGGGATAAGAGTTGCTAAAAATGCACAAGGAATGAAGCACTGTCTTGAAATTGAATTGGGCAGCTCCTGAAGGTAACCCACGCTCGTGGCACACAAGGGAGAGGACAGAGGACGGCGGGCAGCCTGGACAAAGGTCTCTCGGAGCTGTGGCTCCTCTGGGAGCGGAGTGGGTGGGTAATTCCTTCCACTCCTCCAAGATGACCTCCTCAGGGCAGCAGAAGTCACCCCAAGAAAAGACCACTCAGCTCCTCAGGTCACTCAGCCTAGAGAGGTCCATCCTGGAGGTTTCCTGACAAAAGCAAGTCCCCCAACTGCAGGACCACACACTCAGGAACAACCGCTTTTTCTGTAGGTTTTAGCATCTCTCTAGGGTAACCCAACCCACACAGTCGCTCCCCCCTGCACCCACACGCGGCTGCTCATACCACAAGCTTGTCCCCTCCCCTCCAAGCCCAGCTGAGTTAATGACTGCCTCTGATCCAGAGAAGGCTGCAGAAGGGATGCTCTGGGGCCCTGAGCTCAGACCTTCATAGAACCAGAAGCTTTCCCTTCCTGCCTCTGGGAACCCAGTCCCTGTGCCCCAGGGCAGCACGTGGCAGAGGCCTGAAGTGGGTGTCCAGCTGACACCTGCACCATGTGCCAGGCCCACGAGGGAGTCATCTTGGACATTCCAGAATGGTGGTTTCTCAGATGACTGCAGCCCCTGCCGACACCAAGAAAGGAGAACTACTGTCCAGCTGAGTCCAGTCAACCCACAGGATTATGAGAAATAGCAAGTGGGTTCTTGTTTGAAGCTACTTATTTTGGGGCTAGTTGATGACACACATACATAATCGAAATACCCTTCATGTGTTGTAGATACACAGAGAAGGCAGACTAAATTGCTTACATTTTCCTGTCACACTATGGTAGATTAAATGATGGTTCCAATTCTCCACTCCTCCCTGGGTCCATGCCTTTTGCCATGTGACTGTGGTTCCTCTCACTAAGTAGGGTCCGCTTCCCCAAGCCTTGTTTTTGGGCTGCCCGTGGGACTTGCTTCATTCAACAGAACACAGCAAGACAGCCCAAGTCTCAAGAGGCATCAAGTGTTTGCACGTGTAACTTTCCAGCTCCATGGGAACACACCCAGGCTAGTGTGCTGGGGATGAGAGGCATGTGGACGAAGCCCAGTCATCCAGTCTCTCCAGCCAAGACCACTCTGGATCATCCATCTGAAAGACTACCAATCCCCAGGCTTGTGAGGGAAACTACAGAACCAAAACTGCGCAGCCAAGGCCAACGTGGCCGACCCACAGGCTCATGAGCTGAACAAATACTACTTGTTTTAAACCGCTGAGATTGGAGGTATATTGTTACACAGCATTTTTGTGACAGTCAATTACTAATATACACAATGTGTTCTTAATAACCGGGTTACCAAGATGCCCCTTAAAACTCTCCTAGCTAGAGAGAGAAAAGGAGACTCCAACAGAAATTTCAAAGGAAATTCATCGCAACCCACAAACAAACCCTTTCCATCCATCTAAGAGACGTGATCTCAAATCCTTATCCCACCCTCCAAATGAGTTTGGAAACTGAAGAGTAACCGAGAAACTCCAACCAGAAGACTCTGGGATTCTCAGAGCCCTTCTCAGGAACAGCTGAATTCTCACTTAACATCATGGGACCCTGTCAGCCTGCTGGAGATTCCAAATATAATGAGGCAGAATCAACATTCTGGATATCCAAGACCATAGAAACATCTCAGAAGTTACAAAGGCCATTCAATCTGTAACCAAGCAAGACATAAACCTAATAACAACTGTTTATGTCTCATGTCTTGTATGGGGAAGTTTTGGGCACTTTCAACGCATAAAGATGGAACTGTGGGGAAGGGGATATATAGATTCCAGATGCAGCACTGTCGCACCCCTCCAGGGACAGAGATGGGGAAACAATTCACACAGATACCCAGAGGTCAGTCCTGAGTGCGGACGGCCAGTGGCAATGCCAGATGAGGGATGTGGATAATACCTAGGGGAGGGAAAGAGCTGAGTGATATGGAGAATCAAGGAGATGCCACCAAGAAGCCTTGAAGAACAAGAGGCATGTACGTTGGCAGGAAGGCAGGGAAACAGGGAACAAAAGTTCCTCCCAGCTCCTCTACCTTAGGGAGCCAGAGTCCATGACCCTAACCCCCACCACCATCAGGATCATCATCAACTCAAAGGATTTACTAACCAGTCAGTGTGAATGGTGCTGCCATCCTCCAAACCAGATCAGCCAAGAAGCAAAGTCCCTAAAGCCCAGAAGGATGAAAGTTCTACCACCTTTCCCATGCCTCTTCCCTCCACAAATACCCTTGACTGTTTCTGCAGTCATTTGGTGTCTGTTCTTTTTTGCCATTTGAGGGGTTTTTATGGATGTTTTTAAGAGCACTTCTAATTTATGTTTGTGTTTCTAATGAGCATTTCTCAAAAATTTAGTCATTGATGAATGACGTGATGCTTTTATATCGCTGTGGGAGCCTTCTATTTTCTATTTTACTTGCCCTTGAAGCCTTGCAAAACCTGAATCCATGTTATCTAAAAACCCTTTCTTTACTACCTATTTCTTGCAATAAATTCCTTTGGTAATGTATATGTTTATGACTTTGGATTTCACAATCCGGTATTATTTTATTACTGGGTATCTTGAAAAATGAAACGCTCCTTTCTTCGTTTTTGTTTTGCAAATGCCAATGGCTTACTACACAGAAACACATATTTGATTTGGGTTGCTCTAGCTATAATTGCATCAAGTGTGGACTGGCACACAGGGCCAAAGGGAAAATAAGCATTTTGTAATTAGGGAGGCAATACTGTAAAAATGGTTAAGAGAAGACCTGAATATCTGCAGGGCTGGGGCAAGAATAGAAATGGGTGCTCCCTACCCCTCTTCTCTTCCCAAGCCAGTTCTGGCCTGTTTGCAAGGTCCCCACACAGTCATCGGGACACTCCAGTCCACACGGCCATGCTGGCCATCCTTCAGGCCTAGGGAAGCACACACAGGACCTGCCCAAGGAGATGGACTGCAGGAAAGAGGCCTGTGTAGGCCCGAAAGATGCTCAGGCCAGTTTGGGCAGGAGCTCTGGGTTCCCAGGCCCCTCAAGGGCAGTGTGGAGTGGGAGATGGGCAAGAGAAGGCCCTAGAAGGCATGCGGGCAGGGCTCTCATGGAGAGTAGTGCAACCAAGCAGAGGTACAGAGTCAGATGGAAGATGGAAGCCAGATTCGGTTTCCCTCCTCAGAAACCTAGAATAGGTCACTCTATTCTCTATGGTCTTTCGTTACACATCTGTAAAATGGGGATCATATTACCGTGGCAGAATAAAAAACACACTTGGCCTTTGTTGCCAGTTCCTGGCACAGAGCTCTTAAATTTCCTAAGCGCTAAGGGTGACAGGACCATGTTTTGCCCCAATGAAGTGACTCTTGGCAAACCCCTAGAAAGCTTCAGGATGGTCTCAGAACCACCAAGCCTGGATGAGAGGCCTGGCACTTTCAGCCCCACCCCCTTCCTTTGGAGACAGAGGAAGAGCTGGAGACTGAATTCATAATTGATCTTGCCTATGTGATGAAATGTTCATAAAAACCCATAAACGGCAGGATTTGGAGAGTTTCCAAGTTGGTGAGCACATCCATGTGCTAAGAGGGTGGTGCTCCCCGACTCCTTGGAGAGAGACGCTCTTGTGCTTGGGACCCTTCTGGACCTCGACCTACAAACCTCCATCTGTCTGTTCATTTGTATCCTTTATAATAATCTGTAACAGTAAGTACAGCATTGTCCTGAGTTCTGTGACTCCTTCTAGCAAATTACTGAATCCTGGATGGGGGATTGTGGGAACCCCCAACTCTGAGGCCAAGGTGGACGGAAGCGGGGGTAACCTGAGGACCTGACACTTTCTGCTGGCCTCTGAAGTGGGCGGCAGTCTTGTGGCACTGAGCCTCCAGTCTGTGGTGTCTGGTGCTAACTCCAGGTACTCTCAGAATGGAATCAAATTGTAGGATACTCAGTTGGTACTGGAGAGTTGGAAGATGGGTTGATGGTATTGGAAAAGACACCACCTATTTGATGTCAGGAGGGAAAATCCCCTCCATTACCACCTCCAAATTGATGTTCAGCCATTCACACAGGTGTGATGCAAGATCTGGCCAGCCTCCATGGCAGCTGGTTAGTCCCTGAGTAGAACCACTGTTTGGCTAATCTTCCCTGCCAACTCCATAAGGCCTTTGTGAGGATTAGACTGAATCATGCCTCCAAAACCTCTCACAGTGCTATGTACAGAGTAAGCACTTAATAAGGGATAATCATTTGTGGGAAGAAAGCAAACATTCTGATATTGTATAAAATCTTGCACCTTTGAGGAAAACCATTCTCAAGAAATAAATGGCCAGTTTTTCATAAGGGCCCTTTGTCCGTAATGTTAAAACTGAATTTTTAAATTTAAGCTAATGAGTCATTAAGTGAAGACATTTTAGACAAAATGGCTCTGAGCAAACTCATCATAATGGATCCATTCATTGAATGAGCTGATCACAAGACACACTCGCTCTAGATGAGTGGGTATTAGGCATGTCAGTCCCTTACCAGCGAAACCTACCCTAAGAACTGCACAGGCTGAGTCTGCTCTGGGCAGTGGTCTCCTAAATGGAGTGGGAGAAGGGGGAGGCCAGTGAGACGCCCACCTGGGCCCCACGATTCAACAGGTGTCCCACCCCCACCCTCAGGCTCCTGCAGGTGCTCAGCCGGCACCTGAGAGGGAGCATCTGCTTCAACTTTGTGCCTCACTCGGCGTACCCTGGCCCCAGCCCTGGTGCCTGCACTCCCCAAGGTAAGCAAGAGAGACCAAGGGGAGGTGGAAGAATGAGAGACCTAACGTACCTCCATATTTGTCTAAAAATAAGAAACTGAACTCCTTCAGTAGGACATGGCTTATCTTTTCAAATGAATACAAATAACTACTGCAGTGGGTTGAACTGTTTCCATCATGCAACCCTTCATGTGTTGGAGCCCAAACACCCAGTAGCCCAGAACGTGACCTTATTAAGGAGACAGGGTCTTTCTAGAGGTAATGAAGTTAAAATGGGGTTATTAGGGTGGGCCCTAACCCAATATGACTGGCGTCCTTATTTTTTTTTAAAAAAGGGAATTTTGAAACAGAGACCTGTGTAAAGGGAAGACAACGTGAAAACACAGGGAGAATACAACCGTCTACAAGCCAAGGAGAGGGGCCTGGGAAGATGGTCCCTCACAGCCCTTGGAAGGAACCAATTCTGCCTTCACCTTGATCTCAGACTTGCAGTCTCTGGAGCTGGGAGAGAAGAAATGTCTGTTGTCTAAGCTCCCCCAGTCTGTGGTACTTTGTTACAGCAGCCCCGCAAACTAACAGACTTTTATTTTCAATATTTTAACTGATGAAGAATACAGACCCTGATGGGGGCATGGCCTCAAGAACCACACCCAATTTAACTGCACCATTTCTTACTGGACACAAACTCTGCTCAAGGCCCGTCCCAGGCACCATGGACTGTTGTGCCATCTACTCATCACTTCTGACTTAATGTCAGCTGAGGAAAGACTCTTTTAAGTTCTACGGCCTAAGTGAGTGTTACACAGGGCCCACCATAATCTCTTCCAACCCCTGGAATGCTTTTCTGGGGGAAGCCTGACAGTCCTGAAGAGCTAAGGGGCATAATTTGTAGATAAAGTGCTGAAATCCTCCACCTTTATTTATTTATTTTTTGCATAGCTAATGACTGCGTAGACTCAATCCCTGTGTGTGCCTCTCGAAATGAGGTTTCAATTGAATTCAGGCAAAATAACTATAAAATAACTATGAACCAAACCTAGTAATAGGACAGAAAAACATAGTTATCATAAAAGCACAGGCCTGTGGACACTGTTCTTGGCCCTTTGGCTCTTCTGGAAGGAGCAGAAGACAGTGGAGGGCAGTGTAGAAAGGAAGAGTTGTGATGACTGCAGTACTTAGAAAGCAGTGATTTTAAAAACTACAGGAGACCTTCAAGATGGCGGAGGCGTGAGACGCGGAGATTGCCTTCCTCCCCACAGATCCATCAGAACTACATCTACACGTGGAACAACCCCTACAGAACACATACTGAATGCTGGCAGAAGACCTCAGACCTCCCAAAAGGCAGGAAACTCCCCACGTACCTGGGTAGGGCAAAAGAAAAAACAGAGATAAAGAATAGGGACGGGACCTGCACCAGTGGGAGGGAGCCGTGAAGGAGGAAAGGCTTCCACACACTAGAAGCACCTTGCCGGGCGGAGACTGCGGGTGGTGGAGGGGGAAGCTTCGGGGCCGCGGAGGAGAGCGCAGCCACAGGGGTGCGGAGGGCAAAGCGGAGAGATTCCCACACAGAGGATCGGTGCCGACCGGCACTCACCAGCCCGAGAGGCTTGTCTGCTCAGCCGCCAGGGCGGGCGGGGGTGGGAGCTGAGGCTCGGGCTTCGGTCGGAGCGCAGGGAGAGGACTGGGGTTGGCGGCGTGAACACAGCCTGCAGGGGTTAGTGCGCCACGGCTGGCCGGGAGGGAGTCCGGGGAAAAGTCTGGAGCTGCCAAAGAGGCAAGAGACTTTTTCTTCCCTCTTTGTTTCCTGGGGCGCGAGGAGACGGGATTCAGAGCGCCGCTTAAAGGAGCTGCAGAGACGGGCGCGAGCCGCGGCTCAAAGCGTGGACCCCAGAGACGGGCATGAGACGCTAAGGCTGCTGCTGCCGCCACCAAGAAGCCTGTGTGCGAGCACAGGTCACTCTCCATACCTCCCCTCCCGGGAGCCTGTGCAGCCCGCCACTGCCAGGGTCCCGGGATCCAAGGACAACTTACTCGGGAGAACGCACAGCGCGCCTTGGGCTGGTGCAACGTCACGCCGGCCTCTGCTGCCGCAGGCTCGCCCCGCCTCCGTACCCCTCCCTCCCCCAATCCTGAGTGACCGAGAGCCCCCGAATCAGCAGCTCCTCTAACCCCGTCCTGTCTGAGCAAAAAACAGACGCCCTCAGGCGACCTACACGCAGAGGCGGGGCCAAATCCAAAGCTGAACCTCGGGAGCTGTGCGAACAAAGAAGAGAAAGGGAAATCTCTCCCAGCAGCCTCAGGAGCAACGGATGAAATCTCCACAATCAACTTGATGTGCCCTGCATCTGTGGAATACCTGAATAGACAACGATTCATCCCAAATTGAGGAGGTGGACTTTGGGAGCAATGATATATGCATATTTTTTTCCTTTATCTCTTTTTGTGAGTGTGTATGTTTATGCTTCTTTGTGTGATTTTGTCTGTATAGCTTTGCTTTTACCATTTGTCCTAGGGTTCTGTCTGTCCCTTTTTTTTTTTTTTTTCTTTTAGTGTAGTTTTAAACACTTGTTATCATTCGTTGATTTGTTTTTTGGTTTGGTTGCTCTCTTCTTCCTTTCCTTTTTGTTTATTACTTTTTAATTTTTTTATTTTTAATAATTACTTTTTATTTTTTATTTTAATAACTTTTCTTCTTTTCTCTCTCTCTCTCTCTCTCTCTCTCTCTCTCTCTCCCTCTTTCTTTCTTTCTCCCTTCTGACCCGTGTGGCTGACACGGTCTTGGGGCTCTGGCTTAGTGTCAGGCCTGAGCCTCTGAGGTGGGAGAGCCAACTTCAGGACACTGGTCCACCTGAGACCTCCTGGCTCCACGTAATAGCAAATGGCAAAAGCTCTCCCAGAGATCTCCATCTCAACGCTAAGACCCAGCTCCACTCAACGACCAGCAAGCTACACTGCTGGACACCCCATGCCAAACAACTAGCAAGACAGGAACACAACCCCACCCATTAGTAGAGAGGCTGCCTATAATCATAAAGAGGTCAAAGACACCCCAAAACACACCACTGGCTGCAGCCCTGCCCACCAGAAAGACAAGATCCAGCTTCATCCACCAGAACACAGGCACCAGTCCCCTCCATCAGGAACCCTACAGAACCCACTGAACCAACCTTAGCCACTGGGGGCAGACACCAAAAACAACGGGACCTACGCATCTGCAGCCTGAGAAAAGGAGACCCCAAACACAGTAAGTTAAGCAAAATGAGAAGACAGAGAAACACACAGCAGATGAGGAGCAAGGTAAAAACCCACCAGACCAAACAAATGAACAGGAAATAGGCAGTCTACCTGAAAAAGAATTCAGAGTAATGATAGTAAAGATGATACAAAATCTTGGAAATAGAATGCAGAAAATACAAGAAACGTTTAACAAGGACCTAGAAGAACTAAACAGCAAACAAACAACGATGAACAACACAATAAATGAACTTAAAAATTCCCTAGAAGGAATCAATAGCAGAACAACTTAGACATAAGAACAGATAAGTGATCTGGAAGATAAAATAATGGAAATAAGTACGGCAGAGCAGAATAAAGAAAAAAGAATGAAAAGAATTGACAACTGTCTCAGAGACCTCTGGGACAACATTAAATGCAGCAACGTTTGAATTATAGAGGTCCCAGAAGAAGAAGAGAGAAAGAAAGGGACTGAAAAAATATTTGAAGAAATTATAGTTGAAAACTTCCCTAATGTGGGAAAGGAAATATTTAATCAAGTCCAGGAAGCGCAGAAAGTCCCATACAGGATAAATCCAAGGAGAAACACACCAAGACACATACTAATCAAACTATCAAAAATTAAATACAAAGAACAAATATTAAAAGCAGCAAGGGAAAAACAACAAATAACATACAAGGGAAACCCCATAAGGTTAACAGCTGATCTTTCAGCAGAAACTCTGCAAACCAGAAGGGAGTGGCAGTACATACTTAACGTGATTAAAGGGAAGAAACTACAACCAAGATTACTCTACCCAGCAAGGATCTCATTCAGATTCTACAGAGAAATTAAAATCTTTACAGACAAGCAAAAGCTAACAGAATTCAGCACCCCCAAACCAGCTCTACAACAAATGCTAACGGAACTTCTCTAAGTGGGAAACACAAGAGAAGAAAAGGACCTACAAAAACAAACCCAAAACAATTAAGAAAATGCTAATAGGAACATACATATCGATAATTACCTTAAATGTAAATGGATTAAATGCTCCATCCAAAAGACACAGACTGGCTGAATGGATACAGAAACAAGACCCATATATATGCTGTCTATAAGAGACCCACTTCAGACCTGGGGACACATACAGACTGAAAATGAGAGGACTAAAAAAGATATTCCATGCAAATGGAAATCAAAAGAAAGCTGGTGTAGCAATCTCATATCAGAAAAAAGGGACTTTAAAATAAAGACTATTACAAGAGACAAAGAAGGACACTACATAATAATCCAGGGATCAATCCAAGAAGAAGATATAACAATTGTAAATATTTATGCACCCAATATAGGAGCACCTCAATACATAAGGCAAATGCTAACAGCCATAAAAGGGGAAATCAACAGTAACACAATCATAGTAGGGGACTTTAACACCCCACTTTCACCAATGGACAGATCATCCAAAATGAAAATAAATAAGGAAACACAAGTTTTCAATGATACATTAAACAAGATGGACTTAATGATATTTATAGGACATTCCATCCAAAAACAACAGAATACACTTTCTTCTCAAGTGCTCATGGAACATTCTCCAGGATAGATCATATCTTGGGTCACAACTCAAGCCTTGGTAAATATAAGAAAATTGAAATCATATCAAGTATCTTTTCTGAACACAATGCTATGAAACTAGATATCAATTACAGGAAAAGATCTGTAAAAAATACTAACACAGGGAGGCTAAACAATACACTACTTAATAACCAAGAGATCACTGAAGAAATCAAAGAGGAAATCAAAAAATACCTAGAAACAAATGACAATGAAAACACAACGACCCAAAACCTATGGGCTGCAGCAAAAACAGTTCTAATAGGGAAGTTTATAGCAATACAATCCTACCTCAAGAAACAAGAAACATCTCAAATAAACAACCTAACCTTACACCTAAAGCAATCAGAGAAAGAAGAACAAAAAAAAACCCCAAAGTTCGCAGAAGGAAAGAAATCATAAAGATCAGATCAGAAATAAATGAAAAAGAAATGAAGAAAACGATAGCAAAGATCAATAAAACTAAAAGCTGGTTCTCTGAGAAGATAAACAAAATTGATAAACCATTAGCCAGACTCATCAAGGAAAAAAGGGAGAAGACTCAAATCAACAGAATTAGAAATGAAAAAGGAGAAGTAACAACTGACACTGCAGAAATACAAAGGATCATGAGAGATTATTACAAGCAACTATATGACAATAAAATGGACAACCTAGAAGAAATGGACAAATTCTTAGAAAAGCAAAACCTTCCGAGACTGAACCAGGAAGAAATAGAAAATATAAACAGACCAGTCACAAGCACTGAAATTGAGACTGTGATTAAAAATCTTCCAACAAACAAAAGCCCAGGACCAGATGGCTTCACAGGTGAATTCTATCAAACATTTAGAGAAGAGCTAACACCTATCCTTCTCAAACTCTTCCAAACTATAGCAGAGGGAGGAGCATTCCCAAACTCATTCTATGAGACCACCATCACCCTGATACCAAAACCAGACAAAGATGTCACAAAGAAAGAAAACTACAGGCCAATATCACTGATGAACATAGATGCAAAAATCCTCAACAAAAAACGAGCAAAAAGAATCCAACAGCACATTAAAAGGATCATACACCATGATCAAGTGGGGTTTATCCCAGGAATGCAAGGATTCTTCAATATATGCAAACCAAGCAATGTGATACACCATTTTAACAAATTGAAGGATAAAAACCATATGATCATCTCAATACATGGAGAAAAAGCTTTCGACAAAATTCAACACCCATTTATGATAAAAACTCTCCAGAAAATAGGCATAGAGGGATCTTAACTCAACATAATAAATGCCATATATGACAAACCCACAGCCAACATCATTCTCAATGGTGAAAAACTGAAACCATTTCCACTAAGATCAGGAACAAGACAAGGTTGCCCACTCTCACCACTATTATTCAACATAGTTTTGGAAGTTTTAGCCACAGCAATCATAGAAGAAAAAGAAATCCAAATCGGAAAAGAAGAAGTAAAGCTGTCACTGTTTACAGGTGACATGATATTATACATAGGGAATCCTAAAGAAGCTACCAGGAAACTACTAGAGCTAATCAATGAATTTGGTAGAGTAGCAGGATACAAAATTAGGGCACAGAAATCTCTTGCATTCCTATACACTAATGATGAAAAATCTGAAAGAGAAATTAAGGAAACACTTCCATTTACCACTGCAACAAAAAGAATAAAATACCTAGGAATAAACCTACCTAAGGAGACAAAAGACCTGTATGCAGAAAACTATAAGACACTGATGAAAGAAATTAAAGATGATACAAACAGATGGAGAGATGACACCATGTTCTTGGATTGGAAGAATCAACATTGTGAAAATGACTATACTACCCATAGCAATCTACAGATTCAATGTAATCCCTATCAAACTACCAATGGCTTTTTTCACAGATCTAGAACAAAAAATTTCACAGTTTGTATTGAAACAAAAAAGAACCCAAAAAGCAAAAGCAACCTTGAGGAAAAAAACCGGAGCTGGAGGAATCACACTCCCTGACTTCAGACTATACTATAAAGCTACTGTAATCAAGACAGTATGGTACTGGCACAAAAACAGAACTATAGATCAATGGAACAGGATAGAAAGCCCAGAGATAAACCCAGGCACATATGGTCACCTTACCTTTGATAAAGGAGGCAAGAATATACAATGGAGAAAAGACAGCCTCTTCTATAAGTGGTGCTGGGAAAACTGGACAGCTATATGTAAAAGAATGAAACTAGAATACTCCCTAACACCATACACAAAAATAAACTCCAAATGGATTAAAGACCTAAATGTAAGGCCAGACACTATCAAACTCTTAGAGGAAAACATAGGCAGAACACTCTGTGACATAAATCACAGCAAGATTCTTTTTGACACACCTCCTAGAGAAATGGAAATAAAAACAAAAATTAACAAATGGGACCTAATGAAACTTAAAAGCTTTTGCACAGCAAAGGAAACTATAAGCAAGATGAAAGGACAACCCTCAGAATGGGAGAAAATATTTGCAAAGGAAGCAACTGACAAAGGATAAATCTCAAAAATATATGAGTAGGTCTTGCAGCTCAAAATCAAAAAAACAAACAACCCAATCCAAAAATGGGCAGGAGACCTAAAGAGACATTTCTACAAAGAAGATATACAGATTGCCAACAAACACATGAAAGGATACTCAACATCACTAATCATTAGAGAAATGAAAATCAAAAGTACAATGAGGTATCACCTCATTGATACCAGTCAGAATGGCCATCATCAAAAAATCTACAAACAATAAATGCTGGAGAGGGTGTGGAGAAAAGAGAACCCTCTTGCACTGTTGGTGGGAATGTAAATTGATACAGCCATTATGGAGAACAGTATGGAGGTTCCTTAAAAAACTAAAAATAGAACTACTATACGACCCAGCAATCTCACTGCCGGGCATATACCCTGAGAAAACCATAATTCAAAAAGAGTCATGTACCACAATGTTCTTTGCACCTCTATTTACAATAGCCAGCACATGGAAGCAACCTAAGTGTCCAGTGACAGATGAATAGATAAAGAAGATGTGGCACATACATACAATGGAATATTACTCAGCCATAAAAAGAAACGAAATTGAGTTATTTGTAGTGAGGTGGATGGACCTAGAGTCTGTCGTACAGAGTGAAGAAAGTCAGAAAGAGAAAAGCAAATACTGTATGCTAACACATATATATGGAATCTAAAAAAAAAAATGGTTATGAAGAACCTACGGGCAGGACAGGAATAAAGTCGCAGACGTAGAGAATGGCCTTGAGGACATGGGGAAGGGGAATCTGCTATGAAGTGAGAGAGTGGCATGGACTTATATATACACTACCAAATGTAAAATAGATGGCTAGTGGGAAGCAGCCGCATAGCACAGGGAGATCAGCTCAGTGCTTTGTGACCACCTAGAGGGGTGGTATAGGGAGGGTGGGAGGGAAACGCAAGAGGGAGGAGATATGGGGATATATGTATATGTATAGCTGATTCACTTTGTTATACAGCAGAAACTAACACACCATTGTAAAGCAATTATACTCCAATAAAAATGTTAAAAAATAAAAAAAAATTTTAAATAAAATAAAATTCTCCCACCTAAAAAAAAAATAAAATAAAATGATGCATGAAGAGCTTACTAAACTCTAAATATAGCTAACTATACATTCATTTAGCCTTTGATGTATAGCCAAGGTTTCTTTCCTCAGTGTAGATCCACTAAGTCATTGCTATTCTATGCTGCATAAATCAAACATCATACATCATCTGTAATATCCAGTTTTTGTTTATTTAAATAGTTGAGAGTCTTAAGACATCTGTGAAATAAGATTCCCCCCACTGATATTTACAGGGGTTTTTTCTCTTAAAAAAAAAAAAAACTCTACAGTGTTGAAGGCAGGAACAGGTAGTACTGGGCTAGGGGCATCTTATTTGTGTAGGAGAATCGATGGAACCAACATAAGTCCTCTAAGTACACCAAAGGACCCAAGAAAAGGTCTTTGGAGGTTTGAGACCACAAATATCAAATATTGAAGATATAAAATATTTACATTCACATTTTTCTAAAAATTCTTGACTAGGAAAGGCAGGGTTTTCTGGGTTTTGTTGTTTTACCTTTAATTGCCCTTGGCTCCCCCATCTTTTCTCTCTGTGAGTCATTTGTCTTCCTTTTGGTCAACGCGGCTTTTTCCTGGGTCTTCAAAGATCTTGGAACAACCTGAAAGAGAATTTCAATATATTAAGCCCTGGTTTTTTTCCCAAATATTAAAACCAAGGATCGACTATACATTTAGTGACAAATCCTATTTCTGAAACATTACTTTAAAATATCCTAAAAGGGGAATGAACTTAAAATTCTTACTTAAAAAAAAAAAAACAGTGAGGGGGGGAGATGGGGCAACATTTCTCCTGGGGAAGTTCAGCATTATGAAGCAAAAATTAGGAATGAAATGAGGGCCAAGCCTGAATGGATATACTGAAGCCCACGTATACTTTTGCAAAGAAAATATTTTGAAAATGTTTTCCTTTCCTCACAGCCCACAGCTTTAGTAATAATGGTTTCCCCAGATCATTACTTCAGCACTTTGGTCTGCTCAAAACAAAGAGTAATGGGGTTTATTCAACATCCTGAGAACTATAATTAGACAACTGTTTTAGTCCCAGGAAACAAAGTCTTTTTAATTTGTAGATGCCACAAGGATCCATATTTTTTTAAGAGATTAGAGAACTACCATATTAAAAAAATAACAATAAAAAATCTTCCTCAGAATATGCCTGTCGGTGCAGCTCTAAAATCCAATCTCTCTCTTTTTTTTTTGGAGATACAGGAATTTCTGTGCTTATGCAAGTTTCCAAATCAAATATCCAATCCCAAAATATTTAGTACATTTAACAAAATCCTCACAACATGACTAATTGCAAACGGCAGCTTTTTCAGTCAAAAATATTTTCAAGTTAGAAAATGCCTTAAGTATTGCATCAAAATCAATATTTGCAATGGACAATATTATTTATAAGTGGTTCCACAGACCAAATGAGCCTCCCACTCCACCCAAGAGGCCCCAGCCAACTCCACCTGAAGGCTGTGGGCCTGTGCATCAAGATATTTAAACCAAATTGCCCAACTGGTGGGGCAAAGGGTTTGGTAGGATATGGAAAATCCAAATTCTTTGGGGAAAATTAGGATACAAAACCATATATATAGTCTGATTCCAATATAATAAACAGAAAACAGATGGATGAAAAACAAGAGAGGAAAAAGGGTACAAATGAATTTAGTTACAAAACAGAAGTAGAGTCAAAGATGTAGAAAACAAACTTACGGTTTTCTACAGGGGATAAAGGGGAGGGATAAACTGGGAGATTGAGGTTGACATAAACACACTACTATATATACAATAGATAACTAATAAGGACTTACTGTATAGCACAGGGAACTCTACTCAATGCTCTGTAATGGCCTATATGGGAAAATAATCTAAAAAAAAAAGAGTGGATATATCTATATGTATAACTGAGTCACTGTGCTGTACAGCAGAATCTAACAACATTGTAAATCAACTATACTCCAATTAAAAAAAAAAAAAAAAAACCAAGAGGGGAGATAGAAAGAGGAGGAGGAAGGCTCTAAGAAAGTGCAGGAAATCGCTACTGGAAGTGGTCTTTGGGTTTCCAATGTGATTTCTGGGGAGTCTTATTTTCTTCTTTATAATCATGGGCATTTTCCAAATTTTCAGAACCAAGAATATTCATCTGGATAATGAGAGAAGAACTACATAATAATGATGGTATAATCCTAAACACATTTGCAAAGTGTTTTCTTCACAGTGATGTGGGATAAGCATTCAGCCTCATGGAACCGTGGGGCCTCCCATGCTCAGAGACAGGCCGCTCAGCAGGAAAGGGGGGAATAGCAGTGAATTAGGTCATGCTTTGCACGGCCGCACAGATCTTGAGTTAATTAAGGTGTTTCCAAATTTCTTTTTCTCTAAATCCAAAAGCCAATATTGACTATTATTCAGTTAAATGCTTTCCACAGACAAGTGGTTAAAATAGTATTTAGTTTCCAATTGCTGCAAAGGGAACATGGGTTTTAAAAGCCTGGGCTAAAATTTCCTATACTGTGTCATCCTATAGCACATTTTCGTGCCCAAACCTCTTCTATGCCAAAAGAAACACTTGATTTATGATTGAATGTTATTGGACCTGATTTAAAGACAAGAGCAAAGGCCAGAGAAGATTCTATTAAATATATGCAATGGGTATTTTTAAATTAGCGTTATAATGTTATTAATATTTCATCTATCCAGAGGGCATTTATCTGACAACGTAAATTATCCGTAATGCAGCTGAGAAGCCCACAAAGGATCCAAAAAGATGTCACAAAGTCTAGGGAGAGAGAAGCTTTGCCAGAGAAAGGCACGCTACCAGCCGCGTGAGGTAACAACCGGCCCAATCAAAGCAGCAAAGTCAGAAAATTATGCAAACCAGACTCAAGAAGTCAAAAAACACAGCCATTTGAGAACCTTGGTATGAGAGCAAACTGCTCAAGCCAGCTGAACAGCCCTTGGTCCTGCAGAAAGCACAGGATGAAGAACATGGTGCCCAGCCCTGCCAAGGTCAAGTGCTCTGAACCCCGTCACCCCTGGATCCACTGAGCTCCCTGATCTACACAGTAGGAGAACACATGTGATCGTGATCGTTGGAAAATTCTCACTGGAAATGGTCAAAGTTAAACACACCTGAGCATCACAAGGGCAAGTTCAATTTGCAAAGCAGTCGCGGTGCACAGAGAGACTGGGCTCAGGGCCAGACTGGTGCTGACCACCAGCAGTCAACAGACCGCTCTCCGCCTCCGTCTGCCCATCTGCAAGCCATGGGTTAGACAGAGACGGTGTGAGTCCAACGAGACAGTGTTTGTGGCAGTGCCAAGTGAAGAGACACAAGGCATCGTATGTTCAGGGACATGCAATGTCCTCGTTCCATAAACACGTGGACAAGAAGCCACTCCCTATGCACAGATTTTCCTGGCCACCTGTGTCAGCAACAGTGAATGTTTCATAAGCTGAGGTCAGCTATTGGGAAGATGGAAAACTAGATGTCCTAGAGAGCTGCTGCCTTCTCAACAGAAAACACCCCGGACCTTAAGTGAACAACAGCCGTCTTTTGTGAAAAGGCTCCATTCCCAGCAGTGACACCAGGGACAGTCACGGTGAACTGAGAGCCCACTCATCTGTTTATAGCCCCCTCCCCACAGGTGGCAAAGGCAGCAGACACACTGGCTGCCCCCTTATCCTGAGAAAGGAAACTCAACTTTGCTTGGGTATGTAGCCCAGCCCCCCGACATGCCCTGGCGAAGGCTGACCCTGCCCCAACTTCAGGGGCAAATCTTATCACCGGGCACCCATTCTTCTTGCCACTGACTGGTTTAGGGATGAGCGTGTGATATAATTTTTGCCAATTCAACCCTGGGGGACATAACAAGAGGACTTCTGGAGAAAGTCTCTTGGCTGACAAAGAAAGGTCATATGATATTGCCCTGTCTTGGGGACAGTTGGAACTGTGACAGCCACCTCAGAAGCATGAGAGGAGGGGGCCTGAGGACAAAACCAATATGCTGCAATATCAGGGGAGAAAAATGAAGGCAATCCCCTGGGATTCTGCTTAGGGTGGGGAACAGCAGGATTAATCAACCCTGAAGACACGAAGCATCCTATACACTATGGTGTCTATGTTCAAATGAGCCACCTTCCTCTCTTTTATTATCTGTGGCCAACTCAAACAGAAATGCTGAATACACTTTTCTGTTCTAATTTTTTAAATAAAATGATCTGCTGGAAATTAGCCCAGCCCATAAATCTTCCTACTTATAATATTATATCTAAGACTTGAGAAATAAATAACTATTATCAAGATAAGTGATCTATCTCAGTCTATATATGTATTGAGTGTCCAGGTACTAGAGGTGACACAGAATGGTGCTCTCAGTAAACAAAGGATTTGATGGGGGGATTACACTTCTGGTTAAATGACTGATTGGAGGCAGAATGTGGTGAGGTCATAAGAGAAGTACAAAAGCGGTGGCAATTCCATCTAGCCTCATGGAATGGCAATGCCTCTTCATAGGAGTGAGTATACTATAGGCACTTAGTATAGATGGGAACAGGGAGGAGAGTATACAAGGTAGAGGAGAGAGATGAGCAAAGGTATGAAAATGAAAAAGTGTGCAGGAGAGGCACACTGTAGAGTGTCTTTTACTCTCAGAACACAGTTCAGAAATGTTGAATGACTTGTCTCTATAACTAAGAAGTTATGTTGATACTTGTTTCTTTCCACAATCTAAGTTCAACCTACCCTTCAAATCCATTCATTCATTCAATTGTTCCTCCATCCATTCATCCATCACCCATTATCCATCATCCATCCATCCATCTATCCATGATCCATCAATCTATCCATCCATCATCGATTCATCCATCGTCCATCCATCCATCCATCATCCACCCATCCATCCATCCATCCATCCACCAATCTATCCATCCATCATCCACCCATCCATCCATCCATCCATCCGTTCACCAATCTACCCATCCATCATCCATCCATCCATCCATCATCCACCCATCCATCCATCCATCCATCTATCCGTCCATCATCCACCCACCCATCCATCCATCCATCTATCCGTCCATCATCCACCCACCCATCCACCAATCTATCCATCCATCATCCATCCATCCATCCATCTATCCAACATTCACTAAGTCAGTTTCCTCCAGGTGCCATCACTGAGTTAAGCACTAACTAGGGGTGGGCCCTGCCATGAGTTCAGAGTCTAGTGGGAAAGACAAGGTTGTAAAGGAACAATCACAAATACCAACTCCCCCATTACCACGCTTGACCCTCAGCTGCAGAGTAGCTCCCACAAGGGAGGTATGCAGGCAGAAGCCAATTGAGCAGAGGACCTGAACTATTTGAGAGACTGAAGGAGGAAAACTGGACAACCAAGAACACAGGGAGGAGCAGTCAGGGAATTAGGAAAAATCTAGAAAGGACCCAAGTCCTGGATGCCAAGGAAGGACATTCAGTAAGGCAGAAACAGTTCACAGCGTCGATCTCCAGAGAGCTGAATACGAATGAGAAATTCAATCAACCAACCACACAAGTTGATAAAAAGGTATTGGATTTGGCAAGTCAAAACCTCGGGGTGACCTCCAATAATGTTGCCAGTTTCCAAAGGTTTGTTAGTGGAAGGTTGGGAGGATATGGGCAGGTCAACATAGGCTATTCATGAAAGGCACTAAGCAACAAAGAGAGAAAAGGGGAGAGCAGTTTAAGAAAAAAAGAAACACTTATGTCTTCGCTCACCCAACATTTGTTGTGTGCCTACTGTGTGTCACAAATTGCCAGCAGCCAGGAATGCAAGAGTGTGCAAGACTCAGTCCTGTCCTCAAGAAGTTTACAATCCAATTAGAAGAAGGTTTACCTTGTTTGTCTAGTTGGTTTGTTAAGGATGAGAAAAGCAGGTATATTTATAGGTGGGATAATGGAAAAGGTGTAGTAGCAGAGATAGATTCTAGAGAAAGAGGATCAGGGGCAGTCCAGTCTGGAAGAGACAGAGGAAAGGCCAGGCCATAATGTCAGCTCCGGCGGGTGGAAGGGACCCCAGTGTCTCAGAAGTGGTGTGTTACTAAATGTTTAGCAACCGGCTCTCCAGGGGAAATCCTCTGCTTTGAAGCACTTGCCAATTCTTGTGGAGTAACTATCCCTATCCTGGGCAATTTCAAGAAACTAACAGAAGTCCCTGAGTACAGAGTTGAATAGAGATATGGGCCATCTTTCTAGTAAGTCCGAGGTGCCAGCCCTGGCACACCTGTGCTCCAGAAGTCAAGCAGAGAAAAAAGGCCCCAAAATTATTGTTAAGAGGTGATGGCGAGGAAATCTGTGAAGACCAACCAAAGCAGCTGCTCTGCCAGTAGCTGAGTCCCTGAGACATGTCACTTGTAGGTAGGGCAGAAACTAGGGAGATGGCGTTCCAGAGCTAGAAAACACGGCAGTGCTCTGAAATCGCATCCACATCAGCTCTTCTGCCTCTGGAACCTGCTTAGAACCCAAAACGTCGTATGCTGTTCATCGTTACCATCCCTCAACTTGACTTTGTTCGTGCGCACACGTGTGTACCTTTCCACTTGTAAATCACTGTGCTGCCTTATCCGCTCTCAGAACTCAGCGAGGCAATTCTTGGCAGCTTTTCCAATTCCCCAGAGGGGGGTCCATTGCCTCTGCATCTTAGAGAAACGTGGTAAAAAATATACCAGAGCAGTTCTGCAGGAAGAAAATGGCAAGTCTTCAGGAATCACGTCTGTGCCACGCACAGCCATGCCTGGATGCTGCTTGTCAGTTTTGTTTTGTTTTGTGGTTGTTTGGTTTCATTTCATTTTGTTCCTTAGGGTCAGCCTTTTTGCCATTCACAGCCTTAAATCAACCTCCATCCTTAACGCTTCTTCCCTTATTCTTTTTCCAAGGAGAAAGCAAAACGAACCTAGACATGAACGCGCCTTACAAGCCTGTGATGTCCTTGGAGGAAGGGACACTGGGTCTTTCTCTCCTTCTTGGCCTCATCAGGTGCACGTGAAAGCATTCAAGCTGATCAAGCTGATGGCAGAGGCGGGGGGGGGTGGCCGCCGCCTTCCACCAGGACAAGACGCACAACCACCAAACGGCTCCACAGCCCCTCGGTCTGGGGTCCATGGTCTGCCTCGAGGTCCCCAGTAAAAATGAGACATTTGAAAGAAAACAGGCTGCATTTGAAAGGCGGGTGACATCCAGAAAAGGGAAAACAACTATAAATACTACTTCTCTCCCGTTTTACACTGAGCCTTCTGTTAAAGGAAACACATTTACCAGAGTTGTGTTTTTTTTTTCCCTAAGCTCAACTGGAAAAACATAAATATTTAGTCATTTCATAACGGCAGACAACTGACAAGCAGGCCACAGATTAAAGGGACATGATGTATTTCTAAGAAAGTTCATCAAACAAAATATATCTTTGAGAACAGAATCCCAAAGTCTGTTTTAGAAGCAAATTTGGCCTTCAAAATGAATTTTGTCTTGATGTAATCACAAGGTCACATCTTAGAGACAGCAACTGCCTCAATTGCCATCTATGCAAACAATGAGGTCTGTTTCCTATTTTTAAATTAACAACACTGGGCAGAAAAAAATAAAACATTGTTAATGCATAACTGGTTTAGAGGATGCATATAAAATAACTAATTGCTAGTTAAATTAATCAATATTGTATTACCATCTCAATATTATAAATGCAAAATTCCTGAGCAGCAAGATCTATAACAGAGCAAAAATGAAAATAAATTAATAGAGATATCCTATGTAAGGGATCCAGAGAATATCACAGAGCATCTCTTTCAGATGAAATTCTTCTTTCAGCATCCCTCTAATGTGTTTATTTTGAATACAGCATGGAGAGGCAAGTCAGGAGAGTTAGAAGCTTTTCCTAAGGAAAATCAACTGGCCTAAAGGCAGAAAGAAAAAATACTGAGGCTCTCCAATAATGTAGATAATTCTCTACATTATCTGCCTTTAAAAAACAAACCAACTGCCAAATACTTACAGAATGTTAACTGGGAAAGGTTTCCTTGTGCTTTTTTTTTTTTTTTTTTTTTTTTTTTGCGGTACGCAGGCCTCTCACTGCTGTGGCCTCTTCCGTTGCGGAGCACAGGCTCTAGATGCGCAGGCTCAGTGGCCATGGCTCACGGGCCCAGCCGCTCCGCGGCATGTGGGACCTTCCCGGACCGGGGCACGAACCCGCGTCCCCTGCATCAGCAGGCGGACTCTCAACCACTGCGCCACCAGGGAAGCCCTCCTTGTGCTCTTTAAGAGTGAGGAATTTCAAAGAACCTTGAACTCATCCTGAAAGTAATTCTATGTCCACTAGCTTGGCTGAAACACTTTGTGAAAAAATCCCTGGTGATGGGATTTTCACCATAGGAGCACTGAAATCAGCTTTTCCATTTCTGCTGGTTTTGATTAGTTTAAGAGAACTGCATCAAAATTACCTCATTTGTACTGGACACAATTTGGAAATAAAGATTTTTCACTCTTCTTATATATTTAAGTAGAAATCACGAGCCTCACCACAAACGCCTTTCGCTGATACAGTGTAAGTCCTCTACATACGAATGAGTTCCATTCTGAGAGCGCGTTCGTAAGTCCAATTTGTTCGTAAGTCCAACAAATTTAGCCTAGGGACCCAATTAACACAATCGGCTATACAGTACTGCACTGTAATAGGTTTATGATACTTTTCACACAAATAATACACAAAAAAACAAAACATAAAGAAAACATTTTTAATCTTACAGTACAGTACCTTGAAAAGTACAGTCGTATAGTACAACAGCTGGCATCCAGGGGCTGGCATCGAGTGCACAGGCAAGAAGTGTTACTGACGGGAGGAGGGAGAGGAGGTGGGAGATGGTAGAGCTGAAGGGTCGTCAGCAACAGGAGACGGAGGGCAAGCTGCAATGTCACTCATGCCTGACGCTGATGGCACATGTTCTGGTTCCTCGCTGGGTTCAATTCTATCTACCCTCTTGAAAGAACAATCCAGTGATGTCTGGGTAGTAGCTCTTTTTTCTCATCATAGATGGCATGGTAGCACTGGGTTGCGTTCTGAACAGCTGCTGCAACCTCTGTGTACTGTTCTACATTCGGGTCCTGAGCCTCAAAAACTAACAGTGCCTCCTCAAATAAAGAAAATCTCCCTGCCATTTCCTGCATCGTGAATCTCTCCGGTCCTTCAATTATTGTTCTCCTCTTGTCTCCCTTTGTTCTTTCTCTAGGACCAAGAGAATTCAGAAAATTCCCAGGCAGCTACCCTATTCGCACTCGCTGCCTCGCCAGTTTTACGTTGTGAAAGTTGGCTCTAGCCTTGAACCAATGAAACCAGCCGTGGCTGGCATTAAAAGATGTTCCCTCTGATTCTTTGCCGTGTTTCTTCTTCAAGTCTTCATAAAGGCTTTTAGCTTTCTCTTGAATCAGCATTAAGCTGAGCGGGACTCAATGCTGATGCTCATCCTGAGTCCACACACTGATAAGTTTCTCCATCTCCTCCATCACTTTTCCACGCTTCTTCGATATCATCATCGATGTCATCAGTACGGCGGACTTCACATGTTCCATGATCTTGTCCTTGTTCTTTAAAATCGCGCCGATGGTTGAACGTTTCAAGTTAGAAGAACAAGCGACATCTACCATCTTTTCGCCTCACTCCACTCTCAATTATTTTCATTTTTGTTTCCATCATTATCACTTGGCGCTTCCTAGAAGTACCAGCTACATCACTGCTGCTTTTACGCTTGCTTCTGGACATCCTGGGCTTGAAATAAAGATACTGTCCTACTGTACTCTATACAGTACTGTCCAATAAAGTACACAAAATCTCAACCACTTGTAGAGGATGCACGCACATGACAATGTACGCCAGACACGTGAACTAACTTATGTGATTGGACGGGTGAACGCACATTCACATCTTTGAAAGTTTGCAACTTGGAGGTGCACGTGTAGGGAACTTACTGTACTCAGGAGGCGAAGTTTATAATGTGCCTCTGGCTGTACAGCTATGCATTCCATCCATACAGAATCTTCCATGAAATACATCATTAGCAAGTCCTTCTATAAGTATTAACTGACGACATCATGCAAAGAGCTGTGCCCAGAGGTGAGGTAGGATGGAACAGTTCCAAGGTGTGTCTCTCATGCCTTGCGGGAGAGTCAGCGTGTGGCCTAATGTTTTATGATACAGAATAAGGGGCAACATAGCAGCTTCGATAAGATGCACTGGGACAGCTCAGGGAAGAGGAAAAGGGAGCTTCAGCTTTGGGTGGTAGGATTTAAATCAGATGATGAAAAAGAGGAAGAATGTTATACAGACATGAGAGAGGAGGGCAGCCCAGGCAGAAGGAATAAGTGCCGCAGGCCGTCAAGTACAATAGGACTGCAGAACACGAGCCTATAAAGGGGGCACAAGGCAGCCACCTCTGCATGTGAGTAAAAGTCTCTGTGAAACAGCATAACAACATTCAAGTCATTTTTGCCATCACCTGAGGTGGTCAAGGAGGGCTTTCCAAAGCAGGACAAAGGCCTCAGACAGAGGGTGAGGAGAGAAGCTGGGCCAGTCCCTCAGGCAGATGTTCCAGAAAAGCAGGAAAGTGGGAGAGCCCAAGGGGGGGATGGTGGGCACCGTGGCTGAACCAGGAAGGCTCGTGTGGATCGCGGTGGGCCAGACGGAGCCACCGAGAGAGCCTCAAAGCACAGGCTAGGAAGTGTGGCCCTTGCTCCAAAAACAGCAGCTGGGGATTTTTGAGCATCTGTAGAATGGAGTTTCCCAAAGAGGCTTTTGGGAAGATTCCCAAGGCAGCTGACTGCAGGGAGGGAGATGCTACCATGGTCCAGCCAGCAGTGAAGGCGGTCCAGCCAAGGAGCAAGGAGGCAGGATGGAGGGGAGGGGAGATGCCAAGACCTGGGGGCCCATCGGACACCGAAGAGGAGGGGGAGAGAGAAGGAGAAAGGATGGAAGATGGGAAAGTGAGGTCTTGATGAAGATGGGACATTCTGTTCCAGTCCCAAGGATGAAAAATTTCACCCTCAGGCCCCAACCCATGAAGCTGGGTGAGGTGAACAGGATGGTCCAGGGCTTGGTCCAGGCAGGAACTGGGCTTGGACTCTCTCGGGGCCGCAGAGCAATGACAGAGTTTCCCAGGGCAGGGAGGGTGGCTAAGATGGGGGCTGGGGGAGGGGCTCCAGGGAGCTGGAAGGGGCTCGTTGTCCTCCTGCGGGGCGAGCCTGACCTTCGTCCTCTGTACACACCCGCCTATTGAACCCACACGCTGTTCCGTTCAGGGATTACCTTCTCGCTTGAAATTTCTCTGAGTTTTCTGTTTGCAGCATTCACGAGATACATTGATAACGTTTATTCAGCACTTTTTTTTTTCTTCTTGCTGGGAAAAGAGCTATCAAGTACCTGGACTTTTCTTTGCCAGTCTAACCCTCTGAAATGTGACCAGGTTTTGCAATCTTGAAACCAGATCTTCCAGGCTGGGTCCATCTCTCTAAGAAAGAGGAAGGAGGGCCCTTCTCCCTTCTCGTTTTATGGCAGATAGAATAACTTGATCTTTGTGTAAAAAATGCGTCAGAAGCCAGTTAACCCAGCAAGGCTGCTGCAATTTCCCCGAGTGGTAGTAATGGCCTCGTTCATCACCCAAACTGTGGAGCCTTTGATGGCACTAATCATCAGCTGGTGTATTGAGAGCCTGGGAGGCGGTTATCACTCTCCTTGTTTCTCTGATAAGGAAGTTGAGGTCACACATCTGCTAAGTGGATGAGCAGGGATTGGAACTCAGGAATCAAACCCTGCCTCTATTTATTCCGTGAACCTTGCTGTCCTTTCCATGGAGGAAAAGTCACACTCTGGTTTGACGGCAGAGAAGACAAAGAGGCAAGCATCCCAGAACCGTTTCTATGTGTCATTTCCACCGTGGGGCCCCCTCCCGAGATCCGTGATCCTCTTTTGGTTAAAACCCAGGACAAGTGCGAAGATGCCCCTTAGAGGGCTGACGTCTGTTACCCTGATCACTCAGAACCAGCTCATGCCCCAAAGACAAACATCCCCAGGTATGGACACACGCAAGCCAGTCTTTGCCTTCATGCCTCCCAGTTTCTCCTTAGCTTGTCTCTGAAATGCTAAGTTTTGTCCATTCATTCTCTGAAGCAACTTCCTAAAATCTCACCCAGCCACTGTGGCCTTCTTGGGAAGGCTCAAGGATGTCATTTCAGGGTTTCCCTGGTGGCACAGTGGTGGAGAGTCCGCCTGCCGATGCAGGGGACGCGGGTTCGTGCCCAGGTCTGGGAAGATCCCACATGCCGTGGAGCGGCTGGGCCCGTGAGCCATGGCGGCTGAGCCTGCGCGTCCAGAGCCTGTGCTCCGCAACGGGAGAGGCCACAACAGTGAGAGGTCCGCGTACCGCAAAAAAAAAAAAAAAAAAGAATGTCATTTCAGGCTGAGTGGGTAGTGGGAACGCTCCCAGAAGGTGTTCCCCTCGCTGGTGTTTCAGACGTGGCGTGAACCCAGATGTCACACCACCCGCTCTCCGCCCCATCGTGTCCATCCCCATTTACCAAAAACACAGGCAGCCAAACAGAAAGCCTTGAGACCTTGCAGAGGGAAGCTGAGCAGACACCCATGTATCAGGTCTGGGAGGAGAGCTCAGCTGCCCTCATTAACATCGTCTTCTTTATTCTCCCTGTGACCACCAGCCTGCTAACCTGCTCTTGAGAACTCTCCTCCAAAGCAGAGAACGAGGCCCTGGTCGCAGTCCAATTCACAGCTCTCAGTCTACCTGGGACCCAGAAACCATTCCAGCCGCTCTTGGTGCTGAGGAGGATGAATGAACCCAGGACAGCCCCATCACCTCCCTTCCATCTACCCCCGCTTCGTGTTTATACAAAGTGAGACAAGGACAAGCTGTGTGACCCTGGGTGAGTGACTTAGCCTCTCTGTGCCTCCATGTGCATATCTATAAAATGGATACAATAGTAATATCTACTTATAAGTCTGTTGGGGGAATTAAATGACTAATATATTTCAAAAGCTTAGAAGAGTTCTTGGAACATAGCAAGTGCTCAATAAATGTGAACTATTGAATTAGTTGCATAAAATGGTTTATGGAGAAGAAGTTCCAACAAGTATTGGGGGATTACTCGTGAATTTTTTTTGTATTAGTTTCTGCTTTATAACAAAATGAATCAGTTATACATATACATCTGTTCCCATATCCCTTCCCTCTTGCGTCTCCCTCCCTCCCACCCTCCCTATCCCACCCCTCCAGGCGGTCACAAAGCACCAAGCTGATCTCCCTGTGCTATGCGGCTGCTTCCCACTAGCTATCTATTTTACATTTGGTAGTGTATATATGTTCATGCCACTCTCTCGCTTTGTCACAGCTTACCCTTCCCCCTCCCCATATCCTCAAGTCCATTCTCTAGTAGGTCTGTGTCTTTATTCCTGTTTTACCCCTACGTTCTTCATGACATTTGTTTTTTTCTTAAATTCCATATACGTGTGTTAGCATATGGTATTTGTTTTTCTCTTTCTGACTTACTTCACTCTGTCTGACAGACTCTAGGTCTATCCACCTCATTACAAATAGCTCAATTTCGTTTCTTTTTATGGCTGAGTAATATTCCACTGTATATATGTGCCATATCTTCTTTATCCATTCATCCAATGATGGACACTTAGGTTGCTTCCATGTCCTGGCTATTGTAAACAGAGCTGCAATGAACATTTTGGTACATGACTCTTTTTGAATTATGGTCTTCTCAGGGCATATGCCCAGTAGCGGGATTGCTGGGTGAATATGGTAGTTCTATTTGTAGTTTTTCAAGGAACCTCCATACTGTTCCCCATAGTGGCTGTACCAATTCACATTCCCACCAGCAGTGCAAGGGCGACCCCTTTTCTCTTTTTTTAAAATACTTTGTACACTGGAGTCACAGAGGTCATTTAAAGGTGAGTGCTTCCTGTGAGCGTGAATTACACACCCAGGGTAGGCAAGGCAGGGCATCCACTCCTGTAGCTCAGCTTTGCTAATTAACTGGTTTTGCAGGATGGGTTCTGAGGGGAGCAAAACGTGAGTCAGAGATAAAGGTGGAGGGCATGTGACAGGGTGTATCCTGTGGACGCAGGGGGAGGAAGCAGGCGTGGACGTGGGGGGAAAGGTGAGTTGTCAGGCAGCCCTAGGAAAGGCCTCACACATGCCCCTGGGGTACTCTGCAGCTGATCTGGCCCTTCACAGCTGGGAGTCAGGGGCAAGAGGCCAGGCCTTTAACCCCTGCTGTGTGGTTAAGTCTATGTGTCACCTGGGCTAGGCTCTGGTGCCCAGCTGTTTGGTCAAACACTAACTAGTCTAGGTGTTTCTCTCATGGCATTTTGAGCATGTGGTCAACATCTACAATTGGTTAACTTTACGTAAAGCCGGTTACCCTCCCTAATGTGGGTGGACCTCAGCCAATCAGCTGAAGGCCTTAAGAGAAAAAAAGAGGTTTGGGGGGGAAGAAGGGATTCTGCCTCCAGGCTGTAACAGAGAAATCCTGCCTGAGTGTTCAGTCTGCCAGCCACAAATTTCAGAATCAAGACTGGAACATCAGACCTGGAGATTTTCATACTGAGTGAAGTAAGTCACACAAAGAAAGAAAAATATGAAATAATATCACATATGTGGAATCTAAAAAATAATACGAATGAATTATTTACAAAACAGAAACAGACTCACAGACATAGAAAACAAACTTCTGGTTACCAAAGGGGGAAGGCGGGGAAGGATAAATTAACTGTATGGAATTAACAGATATACACTGCTATACATAAAATAAACAAGACAGGGTTTTACTATATAGCACAGGCAATTATATTCAATATCTTGTAATATCCTATAATGAAAAATAATCGGAAAAAATATATATATATATAACTGAATCACTTTGTTGTACACCAGAAACTAACACAATATTGTAAATCAACTATACTTCAATTTAAAAAAAAGACTGGAACATCATCTCTTGCCTGAGTTTCCAACCTGCTGGTCCATCCTATAGATTTTGCCAGCCTTCACAGTTGTGTGGGCCAATTCCTTAAAATAAATCTCATTAAAATAGATATAAAAACAGATAGAGATGATATAAATCAGATATATAGACGTAGACATAGATATAGATAGATATCTACACATATATATCTAAATCCATCCTATTGGATCTGCTTCTCTGGAGAACCTGACTGGTACCCCTGTGCTGAGAAGGCATTGGCTGCCCCAGGAAGGAGGCATGACCTTAAGCAGGGCATCATCTGCAGCTGGTACTCCCCAAAGGGGGCCGACAGCTGAGACATCTTCCAGCCACACTCCCAGCATCTGAGGCAATAAGCCCTCCACTCCTGAGGAGGGCAGCACATTCCAGAGTCCATGCGAACCGGGCCAACTGAATAGGTACAGAGTAAATGACCAGAACGGTCAGGTAAAAACCAGGATGATAACATCACGTCATTTAGAGTTGGGGAAAAACCTTAGACATCACTAATTTAGTGTGAAATACTCCGGCACAAATGGACAGCATCCGATGATCATGGTACATTGAGGCCGATCTCAGCTGACCAACGCTCTGCACGTGAAGTTATGAGACCTCTGATAGCGGGTGGTCCAGGACCTTCCCGCACAGCAAGGATGAAGCCTGACCCCTCCCCGTGCACAGGAGGGAGGGAGCATCTCTAAACTCCAGAGTCAGGGCGGGGAGGGTCTGCTGATTTCTGTGTGCTGTAAATATGACCCCGCCCGCGGTTTCCATGGGCCGACAGGAGTTGTAGGGAGAGAAGCGCACATGGGTCCTCACAGCCCTCACGTGGGACACTGAGCAGGGAGGTCAGAGACACCGCATTTCTTTAGCGGGAGTGCTGCCAGCGTCTGTGCAGTGTCTCCCTCACCCCAAGGGGTGAAGGGAAAAGGGACTTAGATGGTGAAATTGCACAAGCATACACACGCACACACAGAGCTCAAAGCTTCAGAAGAACCATCTGGGGAGCCTCACGGGACCCCCCAGGGTTCCAAGCTGCCAGGGCAGAGGGACTGGTGCCTGACTTCCAGGGGAAGAAGCTCTCAGAGAGGCAGCCTGGAGCCACCTGGCACAGGTAGGTAGACGGGGCACGGTGGGAGAGAGCTGAGCTGCCATCAATGGCCTGAGCATCCTCTGGAAAGTTGGATGCCAGACTTCCGGGAGCAAGTTAAGCCTGAGAGAAGGTGGCTGGAGGTGTCCTAGGGGTGGAGAAGCTATGGGGAGGGTGTCATTAACCATGCCACGGAGAGCTGTGGTCCCTACAAGACCCCTGAGGAACCTTCCAACTCGCCCCATGCAAGACAGCCGGTGCTTGGACCTCAGCTTCACAAATCACAATGCCCTGGGGAGCAAGCCTCCTCCCTGGGGAGCAGAGGCAGAGGGCAGCAGAGAAGGTGGAGAGGAAGAACAGGGCTGGGACACAGGGGCCCCAGAAGTCTTTCTGATTCTGAGACAGGCTCAACACGCAAAGGATCTTTAAATAGACAGAAAGACAGACTTGCATTCATTAGACTTCTCAGCACTTGAAAATTAGACGGTTACTTAGCCTCTGGAAGTTCTGTGGAAAGTCTGGCATCCATGAGACTGGGATGGGGGTGAGACGTGCTCTAGACTTGAACTGTGAGTTTGGGGGAATAAAGTTCATCCCGCACTGCGTCCCACTGAGTCCAGTGCATTGGAAACACAGATGCCCGGCTTCTCACAGGTGTGGTGGAAGAGGTGAAATCACGGAGGAGTGGAGGCCGACCTCGGGGACAGGGACAAAAAGTGAGACACACATCTGGACAAACACAAAGAGACAGAACTGGTCTAGAGAGGGTGAGTGACCCAGGCTAGTGACAGGCCCACACTCCAAGCCCCACCCCATTCATCCCACCCTGGCTTTGGCTCACCTAGGACTGCAAAGTAATGAGTGACAACACCTGGCTGGGAGAAGGGCTGTACATCAAGGAGATCTGACAACATCACAATCAGAAGCACCTGCCTGTAGGCCAGCGGCTGGAAGAAATGTCCCGATATACAGACTCTAACGTCTAGAGAAACATAAATACCGTATGATATCACTTGTATGTGGAGTCTATAAAAAAGGATATAAATGAACTTATTTACAAAACAGAAACAGATTCACAGGCACAGAAAACAAACTTATGGTTACCAAAGGGGAAAGGGTGTGTGAGGATAAACTGGGGATTTGTGATTAATGGATACACACTACTGTATATCAAACAGATAAACAACAAGGCCCTACTGTATAGCGCAGGGAACTATATTCAATGTCTTGCAATAACCTATAATGGAATTGAATATGAAAAAGAATATATATATGAATCACTTTGCTATACACCTGAAACACTGTAACTCAACTATACTTCAATTTAAAAAAGAGAACGCTTCCAAGAAAAACAAACAAAAAATTAATGAATTAATTAAAAAAGAAAGCTCCCAGTTGGGTTCATATATTGCCTGCGGGAAAGGTGGGTGAGAAAGAAAATGTCCCCCGAAGCACAGGACACAGAACAGCTCCAGTGCAGTGTCACAGAGGACCCCCTCCCCTGCCCCACAGAAGGCAGCCCTCCCAGGGTGCGATGAAAGGGTCCAAAGGGGACACTGGAGTGATGCCACCCTAGGTGGCAGCCTGTCTCAGGACGTCATCAATCCTATCAACCACCCCTCCCTGCTCTTGAGAGGAGTGAAGAGGGAGTGAAGAGCAGGGAGGAGAAGCTCCACTTTATTTGACCAAGAAATGCAACAGTACGAAATCTTAATAAGGATGAAATCACAGCACCAGTAGAATGCAGAATTAAACAATTAAGAGACACTTCCGGCTGACATTTGCCAAGAGGTTTTTGTTTCTCTGTTTATGTTTTAATTTTTTTAGACAACCAGTAACTAATATTGAGTATCTTCTATAGGTGAGCCAACAAGACATCAATTGGAGATTTCAGGCAATTCCTAAACTCTGACAGAGCTCACGGAAAATGAAAGGCAGCCCTGCGATTCCAGCCTGTCCCTGTGTCTAGCCCCACTTGGAAATCCTTGGCTCTGAGACGCCCATGTTGTCACTATTAGTTTCTTCCATCTCTGGTTACAGCAGTCAGGTTTACAGGGAACCAAGAGACAACCAGAAACATCACCTCTACCTACAGGACACAGGGTTCATCAGCTTGTATTGTTGGAACTGATGGATTTCACATAATTCAGAGAATCACTGGGTTCCAGAATTGGTCCCAGGACCTCCACCCGCCACTCCCTGCTCCCACCAATTTGGATGACATAGCCTAAAACACAACAGCCATATGAGGCAGAAATCCAACCTAATGTTTAAATAACGTGAGTGAGGGGAAGGCTCAACTGCGAGGATACCACGGTCTCGAAAGATATACAAAGTTTGGTAAAGCTCAAAGGAAATCAAGGCAAATCTTGAAGTTAATTTATGAAGCAATCCAATCCCATATTATTGTACTAGACATGCTCAATTGGAGAAAATCAGAGAGATAGATGATAGGTAGATACATAGATAGATAGACAGAAGGATGACAGGTGATAGACAGATGGATAGATAGACACAGATGATGGACAGTTAGATACTGATATCAATATTTTCAGTTTTAATTGCCAAAGGCTAACCAAAGAATTCAGGATGGTTATGGGCATGGCGGGGGGCGGTTAGAATCACGACTAAACATTGTCCCCATACCAGAGGAATTTCTCGCATTTTAATTCTTAGATGACCTGACTCCCTGAGTTTCTCATCCCCTTCACTTGCTCCCATGAGCATTTTACTCCTATTTCTACTTTTACTGACCCTCCTATTTCTGCGAGCATTTCCAGTCACCACTTTAAGGAGAGAGGATAACAGTTTTCTCCTAGAATAATAATAGAAGCAACTTTAAAATAAATTCATAGGCATAAAAAAATTAAAATGAGAAGAAGTCAAAGCTTACCAAACACTTTTTGAAAAGGAAGTTATTTTACGAAAAGCGTTTTGAACTTGGGAAGACTTTGAAGGTCCTCAGAGCCACTTCCATTGTCTTTCTGACTGCGTTGCATCCTGTTATTCGCACTTGGCATAAACCTCCTACTTCTTGATTTAATTTCGGCCTTTAACTTTTGACACTTTCATTGCAAATGTAGGAACTTTGAAAAAAAGAAACCAAAACAGCTGTGCAAACATCAGGCGTTCGAAAATGAAACGATTTTTGATAAATATTGACTTTAAATGGGGAGGAGAGGTGGTGAGGAGTGAAAAAGCAGCAAACTGATATATTTACAGCAATTTAAATCCACCCTTATCATTAAAATGTTTCATTAAATTCTCATATATTATACAAAATTATCATTAAAAATGCTTCTGTGTTTTGTAACTAGCAATACAGAGCAACAGCACTGAAAATAATGCTTAATAACACACTGATGTATGGGCTTCCCCTTTTTCTCTTCTTTTTTCTCTCAAGCCCTTTTGAAGAATATCTTTGAACACCTCACACTGATTTGATGCTTAACGTTCAAGTCCTTTCAGCAGCTGGAAGTTTCCTGAATAAAACACATGAGCCTTTCATTCCTGAAACTCTAAGATCTGGTGAAAGTCCTCAAAAAATTATGATCCAGTTGGGTGGAATTTCCTCCTGAGAAGTGAAAGATAAACCACATCAAAAAAGGTACTGAAGGGCTTTCTGTCTCTGCTGAGAACTGGTGAGCTTGGCCATGGTCGGGGCAGGAGCCCAGCTGTGCTGTCGAGGCAGGGGGAGCTCAGACTTTTTTCAGGCAGGAGCACAGGCAAGGTGACATGGAGAACCTGTCCGGTCCAGGGCACCAGGAGCATGCCCCAATGTCAAACTGAGCCAGTTCAAAAGTGTTGCACTTTTCATTTATATCCTTATCACCTAAAGAACTTGTCTATGAGAGGGTAGCTCTGCCACAGGAAAAGATCTGAAATGTGTCCAAATCAGATCCTTTTTCAACAAAATTGCATATAATTTTGCAAGGTCTCCAGCAATAGGCCTTAATTGAACATTTTTCAAGATTTTCAGACAAAATTGTATTAAAACTGACGAGCCATCCTTTGTGGTTCCTTGTTCTGGGACTTTGGGGGAAGCTCCACCTGTGTGGGAAGTGGTGGATTTGGGGTCCGCCATTTGAAACACCCAGCTTTTTCACTGGTTTTACATTAACCAGCTATTTTGCAAGCAAAGTCAGAAACTCAGACATGAAGATGTTCCTTCAGACGTCACCCAGGTCCAGGGAATCCTTGACCCAGTTTTTGGATCAGGAAAGTTCCCTGATGAGGTTTTCAACCATCCTTGGAGAAATAGGGGGAGAAGCGGAAGAAGAGTGACTTTACTCAAAAGGCTAAATTAAAGGCATTTTCCTTTCTTTTGAGATTATATCCTTTTTTTTTATGTTAAAATGTCCTTTATTTGTGGAAATGCTGTGAAATTACAGAATAGGTTTTGTTTGTTCCTTTCTTTCTTCTTGTTTTTTTATTTTAATGTCCTTATTTAACAAAACAAATTGGAAATCCTGATTCCCTTTCTTTTTATTTTACTAGTCCCACGTCTTAATCACAAGCCTCCATCTAAAATGTCTGCAAAATTATGAGAGTTTAATTAGATACCTGAAAACATTTACCATAATAAATAGAAGAAAATGCAAAATATTATATATGGTATGATTACGGCCAGGAAAGAGAACACACAAATGTGATATAAAATGCAAAATGAAAATAGTTGCAAAAGAATGGTCCCAAATAATTGGGACAATGTAAAAATTTTTTAAATTTCTTTTTAATAGAATTATCTATTCTAATAGAATAGAATTCCTATAGAATTATCTTTTAAATTAAAAGAAGTTTCGAGTGAGTACATACTGTCGACTGAAGCATACACAATTCTCTCTGTAGCCACTGGAGTGTGTCTTCCCAAAAATATTGACATAAATGTTAGTTCTTTTGTCACTTTTATAATTTATACATTATGAGTATTATTTATTGGACATTATCTAAGGACTAATCCAGTCTTCATGTCCATTTTGGGTCCTACAGAACTGTCTAGGCCATATTCAAAGACTCTTCTCTGATAGGGTCAGCTTGAATAGGAGCGATTTTAAAATCTTCATAAAAGTTCTATTAGCCTCGGGCCACTACAAGATTCAAAATCCATTTGCTCTCCTACTGGGAGTCTGAAATGTTAACTAGAAAGTGTACATCTTCCTTCTTTTCTTTCCCAATTCTAACTGAAGGTTCCGCTTTGGTTCTCCTTAAAACAATCTTTGCATTGCACCTATAGTTAACAATAACATACCCTACACTTAAAAAGTTACTAAGATGGTAGATCTCATGTTAAATATTCTAATAATAATAATACATCAGTGCTTAACAGATGAAATCATTTTCTCTATTTGTCCTCCCCTCCAACTTCCTCTTTCCCATAGTTGAAGGTTTACTTTCTTGCTGAATTCTCAGTTTTTCCTACCAGATGAATGGTATGACTTTTATGTTCTTCCTCCCCACTTCTTTCCACTGTTTAAACCATTAAGAAGTTATCTATACTATCCCAATGCTTTCAGTACCAATAATAGAAAATTATATAAAGCAAATCATCTGGGCTTCCCCGGTGGCACAGTGGTTGAGAATCTGCCCGCCAATTCAGGGGACATGGGTTCGAGTCCTGGTCTGGAAAGATCCCACATGCCACAGAGCAACTAGGCCCATGAGCCACAACTACTGAGCCTGTGCGTCTGGAGCCTGTGCTCCGCAAAAGGAGAGGCCTGCGCACCGCGATGAAGAGTGGCCCCCACTTGCCGCAACTAGAGAAAGCCCTCGCACAGAAACGAAGACCCAGCACAGCCAAACAAAATAATAAAATTAATTAATTAATTTTTTAAATAAACATGATTTAAAGCGAATCATCTTTGAGTGGTACAGTAGCCACTGTCATCCAACGAGTTTAAAAAAAAATGATTTCTCTTACTGAATACCCATTCTGCCTCTGGGCTTAACTAGAAGTACAGTAAATATTCTCCCTAAAATGCTACCCTAGGTCACCACATGTCAGACTCATCTGACACAGTCAAGGCCCTATTCCCACTACAAACACAGTGAAATACTATAGAACAAATAACCACCGATACCCACCACTCAGAAAAAGAGTCTGTATAATACCCAAGAGCAAAAGAAAGAAAGAGAAATCCACAAGCTCCAGAATGAAAGAGAAAAAATAAAGCAAGAGTGGTAAGTACTAGCTGATCACAAAAACCCATAGGAATTTCAGCCACAAATATAGGTCCTAAGAAATTGGTGGGAGGTGCGGGGTAGATTCTAAGGCTCAAACAGGGACAAAACATGGCTTATGATTCAGGGGAAGCAGGAGAACTAGAATTGGGACTCTTCCTAGCAAGAAAGCTTGCTAAGTGCCCAAGGACTTGTGCAGAGGGAAAAAAAAGAAAAAGTTATCTGTGAGAAATCAAAACCACATTTCTGTTATCTGTATAGAGTATATTAGCACAGCTAGATTAGATAGATAGATAACTGATCCATAACCATCAAAACCCCTAGGACTCTGGCAGGAGCAAACAGAAAACCTACTCTGTAGGGACACTTTCACATCTTAGGTTACAGTAAACTTACAAAGAAAAATTAATTCCCATTGATGATGAGCTCACAAGAAAATATTACAAAGTACATGATGAAAAAACTAAAATGAATAGATTTTAGTTGATGTAGATATGCAAAAAGAAGGAAGAACAACACCCCAAAAACTGTGGATAAAAGATCAAACCAAAAAAAAAATCTGTAAAATAAATTTAAAAGAACTTTTTCAAAAAGTATCTAAAACCATAATGAAAAAAGCAGGACAGTATAAACCAATCACAAGCAGAGCTGAAATAACTGAAGACACTTCCAAAAATGAAAAATTTAATTGATCATTTAAAAAACAGTGTTTCATAAATGATGGAAAAATTAGTGAACTACCTAGAAAGTAGGAAAAAGAGAGAGGGAGACAGAGAGAGGTATTAAGGAGTGTGGAGGCTAGGATGCAATGGCCAGTGCCTACCAGGATTTCCATGATGAGTGAACAGTGAAAATGGGGGATAAAAAATATTCCAAAGAGATAACTGGGAAGAAATCATAATGAGGTTTGAGGAAATAAGTGAGACTTCAAAAGAAAAAAGAAAAAGAAGTCCTGTGCAAAATATATACAACTAAATGCACATCTAGTCGTAGCATGATGAAATGTGGAAGACAAAGAGGAAATATTAAAAGTGACCAGAGAACAGAAAAGAGATTAACCACAAAGGAGCCAGTGTGAATCGATATAAGACTTCTCATCAGCAAGAACAGATACCAGAACACAATGAAACTGTATCTTCCAAGTGCTGGTAACCTAAACAACTGTCAGGCAAAATGATCATTCAAGAACCAGGGGGAACTGAGAAAATGTTGAGGGAAAGACCGAAAGATTTTCCACTCATAGACTTTTAATTAAAGAACTACCAAAGTATGTCTTTAGTAACAAGGAAATTAAGCCCAGAATGGGAAAAAAATTAAATTCAAGAAGCAAAGGCACACAAAAGAAACTAGCTAGCAGTTCAGAAATCCAGATAAATGTCGATACAATTAAAAGCAGGGCAACAATGGTCAATTTTAGAAGGATTTTAAAGCAGCATAGAACTAAGGTATTTGGTGACAATAACATGAGAGATGGGAGTCAGAAGATGTGTATTTTGTAGACAGAAGATAGAGATACCATTTAACTTTGGACTCTGTTAGCTAAGGAATACCTGTAAAATTGTAGGAGTAGCCCAAATTGACTAAAATTAGAATGTATACATTCCAAAAACAGTAGGTGGGGAGAGGAGGAATAAATACATTTGATAAAGTCAGAAAAGGAAATATATATTTTGTCGATTAAACTCAGTTATCAAAACATAAATATCCTCTTCGGGTTTTTTTTTTTTAAATCCGAGTTATATTCCGTTTACCACAGATAAATTTAAAATGTAAACAGGAAAGTTTAACATAAACTTGTTGAAAAAGATATACCTGATATAGCAAGAAAAACTTCAGCTAACAAAAAGAAAGCTGGAATAGCGATTTTATATCAGGAAAAGGTAGATTTTGAGACAAAAGGGATAAAGATGGGCAATGCTCCATGATAAAATGGGGTGATTTACCAAGAAGATATAAAAAATCCAGAAGCTCTATGCCCCTAACAAGAGCCTCAAAATATTGATAGATAAGCAAAAATTAACAGAATTATAAGGAGAAATAGACAAATCTATTATAGGTTATAGAGAGAAACTGTCACCTTCTCCAAAACTACTATATCAAAAAAACTAGTATGGATGGATCTCAGAGGATGTTTTGTGAGACTTTAGCTGTCACCTGAGATTTGGTGGCTAAAACCCAAAACTGAGGACAAGAGAGACCTGAGGGGCTTGTGCTTATTAAGAGGTGGGTGCAGTGTCCCTCACCAGTTTATGTAGGGGATGGGGCCAGTCCAGGATGCTTCCTATGGATGCTGTAAGAGACAGCGAGTCTTGAAGCTTCTTGCTGATACAGACATGAGCTTGGGAATCAGTAAGAGCTGCCTGCCCAGAGGGACCCTGGAAGCAATCAGGCCAAAAGGGGTCTCCCACTCCAGGGAACCTTATAGATCCCCCTGATACCCTTACACATGGGCTGCCACCCAGAGGGCCTCAGCAGGACAGTATGAGACACACAGCGACAGCCAAGCTTCTCCTACAGAAGCACCCAGACAACTCATTTCACTTTATACCCACCCCTATACCCATACACTGGGGAGCCAGAACCAGGTGGGGGACAGATAACGGAATAGACCTCCCCCTCTATATCCCCGTGGGCTGTCCCTCATGCCTTGGAGGGCAGTTTAGGGTGGACGGGGGTGGGGGTGGTAAAATCACGTAAGAGTTTTTAATTAGTCTAGACCAGACTTTTACAAATGGCTGAAGGAGCCTGGAAAGTTTGAATCTACCAGCGAGTCAGCAAGAAGGGCTGTGAAAGAGATTCATCTACACAAGGATAAAAACAGAGGCTGAAAAAAAAAAATCGCTGAATGTGCCTATTACAGATAGATTTGAAAAACACAACGATCCAGCTAGATCTAACAGGTTTTCAAAGGATCCTGCACAAAGTAGAAAAATTACACTCTTTTCATGCCCATGTGGAGGATTTATAAAAATTGACTAGGTAGTAGGTCCCAAAGAAATAATCCACAAATGCCAAAGAATGGATATCCACACTCTCTCACTACAATGAAACAGGATTAGAAATAACAAAAAGACGTCTCAAAAAAAACATTTAAACTAAAAAATAATCTAATTATGAGTCAAAGAAAACTATGAAAAAATTAGAACTGAACCACCAGAAAAATCAGTATATAAACTAGACCTACACATACCAATATTGATAAACCTTAAAACAGAAAGTTGAGTGGAAAAGCAAACTGCAGAAGATATGTATGGAATAACACTATTTGTGTAAAAAATGTTTAATGCATTTACAGAATACGCGTGTGTGCGCCTGTGTGTGAATGTGTGTGAGATGCGTGGCACATACGTGCAGAGTGAGGGGAAGAATACACACACCCGTTTCTGGCCACCGAATGGAGACGGGAGAGCCGAGACTGGGAAGGGACGTAAATGAATCACTGACTGTTTGAAGTATTTCTTTCAAAAGAATCTGAAGAAAATAACAGCTAAGTGTTAGCAAATGTTAAACTGGGTCAGTGAGTACATGGATTTTGTTTGTTTCATTATGACCGGTCTTTGTGTCTTTCAAATACACACCATTAAAGAAGAAAAGCCACTCCAACACGCAAAGCCTGTTTCTAAGGCAGCTTCTGCTTCTCTGAGTATGGCTCTGGCTGGAGCCCTGCACGCGGGATAGACCAGAAGCCACGATGAGGGACGGAGGGAGGTGCGAGATCACAGCGGGTTGTGATTCAGCACAGAAAGTGTGGCCATCAGTATTCCAACACACAGCAAGTAATTAGCAAGCGAATGCTTCACTTGCTCCTACCCACAAAAGCAAAGCTTCCCAGGAAGGAACGAGAACTGAAATGTTTTCCTAAACATGCTGGATTCTGACAAATCGGCTCCAAGCTCAGATCCTGGTGGGGTGCAGGGCACACCTTCAAAGTTCCTGGCAGCTCCAGGCCACGCCTGCTTCTGTGCAACGGCAAAGGTCACCACCCAAAAGCCGCCCATCCGTGGCCTCAGCCTCTCTTCTGTAATAACAGGTCAACCTGGTCAGCGTCCACCCACATCTCCACCTTCCAGCCTCCCCATCTTAAACCCGGTCCCCGCAGTCAGCGTGAGTGCCAGCAGGAGGGGGCTGGATTCCTCGAAGTTTCGATGAAAACACAGCATGCAGACCGAAGTGGGCGATATTGAATTGCAATCATACCACGCTCACGGACAATGAACTTTTGATCTGAGCCATCATTCTGCTCTGCGGCGTGGGAAAGGAAACCTCAGGAATGATACTCGCCTTCCTGTGACCACACAGCACCGTGCATCTGGGCAGCCTCTCTGCATCCAGCGCCTGGTCCTGCACACAGAGCAGGGACCAGCAGGAAGAGAAGTCCACGGAGAGGCTGAAAAAGGAAGACAGTGCTTCCCATGAAGGAGGACAGACGCTTCGAGAAAGATGGCTCGGAGAAAAAGCCCTCAGCACTGTTCCCCACTGTGTGGCCACCAAAACCTCCTGTCACCCAAGAACCACCAAGACCGGCCGGCGGAAGGTGGGACGCAGATGTGCCAGCTGCTCAGACCCCAAAATGTCAGCTTCACCCTCCCTTCCTCTCCTCCTCTCACACCCAGACCACAACCAGAATGTGACACACCCACCCCCAGACCTCCAGGGAAACCACCCTGCGCCAAACCACTATCATGTCTCATCCGGATTATTCCCAGAGCTTCCTGTGTTTTCTGCTTCGAACCAAAAAACTACTGTCCACACGGCAACCAGCGTGATCTTGTAAAAACATACATGATATCATGTCACCCCCGTTGCTCAAAACCCTCAGTGCTGGGCTCCCATCTCACACAGATTAAAAACTGAAGACCCAGGTCCTCACGGTGGCCCGTCAGCATCCTCCATCCTCGGCCCTCCCTGGTTTCTCTGACCTCGTGTCCACTCCTCCCAAGTCCCCCTGTCCCCCTCTCACACTGGCCCCTTTGCTGCTTCTCAACGCAGAAGGCACCGGCTGTCCCCTCTGTCTGGAATAGTCCTCCCCAGCTAGCTGACGGCAGCCCCTCACCTCCTGCAGGGCATTCACTCAAATGTCACTCCTTCCATTACTGGTCACTATAAAACCCTGACCCTCAACATTCTCTATTCCCTTGTCCCTGCTTTATTTTTCTTCTTAGCACTAATTTCTACCCCATCAGGCCTTTTGCTGTTTATCTCTTTTTCTGGACTGTCTCCCCGAGGAGAACGGATGCTCCAAGGGCAGGGCCCTTAGTCTGCTCGGCTCTCACTTGTATCCTCAGCACCCAGAGCAGGGCCTGGCATGTAGGTCATGAGTAATAAATCTCTGTGAACTGAATTACACTGAGAGTCTGTGACAAAATAGGAGCGTAGGGAAGGCCGTACTTCTGTTTTCTGGTTTATGAAACTCCCACTAAGCAGGAAAGAAAAAAAGGTGTTCTGCGTGATTCTTCTTTCCTGAGTCAAAATGTTAATGCCTTTGATTTTTAAATAAACTAAATTTAGTCGGAGATATTTTAAATGAGTTTTGTCATTAAGTTATACGTACTCTAGCTTGTAAATAGGAGGAAGAATGTGGGTGACATTTCCAAGACTGTAGCAAACGCCAGCCAAGTAAAAAACATACAAAAATGTCCTGAGGGTCCAGCCATGTCCTGCTTGAAGAATTCCACTTTACAAAATCATGGTCATAAAATGTTTAGAAAAGTTTAAAATACTACTTAAGTGGGACCTTAAAATTCTGCTCAAAAATAGTTTCCTGAAAATGTGATTGATTCGGATTGATTTCCCTCTTTTTCGTCCTTTTTTTTAAAGAAATAACATAATAGGAGTAGCATTTTGATTAAAGCATATTAGTAAAACTTTGATATTTTATTTGGTTATAAAATGTTTTTCCTTTTCTATCATTACACATGGTGCCTCCCTTATAGTCTATTTTTCACAAGGCTAAAATCATGTGTCATGGGAGGATTCCTTTTACATCAAGAGCATTTGCACATATTAAATCCTATATGTTCCCTTTAGAAATGTCCCCTTGCCTTCCTCCATCTTCCATTTCAACTGGAGAATTATTTAACTGTTTATGAATAAAAAGATGAAGACATAAAACACAGCAACTAGGTACCATTACAGTTATTTGCTTTGACATTTCTAAGCAGCAGATTATATTTGCAAACCATGTTAACTGTTTGTAAAAGATGTACAAATCTGAACAGGGAGAACCCTCGAAGTCCCAATTCATCTTAGTTTGCTCGCTGGTTCTTATTGGCATAACAAAATATTCATCTTGTCAAATGCATTTCAAGCATACAACTGGATCGGTGTAGCAGGGACTCTGGACGTGTCCACCCCAGGGCAGCCGGGGACACATTGATCATCTTATTTAAGACTGTTCTGTAAACTCACAAGTGAGTCCAAGATGCTAAACTGCCATGAGTTTAAAAAAGAAATCACGAGCCTTTAGTCAGACTTAGTTTCCAAAATAAAAATGAGAACAAGCAGCTACGTTCTAGTCTATTGTTGATGTGTGTTCTCTAAGAAGTGACCACAGTATAAAATTTGACGATCACAGTGTCATCAGAGCTGCTGGATGAATTCATGAAGCCCAGTCACTAAAGCACACATGACCGCATTCCAACGATAACGAAACACCGTCCTCACGGAGAGCACCACTTCCCTCCCTTCCCTGTTACAGTGGGCTGTCCGTTATTTTCATACACTGTCCCTAGAGCTCCAACTTCAGCAAACAGCAGCAGTCAACACACCTGCAGACCAGGGTTCTTCACTGTTCACTATGGGGACAAGCGAGGGACAGCGCCACTTTTTTCCCCTCTGTCTCCTTCGATCCATTCCCACCAACCTCCTCACCAGCAGACAGACTGCTGTCCTGGTAAAACAGTGAGGGTGACCAATGGCCCTGAAGTTGCTCCATTCCTCCCCATTGGGAAGCAGAGAGGCACCATGAAATCCGAGATACCTGGTTAATTCTGCACTTTCCTAAAGCAAATAGCCTGCTTGCAGAATTTAACTGGCAATACCAGTGTTACCCACACAACCCGCTGCTACCTCACCAGTAGATAAAATGCCGGGTGATGTAAATTTAAATTTGAGAAGTGCTGAATTATCTAGCTGTGTAAAACGATTATCTGAATAAAATGTCCAAAATGACTTGACTTGGGGCCTAAAGGTCCCCCAGTTCCTACGCCTTGAAGTGAAACCACTGTACATGTGGACGGCACCTGTTAAAATGCCTGTGTGGTCCTTTGGAAAGGTCTTCTGGAAGGAAGTAGCAGAGCACGATGCTGGGCTCCATGGGCTTTGAGGTCAGGGTCAATTCCGATTCTGGCTCCGACCTTTACGATTTGTGCGACGTTAGTTAAATTCCTAACCTCCCCGAGCCTCAGTTTTGTGGTCAATAGAAACCATCTCAGAGGTAGTTGTAAAGATATCGAGACAAGGTCGGTAAAGCAACTGGCATGCAGAGAGCCAGATAAATAAATGGCTTCTATTATATAAATAATAACAATGATGTTAAATACAGGCACACCTCAGAGATGTGGCCACCACAATAAAGTGAGTTACATGGGATTTTTGGTCTCTCAGTGTATATGAAAGTTATGATTACAGGATACTGTGGTCTCGTAAGTATGCAATGGCATGATAGCTTAAAAAATGTACATGCCTTAATTAAAAAATACTTTATTGCTAAAAATGCTATTTTTTAGCATTCAGCGAGCCTTCAACTTTTTGCTGGTGGAGGGCCTTGCCTCCGTGTTGGTGGCTGCTGACTGATGAGGGTGGTGGCTGGGAAGGTAGGGGTAGCTGAGCCAATTACATATCATCAGACAACAATGAAGTTGCCGCATCCATTGACTCTTCCTTTCCCTGGAACACTTAGCAGCCATCGTAGGGTCATTAAGTGGCCTAATTTCAATATTGTTGTGTCTCAGGGTAGAAGGGAGTCTGGAGGAGAGGGAGAGAGATGGGGAAACAGCAAACTGGTGGAGCAGTCAGAACACACACATTTATCGATTAAATTCACCGTCTCATATGGGTGCAGTTCATGGCGCCCCAAAACAATTGTCACGGTAACATCACTGATCACAGATCACCGTGACAAATATCATAATAAAGAAGAAAGTTTGAAATATTGCAAGAATTACCAAAATGTGACACAGAGACATGAAGCGAACAAATGCTGTTGGAAAAATGGCCCTGAGAGACTTGCTCGATGCAGGGTTACCACAAACCTTCAATTTGCAAAAGAACCCCATATCTGTGAAGCACAATAAAAAAGCAAAGCGCAGTAAGACGACGAGGTCCACCTGTAACAATACTCATGATACACGATAGTTGATTATCAGAATGTAAGCTTGAGGCAGGGGAGTGATGGTACGAGTGTTGCCTGTTTCTTAGAGAAAAAAGCCCCAATTTGTAGCCATTACCAATTTCCATGGTGCAAATACTCTCACTGGGGCCAGCTTCCAGCTATCAATGTGATGTCACTGAACGCAGACTTGGCAAGATAAGTTATACTATCAGCTCCTATGAGCTGTAAGAGCTGACAGCAGCTCAGCACTGGTCCGGCCCCGTAGTGATTCCTGTTGTTCATTGTGGGTTCCCGAGTGTGTGGTATAACACCTGGCACATGGGCACTAAGAAACATTAAGTGAATGAATGGATGGTTGATTACGATTCTCCAGGCACTCAGCTATTTTCATCTCTTAATCATCTGGCATAGATTTGACCTGGGACTCAGAAAAACAATGTTTTGATGAATATCAGAATAGGGAAGGGATATGTTTAAGAGCTTGGGTTGCGGCCCACACTCAGCTGTGAGCACACCAAATAAGGACAGCGCTTTCCCATCACCTCTGTCCATCTACATGGACATCAACCTATATATGGAGCCAAAGGATTCGGAAAACCAAGAAATGCCCTGAAGATTCCCAATCAAGGTCCATCCATACAATAGAATATACTGAGAAAGACAGCGTCTCATCAAATTATCTGCCTGGATTTCTAGCAAAGAGGCCTAAGGAGTCACATCACATTCTGCTTCCCCAAACCCAAATGATCTCCACCTGGGGATAAGAGTCGCATTTAATAACACTGCTGTGTCTGGGTAAGTGTCATATTTTTCCCTCATGGATTTTGGCAGAGATGGCTTCAAGGTTCTTCCAATTCTAAGACTCAGTGGTACCATAAATATGTCTTAACTAAGGAGATTTAATGAAAAATTGCCCTGGAAAGAGCTGTTCATGGGGAAACACGGGCCCAGCACACCTCAGGCACAGAGCATGTGCTCTTTTCCAGCCCATCTCTCCAACCACAGCAGATCTGGAACAGCCTGCCAGGAGGATCCTGCAAACAGGCCCACGTTCAGCCTTCCCCCAAACCAAATGGAAAGGGCAGGCGGACCACGTGCCCAGCACAGGGAACTCTCCACGCACCATCAGCCGTCACTAACATTTAGGGGAACATTTTATTTAATAAACTTAGAGTTGTCCTGAAAAACGTCCCTCTGCCTTCATTTTAAATGGCCTTGATGGATTTTTTAAAGAAGAAGTAAGTGTAGCGAGGCACACCGTTTGCGTCACCTCCTTCTTCACCTCTTCAGCTCATGACAATATTCACTGGATAGGAGACAGTGCAAGTCCCAAACTCATTTCTATTCCATAGAGTGACTCAAGTCACTGATAACGTTTCTATTTCATGGAAGTGGTATGGAGATTTCCATCAGTTTCTGTATTATTTCCATTTCACCAAAAACACTTGATACGGCGTGTTCAGACTGAAACTGAATGTCGTTTGTTTCCTAAATGGTTTGTTGAGAGTCTGCTGCTGAGGAAGCACCGGGAAGAATCCGTCTCCAGAGGAGAGAGGCAAGGAAGGCTCTATTTTCCCCAGAGGGATGCTCTCACAGGTGACAGAAAGCAAAGGGGGGAGCACCCAGTGGCCCCAAGTCAGCCTGGAGCAGCCCCCAGGAGTCAGGGCAGCCTGGAGCAGCGGCTGAAGGGATGAACGAGGAGTGGGCATGAGGCCATGCGTGTCAGGTGCAACTTCTGCTGCTTCATGGGAGGACAGGGGGATGGAGGCCTCCAGACCATCAGCAGTCAGATTAGAAAGTAAGACGACATAGAAAAATCAAGGCAAAGCCACAGGTGGGAAACTGGCAGAATCACCTGCAGCAACCCAGCTCCCGGCCCCACAGAAGTCAGGAGCCAAGCCTGGAGTAAGACCCCATCGTGTAAGATGCTTTGAGGAGTAAAAGTGGCCTTGCAGGTTGTGCAAAACCAGGGTCAAAAGAGCAGCTTAGAATAAACAGATTCATTCAGGAGATGACAGGAGTGGAAAGAGCAAACATCAGGATATAAATTGGTAGAAATTTATATACAGGCCCCTTAGAGATCACAGTGGACAGTGAGAAAGTAACACAGAGTGATCATCATAAAGCAACTTAGATCAGGTAGAATCTCAAAGACATTCTTTAGCCCCAAAAGCAAGAAGCTTGGTTGGTAACTTTTTTTTTTTTTTTTTGCGGTACGCGGGCCTCTCACTGTTGTGGCCTCTCCCGCTGTGGAGCACAGGCTCCGGACGCGCAGGCTCAGCGGCCATGGCTCACGGGCCCAGCCGCTCTGAGGCATGTGGGATCTTCCCGGACCGGGGCACGAACCCGTGTCCCCTGCATCGGCAGGCGGACTTTTAACCACTGCACCACCAGGGAAGTCCGGTTGGTAACATTTTAAATCGCCATAACTTTAAGGATAGCAAGAATGATCAAATCCCCTCACTTGGGGGAAAATAAAAGGAAAAGAAAGAAAGAAAAATTTTTTTAAACTTTAAAAATTCATAATTTAATAAAACAGATAATAGTGAGCCCTTCAGAAAATTCCTCTAGAGAAAAGGCCACGGCCTCTGGGCAGTGCAGCTATTCTGTCACTAGAGCAGTAATGGCCCCACCTCCCCCAAGACATGGGGACATTCAGGACGAGCCAGCACTGAAAAAATAGTGCATCCCCCCCGCGACGGGGAAGAAAGTACATGAGGACTCAGACCGCTGAGGTGCATTCACGCTCCCCTCCAACACTCACTAGCAGCGTGACACTGGTCAAGTTACAACTCTGTGCCTCAGTTTCACCAGCTATCAAAGGAGAATAAAATTATCTAAGCCCCCTGGATGTGGGGACCACTAAGTGAGTGGCTCTGTGCTGGAGACTGGAACCCAGTTCTGAAAATTCAGCGAGTACTTAATGAAACAAAGTTAATGACTAAGGAAGGAACTGAAAAGGAACCTAAGACATTAAGGAGATGTCACTGTAAAGGGTCATGCGAAGCTGGGTTAAGTGGGAAGCCTATCGGGTCCACCAGGTATTTCCAGTCGAATCAAATTCACTGGGTTCTGCTGCCATCCATCTCCTGACATCTCCAAGATGGCGCCAATGACAGCCTCCACCTGTAGACTCCGTTCCTTCCTCATACCCCAGGCAGTCCACATACTAAGCTGAAAGTATTTCAAGGACTCCAGCTTCATAAGCCAATGGAGTCTGGTATCGTGGCTCACAGACATGGCATCCAGAGAACCAGAGAAGAGCCTTGGGCACTTCTAAATGTCTCCTTCAAGACGTGACATTTCCTCCTTCTCCCTCTCCCCCTTTTTCTTCCTTCTTCCCTTTTTCCTCTCTCTCCCACTTAATCTCACTGCAATCCCAGCTTACCTCACCCCCTGGCCTCACAGTTCATTAACACCGTGGCCCTCAGTCTTACCTGGAGAGAAACAAAATGGCACACGGGATCTCCTAGCATACCTCAGAGCATCACGTTTCTGAGAGTCTAACTAATGGGGACAGCTCAGGAGGCCCTGCACAATGTACTAGGTAAATCTACTATATTTCAGTCTACATCGCCTGACACAGTTTATAGAGCCAGAATTTATTACCAGCCTTATGGCTTCATAAATTAGCTAGTCAAGCCATTGCCCCATCTCAGTGCACTCTTGTATCCGTAAATTTATGGTATGCTGGCTTCACGTAGCATCACTGCCATCGCTTTCCAGTACCATGAGCGTTCATTGTATCCTGGGACATAATTCATCACAGCTATTATGAAAATACCAACAAAAACACAAGAGGAAGAAAAATATGTAGGTTATGGTCTAATTGCCTGAATCTATCCCAAAAGGAAAGGAGATATCTGATAAAGTTTGGATGATTTTTGAATGTGCTTAGTGTTATTTCAACTCAAAAATCTTTACACACTTGAATGGGAAAATATAGGGTGAAGAGACCATTGACGATCCACAGAACGCCAGCCAAGCAGAAGTGCTGCATTCTGTTGAGATATCTGGGCTGGGTTCCCTCTGTAAATCAGTATTTTAAGCGTTAGATAAAGAGACTCCATAAATCAGGATTATATTCCTTCCACATGATCTGGTGTCTTCAGCAAGGATCTTCTGCTATTTGGCTGTTTGATCTGGTCAGGTTTTATGTGGTCAGTTGCGGGTTTGGTTTGGTTTCGGGGTTGGACAGGTTGAGCAGTGGAAAAGCTATGACTTGTTCTTTTGTTCTAGTTCATTAGTCCAAGGGCTAAGAACAATGCCAAGTCAACTCTCCTGCCCATGTGTAATAGCCAAAACGAACCTTTGGCTTCTAGCTACAAAATCCCCAGTGTGTTATGCAGCCCTGCAGCCAGCTTGTCTGCTTAGGAAGGAACAATACTGTAGTTTGAAAATGACCAATGAAAGAGAACACTGGTTCTATTTATTTTAAAATACAGCTTACGTTGTCTCATGCATAAGGAATACATTTTTTTCAATAAATTAAAAAATGGGGATTCTGAGCCATTAAAATCTGAGCCATCACTAAGATTTTAAGGATGCCACAGCAGCTGACTTTATCACGACCTTGGTGTGCCAGAAAAAGCATGGATTTAGGAGGCAGAAAGATATGGATTTGAATGTGGGTACCACCATTCACTAGTATCCAAGGACAGGCCTTTCTGCCCACCAGTCCAGAGCTAAATCGAGCTTCCCTTTGCAGATGTGGTCAGGGGTCATCAGGTGGGGAGCGGCAGGCTGGTAAATTTGGTCTGAAGAGCCTGGAAAGTGGAATCTCTTTGGAAGCCACTTACCCACACTCACGGACACACAGACTTGTTGAGTTAGAAGGGCCTTAGCCATAATCTAGCACACTTCACCCCTGGTCTCCGGGGAAGGAGCTGAGAATGATGCCAAGGGTTTTCACCATTTATTAAAAGAGCACAGACTACTGGAGGAACGATTTTAAAGATGCCCATTAGGCATCCAAGTAAGATGTCAAGTCAACAGTTGAATATAGGAACTTGAGTGTGGCGGGACCATCAGGGATGGAGAAGTTTGGGAGTCACCGGCCCATGGGTGGTGTTGGAAGCCAGGGGGACTAAATGAGGTCACTCAGAGGGTAACAGACTAACCCCTTCTGTGAAAAAGGAATTATGGCAGATTACTGTGGATTATTGTTCCAACCCATAGCCCTGTCCCTCCTGTAAGAGAATAATGCAGCCCCACTCGCTGTCTGTGACTTGCCCTGGCCTTCCTGTGGGCACAGGGCACTCACCTCCCCATTAACTTTGGTCTTGCCCATGCACTTGGTTCTGACCAATAAACGTAGGCAAACGTGAAAGTGTACCCATTCCAGGAGGCAACTCCAAGAGGAATCACAGGACTCTGCTCACCCGTCAGTTTCTGCCCCGGCCACCCGGGACCCAGAAAGGAGCCCCACAGAGCCACATCTCACCTGTAGTCTTCCAAGTAAGAAATAAATATCTGTTGTTATAAGCCACCGAGAGTTTTAGGACTGTTTGTTACTGCAGCAAAAGCTAACTAATACATAAATGAAAATTATCATCTCCAGTAGATACTTCCCAAAACGCAGAGTAAGTCTACTTCAAAGATGTCAGGGCATCAAGCCTGAGAGTGATCCAGGCGGCTGTGCAAGGTCAGCCCAAGGCCAGACGATGAAATGGTCCACGTTTACCATCAGAACTTCCAGACTTCCCTTAGGTGCTCTCCACCCGACTCCCCACCAGTGCCTTTCCCACAGGGAAAACCTGCCCTGAAGAAAGGTTCTGATATGAGCCATTGTGGTAACTCATTTCAACAAACAACTACAAGATGTATGAGCCAGCAGAGTTGCTTATGTACAAAGACGAACACAAGACAATCTTGGCCTTAGTGGGTTGACATCCAGTCTACTCACTGAGTGCAAAAGACTGGGAAATTGACAGAGGGCAGAGACTGCCTTGAACCACTGGGTAAACAAGCAAGCGACTGCTCTGTAATGCAGCCTGACTCAGCACCTGTGGGACTCTGGGTCATGCCCACACTGTTCAGGGGCAGCCCCAGGTATGCCAAGCCACAGGGAGGAAGGGTGGGCACACCCTGAAGTCACTACCACCTCAGGTGTCGCCATCCACTGTGCCAGGACACAACCTGTCACGAGCCTTCCATTCAGGAGGGGCACTGGATATGCCCTCATTTTGACCATAATCTGGGCTCTTCACTCTCCACAGGTCAATACAACTCACCAAAGAGCATTCCTCCTTGCATTCTCAGCCAAATCAATGGAGGAGATTGAAGGCTGGCTGACATCTAGGAAAATGAGACTCTGCCATTCCTGAATGAAAGGTCTCTTAGGTCTCTTTCAATATCAAATAGCTAACACACACACACACACACACACACGCACACACACGCACACACAGTTTGCATGAAGTAAACAGAAAGCAAATGAAAACACTGATTCATTTTTCTTGCAGCACAGATTAGATTCAAACTTAGAGAAGACCAGCCGAATGTAAGATCTTCATACATTATCTCTGAAATGTTTGTCATGCTCAAAATATGATTTCATTTATCTCTTCACCTGTCGGGTAGTGTCTGGGGGTTTTGTCACCTGAACTATAATAGCACGTTTGGCAGTATCACAGTGCAACAGAGCTTTTACACGTGTTAGCTTGTTTTACACATCATTGTAGCAGAAAATGAAAGTCCTAGACTCAGATGTGTTGCTCCCTAAAGAAATGAAGCACATGTGTTGCTCTGCACGGACAGCATACCTCTGACAAAGGCATAGATGATCACCTACCTGGGAGGAATTGAACTTGAAATGAATCTATGCATTTGGGCCCCTTGCCTGTGACACACAAGAAACCTTCCATAAAGAAACAAGGCAATTCGTAACATTCAGTCATTAGATTTCTTAAAGGACATCCTGGCTCTATCTTCACTAAAACATAATTCAAGTGAGCCATTTCTTCCCTAGCAAATTTTTTACAAAAGAAGTTTTAAAGCTCTCAGAGTTGTTGTCATCACAGAGCAAATAAAAACATTCTTGAGATGCCTTTCATTCTGAAGAGAGAAACTACTTATTAAATAATCTCAGCTTTCTTCATCCTTCAGGCTGCATTTGAAGCCTTAGGGTAAAGCTCTGAGCTGAGCCAACCATGGGACTTAGATGTCCTCACTCCTACCTTCTGGGTCACCTCTGGACATTCCTCACTGGCCATCCTATGGTCTGGTCTCGGGGAACCACTGACTGTCACCAGAATGCGTAAGAACGACTAAGTGTCATGCTTTTGCATATGCCTCCTGGAAACTTCCTCCCTACTCAATCCAGCTAACTTGTGTTTGTTTGCCTTTAGACCCAGTGCACGCACTGGCTCTTCTGAGAAGCCACCCTAGACCCCCGGACAGGCTTGGTGAAACCGCATTTCCATGGGTCCTTCTAGAGCACCTGTCTCCCTCCATCCTCGTGAAACAACCTGGGTTTGACTCTCAGCTGCATCACTGGCCAGCTTTGTGACAATGGTAGGACCCCTCACAGAACAACCAAATTCAGCTACATAGCCATAGTCGGCAAGAAGAAGCGCCAGAAACACTGTATGTCATTTGGAAAGATGCGCTGGCAAACGAAACAATGAAACTATCAAAACTTAAGCAGCATTTTACATTCAAAACATTTTTTAAAGCTCAAAACAAAAAAAAAAAGTATTTGCAAGAAACAGCATTCATTGAAAAGCAACAGAAGCACATGTTCAATATTTCATATATAAAATGAATGTTTTTGAAGACTTCTAGTGAAGAGGGACTTGGGTTGCAAAAACTAAAAGCAAAAACATAAAATTGTCAAGACGTCCATGTAAAGCTGCATCAGAGGAGTCTATTTGGGAAATGTTAGGCGAATCTGTGACCAAAAAAAAACCAAATAGGTAGATCAAATACCACGTCCCAATGATATCCTAACTCAATGTTTTCAAGACGGAACAGATTGTGAAATTTTTTGTTCTAGTTCTGTGAAAAATGCCAGTGGTAGTTTGATAGGGATTGCATTGAATCTGTAGATTGCTTTGGGTAGTAGAGTCATTTTCACAATGTTGATTCTTCCAATCCAAGAACATGGTATATCTCTCCATCTATTTGTATCATGTTTAATTTCTTTCATCAGTGTCTTATAATTTTCTGCATACAAGTCTTTTGTCTCCTTAGCTAGGTTTATTCTTAGATTGGAGGAATCGGGCTCCCTGACTTCAGACTATACTACAAAGCTACAGTGATCAAGACAATATGGTACTGGCACAAAAACAGAAATATAGATCAATGGAACAGGATAGAAAGCCCAAAGATAAACCCACGCACATGTCACCTTATCTTTGATAAAGGAGGCAAGAATATAGAGTGGAGAAAAGACAGCCTCTTCAATAAGTGGTGCTGGGAAAACTGGACAGCTACAAGTAAAAGTATGAGATTAGAACACTCCCGAACACCATACACAAAAATAAGCTGAAAATGGATTAAAGACCTAAATGTAAGGCCAGGCACTATCAAACTCTTAGAGGAAAACATAGGCAGAACACTCTATGACATAAATCACAGCAAGATCCTTTTTGACCCACCTCCTAGAGAAATGGAAATAAAAACAAAAATAAACAAATGGGACCTAATGAAACTTAAAAGTTTTTGCACAGCAAAGGAAACCATAAACAAGACCAAAAGATAACCCTCAGAATGGGAGAAAATATTTGCAAATGAAGCAACTGACAAAGGATTAATCTCCAAAATTTACAAGCAGCTCATGCAGCTCAATAACAAGAAAACAAACAACCCAATCCAAAAATGGGCAGAAGACCTACATAGACATTTCTCCAAAGAAGATATACAGATTGCCAACAAACACATGAAAGAATGCTCAACATCATTAATCATTAGAGAAATGCAAATCAAAACTACAATGAGATATCATCTCACACTGGTCAGAATGGTCATCCTCAAAAAATCTAGAAACAATAAATGCTGGAGAGGGTGTGGAGAAAAGGGAACCCTCTTTCACTGCTGGTGGGAATGTAAATTGATACAGCCACTATGGAGAACAGTATGGAGGTTCCTTAAAAAACTACAAATAGAACTACCATACGACCCAGCAATCCCACTACTCGGCATATACCCTGAGCAAACCATAATTCAAAAAGAGTCATGTACCACAATGTTCATTGCAGCTCCATTTACAATAGCCAGGACATGGAAGCAACCTAAGTGTCCATCAACAGATGAATGGATAAAGAAGATGTGGCACATATATATAATGGTATATTACTCAGCCATAAAAGAAATGAAATTGAGTTATTTGTAGTGAGGTGGATGGACCTAGAGTCTGCCATACAGTGTGAAGTAAGTCAGAAAGAGAAAAACAAAAAACAAATACCGTATGCTAACACATATGTGTGGAATCTAAGGGAAAAGAATAGGTCATGAAGAACCTAGGGGTAAGACGGGAATAAAGACACAGACCTACTAGAGAATGGACTTGAGGATATGGAGAGGGGGAAGGGTAAGCTGTGACAAAGTGAGAGAGTGGCATGGACATATGTACACTACCAAATGTAAAACAGACAGCTAGTGGGAAACAGCCGCATAGCACAGGGAGATCAGCTCGGTGGTTTGTGACCACCTAGAGGGGTAGGATAGGGAGGGTGGGAGGGAGATGCAAGAGGGAAGAGATATGGGAACATATGTATATGTATAACTGATTCACTCTATTAGAAAGCAGAAACTAACACACCATTGTAAAGCAATTATACTCCAATAAAGATGTTAAAAAAAAATAAAAAAGACGGGACAGAGAGCATAGCTACAATTTCAGGCATCTAACATGAAACAGTTGCCCAGCTTAAGGTGCATACACTTGAATATAAACTCAACAACTGCTTCCTTTCTAGAGAAAGTCTTGTGCTACAGGGAAAAATATGTCAGCTGCATAACATACTTAGTGACACAGGACCTGAAAGCTAATGCAGTACATTCAATAGTTCTGTCTTCCTTATGCGATATTATGAAAGATGAGCAGAAATGAACTCCAGTGTTTCTCTAAGAAACTAGTATTTTCCCAGCTTTTTAAAGATGTGAACTAGACAGACTTGTTTATTCATCTGATCTCCTCAGTATTTTTATTTTTTTGTAAAAAGGAACATTTATTTATTTTTGGCTGGGTTGGGTCTTCATTGCTACGCACAGGCTTTCTCTAGTTGCAGTGAGCGGGGGCTACGCTTCATTGCAGTGTGCAGGCTTCTCATTGTGGTGGCTTCTCTTGTTGCGGAGCATGGGGTCTAGGCACGCAGGCTTCAGTAGTCGTTGCAGGCAGGCTCAGTAGTTGTGGCTCACAGGCTTTAGAGCACAGGCTCAGTAGTTGTGGCACACGGGCTTAGTTGCTCTGCAGCATGTGGGAGCTTCCCAGACCACGGATCGAACCCGTGTCCCCTGCATTGGCAGGCGGATTCTTAAGCACTGTGCCACCAGGGAAGTCCCTCCTCAGTATTTTTAAATATCATAATACTCCTAGGCAAAGAAAGGATGCAGTGTTTTTTCAATGTATATCTTTATATAACTATGGATAAAAGAGTCTGGAACTATATAAAACAAAATAGTTAACAGTGGATAACTCTACAGGGACATTACAGAAACTTTTTTTCTTCCTTTTGCTTGATTCTCTGTATTTATCATCTTTTTCTACCTGAATTCCATGCATGCCATTAAGAACTAAAGACCACAGAGTCGTAAGAGGGTGACATGAGTTCAGCCATTTAAAAACAGCTTTAAGAGCTTTGCCTGTCTAAGGGATCACGTGAGCTGTCTATCACTGACGGACCCCACACATTACCCAGAACCACAAAAACAACAGCATGAATGTGATGACCTTAGGATGCAGATGAGGAAGAGTCAGTTGAACACACAACACCCCACCCCTAGCTACTGGGCCAAGCAAAGCGTTAGAGCATTCATTCCAGGATGTATCTAGAGCAGAATAACTGGGAACACAGCACAGTCTGCCAGTTGGGCAGCTCAAGAGTCTACCTGGCCACCTCCTTCCCAGGGTCTTGTTTCCCATGGAAGTGGGACCCTCCCGGGGGGGGCAACACCTCCACTTCCCTTCCCCTCAAACCTCCCACCTCTTCCATCCACATGCTCCAAGCTTTCAGAATAACCCCTGTTATCCACAGAGCCAACCAGGCTAGGTTGAGCACTTTTACACAGTTTCTCATAAACAATCACTGTTCATCATATCTGTATTATTAACTTTTTTCTCTTTTATGAAAAGATAAAGAGAGCAGCAATACACAGCTTTTGCTTATAAATGACCAGGGTCCTCCAAAGTGTCCCCCTTCTACCAAAGTATCCTAAATGAATTAATATTCTCATTATTATCACTGTGGTTATTACTATCACTATTATTACTAGTGCTAAATAATGACCTGTTTTAGGTAGACAACATTTACAATTCAGTAGCAAAGTTTCCCACGCTGAGTTCACAATTCACAGCATCCTGCAGCCCTTGGACAGGAATATATAAAGCTCAGAGATGCCCGCTTATAGACCTCTCCATTGGGAGACAGTGACAGGTAAACCCTTGGAATAGGAGGTAGGAAATCTAAGCCCCTCCACCCCTGCTCAAGCTCTAAGCGGGGAACCTGAGACCAATCAGCCACTCTCTCTGCCACAGACCAGAGGCAACTGTAACTGACTTCCAGGACTGGTACACCAGGACCCTAGGACCTCCTCTGCCACGAGGTTCTCATCACAGTCAAAGCAACAGACAATTCATTTTAGTTGTAAGCAACAGAGATAACATTGACTTCTTTTTATCACTGTATTTATTGTCAGTTGATACTTACCCTACAACCCTCATTTTCTTCTATAGTTATATTTTCTAGTATAAAGAATCTATTTTGCACCAGACACATTGACACATGTCAAACATATCTTTTCTGTTCATTATTACATTCTCTACATCCTTCCTATATGAGCCCCTCAAGTGAATACGGACAAACAAGACACTGGGCACATTTTGAAACTTTCATTGTCACAGAGTCACAGGAAAATTGAGAATAAGCTGGACATCTGAATTCAATATTCCATTCGTTTCATCTATGGCTCTGTGATTTAAGAGATAACATTGACTTTTAAAAATGGTAGCTTTTCAAAACAAGCAACCTAATTTAAAAATGGGAAAAGGGCTTGAACAGACAGTTCTCCAGGGAAGATAGGCAGATGGCCAATAAGCACACGAAGAGGTGTTCAACACCATCAATCGTTAATGAAATGCAAATCCAAACCACAGTGAGATACCACTTCACAGCCATTAGGATGGCTACTATCAAAATAACAGACAGTAACTAGTGTTGGTGAGAATGTGGAGAAATTGGAACCTCTGGGCATTACTGATGGGAATACAAAATGGTGCAGCCACTGTGGAAGAGGGTATGGCGGTTCCTCAAAAAGTTAAGCATGAAATTACCACGTGACCCATTAATTTCACTTCTGCGTATATACACAAAATCATTGAGAGCAGAGAATCAGATACTTGCATGCCAATGTTCACAGTAGCACTACTCACAGCAGCCAACAGATAGAAATGACCCAAATGTACATCAACAGATGAACAGATAAACACAGTTCCATATTATTCAGCCTTAAAAGGGAATGAACTTCTGAAACATGGTACAATATGGATGAACCTTGAAGATATTATGCTGAGTGAAATAGGCCAGACACCAAAAGACAAATACTATATGATTCCACCTATATAAGGTCCCTAAAGTAGTCAAATTCATAAAGACAGTAAGCAGAATAGAAGTTACTAAGGGCTAGGGGGCTAGAGGAATGGGGCGCATTATGGACTTAATGTTGTGTTCCCCTAAAACTCACATGTTAAAGCCCTAACTGCCAATATGATGATACTTGGAGATGGAGCCTTTTGGAGGTAATTAGGTCCTGAGGGGAGCCTCCGTGATTGGATTATAAGTGCCCTTAAAATATAAGAAGAGACAAGAGAAAGTTTGCTTCTCTCTGTTTCTGCCATGTGAGGACACACCAAGAAGGCAGTTGTCTGCAAGCAGGAAGAGGGCTCTCACCAGAACACGACCATGCTGGCACCCTGATCTTGGACTTCCCAGACCCCAGAACTGTAAGAAATATATGTTATTTAAGCCATCCATACTACAATTTTCTTATAGAAGCCTGAGCTGACTAAGACAGGGAGTTAGTTTAATGGGTACAGAGTTTCTGTTTGTGATGATGAATAAGTTCTAGAAATGGACAGTGGTGATGGTTACACAATATTGTGAATATACTTCATACCACTGAACTACACACTTACAAATGGCTACAATGGTAAATTCTGTTATATTTCACCAGAATGTAATTTTGTTAATGGTGGCTTAAATCATATCAAAATAGTTAGATAAAGACTGCTATGATTATCAGAGACCCAACGCCTTCTGTTTTGACGTTCTACTACCTCAACACACAGCTTACTTCTTGTAACAAGATGGCTGCTCCAACTCCAGTCATCACATCAGCAATCCAGCAAGTGGAATGGGGAAAGGAAAGGAGAAGGGCATAGGTTTCCCTTGAAAGACTCTACCTGGAAGGTCAACTTCCTAGAAGTTGCCTGCAGCCCTTCTGTTCACATTCTATTGGCCAGAACATAGTCACATGGCTGCACTCAGCTGCAAAGGAAGCTGGGAAATGTAGTCTTTGTTCCAGGCACCGACCTTCTCAGCTAACATTCAGGAGTTCCGTGACTGAGGAAGAAGGGAAGGATGAGGACTGACAGAATACAAGCCATCTCTGCATAAGTTGAAAATCACCTTGCAAATGTTTTTTGGCACAAAGTTGCAAATCTTCAAGATTTCCTAGGATCACAATGCAGAAAGGGGTAGCTTTAAGAAATTGCTGTGACCAAGTGAGTACTTTCTTCTTCGGTAAGCTCACTTGGCAACATACAAGGAATCTGGACCCTTATAGGGATATGCAGTACAAAAGTTGTTATTCACCATGTACTCCAAGGAATAAGTACAGCTAAATTGAGAAGCAATGAAAGAAAGAAAGAAAAAAAGCAAAAGAAAGAAAGAAAAAGGGATGGAGAGAAGGGAGGGAGGGAGGAAGGGAGGGAAAAAGAAAGAAAATAAGAAGAAAATTTTTAACAAAAAGATGAAGATAAAGAGTCACTTTCCTAATGCCTCACCCCATCCATTTTGTAGAATTTCAAACACCTGGAATAACTGAATACAAAGAAAAGCCCTTATGACCTGGGCTGCGTTCAGCTTTAGCAGAGACCAGGAAGCACCCACTGGCACATTCGTGACATCTCAGGTGGGTGACAAACACTTGCCGTTTCCAGGGCACCCCCCTCCCTCAACTCTGAATGCCTCCTGCCCTCAAGGAAAAAGATTCAGCGCCTTCCAAACGCCCCCTCCCCTACACTTTGTTTCCCATGAAGGCTGTCTTTGGTTGAAAATTTCAGAGGCCAAGTACAGGGTTTCACATATTCACGCAGTTAAGAGAGAGGATGAGAGTTCTTATGAGTCACAGAAAATTTGGTTTCAAAAACAAATGGCATCAGGCAGAATCAGAAACACTGAACGCCCACATGCCTCGTCTCCTTAAAGCACACTGGGGGAAATGTTGCTTTTAGTGGTAACCTAACATTCTGTTGCTGCTATATATGTCACTTTCAGCAGAGGCGAAATAGCTAACAGCCTGGGAAGACTTTTATAGCCTTCTCATCCTCTTTAAGGGATGGCGTCGTCCCAATTTTGACCTTCCTCTTACTACTTTCCTTTCCTTTGGACAAAATCCATGCAATCCTCAGTAGTTCTACAACAACTCTGTGTGCCTGCATATGCACACCTGATTCCCACGCCTTTCTCGTCCCCTGTTTTGGAAGAGATCTATCTGTACATAGAGGTATAAAGCCCCCATACCCCTGTTCCGGCAGCCACAGCCCTTATCCCAACTCAGCCCTCCTGGCATTACCTGTCTCCTGCCACCGATTCAAGTCAGGAAGCACTTCAGACCCAGGCCTGCAAACAAAATCCCGTAGACAGTTCTAGAGGGTGTGCTTGGCTGAGGAAGCAAGCTTAAATGGCTTCTGCTTGAATCATCCCTCCACCAGCATCACCCCTACAGAAAGTCACCTCTTGAGTTTTAGAACGCTTTAAACCCTCCCTTTTATTTTTTAGCATTTATTATCCATCTCATATTACAGCTTTTCATATGTCTTATCTCTAAGGGAATCACACATTCTAGTTTGTCCAAAACAGTTCTAGTTTGGCCCGTTGTCAATATAATTATTCATTGTGTCTTCTTTCACTTCGAGTTTGGAAGAAAAATTACACAGACACCCAACTAATCTCTCCAATGTGTGTCACCTCCTTGATAATAAGAAAGATTCTGTCCTGGCAACCTTTCCATTCTGCAAGGAGTCTCCCCTCATATAGCAGCTGACCCAGGTGGGTACAAATAGGTATCTGTTGAAAGGAAGGAAGGGAGGGAGGGAGGGAGGAAAGAAGAACTCTCTCCTATTTCCCCTCTTGCTCAAAATCCAGACATGAGCCCAATATAAGGACAAATGTTAGAAAAAATTACTTGAAAGAGCAGGATTCTCCCCTCATAGGGATATAACCCAGTGGATGAAAGTAAGACTCTGTCCAGATTCAAATTCTGATTCCATAATTTACTGTCTATATGACTTTGAGCAAGCTGACTAACCTTTGCTGCCTCCATTTTCTTATCCCTAAAATGGGTAGAGTAAAAGTGACTCCCTACGCACAAATGGCCATCACGCACAGGAAAAGATGCTCAGTATCACTAATCATTAGAAAAATGCAAATCAAAACCACAATGAGATACCACTACATACCCATTAGGATGACTAATATGAAAAAGAAAAGAACATGTGTTGACCAGGATATGGAGAAATTGGAACCCTTGCACACTGTTGGTGGGACTGTAAAATGGTGCAACTGCTATGGAAAATAGGATGGAGGTTCCTCAAAAAATTAAACATAAAATAACCATACGATCTAGTAATTCCACCTCTGGGTATTTACTCAAAAGAATTGAAAGCAGAGTCTTGAAAAGATATTTGTACACTCATGCTTATAGCAGCCTTCTTTTTACTGGCCAAGAGGTGGAAGCAACCCAAGTGTCCATCAACAGATGCACACATAAAGAAAATGTGGTATATACATATAATGAAACATTATTCAGCCTTAAAAAGGAAGGAAATTCTGTTACACGCTATAACATGGATGAACCTTGGGGACATTAGGCTTGGTGAAATAAGCCAGTCACAGAAGGACAAATACTGTATGATTCCACTTATATGAGGTACCTAAAGTAGTCAAATGTATAGTATAACGGTGGTTACCAGGGACGGGAGGGAACCAGGATGGGGAATTAGCATTTAATGGGGACAGAATTTTACATATGCAAGATGAAATAGTTCTACAGATCTGCTTTGAAACAATGTGAATATACTTAACACTACTGACTGTACACTTAAAAATGGTTAAAACAGTCAATTTTATATTATGTGGTTTTTACCACACGGACAAAAAAATTATCATTAAAAACATATTGTCATATGAATTAAACCAGTTCATACATGTAAAGCACAGAACACTGCCTGGCACAGAGTGAATGTCTTGTAAATGACATCTTCATCAATGAATCCACATATTTTGTTCCACACTACATCAACATATGTGAATTATTTTGGGTTTGGTTTGGTGTCTTTTTACTTGTTTGGGCTTTTGTTTTCTTGCTTCTTTTCATCTTCTCGGTTTTCCATATCATGTATTGCTCTCTATGGCTAACTGTTTTAGAAGCTTTACACATTCTATTTTTAAATTATTCATTTTAGGATAACAGTAAAAAGTATAATATGAATTTTTTAAGAAAAAAATCAACCGCCAATTATTCAATTTCATAGGATACAATCTTAAGTTTGGATTATTCTCTTTGCGTAGACTTTTTGAGAGCCTTCCTATTTACTATGAGCTTGCAGCAGTTGATCAAAAAGAGACATGGTTGTTTTCAAAGGCAGTATGACGGGGCTGCCCCGGAGCTAACACAGTCAGAAGCATAAAGCCCAGATCACAAAATATAATGGTCCCAGATTTCTTAGGGACCATTCTGGACATGAATTTCTAAGAAGAACATTGATTAAAAAAATAATATATCCAGAAAAATGGGCTTCCCTGGTGGTGCAGTGGTTGGGAGTCCGCCTGCCGATGCAGGGGATGCGGGTTCGTGCCCCGGTCCGGGAGGATCCTGCATGCCGCGGAGCGGCTGGGCCCGTGGGCCATGGCCGCTGGGCCTGCATGTCCGGAGCCTGTGCTCCGCAATGGGAGAGGCCACAACAGTGAGAGGCCTGCGTACCTCAAAAAATAATAATAATAAAATAAAATAAAATAATATATCCAGAAAAATAAAACTAATATATGATAGCCCTAAAAAATATGTTATATGAAATAGGGGATTAAAAATTAGTTGTGTTTTATCTGAAAAAGAGAAGTTTAAGGAAATACTCATTTGAAATATATGAAGGTGGGTCAAATGTTCACACATTCACTTGTTCAGTTTTGAGGTTATTTGGTAAATATTTATTGTAAGATTTTTAAGAATCAAGCACTGTGCTAGGTGTTAAGAGTACCAATCATGAGCAAAAACAGCCACTTTACTGTGTTATCCAAGAAGGGATAAGTAGACAGGATGAAGGAGAAAATCTGAGGTCACTCAAAAGAAACACATACTGATAAACAGCTATCTTGCAGTGGAAAGGGCTATTTAGTGAGGGAGTGACGTCCCCATCCCTGGGGCTACGCAGGCAAAAGCAATATGAGCATTAAGAACGTGGAGAAGAAACTTCTACACTAGGTTCTAAATAGATGTAGTGAAGGTAACAATCTACCTCTCCTCCAACCAGAAACTCTATGAAATCCAGTTTTAAAGCACACTGAGTGGAGAGAACGCCGCTACTTTCAGAGTGACCTCAAGATAAAATGCTTAGAAAAGCTTCACTACTCATTCAACATGACAACCTGATAGGAGACCTAAAATGAGGTAGACCTATACTAAGTCTGCAACATATATTATATCAAATATAACCATGTGTCTTCACATGGGTGCATACTGATGATCCGTTATTAGAATCTCAATGTAAATTACAAGAGCACAGCAGTTCCTCTACAGGTAGCATCCTTCCCTCACAGATTTCATTCCAGCTTTGAAAACAATCATGAAAGTGATTGCTAAAACTTGGAAGTAACCAAGATGCCCTTCAGTAGGTGAATGGATAAACCAGCTGTGGTACATCCATACTGTGGAGTATTATTTGGCTATGAAAAGAAATGAGCTAGCAAGCCACAGAAAGATGTGGAGGAGGCTTAAGTGCATATTACTAAGAAAAAGAAGCCCCCTCAAAGTCACAGTGCTGTGCGATTCCAACTATATGACATTCTGGAAAAGGCAAAATATTGAGACAGTGAAGAGGTCAGTGTTCATCATAGGTTCAAAGGGATGAATTGTTGGAACACGGGGGATTTTTAGGACAGTAAAACTATTCAGTATGGTACAGTAAAGGGGACTATATAGCACTAGACGTTAGTTAAAATCCATAGAAAGTACAACACAAAGAATGAACCCTAATGTAAACAATGGACTTTAGTTAATAATAACGTATCAATATTGGTTCATCAATTATAACAAAAGCACCACACTTAAAAACAAACAAAAAACTACACTGAAAAAAATAAAAATAAAAATAAATAAAATAAAAAAAAACTACACTGAGAAAAAATTTAATAGATTCAGGGATAAGTAAATGGTAAGTAATTAAAGTAATGAAAAAATCATGAAACTTCACAGGCCCGTCTTCCTTTAAGGGGGAAAAAAATGTTCTCATCTCTAAAACCCAAAAACTATTGCAAAAGAATTCAATGCGATGTTTTTAAAGCACAATTACTGAGTATAAAATGCAGTGTGATAACACACAACTTTGCAATAACTTTCTGTGTTTAGGTAAGGTCAACTGTACAGTTGAAGGCTGAGCTGTAGATGTTTGGGGTCACAGTGACAGAGATCCCCTCTGGCTATCACCACGCATGTTCAAACGTGGTTGACCCCAGCGGGACTAAGGGTGGAATGAGATGCAGGAAATAAGATACTGGGCAGGGTCCCCACTTTGCCAATCACGAGTTCTGCAACGTTGGGCAACTGACTTTGACGGGTGTCTGTTTTCTCACACAAGAAGTCAACAGAACAGACCAGCCAGCAGTTTTGATATTGGTCTCCAGTGGAAGAGAGAGGCTGGGTGCAGTGGGGATGGGGGGATAGGGAGGGGCAAGAGGGAACTGGCTTCCACCGAAAGAGTTCCCCTCTTTTGGGGGAGGTTGTACTTACTGGGCTTTTGTGTACAATTTTATTTGAACAGAGACCTCCTTAGCTAAAAAAAAAGAAAAAGAAAATTAAGAGAGACATCTGGTTCCTTTTCCCTGAAGGTATTTGCTCGTGCCAAGGAATGAAGCACCTGTGGGTGAGGAACAGATGAAAGCTGGAAATATAAAAACTTGAGAGAACCATTTTTTCATTTCAAAGGGGATTATCGAAGGCAGAATGTACTTTGGCTCTTATAAACCCGTCCAATATCTCATCTCCCACCTTGGCCCACTGCTGCACTTCTGCAGGATGTTATCCAAAGAGTTCCTCTCCCATTCCAGTGGCCTAAGGGGGGAAGATTCTACCTGAAATACTGGGGCCCATGTTTGGAGGGATGGGTGAGTGCCATCTGAGTATCTGTCCTACTTAGAAGGAAGCAAATATTTACTCAAAAGCATTTAATAAATAATAAGACAATGATCAAAAAGGAAAGGGAAAACACCCATTATAGTTTACATACAAGAATCATGGACTCTTCAGTTATAAGAGACTTTAAATGAGGAGGGAAATAAAGCCACAGAGGAGAAAAATGTTGTGAAATGTTACATAATAGGAGGTAGACTTGGGATCCGGTACTGCCAGTGATGATCTATTCTAAGTGAAGATCTAGATGAGAATACTTCTACTCAGGCACCAGCCTTTCTGTGTTTGCTAGTCAGTGTAAAATGCATCTCAAATGTTTTGCCTTCCCAGTCTTCTGAAAGCCACATAGGCATGTCTATGCATTCATGTCTGTGTGTGTGTCATTGCATATGTGCCTGCCTTTCTGTTGAAGCTCACAAAAGAATATGACCTACCTGCAAATTAGCAAACAGAACCTGACTGAATGAAGAAACACTTGATTGAGAGTTTAAGAAACAACCATTTGGGGCTTCCCTGGTGGTGCAGTGGTTAAGAATCCACCTGCCAATGCAGGGGACACAGGTTCGAGCCCTGGTCTGGGAAGATCCCACATGCCATGGAGGAACTAAGCCCGTGTGCCACACTGAGGCTGTGCTCTAGAGCCCGCGAGCCACAACTACTGGAGCCTGCATGTCCAGAGCCCATGCTCTGCAACAAGAGAAGCCACCACAATGGGAAGCCCGCACACCACAACGAAGAGTAGCCCCTGCTCACCGCAACTAGAGACAAGCCCGCATGCAGCAATGAAGACACAACACAGCCAAAAATTAATTAATTAATTAATTGATTTTAATAAAAGAACAGAAAAAAAAAGTTGAAGAAACAACCATTTGGATTTCTTACTGCCATCAAAACTTGAATGTTAAAAGTAGTCTTTACTTGACTCAATTTTTTGAAGGATACCATGGTGTAGTGGAAAGAACCCACAATTTGGAAAAGACCCTGCACTACTAACTAGATGTCCATAGGAAGTGACTTAATATCTCCAAGTTTCAGTTTCTCAATTTAAAAGGAGGATTGGGGACCTTCAAGATGACAGAGGAGTAAGACGTGGAGATCACCTTCCCTCCCACAAATACATCAAAAATACATCTACTGTGGAACAACTCCTACAGAACACCTACTGAACGCTGACAGAAGACCTCAGACTTCCCAAAAGGCATGAAACTCCCTGCATACCTGGGTAGGGCAAAAAGAGAAAAGGAAAAACAGAGACAAAAGAATAGGGATGAGGGCTTCCCTGGTGGCGCAGTAGTTGAGAGTCCGCCTGCCGATGCAGGGGACACGGGTTCGTGCCCCGGTCTGGGAAGATCCCATATGCCGCGGAGCGGCTGGGCCCGTGAGCCATGGCCGCTGAGCCTGTGCATCCGGAGCCTGTGCTCCGCAACTGGAGAGGCCACAACAGTGAGAGGCCCGCGTACCGCAAAAAAACAAAAAAAAGAATAGGGACGAGACCTGCACCTTGGGGAGGGAGCTGTGAAGGAGGAAGTTTCCACACACTAGGAAGCCCCTTCACTGGCGGAGACGGGGGGGTGGCAGGGGGGAAGCTTCGGAGCCATGGAGAGCGCAGCAACAGGGGTGCGGAGGGCCAAGCGGAGAGATTCCCGCACAGAGGATCGATGCCAACCAGCACTCACCAGCCCTAGAGGGCTTGTCTGCTCACTGGCCAGGACGGGTGGGGGCTGGGAGCTGAGGCTCAGGCTTCAGAGGTCCGACGCCAGGGAGAGGACTGGGGTTGGCTACATGAACACAGCCTGAAGGGGGTTAGTGCACCATAGCTACCCAGGAGGGAGTCCAGGAGAAAGTCCGGAACCGCCTAAGAGGCAAGAGACCATTGTTTCCAGGTCCGTGAGGAGAGGGGATACAGAGCACCACCTAAACGAGCTCCAGAGACAGGTACAAGCCACAGCTACCAGCGTGGACCCCAGAGACAGGCATGAGACGCTAAGGCTGCTGCTACCGCCACCAAAAAGCCTGTGTGCGAGCACAGGTCACTGTCTACACCTCCCCTCCCAGAGACTGTGCAGCCCGCCACTGCCAGGGTCCCGGGATCCAGGGACAACTTCCCTGGGAGAATGCGCAGCGAGTCTCGGGATGGTGCAATGTCACTCTGGCCTCTGCTGCTGCAGGCTCGCCCCGCATCCGTACCCCTCCCTCCACCTGGCCTGAGTGAGCCAGAGTCCCCTACTCAGTTGCTACTTTAACCCCGTCCTGTCTGAGCAAAGAACAGACACCCTCAGGCAACCTACACGCAGAGGCGGGGCCAAATTCAAAGCTGAACCCCGGGAGCTGTGCGAACAAAGAAGAGAAAGGGAAATCTCTCCCAGCAGCCTCAGGAGCAGTGGATTAAATCTCCACAATCAACATGATGTACCCTGCACCTCTAAAATACCTGAATAGACAACGAATCACCCCAAAATTGAGGAGGTGGACTTCGGGAGCAACTGCAGACTTGGGGTTTGCTTTCTGCATCTAATTTGTTTCTGGTTTTATTTTTGTTTTAGTTTAGTATTTAGAGCTTATAATCATTGGTAGATTTGTTTATTGATTTGGTTGCTCTCTTCATTTTTTTTTAATATATATATTTTTTCCTTTTTCTCTTTTTGTGAGTGTGTATGTGTATGCTTCTTTGTGTGATTTTGTCTGTATAGCTTTGCTTTTACCATTTGTCCTGGGGTTCTGTCAGAGTTTTTTGTTTTTTTGTTTTTTTTGGTATAGTTTTTAGTGCTTGATATCATTGGTGGATTTGCTTTTTGGTTTGGTTGTTCTCTTCCTTTTTTTTAATTACTTTTTTATTTTTAATAATTATTTTTTCTTCCTTTCTTTCTTTTTTTTTTCTCCCTTTTCTTCTGAACCGAGTGGCTGACAGGGTCGTGGGGCTCTGGCCAGGTATCAGGCCTAAGCTTCTGAAGTGGGAGAGACGAGTTCAGGACACTGGTCCACCAGAGAGCTTCCAGCCCCATGTAATATCAAACGGTGAAAGCTCTCCCAGAGATCTCCATCTCAACATGAAGACCCAGCTCCACTCGACAACCATCAGGCTACAGTGCTGGACACCCTATGCAAAACAACTAGCAACACAGGAACACAACCCCACCCATTAGCAGAGAGGCTGCCTAAAATCATAATAAGTTCACAGACACCCCAAAATATACAGTGGAGAGAAGACAGCCTCTTCAATAAGTGGTGCTGGGAAAACTGGACAGCTACATGTAAAAGAATGAAATTAGAACACTCCCCAACAACATCCAGAAAAATAAACTGAAAATGGATTAAAGACCTAAATGTAAGGCCAGACACTATAAAACTCTTAGAGGAAAACACAGGCAGAACTCTCTATGACGTAAATCACAGCAAGATCCTTTTTGACCCACCTCCTAGAGAAATGGAAATAAAAATAGAAATAAATAAATGAGACCTAATGAAACTTGAAAGCTTTTGCACAGCAAAGGAAACTATAAACAAGATGAAAAGACAACCCTCAGAATGGGAGAAAATATTTGCAAAGGAGGCAACTGACAAAGGATTAATCTCAAAAATATACAAGCAGCTCATGCAGCTCAATATCAAAAAGCAAACAACCCAATCCAAAAATGGGCAGAAGACCTAAATGGACATTTCTCCAAAGAAGATGGCCAACAAACACATGAAAGGATGCTCAACATCACTAATTATTAGAGAAATGCAAATCAAAACTACAATGAGGTGTCACCTCACAGTGGTCAGAATGGCCATCATCAGAAAATCTACAAACAATTAATGCTGGAGAGGGTGTGGAGAAAGGGGAACCCTCTTGCACTGTTGGTAGGAATGTAAATTGATACAGCCACTATGGAGAACAGTATGGAGGTTCCTTAAAAAACTGAAAATAGAACTACCATACAACCCAGCAATCCCACTACTCGGCATATACCCCAAGAAAGCCATAATTCAAAAAGAGTCATGTACCACAATGTTCATTGCAGCACTATTTACAATAGCCAGGACATGGAAGTAACCCAAGTGTCCATCGACAGATGACTGGATAAAGAAGATGTCACACATACATACAATGGAATATTACTCAGCCATACAAAGAAACGAAATTGAGTTATTTGCAGTGCCGTGGATGGACCTGAAGACTGTCATACAGAGTGAAGTAAGTCAGAAAGAGAAAAACAAATACCATATGCTAACACATATATGTGGAATCTAAAAAAAAAAGAAAGAAAAAATCCTTCTGAAGAACCTAAGGGCAGGACAGGAATAAAGACACAGACGTAGAGAATGGACTTAACGACACGGGAGGGGGAAGGGTAAGCTGGGACGAAGTGAGAGAGTAGCACTGACATATATACGCTACCAAATGTAAAATAGATAGCTAGTGGCAAGCAGCTGCATAGCACTAGGAGATCAGCTCGGTGCTTTGTGTCCTCCTAGAAGGGTGGGATAGGGAGGGTGGGAGGGAGACGCAAGAGGGAGACGCAAGAGGGAGGGGATATGGGGATATATGTATACATATATCTGACTCACTTTGTTATACAGCAGAAACCAGCACACCATTGTAAAGCAACTGTACTCCAATAAAGATGTTAAGAAAATAAATAAATAAAAAATAAAAGGAGGATTAAAATGTCCATTTTGCAAGGTTGTCATGACAATGAGCTGGTGGTATATACAGGGACCCAAGAAGTAGCAGTTACCATTATGTTAATATTATTAATGACTTTAGTTATTAAAATTATTAATAATGATAAAAATTTTACATAATTCCACTCTAATGACTTATTGGCTTGTTTTGTGCTCAGTTGTTTATTCTACATGTCTTTTTTTAATCGGTGGTGTTATCTGTCTGCTTTACATTGTTTATTTTCACAGGTTTTGTGTGCGTGCGTCTACACACACATGTAAGTGCTCCAACAGGAGTTTCCATTTTCCCATTAGGAATTTTCCTCTGGAGTCTGTACAATTATAAAAGCAAAACATTCATCCATTCTAGCTGAATGGATTCAAGACCAGGAGAGTTCTCATTATATCCATAGCCATGAACCTACTACCTGGACATATCCACAGAAAATAAAGGTCTAAATGCTAAGGGATGGGACATGGCGCATGTGACTTTGGAAATAAATGTTGGGGATGGGGTGTGATCCAGGGGAGGAACTGTGGCTCATGGGACTCTTCAAAGAGAGAAACTAGTGTGGAATCTGAGGTTTTCCCCAATACCAGGAGGAGAGTTTTGAGAGGTTGCTGGAAACACCCCCCTTCCCTGCTTAAGGACAGTGTTGTGGTCCAGGTCTCAGCCACTGGATGAGCCAGCCTGAGTCCAATATCCAGCTCAGCCACTTCTCCCCATGGGACCCTGGGCACACTACTCAGAGATTCCAAGTCCCAGGGTCCTCTTCTGTGAGTTGGAGAGACTGGGTCTTCCCCCATTGGGTTGTGAGGATGAACTGAGGCACTGCAGGTAACATGTGTCACAGTCAGCACTCTATAAATGCTGGATTTATTAGGATCATGTTATCATTTTGCATGGATCTAGTCCTTCCCACTCACAGCTGTTGTAGTCCATGATGAAACACAGTCCTTATCTGTGAACGTTTGCAACTTACTTCATCCCTAAAACATAGCACGTCCCATTTAAAAATGGCATGTTGGACCCATAAGCTCACCTTCAGAATAATATCACAAAAAGTAGAAACCCAGGCACACAGAGGAAAGAAAGAGGACATCAGCCTAAGGGAGATACCCACTCAGTTTGGAAGATGAGAAGCCAATGGTTAAGTGGCGGCTGGTGGAGGGGACCTCTGTGCCAGCAGAGGAGGAAGCCAGTAAAGGGACATACGATTCACACCACAGAACCCCAGAGAGGTCCAGACGTCTGAGGGCCCAGCACATGATGGAGGGGGAGAGGAGGGGCAAAAACGCGAGTTTAAGGAAGTCAGCGTAAGGAGCAATTCAAGGGCCCTCCTCTCCTGGGCATATACCCTGGCAGGAAAGTGGAGGTCCCACTCCAGAGATGGTGAGGACTCCAAGCCCTGCAGAGTGTGGGCATGAGGCACTGGACTGGAAGGAGAATTAAATGAATGGTGAGACACCCCCCCTTCCAAGGACCTTCTCTCTACTTGACCTTCAGCACACTGTAACCAGGCTCTGACAACCCCCAGCCTTGCTCCATTGCCCTTCCCAGGGTAGAAGGTTGCAGCACCCTTTGCTGGAGATGCTGACCAGCCCCAAAGAAAAAGCTCTGAAACAGCCACGTGTTCCCCAATGCCATGGTCAGGACCCACCCCCATCATGGCACACACGACAGCCAACAACCCCACCTGGGCTCGATCTTCATCAGAACAAGCATCCAAGCACCACCAGATGGGAGAAAACCTCCAACATGAGAGAGAGTGACCAAAACCCAGCAAACAGAAACAAAGAAAAACATAAAGCAAAAAGATGACATGAAGCAGAGAAAAATATTTCAACTATCATTTAGATACTAGAGATAAGTAAAGATGTTGCCTCCATTTTTTTAAGAAAAGATGCTGAAATAACAAATCAGAGAAGAGATTCAACTCCTAATTGATGAGTTCTAAGAACAGAGCACATGAAAAAATGGAAGGAAAATTATCAAAGAAATAATACAGGAAAACTTCCTATAACTGAAAGGCATGAACTTCTAGACAGAAAGGGCCCCCTGAGCACCTAACACAATAAAAGGAAGCAAACTCAGACTGAGGCACATCAGTGTGAAATTTCAGAACACCAGGAACAAGGAGAAAAACCTGAAAGCATTCAGAGAAGAAACAGGAACCATATAACCTGTAAAAATTGTGAATCACTATTATACCTGTAACTTATGTATTGTGCATCAACTATACTTCAATAAAAAAAAAAGAAACAGGAACCAGGGGTCAATGAAGCATCGCTTTCCAAACCGTGCAGAAAATGCTTTCTAAAGAGAATTGAATGCCTGACCAAATGGCCAAGCTGACGGCCACCCCAAGAATGAGAAGGAGGGGGTAATGGGGGCACAGGGAGTCCCACACAAGAGATCCCCAGTTCTTGGAAGCAGCCAATTCACCTAGAACCTAAGAACACAGGGCTCTCAAGGTCATCCTCTCCCTTCCCTCTAAAAACCTGAGAGATTACTGAATGTATCCTCCCACTCTGGCAGGAGATGCCAGTTCTGCTGGGGAGTTGACTGGCGTCTTACTGATAAGTACATAGTAAAACTAAGGCAACACTCAAATCCCAGGTATTAAAGACAAAAGGCAAACGCAGCACACCATGTGGTTCACCTTTAATAATAGTTACATAGTTATAATCACTTAGAAGCGAACTTTAACGTAACTGACATCATTGCTTAACTACTTGGAAGGTTGGAGGAACGGGGAGGGGATGGGGTGGGGGATGAGAAATTCTGCTCTTCCTTAATAGAAAATCAATAGTGTCCAAACTGAAAACTCAGAAAAGAGCAGCACCAGCCCATGATTTATAAACATGGAGGTAAATGACAGAAGAACCGCTAAGATGACAGGAGTTACCCTTGGGAGGCATTGGGCAGAAAACTGCTATTTTTCATTATAAGCTTGGAAATACTATTTGACTTTTAAACTTAGATAGATAGATAGATATGTATTTTTTTTTTTTTTTTTTTTTTTTTTTTTTTTTGCAGTACGCGGGCCTCTCACTGCTGTGGCCTCTCCCGTTGCGGAGCACAGGCTCCGGATGCGCAGGCTCAGCAGCCATGGCTCACGGGCCCAGCCGCTCCGTGTCATGTGGGATCTTCCCGGACCGGGGCACGAACCCACGTCCCCTGCATTGGCAGGTGGACTCTCAACCACTGCGCCACCAGGGAAGCCCTTAGATATGTATTATTTTGAGAACAATAACAACTACATTAGAAAAGTGATACAATATGTAGGGGACCGTCAGAGTGAATAAACTAAAGAAGAGGCGGCCGTGGAGCAGATTTCTGAGGATGGATCAGGAGCCTGGAGGTATAAAGCACCTCCTGCAGGACCATCACACGCGCATCGTCAGGGCTGTGGCATCTGCCTGGTGGTTTGACCAAAGCTCCACGGGGAGAAAGAGGCACCAAACACACCCCTCTTCATTATTTCAGTAACACTTGTTTGTTTATTTAGGTCGTGTTACTATACCAAAAACTAGCAAAAGCCAAACCGCTCAGTGTAGTTATCTGGTGTTATACAAACCTCTTTCCCAAATCCACACACACGTTTTTTCATCCTTCACCTTTTAAAAGCTTTAAAGCTTAAGGTGAAAATTAGTTTAAAATAAAAAATACTTCTGAATGGTAATTTGGCAGGACACATCAAAAGATTAAAGACATACACCCTTGACCCCAAAATTCCATTTCCAAGAATGTATCCTAGTCTTTGGTAAACTAGACCACTGGTTTGCAACAGTGACCTTAAACCCTCAGAGAATGTCAGAATACTGATTCCTGGGCATCGCCCCCAAGACAGCCTGATTTAATTGGACTGTGATGGGGCCAGGGCATCTGTATTCAGCAGCCAAGATGGAGAGCTTTTGGTTTATAATAAAGAAAACTGGAAACAGCCTAAGTGCTCAACAGAGAGGATGGGTGAAGTCCATCATGATAGGGCCATACAATGGAATCCTAGACAGTGTTAAAATAATGCGGCAGAAAAAAGATATTTCATTAAGCATATTTAGTGACATGGACAGATACTTACAATGTTAAGTAAAAACACAGGTTATAAAAAGTACATGTGATATGATCCACTTTTGGAAAAAAAGTGTATACAAAAGAATTGCCACTATTCTGGAATTAAATGCAACATTGTCAGTAGCCGTAACATCTGAGTGTGGAAAGATTTAATTTAAATATTTTTGTCTATCTGTATGTTCTAATATTTCCACAATGAAGAAAGTATTATAGAGACTGCCCATTACAGACATCGCCTTCCAAAGTTCAAAAATACTTAGACATGTCATTTGTAAGTTTTAAACATTTTAACACTGTTCACATAGATTTCACCTCACGCCCCACTCCCGGTCAACCAATAAATCTATACACACACCCAAACTCTCACCCGAATCTTTCAGGACACACTGCTCCCTGCCAAGTCTCCAGGGCGAGAGGACAACTTTCCATGAGTTTCATCTCTCCTCTGTAGGTAATAAAGTTTGGCTGCCTCAAACCCAGAATATCCTTGTTAGCTTCCTTACACCCACTGACCTTCTAAATTCAAGGAATGAGAGGGGAGCTGTTTTTATTGTACTAATATCAGGAAACCAGAGAGTGGATTTGTGACCCTGAGAGAGACAATGAGGAAGACACAAGCCCACCTCCAAACCCCCCAAATTCTAGCCCTGCTAAACCATTCATGTAATAGGGAAGAACAAATCTGACTCCATATGGGATCTGTTTCTTTTACTTTAAACTTTGTATTCTATCGCTTTTGCTGCAAGTTACGAATGTTGCCTTAACCTTTGTATTCTATTGCTTTTGCTGCAAGTTAAGAATGTTGCCTACAGCCTGAAATATACAGGATAGCCCATTCTCAAGGCTCTGACCTTTAAAGGTGTCACACTTTTCCATTCATATAGAGATAAAAAGTTGCAGAACAGAGAATACCATTTGTCTTGTTGGAGGTTTACAGGAACATCATGACCTGACCTGCATGGACAGCTGCAAGAATAAAGGATCTGGCAACAAAAAGGCTGCAGCAAACAACAAATCCCCTCCCTTTTTAGTATAAAAGCAGCCTGAATTCTAACTCGGGTAAGATGGTTCTTTGGGACACGAGTCCGCCATCTTCTCAGTCAGCTGGTATTTTGAATAAAATCGCTATTCCTTGCCCCAATAACTCATCTCTCGATTTATTGGCCTGTTATGCAGCAAGCAGTACAAGCTTGGACTTGGTAACATTCAGGATCATTGGTGGAAGCTGTTGCGAGAGGTAGGAGGGATGAACTGGTCCCAGTAGGCATTCAGAACATGTGTGTGTCTTCCCAAGAAGCTTTGAGCAAGGGGCTGAGTTACAGATCACAGAGCATGAAACACCTGCAGGGGACAGACCTTCATACTCTGAGTAAAAGTTGCAAAGGCCTTCACCCTTCACTTTACCCACCCTGACACCCACTGCCTTCTCAGGGCCCCCTTCCCTCAGTCTTTGCATCAAAGTTGTCCACTGAAAAGAACCAAGTAAGCTGCAGAGTTCTGCAAATCGCTATCTTCAGAAGTTTTTGAAACTCAAGATAAAAGCAGTCAGGGAATTAAGACCAAACGCCAAATATGTAAGAAAAAGGCTTGAACATGTGGTGCAGTGTGAAGCGTCTGCTGCCCAGGCCCAGGGAGCAGACTTTTGCCAAGTAGTAGCAATCAAGCAGGATACTGGAGCAAGCAGGAAATCTAAAGTTAGGTTTTACTACCTATAATGGAGGATTTATTGAATGGTTTAATTGGTAGTCTCAGGACTAAACCCCAAGGGGTTTAGTCTTTTTGGACATACCTAGTGAGCCTGCATGCACTCCACGAACCTCACCTACAGCCCATGGACCTGCAAGTCTGCAGGGAGACAGAGCCAGGACACAGCTCTTCCTTCTTCTAACCTTGACACACCCCAGAGCCAAGAGCACGGTAGTCCCTGGTCCTTTATTTAAGAGGCAGAATGCTTTCTTATGGTAGAACAGGCCTTCAGACCACACACAGAAACTCAGGTGTTCTGCAGAACAAAAAGACCCATTTGATCAGCCCGCTCCTGAAATATCCCAACCCACGAGAACAACGCTCAAAAGGTCAAAGGCAGATTCGACTCAACCAAGATTGTTCCATTACAGTGCTGGCAGGATCATTTGAAAATTTTCCCAGTTCCATTTCTGGTCAACGTAGAGAATCATGACATTGCGTGTTTATGGAAATCCCACGTGTTCAGAGAGATTTCAAGTCAATATGAGAAGAGAAGCACAAAGGCCTTGACTGGAATGCTGACTGGTGATGTAGGGCAGGTAGCAAACCCTCCCCGGCAGGGGGTGACACAGCCCAGCACCCAAAGAAACCAGCCACTGCCGAAGGCTGGGGTCCCCAGGGACTAGCGTGACCGTAGCAGTCCCTTCTATCACCCTGCTCCCTTTCTGTCCCATCAGCTCAACAAACGTGAGTGAAGTTGTCTGTCTTCCCTGGAAGGGTCTTTCCAGCCACACTCACCCCCTCTCTGGGTGGCACCCATGGATCCACTGTGGATGGACTTGGAGTCGACAGCCTGAATCAAGGCCAAGGCATAAAGAGGGGAGGGAAAAGCAGGGACGGTGACTGCCTTTCTGACTCCAGTGAAAATGGGGCTCCATTTTTTAGAGTGGAAACCAACGTGATGCTATTTTCACTCAGTAGGAGAATCCCTTTTAAAAGAAGCTTCTATTTATTACAACATACTATAAAATAATGGGCAGACATCTTTGCTTTTAAAAATCTTATATTTTTAAAGGAGATTCAACTCTCCAATGTTAAAAGAACTTTCCCCAGGTTCCACTAGTCTTGTGAAGGCTTCTGTTTAGGTGTGGAGCCTTCCCGTACACGGGCAGCAGGTGCCTTGACCTATAGGAGCCCCGTAGAAGGAGCTCACACAGAACATGGTCTTCTTCTACCTGAGTAATTAGCAACAGACTGAAATTCAGTAAGACTGGGGTCCTCCTTGGACCTCTCTGAATGTGGCCTAAGAAGAGACAACTTATCCTGAATTCTAGGCTCTGGTGAGAGGTTATCACAATATTTACAGGATTATTGCAATATTGTAATCTATGCAATAGATTATATGTACAGTACACATGAAATCTATGTACTAGATTATATATATGTGTGAATGTATGTGTGTGTGTATATATATACGTGTGTGTATATATATATGTAATAGCTTATGTTTATTAAAAGATTTGGGGCGGAGGAATGCCATGCAAAAATCACGTTAAAGACAATTGAGCCAAGCAGTGAAACAATGCTGAAATGGCCTAGAAAACCAAATGGTATTTGATATTTATTTTTCTGGATACAGACGTGGACTTCATGTTATCACTGACCCTGGTTGGTTAGGATCCTCAATGTTTTCTAAATTCCTAGACTGCTTTATAGTCAACAGTCTCAATCAGTAAGTTCAAAGGGAATTCCCCAGAAAAGGCAGCGTGAAATAAGTGTCAACAATGGCTACAGAAGATCAGATATATAGCTTGTAATATAAGTAAGTGTTTAGGCATACACTGTGGTGCGTCATCTAATCTGGTCCTATTACCAAAAAAAGTAAATAACAATGTAATTTTTTACTATGGCATGTACTGTGACAGCAGTCATAGTTTGAAGAGGCATTTTGAGCGATTTTTAAGGGCAAGCACTCATCAACTTCCAAACCTGTTCTTCATGTGACCACGTCATAGCACTTGGTCAATTCTCCTGTTTGGTTTTCAAAATTCTGACTGTGGATCACCACTGACTCAAACTATGTGTAAGAAATTAAAAAGAAGCCTTGTGTGAAGGAGAGGGGGAAGGGTGAGGAGAGAGAGCTTTCGTAATTACATGTTACTTGCTTGGAGGTTAGCACCTCTTGAGACGAAGACAACAAAGACAAAAAGAATCCATGAAAATGCACCTTTTACCTTCCAAATGCACAGCACAGACAGCGTCAGGGGAGGAACAGAGCCAGGCTCTGCATCACATCACGGGCTCAGAGATGCTCAGGCCCAGATACCCGCCTGGATCGCCTATCTCACCAGAAGCAAATTTCTTGGTGACATTCCAGAAAGAAGCCTACTACCAGAAAATATCATAACTCCTCCTATACCATGAGCTGGAGGTAAGCATTTTTTAAAAACTTAACCTTTGTGTGTTCTGCACTCACAGTAATGTTATTTATCATTTGATTATTCTAGAAGAAAAGGGACCCTGGATGCTTTTACTGACTTGAGAACCAGGGGATTTGGAAGGACTGCTGGTGAGGAGGGGAAACTCAAATACAACGTGAGCTTCTTACCAAACCGCTCTGGTTTCACAGCTCGCACGTCTCTCCCTTCCTAAGAATCTGGTTTTTTCCCTCATCCAGTTTTTCCTATTTTTGGTCTCACTGGGTTCGTTCTAGTAAGTATCCCGTCAGCTCCGGCCGTGGGCAGGCTGCTCAGACGGCTCAGAACACTCACCCTCCACCTCTGAGTCAGCTGCCTGTTCATGGAAATACTATACAGTGATCATTTTCATAAAAATTTGTGCTGGCTTGGTTTTGTTTCTCTTGACACTAGCCCAAATGTTTTTCTCTTCTGATTGATTTTTGGTTTCAACTTGGCGTGTTTGGGGGGGGCTGTTTATTGTTTAATATATTTCCACTTTTACTGGAGGGGAAACATTAGCGCCAAAGGGATCCAGCTGCACCCAATCGGCCACACAACCTGTATTTCTACATCTGAGACTACAGGGAAGCGCTGTCTGCAGAAGCAGAGGAGGGCTGCTCCTGCCCAGATGGGGAAGAAAAGGTGGCCTTTCTGGTCACTGACATGCAAGGGTGCCCTGGCCTCCTGGGGACTTCTTTTTGCAACTTGGGTGTTTCTGAAGACTTGCTGATCGTGTATACCCTAAGTCTGATAAGCACCCCATCACCTGTTCTCGTGCGGAGTGTGTGGTCAGCAGAAATGCATGGTCAATGGAGCCCTTTGAGAAATACACAAGGAGCCATCAACTTCCTTTGCTTGAAATTAACCCAACACTGTAAATCAACTATACTTCAATAAAAAAATAAAATTAAAAAAAATTGCCCTTGCTTTAATACTGTCAGTTTTCAGGCCACTCTGGATACAAAGGAGAACGTAATTCCCCAGCATAATGTCCTGAGTCCCTTTGGATTCCCCCCCCACCCCGTCAATCCTTTCTAAGACCGTGGACTGGCATCTGCCATCTCTTCTTTAAACAATCAGCATCTCTCGAAGTTAAGCCATGCATTCCCAAGGAGGCTAAAATCTGTTCTTGGAGGAGGAAAAAAGGTCTCACTCTTTTATGTATAAAGCACAGATACACCTAAATGTAGATATACATGTATATGTACAATGTAAGATTCCTAAACCGATATGCTGTGTAACTGTGGTATTAAATTTTCACGTGGGAGAGGGGTGATTAGGGGAAAAAATGTCTGAAAAGACTCCTTAGGGGACTGGTTATGAAAAAAGGTTGAAAAATAATTTAAGCCTAAGGGTAACTGCATCACAAAATATTATGACTTCTTGATATGTTTAGCACCGGTGCTTCAGTGATAAATAAATCCTGCTTGCATTTACTCCAGTCTGTTTACGATGTGCCCATAATTATTTCTTTGTAAACTGGGAATTGGAAGAGTTATGCTACACTGAGATACTCTTTAACCAACAATTCACATACATGTCTCCTCTTGTTTTAGAAGCCAATGGGCACTGAGCACAAGAAACAAAACCAAAGAAAAAAACCAAAACTAGGAAAGGAAAGAAATCAAGAGCTAATACGCTGATGCAAATGAAGCAGATGCTTGTACTTATTTGAAAACAATGACCTATTTTTTTTAATGTCTACAAACTAAAGATCTCTCAGAATATCTTCTCATTCCATATTAAATATCCAACGCAGCAAACAATCTTTGCCTTGCCTTAGTCTATTAAGAACCTACCAAATGTAAAATAGATAGCTAGTGGGAAGCAGCCGCATAGCACAGGGAGATCAACTCGGTGCCTTGTGACCACCTAGAGGGGTGGGATAGGGAGGGTGGGAGGGAGGGAGACGCAAGAGGGAAGAGATATGGGAACAGATGTATATGTATAACTGATTCACTTTGTTATAAAGCAGAAACGAACACAGCATTGTAAAGCAATTTACTCCAATAAAGATGTAAAAAAAAAGAACCTTACTTATTCCAGAAAGGAAGCATGTGTTTATCTTTCTCAAATACATGATGTGCAATTCTTTTTTTTACTTGCTTGGAGTGAAGACTAAAAAACGGTGTTTTATCTTGCTTCCTTTGCCAGAGCCAACGTAACTGATTCTCATTCTCATTTCCACTTTTTGTATCTTCTTTCATCTGGGTTAAGCCGGAACTCATTCCCAGAGAGAGCCTATATTTCCAACAGGGCCGTCCACGATGCTACATGTTTTCCTGACCTGCACTGCCTGTGCCCTTGCTGGAGAGGGAAATGGAGTCATTTTGACTCATAATCTCAGAGGTTACGTAAGCCAGCATCACAGAATACAGAAGTAACTCTGTGATGACCTCAAAGTGTAATTTACAGACAGTAAGTGGGGTATGTTTTTGGTGCTAAAACTCCCAGACTAGGGCAGACTTACGAATAATCTTCAAATATCAGGAAGTCTGCGAAAATCCTCCCTGTCTGATAAAGATTGCATGGTGCTCATTGAATCTCCTAAGGCCTCTGACTCCCTCCCCTCTTCGGAAGTGCCTGGACCAGAGAGTCCTGACAGCCGGGGCCAAAGAACGCAGTCACCTGCCTCCAGCAAATCCACTCCGATTCCCCCTCATTCCCAGACACAAATTTCCATGAAAACCAGACACAGGACAGAAACCAGGGGCAGGATATTCCAAAATCGCTTCACATCCGCAGCCTGATTTCATTAGACTCACTGCCTTGTTTCTTTTAGCCCCTGTGCGTGTCCACTGCAGGTGACACTTCGCTGACGCTCACCTTCAAAACCGTGCTATCCAGACACTTAAGGAAATAAGACCCATGCAGGAGGGACAGGGGCTCTGGCTGCAGAGAGGGGGATCAGTGAGTTTAGAGACCACAGGGACAGGGAAATGCTTAGCAACGCCTTTACAAGGTGACTCTACTGGGTGTTACTGGTCCTGTCACTGAATCTGCCCACACATCCCTACAGCATATGAAAGCTGTTCATTCCGAAGGGGGGAAAGAAAACACTCCACAGTTGACATTCTTAATCCAAGTTTACCTAAATACAGCAGTTTCCAAGAGCACATTTTAGCCATTTCACACCCAACCAGAGAAGCTGGTGGGGAATCCATGTGCGGATGGGCAGCCCCGCTGGGTCCCTGTCACCTTCTCTGTGCCCCAGCCCAGAGCTGCAGCCACGAGCTGTCAGAGCCATTCAGCAATTTGCCTCCAAGGTCTTGTTTGAGGATGTGGCAACTTGCAAGGACCCCACACAGAAGCAACTGGACCTCAACTTTCCCTGCCAAGCCACGCTGCCAGTCGAAGGCTCTGGGTGCCAGTGATGACACGGTTTTTCCTCCAAGATTTTAAGCACATGTGGCTCGCATCAGTGTGGTCTCGTATTCCCTCTGTTTAGACCACTTGCCTCGCACGTTCTCATATTTACACATATTCACTGAACATAACCCCGAGTGAATTATTTAAGAAGGCTTAATGTGCTTCAGACTTCTCAAATATAATTTAGACTTTAAATTAAATTTGTACTCCCGTGGGAAAGTGGTGCATTGAACGCGGCGTATGGGATCGAGTGGACATGCAGTAGGTCTTGGAACAGAATTGCAGTTACGTTGACAGGATCTCACCTGGCGACCGATGCTCCATGTTGAACGAAACGGGACTGAGCTACAAGATTTAATGTGTTGCCTGTGTTTGAAAGCAGCAGAAACATACACCGCACAAACGCTCTCGCTTTTTGGGTTATTCCTTGCTGACCTAAAATGAAGCATCCGACAATGAGAGATGCGAAACGTATAGACCAGCACACAAAGCCACATTTGTTAGTTCTGAGTTCTCTGGGTTTTTGTAATAAATCGCAAAATCCTTTCTCTCTGTGTTTGAATGCCAATAACTGCCCTGAATTAGGTGTTAGATTCTGCACAGAAAATCCGAGTTGAGAAAAGGCATACATATCTTATTTAACACACTTTTGTTTCGTTTACAGTAAGCACTGCCCACCAGCAGAAATAAACCAGAACAATGGAGTGAAATCCCCTCCTGCATGGGGGGTAATGAACACAAACTATCTAGAAAAACGTGCAGACAAGGAGTTCGCTGCAGAACGGGCCCTGAACTGAACACAAACTTCTTATTCAGGGGAAGGTAAATGAGTAAGAATCTATAGGGAAGGGTTTTACTTTGCATAAACATTAAATTAAATCAGCTCTAAAACATGCATACGGTAAAAGGGCTAAGTTATTCAGTGACACATTACACATAGTACACCAGCAATAATAAGCAGCATGCGACTGACTTGGCCATGAACTTCAGCGTTACAGGAGAGGGAAAGGCCCGCATTAGATGCAATCTGCCACCACCAAACTGTGTGAACGTGTGCTCTGAGAAGTTAATTCTGTAGCAATCCATCTGACGGCTATCCGTTCTTTCTCTGGGATTCTAGCACCTCAAGAACGCTATTCCTCAAAATGATAAATTGTATTATCCTCAAGACACTGTCCACGGGCAAAATAAGAAAAATGTCATCCGGCCGGGATTACCCTTAAACAGGGAATACTCAAATAAGATGTTTATACGAGAAGCTGTCAGAGCATGATTCCAACAAAAGCAGCACTATTTGTCACACATGAAGTTTCAGTCTGAAAGTAGATATTTGGTTTTGCCTCTTAAAAGCATGAAGTGAGTCAACAGGAAATCATACATACGTGATCTCTCCAATCTGAAAACTGCAGGTTTGATACTGGACATACCATGCTAGCATTCACTTCTTTATTGCTATCATTTCTGGCTCCAGCGTGATATATTGGGTGATGTTGCCAAGGGGGACACAAAATCACAAAAATTCTATTACTGTGATCAAGTTATATAGTAGACTTCACAGCTACTAATTATATGAAATCTGAACACCTATGCTGAATAGTCTTGACCTGCACTGTCCAATACAAGAGCCACATGTGGCTACTGAGCACATGAAATGTGGCCAGTCCAAATTGAGATGTGCTCCATGTAACCCACACACTTGATTTTGAAGATTTAATACAGAAAAAAATGTAAAAGAGCTCATCAATATTTTTATATAGATGACAATTGAAGTGATAATATTTTGGACATGTATTACATAAAACAGATTCTTAATTTTTAATAATAATTTAATAATAATTATTAATTTCATGTTTCTTTTTCCTTTTTAAAACTACACGAGACTCACATTCTATATCCCCTGCCCAGCGCTGCTCTGACCTTCCACCCGCCCTGCCTCCATGTCACCCTGCCCCCTTCTTGTCACTTCCGTAAGTGGACCCTCTGTGCTGACCAAGAGAACTCCCCATAGCAGTGGGGATCCAGAGCCGAACCCCAGCTGGGTTCTCACTCTGCTCTGGCTCTATCTGTGTAACTGTGTGCACATCACTCAGCCCTCCCAAGCCTCACTTTGCTACTCTGGAAAATGGGGCAATAAAACACCACCTTCACAGAGCCATGGTGAGGATGCCCTAGGGCAACAGGGATCCCATGTCTGCACCACCTGGTGGAGTCAAGGTCAGTGACCATGCTCTAACCATCACATCTCGCTTCCCCTTTGCAAGATTACTTTATTCCCTGCCTTTTAACTTCACACTTGGTGTCCAGCTTGGTCCTTCCAACACCAGGGGTTGGGCAGTTCCTGTGCTGTGTCCCCCAGCTCCCAGGGGGCACTTCCCACACTCCGAGCACCGCAGTGCCTGACTCCTCCATGCGGCTGCCTGCGGCTGGCCTCCCACCCCCATCCCTGATTATCTAGAGCCAGGATACGCCATGGTGCAGGCCCAACGCACCAACCTTCGGGAAGCCTTTTTTGGTCTTCCTCTGGCATGGTCTAGATCCCTTTTTGGTTGTATGATTCTTAGGAGGTGGACTATTTTATTTACACTCTATCTTGTTCTGTAAAAGGGTTTAAAGTGATCCACAAGGATACAGGTGATATAACAAGGTTTTTTTAAAAATTCTGAAGTAGATGCAAATTAAATAATAGAGATGAGGCTAAAGGGAAACAAGGGCAAGAACGGGAAGAGGAGCTGAGAACGTAGCAGCCCACCAGGCAGGTCACAGGATCCTGCCCCCGTGCCGGGTCTGGGCACATGCACACCTCCAAGCTGGACGAATGACACCCAACTCAGACAGCGACTCCTGATGCTGGGTCGACCCAAAGTCTTGAAGAGAGAAGGGCCTGTGTGATAAGATAACAAGCTTGCCCAACAGCTGACCTACAGCAGGCATGGGGATGGTCTCCGTCACGGCCCCGAATGCGGCACCTCAGAGCCCCCTAGGGACCACTCCCTCCACCACTGCACAGCCTAGGACCCTGGCTCACAGTCACACCGGCCTGCTTCAAGCAGGTGGCACTGATGAATGTGCCATTTTCGTTGGCCTGAGCATTCACCCCCTTTCTAGAACCCATGGCCCGTGCGTTCACCCTCTTTCTAGATCCCACAGCCCGTGTGTTCATCCCCTTTCTAGATCCCATGGCCTGTGCATTCACCCCCTTTCTAGATCCCATGGCCTGTGTGTTCATCTCCTTTCTAGATTCCATGGCCTATGCTTTCATCTCCCTTCTAGAACCCATGGCCTGCGCATTCACTCCCCTTCTAGATCCCATGGCCTGTGCATTCACCCCCTTTCTAGATCCCATGGCCTGTGCGTTCACCCCTTTCTAGATCCCGTGGTCTTGGCGTTCATCCCCTTTCTAGATCCCGTGGCCCGTGCGTTCACCCCCTTTCTAGATCGCGTGGCCCGTGCATTCAGCCCCTTTCTAGATCCCATGGCCCGTGCGTTCAGCCCCTTTCTAGATCCCATGGCCCATGCGTTCACCCCTTTCTAGATCCCGTGGTCTGTGCGTTCACCCCTTTCTAGATCCTGTGGTCTGTGCGTTCATCCCCTTTCTAGATCCCGTGGCCCATGTGTTCACCCCCTTTCTAGATCCCGTGGCCCGTGCGTTCACTCCTTTTCTAGGTCCCATGGCCCGTGCGTTCAGCCCCTTTCTAGATCCCATGGCCCGTGCGTTCAGCCCCTTTCTAGATCCCATGGCCCGTGCGTTCACCCCCTTTTTAGATCCCATGGCCTGTGTGTTCACTCCCTTTCTAGATCCCATGGCCTGTGCATTCACCCCCTTTCTAGATCCCATGGCCTGTGTGTTCACCCCCATTCTAGATCCCATGGCCTGTGCATTCACCCCCTTTCTAGATCCCATGGCCTGCACTTTCATCCCTCTTATAGATTCGGTTGCATGGACACTCACTCCCTTTCTAGGTTTCAGCTCCTGAAGGCCTGACCCGAGGCTCCCCCACAGTGCCTTGCACTGAAGGATCAGCTTGCCCTTCTAGTCTCTTCCTGGCGCTTGCCTCTCTGTGACTCAGAATGCCCCTCCTCTGCTGGAGTCCTGAACCTTCCAAGCCTGGGTCAAATCTGACCTCAGACAGGTCTCTCCCTGCTCGGCACTCCCTGCATTCTCCTGCATGAATTTCCACCTGTGGATATTTATCCCAAGGACGCTGCATTCAGAGTGAATGCTATTAGCTATTTGGAGTGGAAGGGGCTATAGTTTTCTTTACATGTTGTCAATACAACTAGTTGAGCAAAGAATAATTGAGGCAGGCCACTAATGGCTGGAATCAAACAGGCAGACAGGCAAGTTCCATTACATTTGCAGTTGCTTTTCTAGTCTCTAGGTATGTCCAGTGTCTTAACAGTCCCTATGGGATCCACATTCCCATCTCTCTTTCAGGACAGTGCTCTCATTTAATAGGTGATCAATAAATTTTGATTGAGAAATGTGTTTCCAGGTTGCTTCAATTTAATAAAGCAAATTCAACATGATGCAACGCTTCATATTTGCAAAGGAAAACTTATATGCATGCAAAACATAGTTACAAATGCGATCTTAAAATTAAAACAGATATAACCCCTTTTCTGCCTCCCAGGAGTTTACTGAGGGTTCTACATACTTATGGGACGATTTTTCTGGACTTACCTCCAGTTTTACAATTTGGGAATAAAGTACGTAGGAGAAACTGGTCTTGTGGGATGTTCTGTTTACTCATCTATATTTACAAGCCTTAGAGAACTGCAAAAATCCATCAAATTTTCTCATGAGATAGGATTATAAGCCACTTCAGACATGATACTACTTCAGCTGTAAAACCCTCTCCCTTTGACCCTGCAAGCAGCAAGCAACAATCTCTTTCTCTGCTTTAAGGGCAGGGTTTTGGGTGGGGTTTCAGAACTTAAATCCTGGTAATATGCTGACCTAACACCCCTTCTCCAGGAGAGACTCGCAGTATTCCCTGGACTTGATCTTCACTGTCATTATTTCTATTTTAAAACTGTGTAGAGAAGTAAATGTTCCTGCCAGGATCAAACAGACTAAAAAGTACTTTTCAATACTGAAGAAGCAAATTTTTTCCTCCACTTTTGTTTATTCTGTCATCTTGCTACTGTAACTTGCACTCCAGAAAGAGCCAGTCTTGCACAAGGCACGTTTAAATTTTGAGCAATTATAGACCCAGATTTGTAAATCCGGCAGCAGACCCGCATCAGCTTTGGGAGATTGGATATGATTTTAATGAGATTCCATTCTTCTTAAAATGCAATCTTCTTAAAATGTCCCTGAGACGCCAATTGGCGTCTTGTTTCCCAATAAAAAGAAATCTCGATTTTCTGATATATTTAATTTCAAGTTTTATGTTAAGATGGCAAGTGTGCGTGGTTTGTGTTTCCAAACATTTCATTTTACTAGCACACACTTCAGCTATTATTTATATTCAGCTTGGTTCTTTGTACGTCCCATGCAAGAATCCTGAAATCGTCCTTGTTCACTCCTGGGGTCCCAAGGTGCCACCGTGATCACCTCCCTCCCACCAGCCTCCTCAAAACAGCTTCTTTCAATCTCTCCTCAAAAGCCTGAGCTCTTCATTCTCTCCAGCACAAGCAGAATTCCAAGCACCAGTAGCACAAGGAGGAGGGAACAGTGCTTTTCCATTGCCTGCTCCAATCAATTGATTATATTAAGGCAACGGGTCGTTAACAGACAGAGGAAGATCTTGGGTTTCTCCTGTTGTTCAGAAGAGCACAGAGCCTGACGCCCAGCTTAGTTCAGACAGAAAGGTGCCCAACAGCAGTTAATCCATTTCCGCGATGCTGCTTATGACTTTTCACAAACGAATCCTTCCTCAAGGCGGTGACACAAACCTCCCTGCCTAGAGCACCGAAAAACATGCACACGCATCTCTCTTTTACTTTGCAACTTAACTACTTTCGTAAAGCCCCAAGGATCCATAACCCACGTTTCCACTCCCTCACGGAGGAAACGAATCTCCCCACACCAAGAACAGAGAATCACTCAGTGGAAATATGACCAAGCGAGTACATTACCACTCAAAGCCCCTTCACTCCCCTGCACTCAGACTAAGGGGCAAACACTCTTCTTCACTTTTAAATGAAGGTTTGGGAACCTCAGCCAAACCCTTAATCAAGTGAAAGTAAGGGTTTCCTGTTTTGAAAAATCACCGTAGATGTGCCTATTTTTCTTTTTTCTTTTTTTTTTTTTATCATTCTTTAGGTTTTATTTTGCATTTATTTATTATTTTTTACAATATATGTTTTTCTTCCTATCCATTACAGGCATGTTTTTCTCCCCCAGAGTAGGTTTTCCTGGGGGAATAATTATTAAAATAATAGTAGCACTAAAAGGAATCCGATATGAGACACTAACGTGTGAAAATCTCATTCCCACTAAAACAGTTCAAAATTAGGCGGTATGTTTTAACTGCAGATCTAGGTTTTCAAAACCCCTAGACATGCTAACAGTTTGTTCTAGATCAGATCTCCCGTCTAATTCTCTAGGGTTGTGATTTTCAAAAGTGATAAATTAATTCAAAAGGCCTATTGTACACACTTTAAGGATATTGTAGGCTTCACCCACAGCCATTCTGAAATGGGAAAAAGTCACAGGACTAAACTTTCTTTGCCCCTGCTTCTGACCAGGCGCTGAGTCAAGGTAACTGAACCCCTTACTTTCATTGTTAAATTACTGCTTCCCATATGCAATCAGGGTCTTCCAGATTATGACAGGCCACTGTCAAAATAGAAGAACTTAAAAGTTACTTTAAATCTAAAACTCAGACCCAGTGCTCCATTTTTAGATGCACCCTTTAATTACTTGGTGGTGTCTACATCTTACTTACGCTTAAATTTAGCAAAGTAATTTTAGATCACTCGCCTTTAGATCACTTCACTACCTTCACTAGATCTGCAATGTTACAAACATAGAGCACCGAATCCTCTCTCTTCTAAATACTAAAATGTTTAAAATAAAAGGTAAAAAAGTTAAAAGGGCAACATTTCCCCCTGGCTATTTTGAAAAACCGGTGCGAATGAGAGCCCAGCCATCGGAGACTTCTGTTTTTTTAATCTACAGAATAACTGCTTTGAATCTATCAATGTGAGAAGGTGTATACTGACAATGCACAATGTACAGATAATTACCTGTTCCTAAGCCAAGTGAGGGTGCAAACAAGTACCAAGGAAGATGCCATCATGACATCAACAATACAGGGGCAGCTAGGAGACCTCCTGTGTGAGTGTCACCAACTACGGCAGGGACTTTCAAAGTCCCCCCCAAAACTCACACTGCTACCACCACATATAAAAACTTTCTGAAATTGTGTCCAAAATATTTGAATCCCTCTGTTGCGTCAGCTTGTTTTTCTTACAAATGCAACTCAAAAGGTTTGAAGAGTTTCAAATTCAAGGTGCAGATCATAAACAAAGGCTGTGTTTTGAAGGACGATATACCCTGGGAATGCCCAAGTATCCTTACACTTTGGAGAAAGAAAATGGAGCCCCTTTGGCATTCTCCTCCTCACTGGAAAAGCTTGTCCAGGAAGCAAAGGGTGATCAAGCCAGGAGGTGACAAAGAGACCTGCATTTAGAGAGATCGACCCCCAGCTTAAACTGAGGACTGACTTGCAGCATCACAAAGCCGGGATTCTGCTTATAATGACTTCCTTCTGATCTAAGTTACCTGGGCCACTTCTTGCTTCCCAGGCTCCAGCAGTCTCATTAGAAGTGGGTGTCTCTCTGTCGACACCTCCTGAACGAAGTTCCATGAAACAGTGAGTGGCACCGACATTTATTCAACACGACACTGTCTCCCCACCCCCCATATCATATGACTGATGCTGACCTGCTCTGGTTTTTCACTGGGGAATAGCAAAAGATCTCAGGAACATTAGCTCCTCTGTCTTGTGAAGAAATAAATCCCCCTTTTATTATTTTTGTTGTTGTTGTTTAAGGACAGGTAACAAGGTAAGACCAAAGCTAATATTAATTTTAGAAAAAAAAGTTGAAAATTTCCTATTACCTACTTACAAAATATGATATATTCCATATACGCACAATATATAAAATTTTAGAATAGTACGTAAGTTAAAAAATCAAGGTTGACATCTTTCAAAGAGGCTTTACTTCTTACTTATATATCCGGCACTCCACTGGGATCTCAGCCCTTACCACAAATAAAATAGCTGATTTTATGAGATGAGAAACTCCAGAATTTTCTTTAATATCAAAACAAAACAGGGGACTTCCCTGGTGGCGCAGTGGTTAAGAATCTGCCTGCCAATGCAGGGGACATGGGTTTGAGCCCTGGTCCGGGAAGATCACACATGCTGCAGAGCAACTGAGCCTGTGCGCCACAACTACTGAAGCCCGCGTGCCTAGAGCCCGTGCTCCGCCACGATTAGCCACCGCAGTGAGTAGCCCGCACACTGCAATGAAGACCCAGCACAGCCAAAAAATAAATAAATTTTAAATAAATAAATAAAAATAAAAATGAAGTTGCTTTAAAAAAAAAAAAAAGAACAAGAAGTGGAGGAGGCAATGGTAATAAACATGTGTACATGCAGCCCCATTATATAATCCAATGGTAAACAAGAATTCTCAAAAATTTACCTAAAGAAGGCGCATCAGAGTAAATCACCAAGAACTCATCATGAGAGAATAGATACATGGAAAATAATATATCACAATGCTACCCCAAATATTTAAAAATAAAATGAAGGAATTATAACGTGTTAGAAAAGAGAAGAAACCAAAATTTTAAGTGGACCTGGAATTATATATTCTTAAATAACTCAAAAAGATATAATACGTATTTGCTGGTTTAGTGTAATTTCCAAGTCATTGAGTCAAATAGAAGCTGGGGTTACCAAACCGCAAACTGTATTTGTGATATGTGTAGAACTCATAATGCCTTTCTTCAGAATTAGAAAACTTTGCATAGTAGCCACAAATTTGCACAGCTCATCCGGTTTCCACTAGAATTGTAATTTCAATGGTATAATTAGCTCATTCATAATTTGACACATGAGTTAATTTATCTGGTTGGATTTTTATGTAATTTCTATTGCCTGGTCTTCCCACTGATGAAGCCAGTGCAAGCTGCTGCCAGCAAAGCAAGGGTTAACCCCAGGAATGTGACAGTTCTCCTGGTGATAAGGTGACGGGTAGCTGAGGCCAGGTCAAGGGCTCTAAGCTATTTGGAGAGAATTGAAAATACTCAAAAATAATCTCAATGGTAAATAAACTCTATGCCCTATGTATGTCACCAGGGGAAGACTAAAATTTTTTTTAAATCACACTGAAAGTTTTCTGAACTACAGAAGCTCCAGAAACATGCACAGTGGGAAATCCGTGGCACGTATGAATACGTTCTTTGGAAAGATAACGAAATTATCCCAACGAATGAATAAACAACTCCATGTATTAAGTTCACATCGGCATTAAAATTGTTTATCCATTTTATTGGGCAGTTTAGTCTGCTATTGGTAATAGCATTGAACTGCTTTAAAATGTTAAAAATAATTCTATGCAGTACCTTTTGTAAAGCCTCTATACAATATATAACAGTGATACATAGATGTTGGATTTCAGGTAGAAACCAAGAAGGCTAGCTGATACACACACACACACACATATATATATATACACATATATATATATATATATATATATATATATATATATATATATATAATTTTTAAACATGCCAAGTTTCCCAATTAAAGTGGTAAACGGGAAGCACATAAACATAACAGCTGCAGGCTGAGGTGTCAGAAGGTGAAAAGACAGACAGAAGTGCAGAGAAGAGACTCAGCCCAGGTTTAGGAACGCGCGGTGAGAGCGCCGTCGAAGGGCGACTCCACGCACAGAAGGACCGACCCGGCAGTGACAGCCAAGCCCACAGCTCGCCTCGACTTTCAGCCAAGCGTGGGTTTTAATTCAAGACTTATTTCCATTCCAGACAACAACAAATAACCTCTTTCTCGGTGTCCCAGACGAGGCTCCCGCGGTCAGCTTTCCCGGCCCTCCCCTGTTGCGGGGGTCTCCACTCCTCTCCCTCCGTCCCGGGCGCGCGCGCCTTCCGAGGACCCGGGCGACGATAAGCCGTCCCTCCCGGCGTCCCACACCCCACCTGTCCCGGCGCCGTCGGAAGAGACGGGTCACCCCGCTGCCACCGTCCCCGCCGCCGCCTCCAGCGCAGGAGCCGGGCAGAGCGCGCGGGCCGCGGGACTTACCGAGAGGCGAGCGCCGCCGTCGGGGGAGGGCGTGTCCCGCACGTGGGTGTCCGCGCGTGTCCGCGCCCGCGTGTGCCCGCGCGCGTGCCTGGCCGTGGGCGCCGAGCGGGGCGGCACTGAGTCCCTGGGCGCCGACGGGCTCAGCCCATGGTGTGGGCGCCGGCCTCCGGGAGGCTCTGGCTCCCGCCAATCGCCGAGCAGGGCTGCCGCCCCGACGCGCTGCTCGAGATCCGGGAGTGCACGCCGGGGGCGGGGCGGGGCGCGGGGGCGTGAGTGGCCCGGGGCGCCAGGGTGCGGGTGCGCGCGCGCGCGTCCAAGTGCGCGTGGGTATGCGGGCGCGCGTGGCCGTGAGCGCGCCCTCGGGCCGGGGAGCGCGGGCGGCGCGGGCAGGTCTGGACCCTGCTTGGCTCTAGGAAGCAGCTGGCGGCTCCGAGGAGGAAGAGGAGGAGGAGCGGAGCCTGGGACGGAGGGAGCCAGAGTCCAGGCCCCGGCGGCGCGGGAGAGAAACCCAGGAGGACCCAGCGAGGACCGGAGAACAGGCGAGGGGAGGGGAGGGCCCGGGAGGTGGGGGGACGCCGCGGAGGTGCTTGCTCCTCGGAACTTGGTGAGAAGTAACTTTTTACCCAACCTCGGCCGTTACACACATTACAAATAATACAAGTTAAAACTGGTTGTTTCGGGAGAAGTTTAAAATGACCATCGACTGCCTGGGATGCTGATCAGAATTAAGACGACGTCGCCCTCAGCTTAATGAAGAGACGTGGTGCCAGGCGCCACCGGCTTTAGTAAGACCTGGAGTCACTACCCGCGCGTCCCGAGAGCGTTGGGACCCGATGGAGGAGGCTGAGGAGGAGCGGGATGCGGTCGCGAGGATGCCAAGATGCCCAGGAGACACACACCCTGGTCTGATGGACAGACGCGGTGACAGCGGCCCTCCTGAGAACAGTGTCTGCAAGATACAGCCTCCAAAAGGGGGAGCCGCGAGGTTTGGCTCATCGGCCCGGGGGCACTGCGAAGCCCCTCCAGATGTTTTAGTTTATAAGTGATTTCTGACGTCAGAATCGCGCTTACCTGACTGCAGCTTCTCTTCACTCATGTCCCGCGGGGACCGTCCCTGCCTGATCGTTAGGAACCCATCCTAGAGCGTCCTCTTGCAGACTCTCCCCTTTCCGACCAAGTGAAAACTACTCGTGTCCCTCCCTCTCCAAACTTTAACAGCCAAGAATTTCAGCAAACAGCCAGAAAGAAAACTAAGCCCCCCCACCGTCCGCCACCCCAAGGGAAGGGAGGGAATAAGCACTCCTTTAATTTGAAAAATAATAATTAAAACTCCCTCAACTTTTAAGGCCAGGCAACATAATCTATTAATTGGTCGCTATTAACATGCAGTTTTATTGACCATAGCACACAGAAGTCTGATTGTGAAGGAGTGTTTTCAATGAAAGTGGAGTTATTTTAGCTGCAGACGTGTTTACATTTCTGTGGTTTAGTCTATAACTTTCTCTTTTTCTTGCTTCAGAATTCTGCTCCATGAAGCAAAGCCCTTAGCTCCCAGACATTCCAAAAAGTCTGCCAAAATAATAGAAAAAAAAAAAAAAAAGAGAGGGAAGAAAAAACACACAGAGACCCCCAAGTCTGGGTCAGGCTCAGGGTTATAAGTGGGCATCACCAGTATGCCCCCTCTCCACACAATTTCCAGTTTAAAGAAAAAAAAAAAGCCCTTCAGGGCTCCATTTCCTGTTTGCTGGGGAAAAAATAGGATGGGTCTAAGCAGCTGAGTTTAGAAACCGCCTTCTCCAGGACCTATAGATTCCGAGAGGTTCTTTAACCCTAAAGATGCCAAAATGAAATCATTGATATGAAAATCTACCATTCCACACTCTCCAAGGAAGTACCTCTCTTTTAAGTGGACAACGTTCACAAACTACAAATGCGTTCCTAGGAAATTTCTTGAACAAACAGGCACACCATGGTAGATGGGATGCAAGCCCACCTCTCCATAGGTGGCCAGGAGAAGATACCAATAAAAATAAATATCGAAAACAGATTAAGTTTCTGAGAAGCATGCAATCCTTTTCTTTCTGAGTATGTGGTACAAAAAAGCAGAATGCATATTAAAAAGTGCATATTTAGTAATAGGGTTATGTCAGTTTTCACAACCTGTGCTAGAATCAAAATTGGCAGAATTGGTTGACTCCTTTGAATTGCTCGCTAGTATCACAGAAGTCACAGTAGTGCCATTCACGTGATCTTAAAAAATATTCAACCTGCCTCCCCCCTAAACTATCAATTGCATATTTCGGTTCCTATTCTTTAGAACTATTCTCCAAAGATTCCAGATCCAAGAAACCTCACTGTATTTTGAAATCTTCCTCTTAGCCACTCATGTCCAAAACTCACCACAGAGAGCCTTTGTCATTTAGGGGAGTGCTTTAAAGTGAATAGATTCTCAACCTGACCAATGAGATCCGCAGTCCACGGCAATGACTCTGCTTTGTAACACATTACCCTAGCAGAGTTCCTTCAACATCATCACTTGTACCGAATACTCGAATAATATAGAAGAATGCTGAAAACAATATAAAGTGTGCTAACTGACAAAGGAGCTTGCTTTATGAATTAAGAACTGTACTTTCATAGTAGAACATGATTTCAACAACCCGTTACCACTGTTGAGAACAGAAAAAATGAGTTCAGAAAAACCACAATATTTGAAACAATGTCATCTGTGGCTCGCCCTTGCTACTCTCTCCCATTCCCCCAAATATACCACACAGAGAGAGGAGGAGGGGTGGGGGGGAGGAGAGGAGAACGGAGAGAGAGAATTGCATAAAAGACAAAAGCACATACTAAGCCCACTCTCAAAGCTCAGGTTATTAACGCTGAAAAATCTTAGAACCCAGAATCCCAGAGTTTCACGAAGTTAGGACACCATCTCCTCCAACTGATTGTAACTTGCAGTTGCAGTTAGGAAGTTCTTTGTATTGTCTAATCTAATCCTCACCTACCACAGCATTCCTTTGAGTCTGGTCCGTAATCAAGGTCAAGTAGTGGGAAGTCAATTTCAACTAGTTAAATCAATTGAGTTAATTTGAGAGGCCAAGAGAACACAAGTCATGGAGATACATGCACCATCTATCTGTGCTGCAAGACAGGAAATACGGTCATTCTAAGTTCATAAAATACAATTTAAAAGGAAGGATTTTATAAAAACACCGCTTGACACGTTCCACAAGAATTAGTATTTTTAAGTATTTCATACATGAGATAATCTTTCTATGTAAAGTTTTGTGGTCGACTTAATTCTTTTTGAAATCCCTTTTATCCAAAAGATGTTTTGGATTAATTTAAGTATTTGTTACTGGAGAATGTCAAGCTCTTGTTCAATGAAATGTCCTGAATTGGGTTGTCACACCTGTTAAATATAAGCCTCCTTTTCTTTTGATATTCTGAGAAGGGCCTTAAAAGGTTTACATCCTTCAATATGGAGATTTAATTGCTTTACCTATAATAAAAAATAATCCCTATAAAATTCAGATTGTGGATATTTCAAAGCTGAAAGAACTATTGGATTGGGATGTAAAGGTTGCAGTTCAAAAAGCCTTCCACGTTTAATATCACATGCGTGGAGTTATGAGTTATAAACTCCTGGTTATCATTTTGTAAGGTCTGGCCTTTGTAGTCCTCGCAGGGAGCGTCTTTGAGCTTACTTTATGGCTTAGCAGTTCTGTGTGTGCACGTGTTAAATATGGAAAGGGGAGCGTATCCCCCTGCAGTAAAGGCTCTCAAGGGAGGAAGTCTCAGATTCCGTTTTAAATGAGGTACTGGAGTGAGGTTCGCCACACTGACACTTTTCACATCTTGGGTGAGCTCAGACCTGACGAGAAGGACAGCCCTGGTTTGAGAAAGGAGACAGTATGTGTGCTTCGGCCGCTGGCCGTTTCCCACTGTTCAAGCCCTGAGCATCTTCAGCGTTTCTCGGGGCATCCAGAGCCCACCCCCAGCACCCCCACCACGGCCTCCACTCAGTCATCTGGGACCTTCTTTTCATCCTGGAGGTGGTTGGATGGGGCTCCTACCATTCCCTTGGGGCAACCCAAGACAGGAAAGGGAGGAGAATAAGCGTTAGAATTCTAGAGTTGGGGTCCTAAATGTAGCTTCCCTGGGGGCCCCCTCCCCACCACCATCCTCATCCCATTCCCTGACTTTCTTCATTGATTGTAAGTGAACACGAGAGGGCAGAGGTGTAAATTCTCTTGGGAGAGTCTTCAACCCACCACAAAAGCATCACCAGGATCTTTTATCATCAGCTGCTAAGAAGTCAGTTTTATGCGCTCATTATCCTCCTAGACAAACTAATTTCATGCAACACTCTTATCCTCTGAAGCACTTTTTCAATCGCCGTCAGATGTAGTTTAAGCCTGCAGTATACACAGCAGTTCTTAATAACACGTGGTGACCACAAACTGCTCCATAAAATTGCATAATGCATAATTCCTATCAACTTGCATAATGCACACGATGAGTTGATATGAAACACATTGTACATCTGTCAGTGAGCTTTGGTGACAAAGGTTATACAAAATGGATCGGGAGGCTGTATTTGCATTTTTAAAATGGAATTACATAGGACACATCAGGAGATCTGCTGCAGCTTTTCTGATGATTATACTTACTATACTTATTTGCTTGTGAGCTTCACATACATACCGTGACACTAATTCTATCAATGAACAGTTTCGTCATGTACGTTTTCATCAATGGGATTACTCATGAGTGCGAAAACAGTTGCATTTTTAGAAAGGTGACACAACTTCTCAGTGATTTTTTTTTGTATTGATAAAGGCCTTAGCATAACAGTGCCTCAATGCAAATAAAATCAATATCTTAATGACTTTCTTTTGTATCCTAGAATAGAAAATTATTATTCTATGATTATGGGTGACCTGATATAATTTAAATGGGTGAAAAGTCTATTTCAGATAAAATACACAGACACTTGACAAGGAATGAGTGAGAAGAGGAATCCAGCACTTACCAGCCTTATGACCTTGGGCAACTGAGGCTATTGGAGTGGATGACCTCAGATAGGCTAAACAAAGGAACTCCCAGGGGAGACTTTGGGTTATTCATCTTTATCTCCCTGCTTTTTGCATTGTGACTAACTGATTGATTAATTGAGGGCACATATTAGAAATTACACCTCTCCTCAATAAGCCCTGAGCACACACTCCTGCTTCTCTCCCGTGCACCCATGCAGGGAGAACAGCACCCTCTGGGCAGTGGTTCCCTTACGTTTCAGTCCAGGTGTGGGTGGAGAACTGAGGTCTACACAGCAGCGATCAGAGCCCTGCCTCTACGTCAAAACCACCTGGCAGCTTCAAAAATAATGCCATCCTCTTGACCCCATCTCAGACCGTGTGAATCAGAATCTTGGGGGACAGGGAGGTCTATGGCACCCATACAGATGTTTGAAACTCCTCAGGTCATAGGCATGCACCTCCAGGGTCAATGATCATACTGTTGAAATGACAGTCATTCATTGAATAAGGAAGGAAGTCCAGAATCTCTATCTAATGAGATAATTCAGAAAATGGGCTTCAAAGATGAACTCTGTCCCCCAAAACGGTTGTCTGCCCTCCTTCTGTGTTTAGTGTCAATCTTCACTCAGTCCCCAAATCCTAGAACCTTAGGACTTCTTCCTCATTTTGCCCCCGTTTCCTGGAATGTTCTTCCTTTCTTCATTGTGGTCTACCATTCAACAGGTATGTTTATCATGCAGGTGCCTTGCAGTCACTTATGCAGTAGTAACAAGGCCTGAGGCACTCCAAGTACAAAGGGCTCCAAAGTGAGTCAAGACTCAGACCCAGATCTTGGGAGTTTTCACTGTGTGGCCAGCTCATCACCCTTCCTTATTCAAAGTCTCCTTCTGGACCCCCCTTGGCCAGCCCTGAGCCTAATTTAATTCCCGCCCTCCAGCAAGCCTTCCCAGCCTTGGGACAGCACCAATTTCTTGTAACTGCATCATTCACACTTTGGAACTCAATAAGAAATACTCAATAAGAATTGACCTTTGAACCTGCCCATCACTTGGCCCATAGCTAAATGGTCACCATCGGCCATACTGAGTCACCACAGCTCCCATGGACAGCTGCTTTGTCTATTCCCAGGGTCCAGGCCTCTCACTTGAGCTTTTATAGCCTCTGGCCATGGAGGCTGTCTCCTAACTGCCCACCCACTCCCCGGCACTATACCAAGTACCATCTGGCCAAAGGGTCTTCACCTCATCACACCACAGATGGCTTCAGAAGCCTTCAGGAGCATGTCTTGCCCATTGGGTAGATTCCAGATGCATTTCTAGTGCACCAGGTGAGAATTTGGAAATCACGGACAAGCCTTGCAGAGGGCAATCTCTTCACCTCCATGTCTACCTACCTGCATGGAGGGAGAAGGGAGATTAAGATTTGTTGCAGAAGAAACTAAAGGTAGAAGATTCTGACATGCAAGTAGGATTAAGGGGCAGGACAAGAGCTCTTTTCTCGAAGACCCTCGGCCCTTATTGGTACTGCACAGGCCTGGAGCACCCCACTCAGGGAGTCCTCCCACAGTGGCGGAGATTAGAGTCCTCTTTGCCATCAAGATTTAGCTGGGCATTTGGATTCAGGAGAGGAGAGTATAATATAGGGGAAAGCCCACCCCCTTCTGAGGCCCACGGATGGGTGAGAGATAAAGGGAGGAGTCGTGAATAAGAAAGTCTGGGTCCCTACTGCCTCATTCTGCTTCTGTGCAGAGATGCAGGGATGTGAGGCCAACGGTGGGGAAAAGGGGGTTCTGACACCCAATCCGTAATGAGGGACCTGGAAGCTCCCACGCCCCAGAGCCCAGGGTGACAGAGGGGGACTCACATGTCCCCCCGTGTGGCATGGATTCTGAGTTGTGATCCCCGGAGCCCACGTGGTGAGGTAAGATCACTGTCACCATTGGAAGTTAACCTCTGGGCTCACAGGCCAGGTGGAGGTTTTGGTCAAGCCTCGGAAGTGCCCAGAAGGGGTCTGAACAATGGGCCCCACCAGCCACAGGCTCTGGTCACAAGGCTGCCAGCAGGGTGAGTGACAACCAGGAGGATAAGGGACCTTCCCCTGAAACCTCAGGGTTTATGTCTGAGAGCCCCATCTCTTCCAGAAGGCAGTGCTACTCCAAGTGTGGTCCCTGGATGGGTACCAGTCTGTGAAAGACTGGATGAGTACCAGCCTTTGGGAAGACCAGGGAGGCCTAGCCCTGCCTAGGGAAACTGTTTAATTTATTGGGTCAGGCTAGAGGTGCTAAGCCAGACCCACTCATAAAGCAAATATTTTTCCCGCTAACCAGCAGGTGAGACAGAGGAGGGAGCTCAGAGTCACTGAAGAAATCCCCTTTCTCTGAACGTGTAAATAGTGGTATGAATTAAGATTCGTGATTCCTTGACATAGGTATTTGTTTTACATAGATATTGACCCACAATCTGGGTCCAGGTTTTCTTTGTGATTTGATACCCATCACATGAGTCTCTCAATATACCCAGTCTCCTCTTCCACTCTTTTTAAACTGTGCACAGCCTACCATTTTCATTTTCATAGCATCAAGTGCAGCGTTGGAAAGATAGTCCATCTTACAAGTGTCTGTTGATTCACGGACCTTTAGCATCACATCCTAAATCTCACGCAGTTGTGACTTAACTCCTGGTACCCAAAGATGATCAACGCAGTCTACGCCCTGCCCTGGACCCCACCGGCCCCTCGAGCTCACCCGCAGTGTGGTGGACCATTTCCTCCTGAATCCACAGTTTCTGTCTGAGCCTCTCTGGCTGCTTGGAGAAGCCTTCTCTGGGGTGCCCAGAGCTTGCTCAGCCCTCGTGCAAGGCAGCCCAGGATTGCCGGGGAGGCACAGATCCCAGCCCTCAACCGTGAGGGGTGGCACGTGGTGGGCCAATGTCCCAGCTCAGAGGCACAACTCTGAAGCATAATCTACACGGCTCCCCAGATGGTTTCCATGGATTAGGCCCTAGCTGCCCATTGGTGCAGAAACCATGCCCAGAACACGTTCTTTTCATTGGTTTGCCCTCCCCCATCCCTCTTCTCCACTCCCTCACTCTTGCTTGCTGGCATCACTTTCCAGACAAACTTCTTGAACCCAAAACCCTGTCTCAAGTCTGCGTTTGATGGGAACCATACAAAACATCACCAAGGGGCCGTTTGTGGTCCACCTGTGCCCTGAACCTCATCCTGCCAGGGTCAGTACAGAGCAGACCTGTGGACCCGATCCAGGGGTGGACCAAGGCCCAGGCGGTCCAGCCAGCACTAGTCTCTAGAACCCAGAATGAGCCAGAAGGCCACGTCTGTGGAGAATTGGACCTTGAGAGATTTGGGGCCTCACCCTCTCACAACCTGACTGGTGAGGATGCTGGTGACAAAGAAGGTGGCATCTCTGTCACTGTCTAAAAATGCCCAAAGTCCCCTGTTATCTCGGAGAAACTCACCCTTCCAACCATCACCCCCAAGGCAAACAGCACAACCCTGTCCCCTCACAGAAAGAAGTCCTGGGAGGTCAGCGTAAAATACACGCTGTGTCACCTGCATCGCCCACGAGTGACCCGGACCGCAGGACTCATGAGTGAAAGAGCCCCGCCTGGCACAGAGCGCAGCTCCCAGTGCAACACAGACCCACTGGGCACTGAGAACGTAGGTGCTCATCTCTCTGTGCCCGTCAGAGAGAACGTGGTGGCAGAGAGCATCGCACAGGGCGGTCGGCAGTCGTGGCTGTTTCTCACGCCGCCCCTCCCACAGGCCAGGCTGCACCGTGTCCATCTTGGTTCACACACTTGTCCACTACGGAACTTAGCACAGGACAGTGATGACATATGCCTCTGTCTCCTGCCAAACAGGCAGGCTGCTTGCTGCTTGGTTTTGTCCTATTTATCTTAGTATTCTCAGAGCCTGGCACATGGCAGATATTGAATAAATGTTTTTTAAATTGGTTTGAAAGGAATTAAATTGGATCTGCTTTGACTTGGATTAAAATACGCTGGAGCTAAGAACAAAGCATAATGTAGTTTGTGTGAGTTGTTCGAGAGCTAGATAGATGATGATGGATAGATAGATAGGCAATAGATAGATGATAGATATGATAGACAGATGGTAGATAGATATGATGGATGATAGATATGATAGATGATAGCTAGGTAGATATGATAGATGGTAGATAGATATGATAGACGGTAGATAGATATGATAGATGATAGATAGATAGATAGATGATTGATAGATATTATAAGTAGATAGATATGATAGACAGACAATAGATAGATGATAGATATGATAGATAGATAGAAATAATAGATGATAGAAAGAATAGATGATAGATATAAATGACAGATAAAAAGAAAGATAGATGACTGATAGATTGATATAAATGATAGATAAAAAGATAGAAAGATAAATGGTTGATAATTGATAGATATTTAATAGAGAGATGATTGATAGATAGAAAATAGATGCTTGATGGATAGATAGATAGATAGACAGATAGATAGGAAGAATATATACTTCTGTGGAAACACACACTCTCTTCCAAATGTGTCTAAGTTGAGGCAGGCCAATTTGTGTTCATTCCATTAATCAATCAGGTCCAGAATTCTGTTCATTGATGATGAGCTTCAGCAGACAATTCCAAATCATCTTCGTGGAAAAACAACCCCAGAACCCAGGGCCTCACCGCCCAGTTCCAAAGAAAAGAAAACGTGAACCTTTTCTCCAAAGCGTTCAGTTCTAAAGAGTGGTTTTCCCTGTGCATATTGTTTCTAGGCCGGCACACGAGAGCCAAATTGCTAATGAATAAGCAGCCTCGGCTGTCCATTTACTCTTGGCAATTAAGATGAAAGTTACATACTTTTGATGATCTCCCCCTGCCAGCGGGTATAAGCCGTGGCAGCTCTGCCTCCCCACCCCACCCCCGCCCTGCCATTTCCCACCGCCCGTGCGGCCACTCCTGGGACTGAGCCCCTTTCATGAGCTCCAGCAGAGCCCCGCCAGCCCCCACGTCCCACCGCGGGCCACATCGCCTCAGACCAGACCACGTCTGTTGAGTTAGCTGTCTGTTTCTATGGGGGCTATCACCAAATTAGTTACATTCTTTCACCACTAAAGTCACTGAGATTTTTTTTTTTTAAACAATCCTTGGAAATGATCCCAGTTTAAGAAGGAATGAAACTCAACATTCAGCCAAATACAACTTTTGAATAATTTAAATGAGTGCTACTTAAGTCTTCTGGAAACAACTCCAACCCTGTGTTCTCTGATGTGAACAGAAAAAAAAATAAAAACTTATGCACCAGCATGCAGAATTTGAGCCCATGCAGATGGCATGCTTTGCACCGTGGGCTGTTGTTCCTGTCTTGGCAGGAGTGTTTCTCTGACTGGCACTGCGGAGGGCTCCACGCCCGTCCGTTTGGCAAATTGGGTCTCGGGTTTTGCCGTGGAGAGATCTCTAAATTCTATTACAGTTAAATGCATCATCAGACTTTCCTGGGGTTTCGTTTCTCCTCATTTTAAATGAATACATCAGAGTCTGAGTTACAGCCAGAAGCCATGTTTCTCAGCCTCTGTTTGGCCAAAATGTCCTCTCACTTCCAGGACGATCTGTGGTGGTCACTTGACACGTAAAGACAGAGTAGAGCATTTAGATATTTTCCAGAGAAAAATAAAGCTTAATCAAAAATTGCCTTTTTCTTGGCCGTGAGCACAGCGCCACATAAAGAAACACCCAACAAGATGACTTGCTTCCCATGCACTTGTGACGTGCTGGGCAGACGTAAAAGAGAAATTCAAGAGATTATGGCCCCCTGTGCCCACAACACACGCTTTCTCATGCCTGGTGCAATGCGCAGTACAAAGATGTAGAACTAAATGATCCCAGTTTTCCCGAGCTCACTTCCTTATAAGGAAATTAAGTCGCCTACACAAGAATCTACAAAAAGGATATGTAAAATAAGGGCTATAGAAGGAAGGCAGAGTATTATTGCAGAGTTTAGCTGCAGGCGAAATCTTTTCTGACCTCGGGAACCTAGGTGGGCTTCCTGTAAGCGGTTCACACTGAGATTTATTGCCTTTGTGCTTTCTTCACTCCACTGAAAGTGGGTCAGGCACCAACTGGAGAAGCACACATCCATTTAAGCACCTAGTGAGTGTATGCATCATGCCAGGCGCTAAGGTTGAAAAGATGATATGCCTTCTGCCCTCCAGGAATTCACGGTGTGATGGGGGAGAGAGGTAGGCAAACTCATCCTTGCAGGGGACTGTGCTAAGTATAATGAGAGAGAGAAAGGGACTCAGTTCATGAGTCACTCGGGTGAACTCAGAGGCAATAACAGATTAGATAAGATCTCATTCGTTCAGCAGAGCTATTTAATTTTAAGTAGATGCAAACTATATCCATCTAGGAAGCTGTATTTAGATGTCCAAGCAAAATCACAGCGAGGCAGATGACAACTATTGATACAAACATTATAAATAAAATCACTGTGTGAATGAGCAGGAGTCAAAGCAGATAAATCTTGGGATACAAATTCCATAGATTAAAGTTAAACCCTGCTTTATAGACATATTATTATCCTAGTCAGATAAGATCCAAACATACACATTTAAATTAGGAGTAAAGGAATAAAATGTATTCGACACAATGTATATGGCACATATTTGGATTTTTGTTGTGTTTATTGATTCAAGATTTGGAAATTCAACCTGTGTTCTATAATCTAAGCATGAATTTGCATGGTCTTCCGTAAAAGGCCAGCAGTGCCTCCTAAAGAGTTTATAATGTTTTTAAGGAAACATTTAGTGCTGGGGTCTAGCACTATTAAGAAAATTGGTTATAAATTCAAAAGTGAAATTATGTTGTGGGGTGTTCCCGGACCTCCTTGGCCCACAAAAATCTCTTACTCAAGGTGTCAGAAACCCCCTTCTCTTACTGTTTGTCTCTTTCTGCCTCACACAGCTGGCTTTTCATTTCTCAGCTGTAAGGACTTTGGTCCTTTTGCTGAGGTTGAGGAGTTTTCAAAATCTAGTCAATTCTCCCCCTTTTTCTAGTTCTCAAGTTCTCTGGAACACTGGTAAATGCAGGAATTTTTAAAGTGTCGTTGGATCATTCGTTTCAGCTTAGTGGCTGCTGAATCGCCTTTGAAACAATTAAGATACAGTTGATTTTCTACAGCCTACATAGTATCAATGTATAAAGCAGATTTTTTTAAAAGTCGGCAGATTTTTTTTAAAAGTCGGCAAATTAACTGATTCTGAAGATTTGAAAATTCTACCCAAGTTCTATAATATAAGGATGATTTTGCATATTTTTAGTAAAAGGCTAGCAGTAATCCCTAAAGAGTTTATAACACAAACTACAACTAGGTTCTCGGGTTTTAAACCTCTAGTTAACAGCCCCATGGGTACCACTCTGTGGGGTGTATTTTAAAATAGACTAGAGAGGGGAGACAGAAAAAGAAAATATACAGAAGTATTTGAATTTTCTTATCATTTATTTATTTGAAGCTTATTTTCATACTGTGCGATCACTACTTCTGTTTTGCTTTGTTTCAGTGAAAACTGAAACCCGTCTTCAGCTTTCTGAGAACGTATTATTTTATTTTTGATACCCAATAAACAGCACTATTTTATTCATCCTTTTCTTTAAAAAATAATTTTCTATATTATTATCTTTGTTTGTTAATCACATATGGAAGCAGCCTGGTAAACAGAAGAATATGAGCTTCATCTCCATAGAAACTGCAGAAGTTTTGGATGAGATTAAACAAGGCAGCTTTAAACAACCGAAATGTGAATCTATCCCAGCCCTTGTTGGTCAAATCACACGGACCTTCAACTACCTGTCTCATCTTTTTAATAAGCATCTCATCTTATTCAATAAATTCAGTAATAATATGGGTTTTGTTAAGTCTACGTTTTAAAAAATGACTTTTTTACTCCCCCCCAAAACAGGATACATAAAAATTCTTACAATTAATAAATGGCATTAGTGTCATAAGAATTTCTCCATTTTCTTCTATTAAGTGACTAGATTTTAACCTGAATTATCAGCACACTCAACAAGATAGGCCCCTGGTAATAGAATGAGATGATTTTTTCACTCCCCAAAAGCCCTTTTATAAGACAATGTACATTTCAGCAGCGGCATCGATAACGGCATTGTTGTTCCCGCCTCTCTTCCTACCCGTCGCTCCCCCAGCTCTAAACTGCACCACACCTCTCTAGAAATACTCTCTTTCTTAATGAAAACCATATTTAAAAAAAAAAAAAAAGGGTTTGCATGACCCGCTGAAACGCCTGGACAATCTTTAATGCCAGCTTCAGATGACACGTGTCTTATGAAAGTCTGGAGCCCCTGCTTGTCTGGCAGAGAGAGCTCTCTGTCCCACATCTTTATGAGAAAGAGGGACAAAACTTCTGTTTTTGGCATTTTATGTTGGAGTCTGTTTTAAGCGAGGAGGAAAAAAAGTAGCAACGTAGAGTCTAGACAGAAGAGATGGGGGTGAAATCTGGAAGCCATTCACCCGACGAGGGCAGCGGCAGCCCGTCAGCAGCGGGGATCGTCTTACACTGCCTAATTACACATGAAAAATGTACACATCATTTCTCTCAACTGCTTGGAAAAATAGATGCTCAGATGGCGCTTTTGGACTGTGGCGACTGAACCAGCCATATATATTCTGGAAGTGGGATATATTCCTCCCTGCATTTTGCAATGTGATTTTTTTTTTTTTTCACGAAAGTCGGGATCCCTCTCAGCCCTCCCCCGACAAAAAAAAAAAAAAAGGTTTATCGTGTTCTAAATCTGGCAAGTGGTCACATTCTATGAAGAATATTTAGATGTGAAAGTAGGTTATATGTGTGATGAAATGAGACACATTTCTATTCTAAAGACTTGCTCAAGAGTGAGATGAAGACTCTGAGGTCCGAAGGCTTATTTTAGGATCTAATTTATGGTCTGAGTTGATTTGTTGTTACAATGATAACTTCTAAATCATTAGCTTGGCCTGCTCACACAATCACAGCCTTCTTGCTGGGCATGGTTCTACATTTTAGGCAGGATAATGATTTTTTAAGAATCCTTTAATATAGTGTCTTTTCTCCAGACTTCAAAGCATTTTTCAGATATTAACACTTGGTCACATCATATTCTTGGGACCTGAGGAAGGAGATGGGGCTGTAGCCAGGAGCTGAATCTGCAAGGGTGCTGTGTACGGGCTTTGATGCCATGGAGTCTCTTCATGCAGAGAAATGAAAAGGGGAGTGGGACTTAGACCTTATCCTTAACTAGTGTGTGTGTGTGTGTGTGTGTGTGTGTGTGTGTGTGTTAAAGAGTGACAGACAGAGACACAGAGAGACAGAGACAGAGAGACAGAGACAGAAACAGACAGAGACACAGAGAAAAAGAGAGATACAGAGAGAGAAAATGACTGGTTCATAAAATGAGAAATGAAATATGTTTCGGTGACTTGCCCAAGTTCACACAGTGGCCTTCATGATTGAGACCAAAATAAAGTAATTCCTATTGTCTCCTTTACATTCTCCAGCCTCCACTAAGGAAACTAAACAGAAGAAGGTATTTCATGAGAATAACAGGATATGTGATCTGCCGACATGGATCACTTTTTTTTACTCTTTCTACATTTTCCTTCCTACCAACATCTTTTCTGCAAATCTTTGCTTTGGACTCAGAGACTCATTCATCACTACAGTTTAGTGTTCTGTTTGAACCTGATAAGAAAATTTGATCATCTGTCTTTATGAATTTAGTGTTTGTCCAAAATAAGGCTCTGTCTAGATTGGGGACTTGGGTGCCCAGGAGTGACAGCTGGCTTTGGAAACACTTCCACGCAGGTGTCCTCACCCTGACAACCAGGGAAGGGCAAGGTCATGTGTCTCCCTCTATGACAGCAGCAAATCCTGGGAGGATACAAGGGGCCTTCATGGTGCTTAGTGGGAAGAGTTGGGGCTGGAATGGAAGGAGGATTGGATGGGAGGGATGGGAGAGCTGATGGAAAGGCCTGGATAGGGGAAAGGTTTAGCTTCTTCATGCCAAGGCCAAGGTCACCCTTGGCCCAAGTCCCAGGCCCTACCTGCAGCAAGGTTGAATGGGAGGGGCCGAGGCTTCTGGTCTGAAGGAGACCTTTTCCTCCCCACAGCCAAGGTTCCATCTTCTATGTCAATGGGACCCTCAACCCCATAGACAAGAACCCCTTCCTCTGTGTGTCGTGGATCCCCTCCACTCTCTGGCGACACCTGTGGACTGCTCCTCAGGAAATGTTTCTAAATTCATAAAATAGAATACATAGGATCTCAAAGCAAATCAATGACATTGACATCAGATACGAAAATAGTACAAAAATAAATTTGTGGTCGACATGCTTCTTTATTAACTTGTTAAATAAAATGATCTAGTGGTGTCCCTGATAGTTATAAGCAAAAAACAGATACCAAGATATCTGCAACCACTATAACATGCCCTGAAAATATGTAAATGGTATCAGTGACAAAATCACAAGTCCTGCTAATGATCATGGGGAGAGCTTAGCTCATGCGTAAGTCAAGAAAATGCTAAATATCAGTGAGGCCGTGGTGAAAATGGGGATTTTTTTTTTTTTTTTTTTTTTTTTTTGCGGTACGCGGACCTCTCACTGTTGTGGCCTCTCCCGTTGCAGAGCACAGGCTCCGGACGCGCAGGCTCAGCGGCCATGGCTCACGGGCCCAGCCGCTCCGCGGCACGCGGGATCCTCCCGGACCGGGGCACGAACCTGTGTCCCCAGCCTCGGCAGGCGGACTCTCAACCACTGCGCCACCAGGGAAGCCCGGGGATCATTGTTTTTCGTCATCCAAGTTCATCAACACCAGGTTACTAACCAGAGCCTTAGGGAGAGCTCTTCTAAAAATCCCTCGAGCAATAGCCCCACTCTGACACACCCCTGCCTCGAGGAGTGGGCAGCAGAGAGTCACACACCCACAGCCTCCCCCCACAGGCCCAAGAGGACACCCTCACTTTCAGCCTCTGGCAGCCTTCCTTTTTTTTTTTTTTTTTTATTGAAGTATAGTTGATATACAATGTTTCAGGTGTATAGCAAGGTGATTCAGTTATACATAACTTCTTTTCCATCATAGGTTAATACAAGATATTGACTAGAGTTCCCTGTGCTCTACAGTAGGTCCTTGTTGGTTCTCTGTTTTATATATAGTCGTGTGCATGTTAATCCCAAATCCCTAATTAATACACCCCACACATTTCCCCGCTGGTAACCAGCAATGGAGAAAACAAATTCTGCCTCTTGTGGAGTGTGCATTTGACGTTGGGTGGAGGGGGAGATAGACCACAAAGTGATAAACAGGTGCCAGGTGATGAACGCTGAAGTTAAGACCAGGCAGGTGAGAGGTCAGAGAGGCCGTGGAGGGGCAGAGAGGAGAGAAGCCCTTGGATAAAGCGACTGTCATACAGAACTGAAGGAAGGAAGGGAGGATGGCAGAGAGATATTTGAGGAGGGGTCACACGTGACAGGTTAGGAGAACCAGCAGGGACCTAGGAAGGGTGGAGCCTCGTGGACAGTGGTCAAGGTGCCAGGTGCTCTGGGTCACCTCGTGGATGGCTCCCTGGGGACTGTGGTGAGCAGGGACAGTGGGGGCACCGAGGGGGATGTTGCTGCAGCGGCGCTGGCAGAGTCGGTGAGTCTGGACCAGAAGGAGGAAGGGTCTAGAAACACTTCCCTGACTCTGATTCAGGGCTGACTCTGTTACCCCACCAGGACCCAGGGGTGATGCTGGTGGTGGCAGGGGCAAAACACCAAAGATGAGGAGCCCCTTCTGACATTAGATTCTGTGTGCCCTGCAGTAAGGATTGTTGAGTAAACTGGGGCAACCCCTGCCATTGACCACGCACTGTGTAGCCACTGGAAACACACCGGGGGGTGATACCCACAGGGGTGCTGCACTGATCAAAATTCATCCAACCGTGCACAATTCATTTTTGCTTACATAACTCATGCTCCATTAATAAATAGCAAATTGATTAATTTAAAAATTAAGTCTAGTCCAAGCCTTGTGCAAGCCTCTGAATTCCCCTGGTCTTCTGTTTCTGATTTCAGCAACAGTAATAGCTAACTCTTACATTGTCTTTGCAATGTGACCACCACTCTTCTGAACATTTGCACAGGTTCATTCAGTTAATCATCAGATAGATACAATTAATATCTTCATGTTGCTGGTGAGGAATCAGAGGCGCAGAAATTTCATGAGATTCAGCCAGTTTCTGGTAAGAGAGTAAGTGGCAAAGCCATAAGCATCCTTGCCCTCCCTCACAAGGCAATTCCAAGAACCAAACGAGAAGCAGATACCAAAGGGCTCTGAAGAGGGCCAGGGGCCTGGACCAGCGAGCAGTAACCACATCTGGCCAGAATGCCCCCTTCGAGGACAAATTCCTATTTGTCTGTGGAGTTAGGAATCGCTGGTCAGTGGTCAGAATCCAACCAAGATCCTAAGAATGATAGCCACCCCTCAACTTCCCTCCAGGAAATGAATAATTACCTTGATCCCCTGTCCTAAGAGGCCTGTTTTCCATCCTCAGAGTCATTACTTTTGTTCTTTTCTGAATCCTAGCCAATTTTCCTACACCCCTCTACAATTTTTTTGGAACACCCTTGACCTTCAAAGAAGGTTTGAAACAGTTTACAATGAAAGACACCTGCAGTAAGACCTGCAATAAACAAGCCAGGTTATCAGAAGATTTTGACACCCAGGAGTGACATATTCATTTTACCAAAACGCTGGCTTAGATGCCAAACTTAGATCCCAAGTGTTTAAGACACCAATGCTGAAATGTTTCTGTTATGAGCCCAGAGGTCCGGCGGGCTAGGGAGGTGGATCAGTGATATGGAGGTTGTCGTCCAGGATGGTTTTGGAGGTCGTGGCCCACTGAAGTCTCCAGGAGAACCCAAGGCCTCCAGCCTCCTACCCCAGCTGGGGGCTCCACTTTCTAAGTGACCACTGGCAGGCTTGACTCTGGCCAGGCAGCTGCCTTAGGGTCACATGGCGTGACTGCAGAGGCCAATGCCTCCTTCACCAGGTTGGCAGGGTGCAGTGTGAAGGGCACAGGGAGACCCCAAAAGGAATTCTGCTTCTATCATGAAGCTGTGCAACGTGGGACAAGTTCCTTAAGCTCTCTGGGCTTTATTCTCCTTTTCTATACAATGGAGATAGTAATACCTCCCTCCTAAGCTTTCTGAAAATCAGAGGTGATCAGAAGTAAAATGCCTGACTGTACTAAGAGTTCCCCAACAGCAGCCTTTGTGATGATGGTGGAAATTGGCACCCCGTGTTCCATCCCAAGGTGCGCTTTCCAAGGGCCAGAACTTGGGTTTCCACAGTTGTCACTTACAGGCAGACACAGAGGGAGTGAGCTGACATTTCAGTCCTTTCCCACAAGCAGATTTTCACATCCAAGAGCATCAGAGATTGGATCGCTCAGGCTGGGGTGGGGGAGAGGAAAGAGCATCACAGCACGGGAGGTACAGAAGGCACCTCGGCTGAGCTGACATCCTGCCTGGGAGAACATGCCCCCTGGCAGCCCTGAGAAATAGCTCCCATGACTGCTGCTTTAGGGCATTTACTGAAAAGCTCCACCTGACCAGGGAGAAGCTGGTGGGTTTAGCCAGAGATAACCCTGCAGTTCTTTCTCTGGACCCTCAACAGTGCCTCAGTAAATCTTAACAGTGCTGAAGTCTTAGGACCAATCATGTTTTTTTCCTGTACTGTTTTGATTCCAGTACACATAAGCCCAAATTAAAAAAAAAAAAAAGAATGAAATAGATGTTAAGTACTGACATGGCAGTGTATCCACTATTTGCCATGAGATGGCAAATAAAATTAGTGAGTTGCATACAAAAGACGTTATCTGTGTTTATGTGTGGTATGTTTCATATGTTTAACTCTGCATATACTTTTTTTAAAAATAAATTTATTTATTTATTTATTTTTGATGCGTTGGGTCTTCGTTGTTGCATGCGGGCTTTTCTCTAGTTGTGGTGAGCAGAGACTTCTCTTCGTTGTGGTGCACAGGCTTCTCATTACAGTGGCTTCTCTTGTTGCAGAGCACGGGCTCTAGGCACACAGGCTTCAGTAGTTGTGGCTCGTGGGCTCTAGAGCACAGGCTCGGTAGTTGTGGCTCACGGGCTTAGTTGCTCCGCAGCATGTGGGATCTTCCAGGACCAGGGATCGAACCCATGTGCCCTGCATTGGCAGGCAGATTCTCAACCACTGCGCCACCAGGGAAGCCCAACTCTCCATATTTTCAATGTGGAAGAATGAATGGATATATCCCAAATGTTGAACAATGATTATCGCCCGGGAATGGTATTAAAGATAGTACTCTCCTCTGTTCTTTATACACTTCTGAACTGCTGATTTATTTTTTACATGTTTGAATTTTATAGACACCTATCAAGAGCTCCAGTCTTTTCTGTTCAATCACAGAACCAGAGGTTGTTATAGAGTTGGAAATGACCGTGGGGATTGCAGTGAATCTACCTTTGTGATTTCCCCCTTTGTCTTCCTGCTGGAAGGGGTTTTGTCTCATTGTTGGGCAGCCCTGCTCTCCCTGGGTGCGGTCTAACTCAGCGATCCTGCAGGAAGACAAGCGCCCTCTCCCAGGAAAACACTCAGTACCTGAGCCCTTACAGGTGGAGATACGATGTCTGGGGGGTCGTACACCCCAGCTTAAGAACCTCTGGCGGGCTGCCTTGCAGGACCTGCACACTGACGGGCCCTCTGTCTTTCTGTCCCTCTTATTCCAAACCTTGGGGGTTATTGCTCTGACCCACTGGAGGGCATCCTTCCCAAGCTGTCTGAAACCATCCATTTCAAATGCCACTTTGGCTTGCTTGTGGAAGAGCCATTGAAAACTTCCACATGTTGGGTGCCTAGCCAGTCTGCTTTTCAAATGGCAGTCATACATATAGGATGGGCCAAGGGAAGGCCCGCAAGGCCGGGGACCAGCCTGCAGTAAGAATAATCTACAAGGTCTTCAGAATGTCCCTGGACTTCTAGCTTTGCCCTGTCCCACATGCTATGCTTCTCTGACTTCATCTGTGGGTCCTGCTGCCCTTTTTTTTTTTTTTTTCCTGCGGTACACGGGCCTCTCACTGCTGTGGCCTCTCCCGTTGTGGAGCACAGGCTCCGGACACGCAAGCTCAGTGGCCACGGCTCACAGACCCAGCCGCTCCGTGGCATGTGGGATCTTCCCGGACCGGGGCACGAACCCGTGTCCCCTGCATCGGCAGGCGGACTCTCAACCACTGCGCCACCAAGGAAGCCCCCTGCTGCCCGTTTTTTGAACAGCCATCCAGCCTGTCTGTACGTTCCTCTTCATTCCCCTTTCTTCCACTCTGTATCTCTCCCACCCACCCATATCTCTTCCTGTTTTCCCTTTTATCTTCCTTTCCCAAACTCTTTTTTTTTTTAGATGTTGGGGGCAGGAGTTTATTAGTTTATTTATATTTATTTTTGCTCTGTTGGGTCTTCGTTTCTGTGCGAGGGCTTTCTCTAGTTGCGGCGAGCGGGGCCACTCTTCATCGCGGTGCGCGGGCCTCTCACTATCGTGGTTTCTGTATATTGGATTAAAAATAATGCTTTTAATTTTTTAACTTTTAAAAATTATTTTTCCAACATCTCAAATGATTTGCATTTTTTTTTCTCCTAATGGCCCTTGATGGATTTTTTTGTAACTGTTGTGATTTGATTGCTCATTTCATTTTTCTTTATTTTTAATCCACCTTATTCCAAAATCTTCATTGGGTGATTTTTAAAAATCTATATTTACATCTTTCAAAACACTATTCTTTACTCAAGGCTTAAAGATTTAGTAGAAAAATAAGGTGTGACACCCATTACTGAGAATAAGAATAAGAAAGGAGAATTGAAGGCTTCCAGGAGCCCAGACCCACCCTGCAGGAGTCTCCCCAACTGTAGCTCACCTATGTTTAACATGTTGGGTAAAATCATATTTCCCCATTTCTCAGGGTGAGTGGTCCACAAGGAAGGTTCACTGTCAACCTGTGGGGTCTTTGAACCCTGTTCCCTTGCCCAGATAGTAAATCGAGTGAAGGGCTTCAATGACCTTCCAGAATTGATGCACACTACTGAGATCATGTTGGAGAAAACACAATCTGTAGATACCAGGCAAGGCTCAAGATTGTCATAATTATACCCGTCTGGTCATACCATCGTCTAAGAGAAGCAAATGGAGTCTAGGATCAAGACCAGGTAAAATGGTTTGAACCATTGTGAAAGGTTTGCTGAACCTGGATTGAAGCAGACCAAGGACCACCGATGGGAACCCACACCACCAACGTGAGCCCCCATCATCTCCCCAAAAGCAGAAGGGAAAGTGTCTCTGCTGTAGTTAAAGTCCAGTTTTATCAACTGTGCCAGATACATGCCAGAGTGAAGAATCAGTTTCCCGGGGTAGATGTTAAGCGTGATCCCAGACTTCAAAGACATACAACTTGGGTGGCAAGTAGAAGCACATCCTAGATGGGGTTAGTCCCTGGCAGAAATAAGAATCAAGAGATGGTGCCATGACTTTCCAACATGAGTCCTTCTATTATTTGTATTTCTCTGGTCTTGGTAGGTGTCAGAGAAACCGACCAGAGGAAGTGAATCACTTCCTGTGGTCAGTCCTCTGCCCACAGTTGCACTATTTTTAACAATCTGCATAAAAATAATAAATCCAACCCTGGGCGTGTATATTATTTGCTTAAGAAGTACCCAATAGGATGAGGTGGGAGTGGAGACAAAAATGGGCAGAATCCAGACGCTGAGGAGGCAGCAGTTCAGGAAGTCCCTCTAGATAAAGACAATCTTTTTGTTAACTTCTTCTGGAAAACGTGGCACAAAGAATGGGAATCAACTTTTTAGAATCACTTCTCAGAGTAATTTTCCACTCCCTATGGAAGAAACTAATGTTTAAAGCAAAACAGCTGCCCAACTTTCACAGTGTCTATAGTAAATTACTCAAAAGATTCCAGCCTTCAGCCGGGATGACTTTTGCAAATCTCTCTGCCCTTTATCAGTGCTATTTCCTTCACTTCAGATATGTATCATCATTCATACAAAATCTGTGAATAATTAGACAAGAAATGTGAAATGATTTATGAAGAAATGTTTACATATTAAAAGGAGAATTTCACTCTAACATTGAATGAGGTGGTGTATTCGTTTGCTAGGGCTGCCCTAGCAAAGTACCAGAGACAGGGGTTTTTAAAACAACAGAAACTTATTTTCTCACAGCTCAGGAGGTCAGAAGTCCAAGATCAAGGTGTTGGCTTGTAGATGCCATCTTCTCTCTGTGTCTTCATACCATCTCACTTCTGCATGTGTCTGTGTCCTAAGCTCTCTTCTTAGAAGGACACCAGTCCTATTGGATCAAGACCCACCCCAATGACCTCATTTTAACTTAATTACCTCTGTAAAGCCCTATCTCCTAATAAGGTCAGATTCTCAGGTACTGGGGTCAGGATTTCAACATATGAATTCAGGGTAGGGAGAGGGAGGGACCGCAATTCAGCCCACTACAGATAGAAAGTCCAAGTAAGAGGTAAATGTCTCTTTTACATTGTAATTTCAACACATACCAGGGTTTCTTAGTCATTAAATATCTATCTAACCCCTCTAGGCTCTCTGCTTCAACTTTAGCCCACAAGTAGATGTAGAGAGAGGAAAACCAACGTGAATTCTAGAAGGGGTGCTGCTGCCCCATCCTGCCCACTGCAGACACCATAGTTCAGAGACCAGGTCTCCTCCTGTTAAACCGGATGCAGGTTCACGTGCCCGCTGCACAGCGAGGCCAAACAATACCGAAACATTGGAATTTGGAGCAGAGAAAGGTTTACTGCAGGGTCATGCAAGGGGAATGGCTGGCTCATGCCCCCCAAAACCCCGAACTCCTTGAAGGGTTTCAGCAAAGCTTTTTTTCTTTTTCACACACACACACTGTATTTTATTTTTACAAGAGGTAAATAAACTAACACCAAGCATTGTCAATGGATGACCACAACAAAAGCAATAATGATTGCAATTACCAAACATGAAACACACTCATACTATGTCCTAATATTGACATTCAGTCCAGGAATCCTCTACTGTAACAGCTTCTTTACTCTTCAGTGAAAATTGATTTGTATGTTTTTTGCCTCTGAGTCCTTGTGGGATTTTTTTGTTTTAATTCAAACAGAAAATCACAAAAATTATAATCATCCTTATCAGTTCACTCAGTCCCATGTAATTAATTTTTTTTTCATCTTGATCTTTTGTTAGCACTTTTATGAACTCATCAGTTTTCCATTAGAGTTCTGAAAATGCTTATTCATTCAGTTCAGAAGTATAGTCAGTTACCAGAAACCTTTCCTTGTCAGAGTCTTTTCCATGAATTCCTTGAAGATGAAACCCTTTTATAGGAACATTTTTGCGAAAGCATCAGAGTACACCCGGAACTGTCTATAAATGACAAAAGACTTAAAAATGACCACAGTTAAAGACTTGATGAAAGTTCATAATAATGCAATTGACAAGGAAATTTAGTTATTTCTGTGATATACATTTTAAAGTAATAACTAGAATTATGACTTATAACATTATACCAGAACATATAAGAGTTTTAGAAATTTCATGTAGTGTCTGAAACATTTATATTAACATACTTCCATACAAATAACCCAAAGAAAGTTTAGTATTAGTTGTTTTATGTTTGTTTGTTTGTTTGTTTATACTGCATGTTCTTATTAGTCATCAATTTTATACACATCAGTGTATACATGTCAATCCCAATCGCCCAGTTCAGCACACCACCACCACCACCCTCCCGCCACTTTTCCCCCTTGGTGTCCATACATTTGTTCTCTACATCTGTGTCTCAACTTCTGCCCTGCAAACCGGTTCATCTGTACCATTTTTCTAGGTTCCATGTATGTGCGTTAATATACGATATTTGTTTTTCTTTTTCTGACTTACTTCACTCTGTATGACAGTCTCTAGATTCATCCACATCTCAACAAATGACTCAATTCTGTTCTTTTTTATGGCTGAGTAATATTCCATTGTATATATGTACCACAACTTCTTTATCCATTCGTCTGTTGATGGGCATTTAGGTTGCTTCCATGACCAGGCTATTGTAAATAGTGCTGCAATGAACATTGGGGTGCATGTGTCTTTTTGAATTATGGTTTTCTCTGGGTATATGCCCAGTAGTGGGATTGCTGGATCATATGGTAATTCTATTTTTAGTTTTTTAAGGAACCTCCATACTGTTCTCCATAGTGGCTGTATCAATTTACATTCCCACCAACAGTGCAAGAGGGTTCCCTTTTCTCCACACCCTCTCCAGCATTTGTTGTTTGTAGATTTTCTGATGATGCCCATTCTAACCAGTGTGAGGTGATACCTCATGGTAGTTTTGATTTACATTTCTCTGATAATTAGTGATGCTGAGCAGCTTTTCATGTGCTTCTTGGCCATCTGTAGGTCTTCTTTGGAGAAATATCTATTTAGGTCTTCTGCCCATTTTTGGCTTGGGTTGTTTGTTTTTTTAATATTGAGCTGCATGAGCTGTTTATATATTTTGGAGATTAATCCTTTGTCAGTTGATTCGTTTGCAAATATTTTCTCCCATTCTGAGGGTTGTCTTTTTGTCTTGTTTATGGTTTCCTTTGCTGTGCAAAAGCTTTGAAGTTTCATTAGGTCCCATTTATTTATTTTTGTTTTATTTCCATTTCTCTAGGAGGTGGATCAAAAAAGATCTTGCTGTGATTTATGTCAAAGAGTGCTCTTGCTATGTTTTCCTCTAAGAGTTTTATGGTGTCCGGTCTTACATTTAGATCTCGAATCCATTTTGAGTTTATTTTTGGGTACAGTGTTAGGGAGTGTTCTAATTTCATTCTTTTACATGTAGCTGTCCAGTTTTCCCAGCGCCACTTATTGAAGAGACTGTATTTTCTCCATTGTATATCCTTGCCTCCTTTGTCATAGATTAGTTGACCATAGGTAGGTGGGTTTATCTCTGGGCTTTCTACCTTGTTCTATTGATCTGTGTTTCTGTTTTTGTGCCAGTACCATATTGTCTTGATTATTGTAGCTTTGTAGTATAGTCTGAAGTCAGGGAGTCTGATTCCTCGAGCTCCATTTTTTTCCCTCAAGACTGCTTTGGCTCTTCGGGGTCATTTTTGTCTCCATACAAATTTTAAGATGATTTGTTCTAGTTCCATAAAAAATGCCATTGGTAATTTGACAGGGATTGCATTGAATCTGTAGATTGCTTTGAGTAATATAGTCATTTTCACAATATTGATTCTTCCAATCCAAGAACATGGTATATCTCTCCATCTGTTGCTATCATCTTTAATTTCTTTCATCAGTTTCTTATAGTTTTATGCATACAGGTCTTTTGTCTCCCTAGGTAGGTTTATTCCTAGGTATTTTATTCTTTTTGTTGCAATGGTAAATGGGAGTGTTTCCATAATTTCTCTTTCAGATGTTTCATCATTAGTGTATAGGAATGCAAGAGATTTCTGTGCATTAATTCTGTATCCTGCAACTTTACCAAATTCATTGATTAGCTCTAGTAGTTTTCTGGTAGCATTTTTAGGATTCTCTGTGTATAGTATCATGTCATCTGCAAACAGTGACAGTTTTACTTCTTCTTTTCCAATTTGTATTCCATTTATTTCTTTTTCTTCTCTGATTGCTGTGGCTAGGACTTCCAAAACTATGTTGAATAAGCATGGTGAGAGTGGACATCCTTGTCTTGTTCCTGATCTTAGAGGAAATGCTTTCAGTTTTTCACCATTGAGAATGATGTTTGCTGTGGGTTTGTTGTATATGGCCTTTATTATGTTGAGGTAGGTTCCCTCTATGCTCACTTTCTGGACTGTTTTTATCATAAATAGGTGTTGAATTTTGTCAGAAGCATTTTCTGCATCTATTCAGATGATCATATGGGTTTTATTCTTCAATATGGTGTATCACATTGATTGATTTGTGTATACTGAAGAATCCTTGCATCCCTGGGATAAATCCCACTTGATCGTGGTGTATGATCCTTTTAATGTGTTGTTGGATTCTGTTTGCTGGTATTTTGTTGAGGATTTTTGCATCTATATTCATCAGTGATATTGGTCTGTAATTTTCTTTTTTACAGCAAAGCCTTTTTAAAGGCAAGGTGAGGGAGGGGTGGTGAGGGAGGGGTGTGGCTGGTTGTGGCAGACTTCTTGGTGTCATAATCCTCTGTTCTTGCAGCTGTCCATGTAGGTCAGGTCGGGATGCCCCTGTAAACCTCCAACAAGACAAATGTTATTCTCCCTGCTCTGTAACTTTTTATCTGTATAGGAATGGGCAAGTTTTATACCCTTAAAGTCAGAGCCTTGGGAATGGGCTCTCCTGTATATCTCAGGCTCTAGGCAACATTCTTAACTCCAAGCCAGAGCAATAGAATACAAAGGTTAAAGTAGAAGAAGCAGATCCAATGTGGAGTCAGATTTGTTCTTCCCTCTTACACTTCTGACCACATCTCAGATGCTCTAACAGAAACATCACAGACCATACTCTGAGGACTGTTTCTGATTTAACAGACATGACATCCTGTAGAAGCCATACAACAGACTGGGATCATTCACGGTCTCTTTGGTGATGCTCTGGATGAGGAGTCAGCAAACTTCTCCTTGAAAGTTATTTCAAGGAGAAGATCAGGCAGCAGATATTCCAGGCTTCGGGGGTCACTCTGTCTCCTCACAGTTTCTCCTCTCTGCTGCTGTCCCAGGAGAGCAGCTGTGTGCAAAAGAACGAGCAGGACTGAGTTTCAGTAAAACATTTTAAAATAAACACTGACGTTTGACTCGTATACACTCTGCACATGTCAGATTCCTCATCTGGTTCTCTTCCAATCATTTAACAATATCAAGCCCTTCTGAGCTCACAGGCCATTCAAAACCATGGTAGTCAGACTTGGCTGGGGGGTCTTCATGGGCTGACCCCATCCCTTTTTGCTCCTGGTGAAACTCAGTCATCTTCACCTTAGGCCTGTTTCTTCCCTTCAGGTCCTGATTTATGCCTTTTGGTCCATACTGACCTGCTTGTCCCAACACAGCCCTGCATCCTTTTCAACTGATTTCCGGAAAGGTGTTGCTTCAAATGCACTTTGAGAGATGACAGCTCAGGGGGAGCCTCCACCACCATCTTCCAAGTCTTGGCTTCCCTTGACCAAACTCTCCTTTAGGATTAGGATTTTTCCTTGCTCTGGCCAAGGGGTGGTGTTGAGAGTTGAAACCTCTGGTTGTAGGCAGGGTCATTTTTCACTTTGAGAGGAGCTGAGAACAGCTCTGCTACGGAGCCCAAACACAAATACCATGACACTTCCTATGAAACAGCCTCTATGCCCTCCCTCCACCACCTGCCCTCTTCCAGCAGCAGGCCCGGGCATCCCTCTTTAGCTGTTTTAGGCTCAATATTATGCTACTGATTGGCCAGCTTAGCAGAGCTCTGGGTGGTACCTAGTGAACCTTCCCTGAACGTTGCCGGAGTGGGGATTGAAAACCCACAGTGTGATGATATCTCTTTATTGTAAAAACCATTTCCTGAACTACAGGTTCCCCTCTACTCTGTGCTGAAGGCAAATCCAATCGTCTGTTTGAAGGAGAACAGTTATGGAAATCTCTTAGGTGCAGATTAGTGGCTCGGATTTGCAGGCTATAAACGCAGAGACTGGTGATGTTATTTTTCATTCTAGCAATTAATTAATCAGCAAGTGCACCTCTGGTAAATACACACGAGAGGGTGACTGCCTTTCAGAGGAAGCATAAGGCATCACGAAACCCTTGTTATGGAGATAAGTTACAGATTGTACTTATGATGTGTCCCATGACAAGGAATTTTCAAATAGCATTGGAAACTTTGGTTTGGATGTTAAAATTTGCCTTGTCCTGTTCATCTTAAATCATGGTGTTAATTATGTTTTCATCATACTCACATGCTGCCCATATTTGAAAAATTAAGACATACCCATGGGATATTTTCCCTAAGTACGCTGTCCAGCGGTGAGCATGAGACACTGCCTGACTCTGCTCAGACCCGGCGTGTTGGCTCAGACCTGAGACAGGTCATCGCTTCAGCTCCATCTCAGACTGTAAGCTCTTTGAGGGCAAGGGCTGTGGGCTGGAGATCTCACCTGGGATGCCCAATCCAGCCGATTGCAGCAGATGCAGTGATGTGGGACGACAGCTCTCTTTGCATGGAAACCAAGTTTGGGAACCGTCCAGGGTACGTGTGCTCAGCTCCATCAGGGCCTCTCCCGGCCACGCGTCCTAGGCAAACCTTAGGATTGCTTGCTGGCAGCTTTCCACTTCATCTGTTTGCTCGCTCGAGTTCCCTGGATGACTTTGTAACTGGATAGCAACGTTTTTCACAAGGTCATGGGTTCAAGAGCAGCCCAGGTCCTCTGGACGTGGCCATGAAATGCTGCTTTCTTCTCCCCACACCCAGTGGGCACGGCATCATGCAGACACCTAGGGCTGCCTGTCCCTGCTCTGACCCTTTCCCAAGGTGGGGCATAAGCTGAGCTCAGAGTCGGCTTTATAGCACTGAGTGTCCGCAGAGCTCCATGGTGTGAGGCCACCATGAGGAGCCAGACCACAGAGACAGGAGTAAAACCAAGGGGTAGCAGGAAAACGACATGACCTGTGGGAATCCGACACCTCCTGGCTTCCAGGCAGCCAGGGCCATCTCCGCCAACAGCACCCCACAAATGAGAATGGTCCTGGAAGGTCAGCACGGGTCACAGAGCCTTTCCATCAGAGAAGGAGACCAAGAGGGACTTGCTAAAAGGGAAAGGGTATGGACTGGTAAAACCAATATGAGTTCACCAGGGGATACGATATTTTCATTCTGAGACTATAATCATTGTTCCCATCATCTTCACGATGCAGCCCCATCCTCACCTCTGACTCCCTTAGATTAATTTTTAAAGGATGAATAACATTCAACGTCGCTGTTCCCAGGACGTTCAACTGCTCAGGATGTGCGCTTGGGATGCTGCCCCCTAAAAGGGCTGTGTGAAATGGTATTGTTCTGATTCCAAGAACTAAAAGGAAACTTTAGTTTTCCTGAGTTACTTGGCAGTTTTCCGCCAAGTGCCCTGGTCCTAAGTTTGATCTCATCGAAGGGAAGTGTGTGAACCCCGTTACTCCAGCCCTGAGACCACAGCCCTCTGCCTGGTGCATCAGTTTTGCTATTAAGAGAGAAGTTTCTCATGGTTTATGGATAAAGTGAACTGAAGAGTTCTCACCAGGGACTGACAACCAGCCAGCTGTTAGAGGCCAGAGAGCTGATTCTAGAGTCCACATTCCAGCTGAATTCCAGGAGATATACAGTCTGCTCTGCCTGCAACACACCGTAGACAGGGAGGCTTAAACAATGGAGATGTGTTTTCTCACAGTTCTGCAGACGCCAAAGTCTTAGGTCAAGATTCTGGTGGGGTTGGGTTCCTGGTGAGGACTCTCTTCCTGCCTTGCAGATGGCCACCTTCTTACTATGTCCTCATATGGCCTCTCCTCACAGAGAGACAGGGACAGAGCTCTCTGGTGTGTCTCTTCTTATAAGGACACTAATCCTATTGCATCAGGGCCCACGCTTGGACCTCATTTAACCTTAATTACTTTCTTCAAAGCCCCAATGCCAAATACAGCCACACTGGGAACTGGAGCTTTAACACATGAATGGGGTGGAGGGAGGCATTAAGGGGGACACAGAAGCTCAGTCCTGAACAGTTATGTGAAAAAAGCACTTTCCTGGGCCACTTTCACTCTTCATTCATTCAAGTGTTTGCTCACTTATGTAATACCTGTTCACCAAAGTTTCCATTCACCAGGACCTGGGATTACAGTGGTGAGCAAGCAGCTGCCCCCCAAGGAGCTATCATCCTGGGGCAGCGGTCAGATGAATAAACCTATAAAGAAACAAAATATCATCTGATACATCCCACAAAGAGAACACGTTGCTTTTCATTTGTTCTCAGCTTTATGCCAGACCTGAAATAATCTGGCTTATAGTTTCTGATAGAAAGTCTGTCCTTATTCCTTCTTTAAACTTTGCCAAACAGGATGAATATCTTTCAATTTTTGGAAGTGATGTCCTCAAACTTTTTAGATGACACATCTCTCCTCTGCAGAATTTGAACAATGTCTCTTGCTGCTCTGTGTTGTTCATAATAAGTCGTAACAGTCATGGCCACAAGAACTGGGTTTGAGCACAAAAGTGGGTATGATTCTAAAAATAAGGGTATGAATATATTTCTCCTCTGAATAACTATAAATTATCACAAAGAAGCCATTGTTTTTTTCTTCGCTAATATCATTTTAATATGTGGATCTCTACGTTTTTCCCCCAGATTTGTTGCTCTGGAAAAAAAAAAGTGCCATAAGAAGGAAGAGACACCAGTGGGTACAGTCATTACAGACTTGACATTTCTAAACTGGGTTTGACAGTGGAACTTTGAAAATATTTATCTATCAGAAAATAGTTTCAGCCGTGGGCAATTTGGCGAAAAGGTTTAGTTGATGGAAAAACCATAACTCAGTGTGACTGGCTTTCATGTAAGATGTTCTTGAAGGCCACAGGATAACCAGCATTTCCAACAACCTGGAAAATTTAGACCAGCTTGGAAAAATAACAGGGGGCTTGGGGAGGTAGCCAAAGCACTGTACAGGATCAGATAAATTTATGTGCTTTAGAGACTCAAATTTTGATATTAAATTATAAACAAAAGCAATGCTCAGGTTAAGTGCTTAAGCAGGTCTCTCTGCCTATGTCCTATTCGTCCTCCCTCCAAAAGACTGGGACCATTTTTCAGTAAAAGGTCTTCTGCTTCACCTACATGTAATTCTTTTCCATTTGCATTTTTGTGTACTTTTATGGCTCCTTTATACAGTTAAGAAGGATCCTGCCTTGGGGCGCTGGTTTGTGTCTTGGTATTTTTGTGTGGCTTCCAAGCTCAAGGCAATGGCTTGCCCTCCTTGCCATGGCTGGTGGCTGGACAAGCTGCCCCACAGCTGCCGTGCACAGCTACTCGAAGAAGCCGTGCTGACTATCTGAGGTCCTCCCTTCTGCCAGCCCTGGCTGACCCACTACATAGGCAGTGGGCTGGGTCACTTAAAGCTCTGAGGCCATGTATTCAGCCTTTTTCACCCACAACTGCCCTGGAACAACTCCCTTCCTGAACTGTCTCATGAACATGATCAGATTTTCTCCGTCTTTTTTCTGTTCCACACCAAAATTAAATAAAGTGACTCCCCCAAGAACAAACAAACAATCAACAGAACAAAGGAAAAGTACACCCTGGCCTTTATCCCCGTGGTCCTCCCTGGCACAGCTCTTGCTCCTCCTTCTAGCCCTCAACATGGGTACAGAGTGGCATAAACTATGCTTCAGTTTAAAACTCTCCTCCCTGTTACCCTGGAATCATTTCCAAAGCCGAATCAAGGTTTACACACCCCCACCCATCTTCATAGCCTCAGAACTCTCCAATGCCCCCTTTACACTATTTCCACCACAGCCAAGTATGTTCTGTTCCCCGTAAACCACCCCAGGCCTTGGAACATTCCAGAACAGAAGTGTTATTCTTACAATTCCTGTTCCTCCTTCAGTTGGCCAACTTCTACTCCTTCTGCAGGGTCACTGCTTTCCCTAAGGGTGGCCCCAACACTAGCTTAAGTGCCCCACCATGACTTCTGTGCTGTTCTTACCTGTTTGTACAGCTGTTCCCCATCAGGGTCTTGGAAGGCAAGGGCTCTGTCTTATTCCCTGTTGTATCTTCACAACCTAGCACTGTGTCGGACACATGCATGATAAGTGTTGAACAGCTACTTGACTTATGGATGAGGACAAGAACCAATGTTTAGATTAAGCCAAATGAAATTGCTGATATTTGATGAATTTTGACCTACCAAAAAATGGCAATTTTATGGTTCTATCTAATATACAAACTGTCTTAGAAATACTGTCCCCCAGCACTAAAAAGTGCTAAAAATTGCTTCCAAAAGACAGGGGTTTAGACCCCATGAAGAGAAGCTTCAAATAACACAGAAGGGGACAAAGGTGAAAGTAAAAAAGGATATTGTTTAAAAAAAAAAAAAAGGACTGGACAGGCATTTCCAATCAATTATATGCTGGGAAGTTTTCCTAATCTCCCAAATATTGCCCCTCCGCCTTCCAAACCATCTGGAAAGTTCTTTCTTCTGGATGAAGCATAATCATGCCAAATGTGAACTCTGCACCTCTGACATTCATGAGGAAGCCTGTCAAATTATGTAGCACTATGGGAAAAAAAAAAAAAGAGAATCTTTTCTAAATCAGAAAATGATTCAATCTTGTTCAGTCTTCAGAGAGCTCAATAACAATGGGATTAATATGCTGAGTGTGTAGCATATTGTGTGTTTATAAAAACTAATGTTCTGAAAAACTGGATTCTAGGAGGAAAATGAAGCTCAAAATAAGAAATGAGAAAACATGAGATGGCCTAATTTGGGTGGAAGTTGAGAACATGTCACTCTTGTCATGAGTAATTGAGAGTTTGATGGTTAAAAAGAAAAAGGATCTGACACATTTCTCCTCCCCTGTAGGTAAGGTAGTCAAGGACATAAATCCCCGCTCAAATCCAGTCCCTCCAGCTGCAATCAAGGGGAAGCTGAGAGTGTTCGAGCAGCAATCACTGTTCTCCAGGGTGGGACGTTCTCCCAGGTAATCAAATGACACAATTTTCGAAAATACTAGGAAACCCACCCCAAAAGTAAACTACCATGTTTATGCATAGAACTCATCAGAGTAACGTGCGTTCAGGTTGCATAGATTCTGTTTTAGAAAGATGCTCCTAAGAGCTAGGGTGTGTTCAACAGTGTCCTCCACAGCACCACCACCCAGGGAATATCCTTCAACCACCCACCAGGGAATCCTACCCAAACCATTTACCAAGCATCCATCAAGAACTTGGCTGTGGGGCTTCCCTGGTGGCGCAGTGGTTGAGGGTCCGCCTGCCGGTGCAGGGGAGGCGGGTTCGTGCCCCGGTCTGGGGGGATCCCACGTGCCGCGGAGCGGCTGGGCCCGTGAGCCGTGGCCGCTGGGCCTGTGCGTCCGGAGCCTGTGCTCCGCGGCGGGAGAGGCCACAACAGTGAGAGGCCCACATACCGCAAAAAAAAAAAAAAAAAAAAAAAAAAAGAACTTGGCTGTGGGGCCAATGGGCACACAGATGAAGGAGCAATGACTCTGGTCCTCCAGGAGTTTGTCCTCTTATGCAGGAGCTGCATGGACATAGCCCCTGAAGCCAAGTGGAATGGGCAGGTACAGAGCAAGGATGCAAGGAGACGGGCCATGATTAGTGACCCAGTGTGGGTAGTGGACCTGGTGTGCTGAGAGTCAAGAAACGGATGGCAACCGGTGAAGACTGACAAGTCTGGGAAGACATCTTGCAGGAGACCAGCTGATCAGTGTTGAAGGGTGATAACTGATGTGAACCATTTCTCTGATACATCTCTTAAAGAAGCATCCTCGAAAAGGAAAAGGGAGGTCCAGGTGCCCTATGCTTTGGGCCTAAATCAAGGATGAGACATACAGCTGGGGTTGTGAAATCTAATACCCTTTGCATTGGTATGAAGCCAGTAAGAAAGTCCAGCTTTGTCTAACATACAGGCACAATTATCTGTTCCAGTTTTTTTGAACGGTTTTCCTTTTATAGCTAAATTTATCTCATTTACTTTTATGAAAATGTTTAGAATTAGTTTTATTTTTTAAATTTCCTTGTTAGCTTTCTGAATGGTTTTTTGACCTTTAATTACCGTATAACATAAGTACAGAAAAGTGAACGAATCAAAAACGTACATTTGAAGGATTTTCATAGAGTTAACGCACCTGAGGAGCCAGTACTCAGATCAAGAAGCTGATCATGACCATCATCTAAGAATCTCCCCCTGGTGGCCCTTCCAGCCACTAACTCTCCCCAGAGGTAACCATTAACCTGAATTGTAACTCCATAGATTAATTTTGCCCATTTTTGTATCTTATATAAATGGAATCTTATAGTATAGACCTTGCTCAATATCATGTTTAAGAGATTCAATAATATTGTTGCATATGGTTGTATTTCACTCATCCCTATTGCTGTGTAGTATTCCGCTGTGTGAATATACCACAACCAATGTATCCATTCTACAACTGAAGAGCATTTGGATAGGTTCCCGTTTGGGGCTATTATGACTACTACCACTATGAATATTCATGTACTTGTCTTTTTGTGAACATGTGTATGTATTCCTGTGTGGCACACACCTAGGAATGGAACTGCTAAGTTATAGGGTTTGTGGATTGTCAGATTTAGTAGGTTCTACCAAGTAACTTTCCTAAGCAGTTGCACAAATTTATATTCCCACCAGCAGTCAGAAAGTCAATAAGATTTGGTTAACAAAAAATCTCTCATGCTCCCTCAGGCAATACATGTATACTGAAGAAATCTCTTCTCTACCAAGTCAGCGTGGCCTGAGAGCTTAAGTATGAAATATTTTTTTCTTTCTTAGAACAAAAGTAAGAGTTAGCTGTACTGTTTTTAAAAGGAAGGAGACTAGAAAGAAGGGAGTTCTGATAAGCATTAAGGACTCCTTTTCAAGATGAACGAATAATGTAAAATAAATAAAGGTTGATAAAATGGCACAAAATAACAGTTAAGAGTAACCAAGATCATGCCAGACGGTGGTTAGAGAGCCAGATGTTTCCAGGAAATTATGGTTCTTGTTTTGAACTTAGCTGGCTTAAAACTGGGTAAAATTGTACATGTCAAACTCTCAGGGCTGTCTGACAGCAATGCTTAGCCTATTTTGCAAAGAAAAATTTCCTTCAGTGCATCAGGAAGAAAATGCTGATGAAAATTTTAAAACTCTTGGGATACATTTTTAATAATTTTCCAATTTTTCTCACTGATGCATCATTTTCTAGCATCGTTAGCTCAAAAAAAAAAAAAAAAGTTGAAGGAAATTGAAAGTGAGCATCCAAACTGGCTGGAGACTTTAAAAAGTGAAATCTCTTTTAAACTGCAGGACAATACAATGGAACCACAGTTAGAGAGACACACCTTTGTGATGATTTCCCATAGATTTACAAAGGGCGTACAGTGTCGGCGTGCAAACCTACATACAAAGGCATAAAATATTTCCAGAACAAGATACAAATCTCGCCGCATTTGTTCTCTCCTTAAAGTCCCCAGTGTTTTCTTCCCGTTGCCTAACATGTCAGCTTTCTGGCCTGGCATCCAAAGAGCAAACAATCTCCAGCTCACACAATCTTCTCTGCCATTGCAGAAGCCTTCTCTGTGGAGCCCACTCTGACCTGGCTTTGGTTCCCATTGCCCACCTGATTGTTCTCATCGAGGTCACCAGGAACCTCCGTTTTGCCCAAACGTGTGCTCCTTTCTTGGTCCTCCGCTTACTTGGTCACCCTCTTTCCAGTATATTCTGAGAAGCGTACCGCCCAGGCTGTCCTCCTACCTCACAGGCCTCTTCCTCCTCTGCCTCCCCTGCTAAGCCCTGAAAGTCGAGGTGCTCAGGGTGTCAGTTCTTGAGGCTCTGCTCACCTTTATCCATATTACCTCCTGACTTGATCTCAGCTGGTTTCATGGCTTTAATTGGCACCACATACACCGCCGACCCCCTAACTTTATATCCCCACCCCAAGTTCCTTTCTGAGCTCCAGCTGCCCCTCCCACACGTCTACCTGGTGGTCCGCTAGGTGGTGTCCTAGACCGTCACCAGGCCCGTGTGTCCCTACCCCGGGGGCTGTTGGCTGCTAACAGCACACAGCTGCGCCCTTTCTGGAGTGTTGCCTGGGCTGATAAAAGATGCTCGGGATGATGAAAACCCCTCACCCAGAAATGTTGGGGGGATTACATCCTAGAAGGGATGAACGGGCACCCTAGCCAATGACTGGCTGTTACAGGGATACAGAAGCCCAGCCTCTGTGCCTCCGGGAGGGACAACTCCACAGTGCCATTCACGCCCCAGAGTCCCCTGTGGGATCAGGCTGAGACGAGACCAGACTGCAACAGTGGCTTTGCCCAGCTGATTCTCCTGCTGGATCCCGCCTCACTTTCTGTGGAGAGCTCCTCCTATCTAAATCATTTGCACAAGAATCCCCAGCTCAGGCTGTGCTTCCAGGAAGCCCCATCAAAGAGCTACGTTTCCCACTGACCAGCCCAAACCGTGCTACCGATCAGCTCCTCCCACATGGGTCCTAGGACCCCTGGATCCTCTTCATGGCCATAAATGGCACCTCTTCCCAGTTGCCCGGTACAGAAACCTAGACCTTGTCCCTGTTTCTTCTCTTCCTCTCATGCTCCAGATCCAGTTCATCCGAGAATCCTGTTATCCTCACCTTTAAGAAACATCCTGAATCTGAGCCCTTCCTGCACCACTGGAGGAGCCTCTGTACAGGTCTCTACCTCCCCATTCTTCCCAAAATGTAAATAGAATCAAGTCTCTCCTCCGCTCAGAACCCCCAGAGGCTTCCCGTTTAGACCTGGAGTTGCCTGACCCCCACTACTTCTCTCCACACTTCACCACCAGAGGGAACATGACACCTCTAGAATGTTTTAAAATCCCTGTTTAAAGTGCAACTATACATATTAATTTCATGAACTTTATAAAGATACATGATTACTTCTGTTACCGTCATGGCTCAATGTTCATCCTTTAAAAATTCAAAGTGAAAAAACATTTCAAGAGGAAAAACATAAAACAGGACATATCCTATCTAAAAAAATATATTCATTAGCAATGTCACCTGCTTTATCTTTAAAGGAAAACAGAATAACAACTGGAGATGGATGAAAGTAAAAACTGGATACTCAGGATAGTGTTAGAATCAACATGTCCTTTTAATGTTTCCTGGATCTAAATAGGGTGTGGGAAGTGTATGCTGTGTGTTTTCTTGTGCCATTCTCTTTTCTCCACTAAGGAGAGCATCAACCACACAGGTTGAAAAGATTCTCAGTCAGGAATGACCTTTTAAAAAAGCTGAGTGTGATACTTTATGCAATAAGCATCCCTTGGCCCTACATCAGATACTGCTGTACCTCAACACCTCTTCAAGACCCTATTCAAAAGTCACTTCCTTTTGCAGCAACACGGATGGACCTAGAGATGGTCATGCTAAGTGAAGTCAGTCAGAGAAAGACAAATATCATATGATATCACTTATGTGTGGGATCTGAAAAAAATGATACAAATGAAGTTATTTACAAAACAGAAATAGACTCACAGACATAGAAAACAAACTTATGGTTACCAGGGGGGAAGGTGAGGGGGAGGGATATATTAGGAGTTTGGGATTAACAAAAACGCACTACTATATATAAAATAAACAACAAAGCCCTACTGTAGAGCACAGGGAACTACATTCAATATCTTGTAATAACCTATAATGGAAAAGAATCTAAAAAAGAATACATGTATAGATGTATAACGGAATCACTTTGCCGTACACCTGAAACTCACACAACATTGTAAATCAACTTTACTTCACTAAAATAAAATTTTTTTAAGTCACCTCCTCTGGAAGCCTTGCTGACCTTCAAAAGAGCCCAACCTGTTGCCTCTGCATTTCCATTTGATTTTGCCCTGTTCATCTTCTTCTCCTTAACAATAAGCCCGGGCCCTGTGCACAGATGGTGTTAAATAAATGTTTGGTGAATAAATAATTGAATGAAAGTATTAATCATCTAGAAAAGTGACTGTGGAGTGGGCTGCCCTCCCTCCTCATTTCCCCACTTCCTTATGAAGGGATGAGGTGTCTAAACTCCAGGAAGATTAGAACTTGTTCACACTGAACTGCTGTCAGTGAGCGTGAAAGGAAGCTCCTTCTGTGCTCTGCCTGGTTCAAGAAACACATCTAGTTCAACACTCTGCTGGTACAAGAACATCTAAGTAAAAGCAAAGTTTTGACATCTCCAGATCAAATGTACTATTGCCTGCCAAGAGATTCATTCAGCACACTTGAATAAAAACACCTTTCTAAAAAGGCTGTTTGCCCACCTGCTTCTGTTTGCAGCACCAAATAGCCATCATGTGTGTTTTCAGGAATCAGTGAGGATGAACAATGACAAAAAGTGACTCAAACGCTCCTCTGGGCAGGTGCTTGTGACCGGCTCACTTAGAAGGTTTGCTCTGGGGGTGAATATGATCCACCACCTCTCGCCAGGTGTCCACACCCAGACAAATAGGGAGGAAGGGATGCATGCCTCCACAGTTCTGGAAATAGATTCTGGGTGTGCAAGCCATTTGGCCAAGTTAAGCATTAAACATTTGGAAAGTCCGGTTTTGAGAGTCCGACGGGTTGCCTTTCCACGCACCTCCCGTAATTTCAAACCAAAAAGAAAAACGAACAATTCAAATTAGACAAAACATCAGAGTCTTGGGAAAATGCCAAAGAAAAACGTCTACAAAATTGTTCTTTCTTTCTCTTTTTTTAAAAAAAATAGACCCTTGTAGATGCTGGTCCTCTTTCAAAGGCCCTTTGAACAGCATGGGGTGTCCTACAGAGGGCCACACAGGAGCCTTGGAGAACCCTGGGACCTTGCAGAATGGCAGTCAGCTCATTCATAAAGCTCTGCTTTTAGGTTTAACTGCAGCATCTCTGGCAAGCCACTCGGTGACAAGAATTGAATAAAGACAGAGGAGATCTGTGTTCACTCCTACCTGCAGGTAGAGAGAGCCCTTTCCCCGTGCACACACCCTAATGGGAGCACAGCTGTTTGCCCTCCTCCAGGTGGCCTCCCCCACCACTGTCAGCCTCAGCCCACCTGGCTCATCCCCTGTGGAAAGCAGCAGCGGGAGGCCTTGGTCCACCTTCTGAAGCCGACGATGCTGTCAGTAAACATCCAGACCCTTTCTGCAAAGCTCTGGTTGAACTGGTCCCTGTGGATCGCCATCGAATCTGACCCCAGGGGTGGATCTTGAGATCCATGCACACATGGTAAGTCCTCAAAGATTCAGAAGAACTATCCTTCCCCAAAGCCTTAGCCATAAGAGCAGAATATCCTGTGCCAAGTGCTGTGCTAGGTGTGAGGGATGATGCTAAAAATTAGGATGAGAGAAACGTTTCTCTCAGACTCCAGGGAACTTCGTGCCCATCTCTGTCCCACCAACTGGAAATTAAGGAGCATCAGCCCTGACTTTTCTTAGGTGACCACCTCCAGCACTGGCTGTCCCTCAGACCCCACCCTATCCCACCCACCCCTTATCTCCTCATCACCAGCCCCCAGGATGCTTCCTACCTCTTGACACCTAGGAGAGTGTAGAGAAAAACCTCCTGCTCTGTCTTCCAGAAGGTAATACCAAAAGCCATGTTCCCCATCCTCAACAGAGTGAAAATTAAACAACAGGAAGGTATAATTCAAATTGGCAAAGATTAAAAAAAGAAACTCACTAACCTAATATTGGTGAAGTTTGAGCATATTCTCCTATGCTGGGAAATATAAACTCATTTAACCTTTCCATAGAGCTATTTGGTTACAAATATCAAAATTTTAAAACTTTTGTAGCCCCCTAATTTCACTTCAAGGAGTTGATTAAGAGGGGATAACAAAAAATTTAGGCAGAGCTGTATTCACCGGCATGATTGTCTCAACCTTGTTTATGACAGTAAAAATTTGGAAACAATCTAATTTTCCAATAATAGGGAATCGGTTAAACAAAGTAAGACTTGTGTATATAATGGGATCTCATGCAGCCATCAAAAGTGATGTATTAACATCATCATGTCATATTATCAAGTAAAAATTAAAGCAACTACCAAACCAAACATGCACAATTACATCAGTCTTGTAAAAATCAGAATACATCTACAGGTGTACCTCAGAGATATTGTGGGTTTAGTTCCAGACCACTGCAATAAAGCATATCTGCTTTCCCAGTGCATATAAAAGTTATGCTTACATTATCCTGCAGCCTATTAAGTGTGCAATGTGTTATGTCTAAAAAAGCAATGTACATACCTTAATTTAAAAATACTTTATTGCTAGAAGATCCTACCCATCATCTGAGCCTTCAGGAGTTATAATCTTTTTGCTGGTGGTGGGCCAAGAGCACCTCGATGTTGGTGGCTGCTGACCGATCAGGGCGGTGGCTGAGAAGATAGGGGTAGCTGAGCCAATTATGAACAAGAAGACACGATGAAGTTGCCGCATCCATTGACTCTTCCTTTCACTTGAACACTTAGGGACCATTGTAGGGTTATTAATTGGCTTAATTTCAGTATTGCTGTGTCTCAGGAAATAGGAGGGCCAAGAAAAAGGGAGAGAGATGGGGAACAGCCTGTCGGTGAAGCAATCAGAACACACATAACATTTACTGATTGTTTGCCATCTTATACAGGCAAAGTTCATGTGGCCCCAAAACAATTACAATGGGAACATCAAATATCATTGATCAAAGATCATGTAACAAACATCATAATAATGAAAAAGTTTGAAATATTCCAAGAATCACCAAAATGTGACACAGAGACACAAAGTGAGCAAATGCTGTTGGAAAAATGGTGCCAACAGACAAATGTTGCCACCAGCCTTCAATCTGTAAAAAACACAATTATCTGCAAAGCACAATAAAACGAGGCACAATAAAATGAGGTTTGCCTGTATTAGCAGGAAAAACAAAATCCTGAAGAATCGTTGTCGAACTTTAGCAATGATATCTGTGTCTGGAACCATTATTAAAAATATTTTGCTCTTTGTATTTTACGTTTTTCTTTTTTTTTAAAAATTAACGAACCTACAACACCCATTAGAATGGCCAAAATCTGGAATACTGACAACACCAAGTGCTGCCAATGATGTGAAACAGCAGGAACTCTCATTCATTGCTGGTGAGAATGGAATACTTAGTAGGTGAGTGGATAAATAAACTGTGGTACGTGCAGACCATGGAATATTATTCACCGCTAAAAAGAATGAGTTCTCAAGCCATGAGAATATATGGGAGAACCTTAAATGCATACTACTAAGTGAAAGAAGCCAGTCTGAAATTGCTCTAGACTGTGATTCCAACTATATGACATTCTCCAAAGGCAAAACTATAGAGACACTAAAAAGATCATTGTTGCTCCGGGTGAGGGAGGGGTGACTAGGCAGAGCTCAAGGGGTCTGAGGGCAGTGAGAACACTCTGCGTGACACCCTAATGATGGATCCATGTCACTACACGTTTGTCCAAACCCATGGGATGTGAAACACCAAGAGTGAACCCTCATGTAAACTATGGATTGGGGTGATGATGGCGTGTCACTGCAGGTTTATCAGTTATGACAGATGCCCCCCTCTGGTGGGGCATGTTGACCGTGGGGGAGGCCATGACCTGTGGGTGCAGGGGGCATACGGGAACTTTCTATACTTTCCCCTCAATTTTGCTCTGAACCCAAAGGTGCTCTAAAAAATTGTCTTCAAAAAAAAATCAATGAATCTCTAGTCCAAGTCATCAAGTACAATGTTAAATGATCTCTTCCAGGGCTAATGACACATTTTCTCCCAAGTTGCTCTGTGCATCAGTACTCAGGTAGGAAATGCTCTGTGCCACCGTCCACTGTCCTATCAAGACATGGAGAGAGAGGACACGTAATTAAATTAAATGGTAGCAAAGTGATCGCATTTTGTCTGTGAATAATGTGCTCTGGCACAGAACCCGTTTTAGGAAAATTGTTCCAGTCTGCCTCTCCAGCACATTCTTATTCCAATATATTGATTGATTCTTTCATTCATCACAATGTTTGAGCCTACTGTGCGCCGGGCACTGTTCTAGAAGAACAGGACAACATCCCTACCTTCGTGGGCTTACATCCGAGTGAGGGCAGGAAGGAGGAGGGAGAGAGAATGGCAGTAAACACGTGAGCAATGCTATGAATAAGATAATTTCTGGTTGTGGTGTCATGAGGGATATAAGGCAGGTGATATGATGGAGAAAATAGTAGGGAAGGGGGCTGCTTTAGATCTGGAAAGGGCTCTCTGAGGGAGGAACTAGTAGGGAGTAACTGGAGGGAAGAGCAGTGTGTAGCAGAGGAGAGGAGGGGAGGGGGTTCCCAGCAGGAGAGACGTCAGGTGCAAACGTCCTGGGGTGGGAAGGCTTTGGCATGTTTGAGGATGGATGGAGACCAGTGAGTTAGGGTGAGGGCGGGATGAGGCATGACAGGAAGTGGGGCAAAGTCTAGACCACAGGGAGCCTTGTCTGGGCCACCTCAGCTTAGAGATTCTGACAACACATCAGAATGGAATTAGATATTAGATCCTCATGTCTGGAGCTCAGGGGAGAGACGAGGGCTGCAGATATAAATCTGTGGAGTTTCCAGCATTGGGTGGGACTTAGAGTGACCGGCTCCTCCCAGTTTGCCTGGGACTTCCCTGGTTTTCAGCACTCAAAGTCCCACGTTCTGTGAAGCCCCTCAGTCCCAAGCAAACCATGGTGGTTGGTCACTCCAAAGGCATTAAAGCTATGAAAAAGGATGGTATTACCTGAGAAGAGAGTGTTGATGGGGAAAAAAAGAGGCCTCAGATGTGGTCCTGTGCATTTCAACACTTAGAGGTCAAAGAGAGGAGAGGCTCTGAGTGCGTCTTGCCGTAAGAGCTGCCAGCGACCTCTCTTAAAATCAGACACATTCCCTGCAGTGAAGTGGTGGGGAGAACGCAGAACGGGCATGAATTGTATTACACTGAGGGAAGAGGGCTTGGGGAGTTGAAGCCCCCAACATCATCCAGTGGGGATCACGGAAGTGGCGTTCACACTGAGACCTGGAGGATGACGAGGCTCGCCCTGCGGTGGTGGGCAAGGGAGAGGGTGGTTTTCCAGGCACATCGAGAGGGGCACAAAGGTCAGAGAAAGAAGTTCAGAGACACGTGGGTCCAAGGGGAAGTCATCAAGGCCAGGAGGCAGGGCCATGACTTTGAATTTCATCCTGTGGGCGAAGGGGCACAGTGGATGGCTTTTAGTGGGAGAGTGATGGGGTCAGATTTGCATTTTAATATTTTTTAATTTTATTGAAATAAGGTTGATTTACTATGTTGTGTTAATTACTGCTGTGCAGCAAAAGTGACTCAGTTATATATATATATATACACATTCTTTTTCATATTCTTTTCCATTATAGTTTGTCATGGGATATTGAATCTAGTTCCCTGTGCTCTACAGTAGGACCTTGTTGCATTTTAAAAGGATCAATGGCTTAAGTGCAGAGAAGGAATTCATTCGAGCAGGGTAAGGATGAGAGGTGGGGACAACAGTCCTGGTGAATGAAAGGTTAACATGCATGTGACTTAGGGCTTTTACTTTTGCTTCCCTCTGCTTTCTAAGATTTCCCCCATGAACATAAATTACTTTTTAGAAAAGAAAAATCAATAAAATGCCATTTTTAAGGGGAAATTGTACAGAAGTCAGTGAAAAGGAGAGAACGTGACTGAAAGATGAACACGATGTCGTGGGTGTGAAAGGCCACGGGGAACCCCACCGCTGCCCGCCGGGCACACCTGTCAAAGACAGGCATTCGTTCACCCCTGGACTCCCCACTTTTTTTTTGGTTTGTTTTTCTTTTTCTTTTTCTTTTTTTTGCAGTACGCGGGCCTCTCACTGCTGTGGCCTCTCCCGTTGCGGAGCACAGGCTCCGGACGCGCAGGCTCAGCGGCGATGGCTCACGGGCCCAGCTGCTCCGCGGCATGTGGGATCTTCCCGGACCGGGGCACGAACCCGTGTCCCCTGCATTGGCAGGCGGACCCTCAACCACTGCGCCACCAGGGAAGCCCTGGACTCCCCACTTTTAACTACACGCACGATGAGTCTCTTCAGATGAGTTTCCTTTTCTGGAAGCTTCAGCCCTACATCATGCTGATGCACCCACAACCTAGAACCTCGCCCCCATCGCCATCCTGATGCATCTATCGCTTTATCCTTTACCAGGATAAACTAGACACCATTCGTGTGTGCGGCAGGGCGGAGCGGAGAGGATAGGGAGGGGCCTCTTATACCAGCCGGTCCTTTTTTCTCTTTTCACCATCACAGCCAATGGAGTCTTATGCTCCTGTTCCGTTTACAAACTGAGACTCATATATATCAAGTCGTTGGTCCCAAATCTCAGAGCTAGTGAATAACAGGACCAGGATTTGTACTGCTGCCTCCCAGCTGGCAAAGCCATTGAAATACAATATGGCAAATTGCAGGGTGGACTCAGGAGTGGGACTTCCTGGTTCAAATTTCAGCTCCACCACTTATGAGCTGTGTGACCTTGAGAAACATATCGATACCTAACATTGACAGACCGCCGTCTGTGCAGTGGGTTGCCAATGAGGGTATCTACCTAATAGATTTCTCGGGAGAGTGGAACTGGGAATTCATGGAAGGTGCTTAGGACCCTCCTGGAACAACACAGATTTATAGTTGTTTCCACTAACCCAGCCTGCCTTCCCACCTATCCCAGACCCCCAGCCTTGGGAAACTTTTGGGCATCTTGCTTACCAGCTTCCCCAGAGAGGCTCCAAGATGGCGGCTTCCCTTGGTGAAGAAGCCGGGAAGAAGACACCAGCTTCCAAATTAAAGGTCAGTTAAAGCTAAGCTCTCTACTGTTTCTGCCCTTTCAGGAATATTTCTCATGCTCAGAGACGTTGGAAACATCCACCTTGATTCTTCTCAACACGTGTTGATAAGCCCCAGCCTGAGCTCTGAACAGCCCTAGAATCTCCCTGAGTCTGACAAAGTGCCTTTATGTCACTGAGTCACTGATAATCTAGTGACAGAGACAAGAAAACTGTTGATGAACAGGGACTGCTTGAGGCAAAGGAGAAGGAAATGCAACCCGAGAGAAATGAATGGAGGAGGATGCAACAAGGGTGCAAAGCCAGATGCTGCACAGCTGGGGGCGGGAGAGAAAAAGAAACATCTTGCTGCCAGTGCAGCGCTTACTAAGCTGCCGCCCGTAAGTTTCCACGTCTTTCCAGAGGTTTGTCAGATGAAAGCATGGCATGATATTGATGAATTCACTGCAAGGAGAAGCATGACCATCAGGTGGCTGCGTAGCGCTGCTTCACCCCCTCCAACCTTACTCAGGCAGATACACGAAAGAAGACAACTTATGATTGAAAGGCAGCTTGACTAGCCTGAAATTGCAGCCATTGGCTGTGGTCATCAGATTAGGATCCTGATGCTCTTTTCTCCCCTGAGGGGCTTCCCTGTGGCCCAGAGCCCACACTTAACACTGTGGTCAGGGCACCGTCTCCCTGGGAGACGTTACAAAGTATTGCCAAGCTGTGGACCTGATATTATGTGCGATGCTTTCCCCGAGGCACCCAGGGGTGGTAGATTTCAGGTTACAAGTGAATGGCAAAATCGACTTCAATGTAAATATTTTAAATAGTCAAGATCTAATTGGAGAACTCACCCACATCAAGGCTATAACGAGGTCAGGCTTGGGAGATGCAGATTTTGTGACAAGGATTTCCCTGGAGAAAAGTACAAAACACCCCTGTAGGGGCGGTACATGGAAGTGTGCCTTTCTCTTTCTTTCAAACTTCTGTAGGATGGATTGGAGATGGGGCTCCACGTGCCCTGAACTCTGGGAGGCCTGGTGGACTGATGTCTGACACCTGTGCAAAGAACCCAAAGATGAGAAGCCGTGGGCTGTGGGTTTGCCGCAGCAGCAGGGCAGGGAGAGGAGGACGGGATGCAGGGGGCATGAGGTCACTCCCATCGATGGGCGCACGGGACTCCAGGCTGTTTCCCACGGACCAGGTGTGGGCCATGATGGAGAGACAGAAGATCTTGAAGTGTGCTCAGGGGAACATCCTGGAAGGGCACTGGTGCCACAACAAAGAGATTCTGGGAGAGGGAACTCCAACAACCAGGGGCAGGGCCGAGCTGCCCCAGGGGAGCCTACATCACCTGCCTCGTGGAAAGGGAGGTGGATGCTCGAAGTGGGGCCTCGGAGATTCCCCCAGAGAAAGGGTCAGCTGCAAACAAAGCCTAGTCCTGCTCCTCCAAAGGCTTGGTTACATCAGGAAACCAGAGTTGTGGGCCAGTATCTGGGAGAGACAGTGGTCACTGCTCAGGTATCATTTCAAAATCTATGAGGACAGGGAACTATGGAAAGAATCCAGAATTTGATCAAGCAACAAAGAATCGAGAGAAGGAAATTAGCTGGAACCTTCATGGGCTGCCTTGTCTACACAAATCAGATGGAATCATCAGACAATGGAATGACTTCAACCCGAGGGGTATCTGAAGAGTTTACACCTGGAGCTGCCTGTTACATAAAATGGTCAGTGGGTCCCCATCTAGTCTTGCAAATAGGATCATGCCTATATCAGTTTGATCAGAGAAACAGAAGCACTTAGGAAGTGATAGATTCAACAAGAGATTTAACTGTATACAGTTGTGGGAGCTGGTGAAACAGTCTCCCAAAGGCTGTTGCCTTTGTGTCTGGTGCTGGAGCTTGAGGTCTGCAAAGCAAGCAGTCAGACGGAGAGACTTAAAACTGGTCTCCTAAATCATAGCTACACAAAACTAGAAAGAAATGTAGTGATGCTCTTGGCTAATTTTGTCTGCAAGAAGAAGCACAGAGAGTTCTGTTTTGGGGGGTGGTTTGGGGTGCCTGATGTGGTCTTCATAGATCCCCAAAAGGCCCCTGGCCACGAAATTCTTCCTGCAGGTAGAGTTTGATAGGAAAAAAAACACTTAGATTCTCATCCACCTTTTCCAAACCCGTTATCCATCATGAATGGAAATAAAGGACCTAATTATTAGGGGCAAGGGAATGAGTTGGAGGGAAAGAGGACCCAGGTCGGGAAGTGGAGAAAAGAGCGTCTGATAAACTGTACAGTTGTCAAGACACCTTCACATTCCTGTCCTGTTTCCCTGGAGCCTCAAGTCACCCCACAGGGCAAAATAATCAGGCATGATTATCCTCCATTTATAGAGGAAGAGACGGAAGCCCACAGATCTCACCCGAGGCCACACCACGGAGGGAGGGAATACACATATGCTCGTCTGGGCCTCGCGGGCCTGACTCGTGGGGTTACTCCACTTCACTCCGAAACTCTCAGCCTCCCAGCTCGTCAAACTGGATATAACAGCGCCGGAAAATGACAGGCCTTGGTGAGATGCGTCCTCTCCCCCAAGGACCCCGACACCCCAGCACCTCTCACCCTGAATCTAACTTCACATGTACATGCTCCCCGACCCCTGTGTCGGCCAGCACTATTGCTCAGTGCGTGGTTGAGGATCACGACCGGGGCCTCAGCATCCCAGGCAGAAGTCAAGTAGACGGAGGCCAACACAGACAGTGTGACAGGGTGTCAACTGCCTCTACCCTCATCTCAGAGACAACAAACCATACAGAGACTTGGAGTCTTCAGCACAGAAAGGATCCCGCACGTGACCTCTGTGGCTCTCAACCCAGTCACTTACGGAGATAGTTCAACATGCAGATGCCCAGGGCCCCACTCAGAGCACCTGATCCAGGAGGTCTGGGATGGGCTTCAGACTTTGCATTTCTAACAAATACCCCTGCAAGAGTCTCAGGGAGTACTCAGAGTCGTTATCCCTGTGTCAGAACAGGGAGAGGGAACACAGCTGGTGTAATGACGGGTCCCAGGTCCCATGGCTCCACCCCTCCCCCACTCCCTCCCTCCTGGGGAGAACCGCATCACTGTCCCCTGTGCCCCGGGCCCATGACATGGACCACATCCAGGCATACTGCTGTGCATCCATCCGGGGACAGAGGCAGGTACCAGAATACACACTTAGAGACAATGGTGGGTAGCAGAAAACACCAAAAGCGAGTGAGTCCTTGTGTGACCAACTCATGATGTTTTGCCCCTTGGATGATAGTTCTGAAAGAAGAATGCCTGTATCTTACTGTGCTCATTTTGAAATATTCACTCTTCACGAAGCCTCTGGAAGGAACAGACAAATGACAGGAGTAGAGAAGTGGCTTTTATTTTCCTCAGCACTGCTTCCCTCGCCTGCCCCGGGCAGGCTCACAGGGTGAGAGCAACCAACTAGAAACGCAAAGGACACTTCACAGTGGAGACACATGGTTTGGTGTCTTAATTGATTCCATCTTTGCTTTTTCGGTCAAGCCAACAGACCAACGGACTTTTTCGCTTTCGTCTCCCCGGCCCCCGGAATGCAGAGAGTCTTTATTTTAGTTCAGGGAGCAGACTCAGCCTCCACCTTACCCTCCTATGACAGTAGGAGGTGATGTTTCCCTGACACGGCCCTTCAGTTTAAGCCAGTTCGACTGATTAATCGAAGAACTCTCCCCAAACCTGACAAAAGACATCTGCAGGCTGTGATACGGTCTCACTGCTTCTGCAGGGAGGTGGTACTGCATTCAGAACACGTTTATCAGCGAGCCAGGGGCTCCCAGAGGGCCGCCTGCCAAACCCAGCAATTACACTTTGCAGTTTCCCCGATTAAAAAGTGTTTAAACATCTGCTACTTAAAGGATACTTAAAAAGTCATAAATTAAAAACCGGGGTAAAGGAACTCAAAGTGAACAGAGAGTGAAAAGTTCTATGTAAATAGAGAAGCCGTGTTTTTTCATTTCTGAAGGTATCCCTTGACCACTTAAAAATAAGCGCTAACTCAGGTGTCCATAGTGTAAAATAAATCAGAATAAGCTTAACAAAAATCAGGTAGTCGTCCACAATAAAATGTCATATCCTCACTCTCTTAATTCTAATTGCGCAGTTTGCTTTGCATTGGATTTTACTGAGAGATGGGGGTTGCCTAGCTCGTTAGGGCAATTGTGGGCTCCAGGAGCCCAAGCCCACGCAGGAAGTGGGCTGGAGCATTGCAGACTTGACACACAGAAGATAAGTTTGTTGTGCCTGGTTAATTTTCAAGAAACTTGCCAGCTTTCCGTCATGTATGGTTCAGTTTTAAAGAACCCTATTAACTATTGCTCATAACTGGCAAAGACTCTATCACTGTTGCTTCATACTTTGGCATTTATTTTCATCTCTCTTAAAAATTAGATAACATTATATTGTCCCTTGCAGTTTAAGCATCTCTTTCCTACACACGACATTATTTAAGAATATTCTACTAAAAAAGAGTGGATATATGTATATACATCTACTTTGCTGTGCAGCAGAAACTAACACAACATTGTAAATCAACTACACTCCAATAAAAATTAATTTTGAAAAATAAAATAAAATTCTGGAGGAAAATATAATATTCTAACCTACAGTCTTTTCAGTCACACCTATCTGTAAAGGAAAAGTTAATTTCCAAAATGAAAAGTTTGGCCGTGGCACCCCGTGTACATGGAGAGAACGGGAATTAATGGGAACGCAGCCACTTAAAAATTCTGTCCATCATTTATATAAACCCAATTCTGTGGGTCTTCTGGGTCACACACAATTTCGATTCCCACACTCTTCCAAACACCCTGATGGAGGCCTGAACAGTCTAATGTACTTGTAGTTTATTCCCTTTTAACAATGATTGATTTAGTATTTAGCTCAAAAATAGATTTCTTTTTTGCATATTGGTTATGTTAGAGTCGTGGGTGGACGGGTTTGTAGAAATAAGCATTCAGAGTGTGTATAATCTGTGTAGCTAGCACTTGCCTCCCTCATCCTTTTCCTGTCTGGATGTAAAACCAGGTTTTCTCCTTGGTCTCTTTTGCAATTACAGGGAACTTCAGCTGTGGCCCTCACTGGGTGTGTGTTTCACCCATGCAGGATAGAAATCCTGGTGTCAAAACGGAGCTCAAGGTTACAATCAGTCGACCTAGGTCAGGTCCTGCCTCTCCCGGGCAGACTGACCTTCAGGAAGATACTTGGCTCCTTTCTTTCCCTTTTCAAAAAGTACAATGGGAATAATAACATCCTTTCATAACTCCCAGAACCACTGTCAAGTTCAAGTGAGTGCATGAGTGCTTGCAATTATACCCAGAGTTTTTTTATATGATGACTCCGTTTAGTATCTCAGTAATAAATTTAAAAATAGATGAAAAGAAGGACTTGTGGTCAAAGACCTGTGAAGATGCTTCGCTGTTATTTCCACAAAGGACAGAGACTTGAGCATTCAGTGGTATTTATTCTTTTAAATGACTTCTGTTGTATATTCCTAATTCCAAATGAATACATGTTCTTTCTTAAAAATTGGAAAGAAAAATGTCACTCAGAACAAGAGATAACAATTCTTAACATTTTTGTACCCTTACCTAACAGTCTACATCTATGAAGATAATTTTTTTTCTTTCTTACAAAATTTGGATCATAATGCATGCAAATCTGGGTTCCTGATACTATTTCCTTTGGATAGGTTCTCAAGAGTGAAATTACTTGGTCAAAGGATTGAAAATCTTTGAAGGCTCTTCATAAATTCATCCATATCTTTTGTGAAAATCTGTACCCGTTTATAATGGCACCAGTAGGGAACAAGAACACTTATCTTGCAGCAGCGTCCTAGCACTAAGTGTGATCATTATTTCAAAATTTTTGTCAAATTTCACTTATTTGATTATTATTGAAGCTGAATTTTTTTCAGATCCTATTGGCCATTTGTGATTCTTATTTTTCACATTGTGTTTTCAGGAATGCTCTGAGCTGAAAATAAGAGAAAAATCTGACTGACAATGATGCAGACCAATAGAATTTTTCAGAATTCTGCAGAAATTGGCTGCCATTGTTGGTTCAGTAGCTCAATAGTGTCAATGACAGTGTTTCTGCTAATCTCATGGCCTCGCACTCATGGTGGCAAAACGGCTGCCCCAGATCCAGCATCACATGCAGGAAGAAAGGAAGAAGAACAAGGCAGCCATATCCATTCCTTCCCAGAACCCTCCCCATGAAGATTTATGCTTATGTCCCATTGAACTATGACACATGGCCATGCTAGGCACAAAAGAGGCTGGAAAAGATGATCAGTTTTTCCATCTCCTATAATGGAGTTGGGCAAAAGTGAAGGGGGTTTGAAAATGAATGTTGGGTTAGCCAACAGACATGGTCTTGTCTTTTATACACCACCACTATAAGATTTCTAAATGGCGTGCAAAATGCCAGCCTTCCCAGTAGTCCTTAGAAGTATTAACTACCATTAAATAAATAAAATTGCTGATAATTGGGGCTTCCCTGGTGGCACAGTGGTTGAGAGTCCGCCTGCTGATGCAGGGGACACGGGTTCGTGCCCCGGTCCGGGAAGATCCCACATGCTGCGGAGCGGCTGGGCCCATGGGCCATGGCTGCTGAGCCTGAGCGTCCGGAACCTGTGCTCTGCAACGGGAGAGGCCACAACAGTGAGAGGCCCACGTACCGCAAAAAAAAAAAAAAAAAAATTGCTGATAATCACCTTAGCCCATGCTACATAGGTTAATCATGTGAGAGGCAGCTGGATCACAAACCAATGTCTGCATTTTCAAGGCACTCTCCATGTGACTCTTTGCCTCATTGGAAACCACTATTCTTTTTTCAGTCCATGACATCTAAACACATTTGCCATGTTTCTTCAGTGAAACTTGCTTCTTACAAGATGGCAGCTTCACTCACAATTCACACAGTCACCATCCAGTGGGAAAAAGAAAAAAGGGTAACCAGATGAAAGGCAAAAAAGTGATTCAGGAGGGGCTGCCTGTCCTGAGACTAGCAGCTACTTCTCCATGCCTAAGCTATGCCCGTGGCTTCCTCAACAGCAGAGAAGCCTGGGGAAGTGACTTTTCCTTAGCTAGTGGTTGGATTTCTAGGCCATATGAAGGTTCTGTTAATAAGAAAGAAAGGGGAAAACATGAATATTGGGGGAGCTGCTGGCATTATCTACCGCAAACATATACAACTACAGCACCGAGAGTCCTCCTTATTGATTATTGAATTTTTAGTCTCTGCTTTCAAATGGGAGAATGGCTGTCGGCCAGGGTTCTCGGCCTTCCCCAATCAACAGAAATTGATTAGAGGCCAGACAAGAAATTCAGGCAAGGCTTTATTGGGATGCTTGCTTCAGCAGGAGGGAGTGAAAACAAGTAACAGTTTCCCTTGCTTGCTCCCCAAGGTTGGGGGCAGGGCGAGCTGTTCCTGATATGGGGTGAGGGTAGGGGTGAGTCGAGGGGTCAGGCCAGAGGGTGGCTTAGGTGTTTTGTCCACCCCTTTAGTGGTGTCGCGTGTAGGGGGCATGCACAGTACCCTGCTTTTACTCCTGGCTCTTCAGAAGAGGAGGTGGATTTTGAGGGGGTGGGGTGGGTCTTTTTGTATTATTTTGTCTATAATTTGCCCCAACTGTGCAGGAAGCCAGTTATTTTTAGTCCCTTATAGTTTCTTTGTATTGTTTTGCTCCAGGTGATGTTTGTCCAGGTGCAAGCCCTGCAGCAAAGGGTCCCAGGTCCCAGGTCCCTGGTCCCAGCCTGTCTCAAAATGAATACAAACTCCTAGATACTGGCTAACTATCACCCACCCTACTCCGTTTTCAGCCTGTTTCCTTATATTAGGCACTCCTTTCTTCAGCCCTCATCCCTCTCACAGACAAGACTGCAGAGGTGCAGACAAAGCCCCCAGGGACCTGTAGGTTCATTACTGGGCCCTCAGCGGCTCATCAGTGGAGAGGCATGAAATCAGCCTTTCCCACTGTTATCTCCCCCATTTCGGGGAGAAACAATTTGTATCTGCAAAGACTGCCCTCTGCCCTTTATTTGATGAGCTATATACCCTGCATTGTTTGTGTGTACGTGCGTGTATGTGTGTGAGAGTGTGTGTGTGTGTGTGTGTATACACAGGCATGCACACCTCACGGCTCCTTAAAGAAGTCCCAAAATGCAGACATGAGGCTGCCTCCCTGGTCCCTATGATTTTGACTCACCTAGCAGGACCACTTTCGATTTCTGAATGGTTCCTCCATTGTACCATGGAATTCTGCCAGGTATTTCTTAAATGGTTCCAACTTTCTTTCTTCCCTGAACATTTTAACAACATAAAGAGCAAACAAAACATGCATAATCTTTAAGTAAACTCAACAAAGCTTGTTTCATAAAAGCATTACCCTTTCCAAATGTTTTTCCTTCCCCCCAATTCCTCTCCAGTATTATGAATTATAGATGTGGAAGATTAATCATATAAGGTCTCTGTATTTCAAGGCTGCCAATGACTTCATTTCTCAGCGGTGGCCAAATTTACAAATGAAAACGGGTGCATATTGCTATATGACAACTGGACACAGGTGGGAGTGTCCATCCCCCTCACACCACTGGTCCTTTCCATCACCTCCCAAAGAGCTATCTTGAAGGTATTTTGGGGTATCCCTTCACTAATTTAGCAGAACCTGAGGCAGAAGTTTCTGAGAATTGTAACACAGGGACCTATGCCAATGAATTCTAAAGTGCTAGAGCTGAAAAATGTCCCTAGGGATCCCCTGACTAACTTTTTAATTTTAAAGATGAGAGCTCCAAGGCCCCAAAATGTCAAGCTTCCCAGACCTCTCTTTCCAATTTTAATTGCTACGTTACATTAAACAGTACAATTTGTTCGTGCTCTCTCTTCCTGTGCTGGGCTACTATTGGCCTAGAAATAAATACCACCCCCCCCAAAAAAATACTCTGGTGCATTTATGAGTTTTACACTCAACCAACCTAAAGATAATAAAACAGAAAGAAAATAAGCTCAAAATAAAATATTCTCCCACTTGGCCACATGCCTTCCCCACCACCATCACCACACCAGTCCCAGCCCAACGTCCAATGGTCCAATGTCTATCTCTGCTCACCATCCCTCTGTTCACTCTGCCAGCTCTTAGTGCAAATTTCTCTCTACCCCACAGTGGTGTTTGCCATTTGCAAGGAGAATGGGAAAAAGTTTATAGAAGCTTTGACTTCCAGGCATCACTTGTAAATGCTCCGTGCACATTCATGTAGCCAACCAAAATCATGTGAACCCACAGGTTCACACTCTCTCACACCCCTCCCCAGAGTCCTAGGGGTGATTTCAAAGGGGCTGGATGGAAAGCTCTTTCTGGTTTTGGTTTTGGTTTAGGTTTATATTTTTATTTTTGTTTTAAAAAGGCAGCTCAAGGAAGCAGTTGGCTAAATGTCCCACCTAAAATTAAGACTGAGAGACACAATGAGTGACCTAAAGGAGATAACCAAGTAGTAGAGATTCTAGAAAATACTCAAGATGGGAGAGAAGTCTACATAGAATTAAGCCCAAGAAATACTGTACTGATTTACAGCTGATCTAATATACTTCAGAGAGAGGAATAACTTTCCTCTCACAACTCTGCTTCATGAATTTGCAATGCATATTATAAATGATGCAAGGAGGGAACTGGTCTCTATTTCCTAGTGTTAATTCCTGGAAAAGAATGTAATCATATAAGGGTTCCAAAGGAGATTCTCTATCTCCACATGAGTATCTAATGTATTGCAGTTTCTGAAGTTGTAAGACATTTTTCTTGTTAAAGTCGTTTATTATTAATCATCACCACCACCATCATTGCCATAATGAAAGCCACATTTCTTGAGTGCCATATGAAATTAGCCATCACATCCATATCACAAAGCACACTGACTATGTTTCATGTGGTCTGTTGAACGCACATTTCAATTTGCTTCTACACCATGTCACCAGTGTGTGCACCCTGCAACAAAAGTGTATTTGGGGCAAGGATAAAGGCAAACAAATAAACACAAATGAACATAAGTTACTAACAGGGAGATACCTCCCACTATCATCTCAAACGTATCCATTTTTAATACAAAATTGAGCTACAAAAGGCTATAGTCTGGAAGAGGTCAGACTGTGGTGGACAGGTCGCAGGGCCTAGAATCGGGAGACAGGTGTTCTCAAGGGAGACTGACAATGCTGGTGTGCAACCAACAGTAATTCCTTGAGTTTGTTTTACCCTCAGTTTTGCAATCTATGAAATTCACTGGATGTTCCCTAGGCCCTGCTCAGGCATCCTGTGTTATACAAGCACAGGTGCATGCACCCCCATGTGGAGGGGCTTGAAGAGGGAGCAAAGAAGAAGAAAGAAAAGACGATGTCATTGATGTTTCTTACCGGCCTTTCCAGCACTCATTGCTGCCTCATTGAGTAGACTGTACTCTGAGTCCATGAAGCCTGGATGAGGCTCAACCCTCATTTCCAGGAGTGGAGGATGCAACTCAGGCTTAGCCAAGTAAAACACCACAGTCCTCCAGCCTTAAGGATCAGGTGAGGGATAGACTCATGACCTAAAGAAGTCAACTTAGAATTTATCTCAGAATGTGAACAGAAGTTACTCTTTCCCCATAGAATTGAATCTGGAAGGTTGTTGGCTTAGTTGGAGTTACCTTAGCCATTGTGCCAGCTGTGACAAAGGTGGTGAGAGGAATAGCCAAGGGACACAGAGAAACTAAGTTACCTTAGCCATTGTGCCAGCTGTGACAAAGGTGGTGAGAGGAATAGCCAAGGGACACAGAGAAACTAAGTCCTGATGATGCACTGGAGTCCCCAGGCCAGTGGTTCTGAGTGTCTAAAATTCCCTTTTAGACAGCATTTTGGCTTGGATTTCTGCACAGGCAGACTACGAGATAAGACTTCTAGTGCAAGTAGTTAATTTGGGAGATGGTCCCAAGAAAGACCAATAGGGAAATGGGATAGTGAGACAGAGGAGGAGAGGAAGCCAATAAAGGGTGCTCTGGTAGGAAGAATAATGGTCCCCAAGGATGTCTGCATCCTGAGATCTGTCCATATGTTGGATTACAGGCAAAGGGGAATTCAAGTTGCAGAGGGAACTAAGCCTGTTAATCAGCTGGCCTTAAGATAAGGGGAGTATCCTACATTATTTGGGTGGGCCCAAAGTAACCACAAGGGTCTTTAAAAGGAGAAGAAGGATCAGAGGAGAGAACCAGAGATGGTAGCAGGAGAAGGACTCAGCCCAATGGTGCTGGCTTTGACGTTGGAGGGAGGGACCACCAGCCAAGGAATGTGGGCAGCCTTTAGAAGACGGAAAAGGCCAGGAAATGGATTCTCCCCTACAGCCTCCAGAGGCACCTCCTGGCACCTTGGTCCTCAGCTCATTTCTGACTTTTAACCTCCAAAACCATAAGATAATAAATATGTGTTGTGTTCATCACTAAGGCATGAAAATGTGTAGCAGTGGCAATAGGAAACTAATACAAGCATGTTAGGAGTCAGCTACCACGTGGGCAGATGGGGCCCAGCCACACTGGGGGCTTCTGGAAGATGGTGGACAGCATGCTTCCAGGTCGCCCAACCAAGGGTGAGGATCTGGAGCATCCACCACTGATCTACAGCAAGCAGGGTGAACGCTCCAGCATTTCCAGTTGTTCTGTGCATCTGAGAGGGCTCCGTAGTTGTCCAGCAGCAAGCCTGCAGGCAGGAAGTCTCACGCGTTCACAGTAAGCAGCCCTTTGTGTCAGAGATGACATCCAAGGACACCAACAGCATCTGCGACAGACGATTTTTGGAGATAAAGCACGTGTGTGTGACGGGGAGTGGGTTTTACTTGTCACAATAATTGGAGGCTCCTACCTGTATTTACTGGCTGAGGCCATGCTTGGGATGATTCTGCACCAGCAAGAAATGTCTCACCCAACATGAAGAAGCACCCCCGTAAGAAATGCCGGCTGAGACCAACTGGCTCCTACTCTATCCTGTCAAGACTAGCCTGCTATTTCCTCCCCGCTTGGCTAATTTGGAATGAGTTTCCCTTCGGTTAGCCCAATGGCTCTCAAGGTATACACAGAGGGCAGGGATAGACTGAGATACATAGGAAGATCTAGGTGTTGCTTTCCGTAAAAATGTCCAACCACAGTTTCCGAAGAAAAGGGAAGGATAGCCAGTAATTCATACCAGCTGCGACTCATTTCCCACCCATTCTTTACACTTTTGTGCATAGTGTTGAAAGGGGCATAAAATCAGCCCAGCCCAGTTAGAACATTGTGTCATAAAGTAACAGAGACACATTCCACTGCAGTGTGCTTTCCTACTCCCTGAAGGCACATAGACAATAAACCAGTGAACTTTTTTTTTTTTTTTTTTTTTTGTGGTACACGGGCCTCTCACTGTTGTGGCCTCTCCCGTCACGGAGCACAGGCTCCAGACGCACAGGCTCAGCGGCATGGCTCACGGGCCTAGTCACTCTGCGGCATGTGGGATCTTCCCGGACCGGGGCACGAACCCGTGTCCCCTGCATCGGCAGGCGGACTCTCAACCACTGCGCCACCAGGGAAGCCCCAGTGAACGTTTAAGGATCAAATAAGAGCCTGAGCAAACGGCTTCCTAATGTCTGTCTAACACCCCTGTCAACCAATAACGTACAGGTAAGGGAAGAAGAATTGAAGGAAGTTTACAAAAGGTCGGAAGAAATGGCGGGGGGATGCGGAGGGAGGGAGGGAACTGTTTCCTTTTCTTGGACTTCTTTAAAATACCCTGTGGAGTTTTTTGACCACAGGAGACATTTGATAGGCCTTCCACCTGCCCTCTGGAATGGAAAGCTATGTTAGTAGCACTTGTTTCAGACATGGACGACTCCGGAGGAGAGGAACAGAGGGAAGAATCTGGAAGTTGGGGGTCAGGCCCAGAGCTACCCAGGTGTTAATTCTCTCAGACAATCACCTTTGCTAGATACCTCCTGGATGAGCCCCCCCAGGGCTGCCATAACAAATGATCATAAACTGGGGGGCTTAAAACAACAGAAGCGTGGTCCCTCCCAGTTCTGGAGGCCGGAAGTCTGACATCAAGGTGTCGGCAGGGCGGAGCTCCCTCTGAAGAATCTAGGGGAGGGTCCTTCCTGCCTCTTCCAGCTTCTGGTGGATGCTAACAGTCCTTGATGGTCCTTGGTTTGTAGACATATCACACCGATCTCTGCCTCTGTTGTCACATGGCATCTCCTGGGAGTGCGTGTCTCTCTGTGTTCAAATTTCCCTCTTCTTTTAAGGACACCGGTTATTGGGTTAGGACCCACCCTAACCCAGTACAGCCTCATCTCTATATGATGACATCTGCCAAGACCCTGTTTCTGAATCAGGTAAATTTCACAGGTATGTGCGGGGTGGGGGGCGGGGGGTGGTTAGGGCTTCAGTGTATCTTTTTGGTGGACACAATTCAACCTATAACACCTCCTCATATCACACTGGGTAAACAGCCCCTCAGTCACGCAGCTCGGACATAAGAAATATTTTAAGTTACACTTGTGATGTCAAACGACCAAGACCTGGTGTAAGCATAACAAAAGGTCCACCCCTACCATTGTGTCCGCACAGCACTCTGCTTCCCAGAGTCGTGTGGCCCCAGTGGACCTGATCCTCCAATACCTGCAGCCACCAGGACTTAGAAGAATGGCTTTTAGAGAACAGGGAGGGAAGGAGGGAAGGAATTTACCTGCGATGGCGCTTTGACCAGGTCGTGGTCCTGTCTTTCCAAGAAGTTCTCTTTGTCGACATCTTTCCCGGTCTTCATCTGGCAGGGATGCTCTGGACATTTCTTCCAAGTTTCCTGCCTCTGAGTGGACCCTCAGCCCCCTTCTCTTGCTCGGCTCTGCAGGCTGGGCTTGCCTGCCCACTGCGTTCCAGCTGGGTTTGCCTGAGGGGAGCATAGGCAGGAAACTAGTGGAAATATTAGATTAACCATATTAAATCACCAATATTTGTCCATTTTGTACCTGCAAAAGCAGTTTCGTATCAACTTCTCATTATTTCTGTTTTGCTGATGGGGGTCTCAGTGATGCACTGATTGAGCTCAACTGTAAAAAAAAAAAAAATCCACCTTGCTGGAAAGATTGGCCAGCAAAGCTGCAAGTCACTTCCAAAGTCAGAAGAGGCAAAACTATCCATTTTTCTTTCAGCATGTGCTAATTTGTTGATCATATCCTTTAATTCCCTCCAGGACAAATCAGCCTGTTTAAACTTTGCCAGAAAAGGAAACAATAACTGTCAAGAGCAGTGTGCTAGTTCAGAAATGAAGGGAATATTAGTTTGAGGTACAAGCATTTTCAATAATGGTTTTCAACCAATCAGACCTACTAATAAAAATACAATAGAGGTCTCAGGCTTGAGAAAACCTGAACGATTTTAAATACCAAGATTTAACCTCTAAATTCATGTATCCCTCTGCAGAGCTGTCTCTCTGAAAGACTGTGACCTTTTTCCAGGGTTAACGTGAAGGGATCAACACAGCTCTCAAGAACCTCTTTGACGTGGCTTTTCAGAACCACCTTTTTATTTATATAGTAATTTCACTCACGCTGACCACTCCCTTTATTCATCAAGTTGATCACTAACGGACTTCTGGTTGTTTCAAAAGATCCAGCTCATCTTTACGTGGGATGAGTTGCCATCACTTACTAGATGCCAAACGAGGCCTGTGAAAAGGTGCTGAGACTTGCTGTGAGGTTTCCTATGGGTAAGTGTGTAAGCCCACAACGTGGCTACTTAGAAAAGGTCTGTTTTTTATTTAGGAATTTAAGTTATACATTGATTTGTTTTTAAAGTTCCTGGATTGCATAATCCCACCTATTTGTGATAAAACCTCCCTGTTATTCAAAGGAAAAGCAAGACTCATTTAGGCAAAGAAGCGTGAGAGTAAGCATAATCCCGCTCCAGCCCAGCTTCTGAGGAATCAAAAGCCACTTGTTCCCTAGGGCACTCTGCAAGGCCCTAACTGGTGCCCGAGTGGCTTCCGAGTGACTGTCACAGAGCCTGAAACTCACGCCGTCACTGCTCTGGGTGGTCATTGTACCCAGAGGTCCTGCTGAAACATATAGATGTAAAATGATGACATGACCTAGTAACACTTTGGAATCCACTACAAAACAGGTATTGTCTTGGCTTGATGAACCATGGGGAGAAGAGAGCGGAAGCCTGTTTAAAGGGACATAGGAGGGGAAACGCGGGGGGAGGGATAAGTTAGGAGCTTGGGATTAACATATACAAACTACTATATATAAAATAGATAACCAACAAGGACCTATTGTATAGCTCAGGGAACTATGCTCAATATTTTGTAATAACCTATAAGGAAAAAGAATCAGAAAAAAATAGATATATATGCATATATAACTGAATCACTTTGCTGCGCACAACACTGTAAATCAAATATACTTCAATAAAATTTTTTTTTAATTAAAAAAATAAAGGGGCCTGGGTGGAGGATTGTTTCAGGAAAGGGGGTTGCATTTAAGAGTTAGGTGTTGAGCTTTTAGCAGCTGATATGGACCATTTTATTGAATTGGTTACAATATTGCTTCTGTTTTTATGTTTTGGTGTTTTGGTCACAAGGCATGTGGGATCTTGGCTCCCCAACCAGGGATCGAACCTGCACCCACTGCATTGGAAGGGGAGGTCTTAACCACTGGACCGCCAGGGAAGTCCTCTGTTGAGCAGTTAAGAAGCAGAACAAGGACACGGGGTCCATGGCTGAGTCATGGGAATGGAGACAGCATCGGGCTGTGGACGGCCTGTGGGCTGTTTCAGTGGGGCGGGACTCAGGCAGGAGAGCAAGGTCGTGGTGAGCATCACGGGATAGAGGAATTCTAGGAATTAGACCTTCCACAGTTGTGGGAGGAGCTGAGTTAAGCCAACGTTGGGGGGGGGTGATGATCCGTGTTGGAGACCCCAGTCCATCAACTTGAGAGTCAGTCTTCACACTGCTAAAATGAGAGCACAGAGGCAGATCTGGGGAGAAGGCTGCTCTCACCTCTGCAGCCAAGAGCCTGAGAAAGCCAGCGGTCAGGATCAAGAGCCGGCAGGGAGCAGAGAAGCGAGATGATGACTGAAACCCACCAGACCTCTGTGTCTACCCACTTCCACATCCAGATTCTCCAAAAACCTCAGAGAGTAATGGCCATTGCTTCACTGCCTTTCAAAAATCACACACATTTCTCTTCTGGTTCACTCTAAGTCAGACCCACACAGGACCATTCAACTGGAGATTCTGGTGAAACATTTTACAGAAACACAGCATCGCTGGAATGATTGGGGAGTGGGAAGATTAGATTATTGATCAGATGTATTCACTCTCTATCCTTCTCTTAAAGTGTGGAGTATATTTCCTATCCCTTGGCTTTAAGTTTATTCATTGCCTTGTTTCATCAATGGAATCAGGAGAGATGAGTACCAACCCTGAGCCTCAGCCTTAAGAGACTTCACGTGTTTCAATGCACCCTCTTTGACTTCTGCCACTGGTAGGAAACTAGACCGCTAGGCTGGCCTGTTGGCTGGCCAAAGGGGAGGAGGAGAGACACATGGACCAGAGCTGAACTGCTCCAGATGAACCAACCACAAGTCAGTTCATCACTAGCTGACCCCCAGATGTGTTAGTAAAGCTGGCCAAAATTATCAGTCCTGCCTGGCCAAACCCAGCCTAGATTAGCTGACCCCCAGCTGACTCCAAGACGCATGAGTTAAATAACTGCTTACTGTTGTAGGCTACTGAGATTTTGTAGTTGCCTCTTACACAGCATTGCTTTGGCCACACAAAACCAGAACAAAAATTGGTACCAGAGTTGGAGTGCTATTCTAACAAAACCCAAGGTATGCTGAGTTGGTTTGAGGGATGAGTGGCAGGAGGTTGAGAAACTTAAAGAAGGTAAGAAAATGGTTAGAAAACAATTTTAGGGGCTGAAATAGTGATGATGCATCGTGGGAGTAGAAAATGGAAAATGTACCTGATGAACTTGTGAACCTGGACAAAGAGATCTCCAGGCAAAATACCAAAAGGGTGAGTTGGTTCCTTTTAGCACATGTGATGAGTTACTTCAAGAAAGAAATGAGATCAGGAAGAACCAGCCAGTCTACAAGCAGAATTTGGAGGCAATATAGGAATTCAGAACTTACTGAGTTAGAAAATAAAAGTGTCTCTCACTTCCAGCCTTTCCGGGTAGCAAAATATTTTCAAATCAGGATACAACCTGGCAACAATGATTAATCCAACAACGCCCCCAGTAAGACCTGGCCTCAGAGTAAAAACCAAATTAAGCCTATGGATGTAAGAGCGTTTGTTATGGATTTTGTAAGAATTAAGGTAAAGTCTGATGTACTTTCTCAGTTAGACAAAAAGACTTTTAGAAAACATAGGGTGGGGTGCAAGGGCAGCCTGATGTGACTATAATAGCAGTAAGTACATTGAGAGATGAATATCTCAAAATGAATTATGTGTGTGGATTTTGGTACATGAAGTAGACTGCAGCCAAATATATGTAAGACACACAACATTTTTGAGACAGCCACATAGACAAAGTGTTGGCAACCAGGGGTAAAAGTGATTGTTCAAAACACAGAAAAATCTCTGGGACTGTGTACCAGTCTCCAAAAGAACAGAACCAATAGAATCTCTTGACAGAAGATAGATGATAGATAGATAGATAGATAGATAGATAGATAGATAGATAGATAGACAGATAGATAAAGATCCTTTATTTTGAGGAACAGTCTCATATGATTTTGGAAAGTAGCAAGTCCAAAATCTGTATGATAAGCCGTCAGGCTGGTGACCCAGGGAAGAAATGGTGTTGCAGCTTGAGTCTGAAGGCTGTCTACTGATAGAATTCCCTCTTCTCTGGAGGAAGTCAGCCTTTTTCCTACTAAGGAACTAGTTGGATGAGGCCCATCCACATTATGTAGGGCAATCTGCTTTACCCAAAGTGTACTGATTTAAGTATTAATCTCATCTACAGAATATATTCACAAAAACATCTAGGATAATGGTTAACCAAATATCTGGGTACTGTGGCCTAGCCAAGGTGATCTGTAAAATTAACCATCTCAGCCTCCAACTTTCTCCTGACAGAAAGTAGACCAACAAAGTTTCTGAGTCACCAAAAATAGCTTATTTTCCAAAGTCCTCTTCAGAAGTGTCCCAGAAAAGGGATGCAAAAGAGAGGACAGCTCAGAGAACATAGCCATGAGCCATAGTGAACAATGGAATGAGGAACCACACCCAGTGAACTGAACCTGGTGTTAATCGGGGGAAACTCACCAACCCCAGTGTCGTAGGACATGGAAACATTTGCCAAGCAAGACTTTAAAATTGCTAAGGACCAATGACGGCCATTCTTCCCTCTTTTAGATGGGCATGTTTACTGTGCTTATCCTGTCTGTTTCACTATATTATTTTGTATATGTGTAGAGAGGAGGGATCCACTTGTTCTTTAAAGCCTCCAAGAAAGAGGAATTACATCTGGCCCTGATGTAGATCATGAGATCTTGACCTTCAAGTCTTGACCATGATTGGATGCAACTTTGGGGATCTTTGAATAAAGGTTAACATATTTTGCATGTTGAAGAATAATTAATATTCATCAAGAAGAGGGTGATTATAACTTAGATTATTGTTGACAGATATTCACTTCCCACCACCACGAGCAACACACACACACAGACACACACACACTAAGGCAGAATATGTTTTGCTGTCTCTCGGCTTTAGGGATAGCCACGTGACTTGCCTTGGCCAACAGAACAAACATGGGAGTGATGATGTATTGGGTATGAGCCTTTCTGAGGCTTCATGTGTTTCCACTTGCTTTCTTGAGGAAACAAGCCCAGACTAGCTTGCTGGTCCCACAAGGAGGATGAGAGTCATAGGACCAGAGCTGAGCCCGGATCAACTGACCTCCAGCCAATTCCTAGATGCATGAGCAAGCCCAGCCAAGATCAGATGAGCCTTGATTAGGCCACCTGGTCCCCGGACATAAGATGCAAAATAAACCCTCTTTGTCATATGAAGCTGAGGCTTTTGTTTGTGACACAACATTATTGTGACCATAGGACACCTATACAAAAAGTAAGCTGGGAAAGTGAATAGGGTACGGAAAGTAATACTTACTGAGAGCTCATAACACTGTACTGATTCTCTTAATTCCCAGAAAAAAAAAAAGATGACATAGAGTACTAATATATGCCTCCAATTTAATAAATAAAAGCCAAACTCCTCTTTCCCACTCTTACTCTCCCATCATCACCACCCCCCGCCATCCTCACCATCTTGAAAAATGGCTACTTTGTTCTACCAGTTGCTCAGGTCAAAACTTTAGAGTTTCCTTGATTCCTGTCTTTCTTTCACTTCTCATCCAATTCATCTGCAAATTCACTTGACTCTTTGTTTAAAATATATCCAGAATCCAAAAGTATATCTCATGCCTATTGCTCAAATTCAAATCACGATCCTCCCTGACCTGGACTTTGACTGTCACCCCCTGACCGTGTTCCCACCCCTCCACTTGCCCTCCCACGTGCTGTTCTCCACGCAGCATCCAGACTGTCCTTCTAGAACAAGTCAGATCATGCCATTCTTTTGCTCACAACTCTACTATGACTCTCATATTACTCAGAATAAAATTCTTTACAATGGCCCACAGCACCCTAAGTGATCCACACCCCCATCCCTTACCTCTTTGAATGGAACTCCTGCCACAGTCAGCCTTGTTGTTTCCACTGTAGCTACAATGGCTTTTGTGGCAGACGCTGGCAATATCCAGAATCCATCCCTCAGTACTCAGCTCCTCAGCCCGGGTGATGACTTCCTGCTGTAAGAACCTGCAACTCTCAGCTCCAGTGCTTCCTCTGGTGCTTTTTCTGGTGCTTTCTCTGGGGTGAGGGGCCCGTACTCAGCGAAAACCAGCCCTCGGCTAACGATAGACTGGATTTGGAGGATCGATACTCCTGTTTCCTCATCCCTGGGGTGGGACAACACAGAGGGCGTCTTTGACACTCCCTGTGGTCCTGGCCAGTTGTCTCCAGTGACAGCTCACTCATTAATGCCCCTCAGATTTTCTTCCTTCCCCTCCCTATCTCACTTCCCCACTTGTGGGATCCATCTTCCTGGGATCACTTTCCAAGCAGTCTACTTGCACTTGAATCCTTGTCTCAGAGTCTGCTTTGGGGATAACTATCTTATATAGTTTCCTTACTGATCCTTAAACAAGCTGAGCATACCTCAGGACCTTTGCACTGACTTTTCATTCTGCGCCTATTGCTCTTCATCCATCTACCTGATTGGCTCACCCCACTCTCACTCATTCTCTCAATGTTACTTTATCCAACCCCTCCCCGAGGAGCACACCTCTCCCATTCTTTCTCTCATTATTCTTCTTAACACTCTAACTCCCCTGTTTATTTGTTGTCGTCTGTCTTCCCCACTAAAACACAGTTCCATGAGAGCAGAGTCATTGCCCACATCGATCATTCCTAGACTGCTGCATATCCAGCACCTAGGACAGTGCCTGGCACAGAGTAGGTGCCCAATAAACATTTATTGAATTAATATTAGTTTGTCCACTTTACAGATGTTAATGATAATAACTAACATTCATTGAGTACTTGGTATGGGTCAGGGGTTTACATATGTTGACCTTTAACTCTCTCAGCAGGTACTACTACTATCCTCACTTCACAGTTGAAGAAACTGAGGCACAGAGAGGCTAAGGGGATCACTCCAGCCATGCAAACAAGATGAAGGGCAACCAGAATTCGAACCCAAGTAGTCTGGTTCTAGAGCCCATGGTCTACAGCACTTTCCTACTCTTCCTCTGAGTCCCAGAAATGTCCACAATCACACTAGTCACAAAGGTAATCAAACCACAAACTCCATGTTGTTTTGAGTTTGGAATTTTACTTTATGTTTTTTCCAATTATTAAAAAATACATATTCATTGAAGAAAATTTGGAAATTCAGGGAAAAAATAAGAATATTAAATCACCTAGGAGCACTGTTCTCATGTGGTTGTTTTTATTCCAGACTTTTAAAATACAAATGTATGTCTCAGTTATTTGATGCAAATTAGTACTGTGCAATTCGATATTCTGTCTTACTTTTTTTTTTTTTTTGCGGTACGCGGGCCTCTCACTGTTGTGGCCTCTCCCATTGCGGAGCACAGGCTCCGGACGCACAGGCTCAGTGGCCATGGCTCACGGGCCCAGCCACTCCGCAGCATGTGGGATCTTCCCGGACCGGGGCACGAACCCGCGTCCCCTGCATCAGCAGGCGGACTCTCAAACACTGTGCCACCCGGGAAGCCCCTGTCTTACTTTTTACAATCATAATTTTATATAATGAACATTCGTTGTTCTAATATATAAAATATATATAATGAATATTCGTTGGGCTAATATGCTAATATGTGTAAAGTCTACACAATATTCCATTGAACAAATTGACTTAATTTATTTAGAAATGCCCTTACATTTAAACATTTAGCTTGTCTTAAAATTTTGGGAGTAAATGAGCATGTACATGAATCTCTGTCTCCATCACTAGACTATTTCCTTAAGACAAATTCCTAGAGGCAGACCTGCTGGGTCAGAAAGCGTGCATGTGGCTAACAAGGCATGTGATTCATGCTTACAAATGGTGCTCCCAAAAGGCTTGACTAATATTCATCCCCACCAGGGCAGATAAAACCCTAGAGCCCCGTCGCTAGAGGTTTCTTGGGTGAATCATGCTGCCCTCTCAGTGCACCCAAACCCAGATTTTACAGATGAGAAAAGAGGGCCCGGTTTAGCTGGGTGCCTTGCCCAAGATGCGTGGCAAAACCAGGCAGGCAGGAACAACAAATAGCATGTCCTCAGAAATAGGAGAAGGTAGACCAAGAGCCAGGTGAGATTCCTCAGCCTGGGATGCTACCTCTCCACCCCGCAACTTTTGGCCACCCACATACTCTCTTGCAAAGCAAATAACACACTGCGTCTTTAGTGATTCCAGAAACTGCATCTCTTGGAAACTGCCAGAACATTTCCAAATCATGGTCAAATTATAATTTTTCTCACCCACACAGTCACCAAATGACCCATGTGATGAGGAACTTGCTGTTCACTGCAGACAAGATCCAACACCAATAAAATATCCTGACCTCAAGCTATTCAAAGGGAAGCCTCTGTTTTCAAATCTAAAATTAAAAAAATAATAAATTTGACAGCTGTCAGCAAGTCATAGGTAAATGAAAAACACAGGTCTTTGTCTTTTGCCTTTCTCTTAAAATAAAACAAGATTTCTGTCCAGTACAGTGCTTTGGGTCACATCAGTGGGACCATACTGGTTTTAGAGTTTAATCAAAGCTGTCACTTGAAGAGCAATTTATATCACCATTCCAAAGCCTGGGCTGCATATTAAAATGTTCCCACTTATCCTTTTAGAACTGGAGTTTCTAGTTTCTTTGTCCAAACATATAACAAAAATGATCTTTGAGAAATGGCAATTCAGCCCTTGGATCATTAATCCTGTTTTCTCCATCCACTATGGAAAAGAAAAAAAGATATAGTCACAAATAGATATAATGCAGATTTATCACACAAGATTCTCATTTTTGTGTGTGCTATTTTATTTTTTAATTGAAGTATAGTTAATTTACACTGTGTTAGTTTCAAGTATACAGCAAAGTGATATATATATATATATATATATATATATATATATTCTTTTTCAGATTCTTTTCCATGATAGGTTATTACAAGATAATTGAGGTGTATGGATCCCTGTACTATAGAGCAGGTCCTTGCTGTTTACCTATTTTATATATAGTAGTTTGTATCTACTAATCCCTAACTCTTACTTTATCACTCCTCACCCTCTTTCCCTTTTGGTAACCATAAGTTTGTCTTCTATGTCTGTGAGTCTCCTTCTGTTCATTTGTGTCATATTTTAGATTCCACATATAAGTGATATCATATCTGTCTTTCTCTGTGTGACTGACTTCACTTAGTATTATGATCTCTAGGCCCATCCATGGTGCTGCAAATGGCAAAATTTCACTCCTCTTTATGGCTGAGTAATATTCCATTGTATATATGTGCCATGTCTTCTTTATCCATTCATCTGTCGATGGACACAAGGGCTGCTTCCATGTCTTGGCTATTGTAAATAGTGCTGCTATGAACATTGAGGTGCATGTGTCTTTCCGAATTAGAGTTTTTTCTGTTCTAATTTTTTTAATTGGTAAGGATACTCTACACAGAGGGCACCAAACTTCTGTAAGCAAATGCAGGGTCTTCAACAGCTTGAGAGGTCTCTATAATTCATCTTCTTTTAGGCATTTTAGACCCTTTCCTTTTAATCTTGCTTGTACTTTTATTTTGTACTTTCATATAATTTTTCAGTTCAACCGAAAGTTAGCCTTGACTGCAAATGCTTCAAGATAAGCTTCATCTCCTGTCACCTATTATCTTCAACCCACCCACCCCATCTGGTGTCCAACACTTAGCTGATTCTCTTTACACATTTGTGTAGCAAGGGAGAAACCTCACGGTTGTGAGATGATTTACCCAGGTTTCATAATGAGGCTGTCAGAGGCAGGTTCAGAACCCCCTTCTGAGTCTAATCTCATTCTAGGTCCCCACCCAGAGGGAGAGGCTGGCTACAGGACATGCAGGCCAGGCCCCATTCCAATTGCCTGGATATCCATTATGCTGTCTTGTAATGCCAGTTAGGACTGTTTTGAGATCATCCTTAATTATAATGCATTTTTAGACGTATAAAATGTTAATGCATTTTGGTCACAAACTTCTATCAATAAGACATTTAACCCACACTCTTAATACCTTTTAAAATGTTGATTTGTAAATGATTTACAACAACTGTTCTAATAATTTTACATACATTATAAAATATAAATGTTGAAGTTTGAGATACAAAATAAGTATAAGTAGAATTCCTAAATTTTCTTTTAGCACTCCAGGGAGTCAACTCACAATGTATGTGCACACACACTACACACACACTCTGGGGTGTACACACTTTTTAAAACCTTCCAATCCAGTTCATTCTGGAGCCTGGGTATGTAAAGTCAATGCTATAACATGGCCATCAACCAGCTGTGATGCCAGGTGATTTGGGGACCATGGGGGGTGAGCCATTTCCATTTAGATCTATCCCAACATAGACAGAATGCTGAAAAAATAGGTGAGAAAAAGAGTATTTCCTGAATGGTCCTGTTATTGTATTTTTATATCACCAAAGCATATCGTATCCACCCATTTATAAATAATACAATTTATGATTTTTAGTTGATGGTGCAGATTCTTATTTCAGTATCTTTAAACTCAAACTATTGCAAGAGAGATGTGTAGAGTTATTCAGAAGAAAACTACCCACATTAGTAAGGAAGAATATCCATCATAGTGACTTTACAGAAAGTGGTTAAGGATGAGGATTGTACAAAAACTAGAAGAGCCACCTCAGCAACTTTCCAAGTTGATCCTCAGCGATGGGCAGAGGTCGTTCCCGTTTCGGCCAGGCGGTGGCGCTCCAGGCAAATGGTGCCTCTATTTTGGCCCTGGAAGCACGGATCCTGAAGATGCTCTCCAAACAGGATCGTCAGAGAATGGACTTGAGATGCTCAGAAACATCGCGTTGGGGTGAATGGGAGAAGCATCTGGAAGCCATGACGGGAAGACGAATAAAAGGGCCCCAAAAGAGTGGGGCGCCTCAGAGGGAGACCAGGCTATTGGATACGAGGAAATGCCAGAGCAGCCAGGACCAAGCGCAGGACCTGCTGCAGCTGCGGGAAAAGAAACGGATTGGCTGAAAACGACTGCCCCTCGGCAGCAAGAATGTCAGGCCCTGCCCCGGGAGTAAGAGAGCGCTTGGCAGGGTCCCTGCGAGCACCCCGCAGCTTCCAGCCCAGAGTGCAGCCTAGAAACCTTTGTGCAGGTAAAAGCTAGGAACAAAAGCCAAATCTTAGAGAGACTTATTGGGACTAAGCATTTGAGAATTAACCCCATTTCTGCCTTTCAGATGTAATAAGAGGCCTTTTCAGGTTACCTTTGTTCTTCTTTCATATGCAAATGAATTCAAAGTGATTGTTTTTCCTATTACCTTACAAAATTATGATGGCCTTTTGCAAATAAAAAGATCTGTCCTTCCGATCACTGTTAAAATATTGGTAATTCTTGTCTCTATTTAAATAAACATAGGAAAATAAAATAGGGCCAAATAGGCAAAAGCTCATTTTAAGGAAGGAAGTTCTAAAAGCTAGGACTGTACATTTAGCTTAAGTCTGCTTATTTTTTCAAGAAAATACTTCTAAAATGGAATGTTCCTGAAACCCGGCATTTTCTAGTCTTTTCAATAAGCAAAACATATTCTGCAACCCTGCCCTTTATAAGAATAAAGTAAACTTTCTAGAGTTGTGTACATTTGGATACATTTCTAATTTCTAAATAACCTCTAATTGGAGTCATAATTGTAAAAACTTCATTCAATTCCTTGAAAATTTGGGGAAGGACAAAGAGAGAGGCTTGTGGCTCAAAATGAAGCATTAAGGAAGAATAATGAGAAGAATGAGAAAAGGCCAGCATCCGCCAGGGCAATAACTACTTTTTATGAGGCTGAGCCATGAAATAAATTGAGTGGAATAATCACACACCTCTTCCAGAAACACTGAAGCTTACTTTTCAGTAAGAGAAGAGAACAAGATCCTCTGTCATGTCATTTCCTATATTTCTGTTTCATTTTGTCTCTTGTCCATTGCAAATTCTCTGTGACTTCGTTTGCCAACTGACCAGGGCTCTCTCTCCTGGGAGGAGCCAAGTCCTATAAGAAAGAGAAACTAAGACTTTTTCCCCCCAGGAAACACCTTTTGAATATCTGTGCACATGGAGTCTCTTCCCAAACTCAACTTGCCTGTAACCCCCAAGAGTGTACACAGATGTTGAGTTATGACCTATTCACTGTGCAATTTGAAGAAGGAGGCAGAAAAATGGAAAGTGTGTTGTTCAAATTTGTTCTGGGTGGCTGATTAGAAAACACCTATGCAGAAAAGACAGTTGATGCCCTATTTTTAACAGCTGCACACATTCTTTACAGGAGATGTACACTTCTATGAAATACAAGGTCCTGGTTGGTTAAAAAAGAAAGAAAGAAAGAAAGAAATGCTTATTTGAAGACAATGTAGTCTTTTCTCAAAGTTATACCATAACCCAATTTAAAATAGGGAGGATACAAGTGGAAATCAAAAGAAAGCTGGAGTAGCAATTCTAATATCAGACAAAATAGTCTTTAAAATAAAGACTATTACAAGAGACAAAGAAGGACACCACAAAATGATCAAGGGATCAATCCAAGAAGGAGATATAACAACAGTAAATATTTATGCACACAACATAGGAGCACCTCAATACATAAGGCAAATGCTAACAACAATAAAAGGGGAAATCGACAGCAACACAATCATAGTAGGGGACTTTAACACCCCACTTTCACCAATGGACAGATCATCCAAAATGAAAATAAATAAGGAAACACAAGCTTTAAATGATACATTAAACAAGATGGACTTAATTGATATTTATGACAATCCATCCAAAAACAACACTTTCTTCTCAAGTGCTCATGGAACTTTCTCCAGGATAGATCATATCTTGGGTCACAGATAAGCCTTGGTAAATTTAAGAAAATTGAAATCGTATCAAGTAACTTTCTGACCACAGCACTACAAGACTAGATATCAGTTACAGGAAAAAATCTATAAAAAATGCAAACACATGGAGGCTAAACAATACACTACTTAATAACCAAGAGATCACTGAAGAAATCAAAGAGGAAATCAAATAATACCTAGAAACAAATTACAATGAAAACTTGATGACCCCAAACCTATGGGATGCAGCAAAAGCAGTTCTAAGAGGGAAGTATATAACAATACAATCCTACCTCAAGAAACAAGAAACATCGCAAATAAACAACCTAACTTTACACCTAGAGCAATTAAGAATGAAGAACAAAAAAACCCCAAAGTTAGTGAAAGAAAGAAATCATAAAGATCAGATCAGAAATAAATTTTTAAAAATGAAGGAAACAATAGCAAAGATCAATAAAATTAAAAGCTGGTTCTTTGAGAAGATAAACAAAATTGATAAACCATTAGCCAGACTGATCAAGAAAAAAAGGGAGAAGACTCAAATCAATAGAATTAGAAATGAAAAAGGAGAAGTAACAACTGACACTGCAGAAATACAAAGGATCATGAGAGATTACTACAAGCAACTCTATGCCAATAAAATGGACAACTTGGAAGAAATGGACAAATTCTTAGAAAAGCACAGCCTTCCGAGACTGAACCAGGAAGAAATAGAAAATATAAACAGACCAATCACAAGCACTGAAATTGAGACTGTGATTAAAAATCTTCCAACAAACAAAAGCCCAGGACCAGATGGCTTCACAGGCGAATTCTATCAAACATTTAGAGAAGAGCTAATACCTATCCTCCTCAAACCCTTCCAAAATACAGCAGAGGGAGGAACACTCCCAAACTCATTCTACAAGGCCACCATCACCCTGACACAAAAACCAGACAAAGATGTCACAAAGAAAGAAAACTGTAGGCCAATATCACTGATGAACATATATGCAAAAGTCCTCAACAAAATACTAGCAAAAAGAATCCAACAGCACATTAAAGGCATTATACACCATGATCGAGTGGGGTTTATCCCAGGAATGCAAGGATTCTTCATTATACGCAAATCAATCAGTGTGATACACCATATTAAAAAACTGAAGGATAAAAACCATATGATCATCTCAATAGATGCAGAAAAAGCTTTTGACAAAATTCAACACCCATTTATAATAAAAACCCTCCAGAAAGTAGGTATAGAGGGAACGTTCCTCAACATAATAAAGGCCATATATGACAAACCCACAGCCAACATCATTCTCAATGGTGAAAAACTGAAAGCATTTCCACTAAGATCAGGAACAAACAAGGCTGTCCACTCTCACCACTCTTATTCAACATAGTTTTGGATGTTTTAGCCACAGCAATCAGAGAAGAAAAAAAAAAAAATAAAAGGAATCCAAATTGGAAAAGAGGAAGTAAAGCTGTCACTGTTTGCAGATGACATGATACTATACATAGAGAATCCTAAAGATGCTACCAGAAAACTACTAGAGCTAATCAATGAATTTGGTAAAGTAGCAGATTACAAAATTAGGGCACAGAAACCTCTTGCATTCCTAAACACTAATGATGAAAAATCTGAAAGAGAAATTAAGGAAACACTCCCATTGACCATCGCAACAAAAAGAATAAAATACCTAGGAATAAACCTACCTAAGGTGACAAAAGACCTGTATGCAGAAAGCTATAAGACACTGGTGAAAGAAATTAAAGATGATACAAATAGATGGAGAGATATACCATGTTCTTGGATTAGAAGAATCAACATTGTGAAAATGACTATACTACCCAAAGCAGGTTCAGTGCAATCCCTATCACACTACTGATGGAATTTTTCACAGAACTAGAATAAAAAAATTTCACAATTTGTATGGAAACACAAAAGACCCCGAATAGCAAAAGCAATCTTGAGAAAGAAAAACGAAGCTGGAGGAATCAGACTCCCTGACTTCAGACTATACTACAAAGCTACAGTAATCAAGACAGTATGGTACTGGCACAAAAACAGAAATATAGACCAATGGAACAGGATAGAAAGCCCAGAGATAAACCCATACACATATGGTCACCTTATTTTTAATAAAGAAGATAAGAATATACAATGGAGAAAAGACAGTCTCTTCAACAAGTGGTGGTGGGAAAACTGGACAGCTACATGTAAAAGAATGAAATTAGAACACTCCCTAACACCGTACGCAAAAATAAACTCAAAATGGATTGAAGACCTAAATGTAAGACCAGACACTGTAAAACTCTTAGAGGAGAACATAGGCAGAACACTCTATGACATAAATCACAGCACAATCCTTTTTGACCTACCTCCTAGAGAAATGGTAATAAAAACAAAAATAAACAAAGGGGACCTAGTGAAACTTAAAAGCTTTTGCACAGCAAAGGAAAATATAAACAAGACGAAAAGACAACCCTCAGAATGGGAGAAAATATTTGCAAATGAAGCAACTGACAAAGGATTAATCTCCAAAATATACAAGCAGCTCATGCAGCTCAATATCAAAAAAACAGAAAACCCAATTCAAAAATGGGCAGAAGACCCAAATAGACATTTCTCCAAAGAAGATATACAGATTGCCAAAAAAACACATGAAAGGATGCTCAACATCACTGATCATTAGAGAAATGCAAATCAAAACTACAATGAGGTATCATCTCACACTGGTCAGAATGGCCATCATCAAAATAATCTACAAATAATAAATGCTGGAGAAGGTGTGGAGAAAAGGGAACCCTATTGCACTGTTGATGGGAATGTAAATTGATAGAGCCACTACTGAAAACAGTATGGAAGTTCCTTAAAAAACTAAAAATAAAATACCATACGACCCAGCAATCCCACTCGTTGGCATATACCCTGAGAAAACCATAATTCGAAAAGAGTCATGTACCACAATGTTCACTGCAGCTCTATTTACAATAGCCAGGATATGGAAGCAACCTAAGTGCCCATCGACAGATGAATGGAGAAAGAAGATGTGGCACATATATACAATGGAATATTACTCAGCTATAAAAAGGAAATGAAATTGAGTTATTTGTAGTGAGGTGGATGGACCTAGAGTCTGTCATACAGAGTGAAGTAAGTCAGAAAGAGAAAGACAAATACCGTAGGCTAACACATATATATGGAATCTAAAAAAAAAAAAAAAAGATTCTGAAGAACCTAGGAGCAGGACAGAAATAAAGACGCAGATGTAGAGAATGGACTTGAGGATATGGGGAGGGGGAAGGATAAGCTGGGACGAAGTGAGAGAGTGGCATGGACATATATACACTACCAAATGTAAAATAGACAGCTAGTGGGAAGCAGCCGCATAGCACAGGGAGATCAGCTGAGTGCTTTGTGACCACCTAGAGGGGTGGGATAGGGAGGGTGGAGGGAGACACAAGAGGAGGGGATATGGGGATATATGTATATGTATAGCTGATTCACTTTGTTATAAAGCAGAAACTAACACACCATTGTAAAGCAATTATACTCCATTAAAGATGTTAAAAAAATAAAAATAAATTAAAATGCGTGGGAAGCAACCCGCTGATATTTTGATCCAGCTCTAAATTAGAGTTCTGAAAACCAAACGCCTAAATAGTTCATTATGTGAAAGCTCATCTAAACTTTGGCCACTAGATTCAGAACAAGTATCCGTTTACCAAAATTTGCCTGACCTTTTTTCTTCCCAATAAAGACTAATGAAGGGTAAGCAGCCGTAGAGTGTTTGTGATTAAATTCCCAGAATAAAAACCCTACATTAAAAGACCATGTAGATTAGGTGGTGGGGAATGCAGTTTCTGGAGATAGATTTCCTGGGTTCAAATCCCATCTCTGTAAATTCTTAGAGTGGTGCCCATGGGCAAATCATTTAACCTTTCAGTGCCTCAGTTTTTTCATCTGTTAAATGGAGATAACTACCACTCTTGAGGTGGCTATGAGGTTCAAGTTAATACATGTAAAGCATTTAAGATCGGTTCTGGGGCAAGAACCTCAACGTATTTTACTCCATTACTATTTCTCATAGGAGACACATATTTCCCAATACACAGGTAAAATTTCATTCCCACCATGTCTTAAGAATCTTGTGTCTAATACATCATGTTTTGTATGGTTTCCTAAAATGCATGTTAGTTTACTAGCAGAGAGAGTAAAACAGCTCTATAGTTTGGAGATAGCTCTCTATAATAAGTATAGAACTAAGTTTTTTTTTTTAATGTGTTTTGATATTTGGGGAAACACCCTAAGTATCCAACAATAGGGAAATAGTTAAGAAAATTATGGAAGGGGTACAGAATGCTTATAAATAATTTAAATAATATAAATAAGTGCAGTAACATGTTAAGTGAAACAAAGGTATGAACATTTGTATAAATAGTACACTCTCAAACAGGTTAAAAAATGAATAGGGAAGGACTGAAGGTCAAATGCTATTTAGTTGGTTCTGTGAGTGGTGGAAAAAAATGGGTGACTATTTTCTCCATTGGACTTTTCCGGACTTGCCAAATTTTCACAAGGTTAATTGAGCACTTTGTGCAAAGCACAAACTCATGTCTAAGTATTTAATGTGTATTAAGTCATTTACTCTCACAAAAAGCATTTTACGTAGATGCACTATTGTTCCCATTTTACAGATGGAAGAAAAAACAAAGGAGTGTGAGAATAAATAAACTGCTCGTGGCTACACCCCTACCAAATGGGAAAGCCAGAATTCTAAAGCAGGCTTCTGACTCCTGAGTGCCCTAAACCATCAAGCTACATGGCCTCTTCATGTATCCATCACTTGAAAATCAGGAAAAAAGATCATTTTTTAAAGAATTTAATTTTGTCTGACAAAAATCTTGACAAACTATGGTGTTTACAATACAACCATTCTTCATATAGATTTTGGATTTAGTCTTTATACAGCCCAAAATAGTATCTGAAAAATACTAAACGTGTATGAGTTGTTTTAATTTTTCTAAAATATTATTTCTTTCCAATATCTTTGTTGAAAGTACCTTCTAGAAATACAAATCCAGATTTCTCCTCTAAACAAAAGACATAACTACTATATCATTAAAAGAAATGTGCTTTTAGAAGCATATTTGAATTGGGGATATCTTGGAATATTTTTCTGCAATTTGGATCTGGAAATGGCTGAATGGAAAAGAGAATTACAGACTGAGCAGGAAATAAAAACTGACTTCCACTTATTTCAGAATCATAAACCTCCACAGAGTTCCAAAGTTTATTTCATTTTGTATCTTCTTTGAGGATCAAGGTGGAGAATTTGAACATAACAGTGGGAAAGAAGATATTTCTTCTTCATTTAAAATTACATTCAATTTGGCATCTTAAGAAAAGCTTTAAAAAAAGGATTGCTGGTTCAAGATCCCAACATTATGGGAGGTGGCAGGTTACAATGACCTAGGCCATTCACCCCATTAACTGACATTCCAATATTTTCATTCAACAAATATTTATTGGATATCTTCTATTGTTCCAGTCACATTTTTAAGATTTAAAACCATTTGGCAAATCCTTTCTGAAATGCCTGCTCAGTCCAGGAGTTTGAAGTTAAAAAAAGAGTTGCAGATGTTTGGATCTCAGCAAAGAGAACGTCAGGGATATGTTGAACCATCCAATGTCAACTCTGGACAAAGCTTCCTTTTAAAGAAGTAAACATAAAGATTTCTCCTTGAAAGTGTGTTTGTAGGCAGTGAAAAAGGTGGACAAGGGCTAGGTTGGTGATGCGAGGTGGAAGCTAGCAACTGAACTTGTGAAAGATTATGGGAAATCTTTGTTCATCAGTGTGCGAGCAGTAAACCTAAAATAAGCAGCATCATTCAAGAAGTGAACTTTGGAGAATTAAAATGCGGGTAAGACTGTGAAAGCAGGACACTCCTTCATTGGCTCTAACTGTCATGAAACCATGCCCTCCTGACTTTCCCCTTTCTGTTTGCCTGTTTGTTTAACCATATTACACTGGCCATCCTACAATTGCATAATATTGTGATTTGTAAAAGGAAACCATCCGAGTTCACTCTATTTGCATCAATCAAAGAAGCTTTCTTACCCTTAAAACTGACTTCCTTCTAGCCTTTAAAATTAAACTAAGGGGTGGCTTTTTTCTCCCAGTCTTACCAGGAAATATGAAAATAAGAACAATTTTATCTCTCTGTAAGCAATCTGCACATAGGGATTTGCCCAGGAAACTGCAACCAAATTGTAAAATATTCCTGTTCTGCAGATCAAAAGTGGTTGTGGTGAATTGTGAAGAAGTCTTTCTTTCTTTCTTTTTAAGATAAAACATTAAAAGGGACATGATGCAACAGGTTTGTGCACAATATGTATCTAAGAAAGAATTTTTTAGGAGATGCATCTAGACCCCAAGAAACAAAGAGTGATTGATGTGCCCCTGGGACCTGGAATCTCAAGGTGCAAGGAAGTTCATGGTCCTGACCCAAGGTGATGAGGAGGAAGACCCTTCACCTCTCAAGCCTCTAATTCCACACGTGAAAAAAAGAAAGTCTGAACAAGAGTCTCCCCAAGACTCCTCCTTGTTCTCACATTGTGGTTCTAGAACAATGAAATGTCAGGAGCCCAGGAGGCTGCCTTTCTCCACCGAGTGTGCTGGGCACCGAGGAAGACCTTCCTCCTTTCCACCCACTGGACTGTACTGAACACTTCGATTGCCTCTCCTCAGGGCTTTTCTTTCTTTCTTTTATTTTTTCTTCTTTTTTAAATTTTATTTATTTATTTGTTTGTTTGTTTATTTTTGGCTGCATTGGGTCTTTGTTGCTGTGTGCACACTTTTTCTAGTTGCGGTGAGTGGGGGCTACTCTTTGTTGTGGTGCTCGGCTTTCTCATTGCAGTGACTTCTCCTGTTGCAGAGCACGGGCTCTAGGCATGCGGGCTTCAGTAGTTGTGGCACACGGGCTCCGCAGTTGTGGCTCGCGGGCTCTAGAGCGCAGGCTCAGTAGTTGTGGTGCACAGGCTTATTTGCTCCGCAGTATATGGGATCTTTCCGGACCAGGGCTCGAATCCATGTCGCCTACATTGGCAGTCAGATTCCTAATCACTGTGCCACCAGGGAAGTCCTCAGGGCTTTTCTTTATCACCGTTGAGCCAACCCACACCTTCCTGAGTGATGGGGCTTGAAGCCACCAGCTATCAACACCTCTGACTCTTCTCTTGGGTTTTTCAGTATCCCCTTAGAGCCCCAGGCAACAGGAGAAAGAACTTAATATTCATCCATAAAAATAATGAGTATTGGGAATGAATGAACAAATATTTCATAATCACCTATTATATACCAGTACTTTCATCCTTCCAGCAACCGGATGGAAGCCAATCAACCATTCATTCACCCAGCAAATATTTAAGAGCCTATTCTTATGTGGCCAGCGCTACGAAGCTTTATTCTCCAGTGGGGACAAAACAGAACTGCACCCAAGGAGGTGACTCTCTGAAGCAGGAAACAAGGGAGCACACACTCACAGATTACTCGATATTCTCATGGTTCCAGAGAGGAAAGGGGAGTGCTCTTAGAAGAAGTGAGGGGGGACACCTTACAGGGAGGGGACATTGAAGAGAAGACCATTGCAGCAGTATTTACAACAGCCAGGACATGGAAGCAACCTAAATGCCCATCAACAGATGAATGGATAAAGAAGATGTGGCACATATATACAATGGAATATTACTCAGCCATGAAAAGAAACGAAATTGAGTTATTTGTTATGAGTTGGATGGACCTAGAGTCTGTCATACAGAGCGAAGTAAGTCAGAAAGAGAAAAACAAATGCCGTATGCTAACACATATATTTGGAATCTAAAATAAAATGGTTCTGAAGAACCTAGGGGCAGGACAGGAATGAAGACACAGATGTAGAGAATGGACTTCAGGACACGGGGAGGGGGAAGGGTAAGCTGGGACGAAGTGAGAGAGTGGCATGGATATATATACATTACCAAATGTAAAATAGATAGCTAGTGGGAAGCAGCCGTATAGCACAGGGAGATCAGCTCCGTGCTTTGTGACCACCTAGAGGGGTGGGATAGGGAGGGTGGGAGGGAGACACAAGCGGGAGGAGATAGGGGGATGTATGTATATGTATAACTGATTCACTTTGTTATACAGCAGAAAGTAACACAACATTGTAGAGCAATTATACTCCAATAAAAATGTAAAAAAAAAAAAAAGGAAGACCTGAGGGAGTGAAGGAGCCACCATGGCGGGTAAGGGTGCAAAGTCAAGGCCACAGAGAGCCTAGTTAGTGAATTCCAGACTGGAGAGGTCAGTGCGGCTGGAGCTTAGTGGACAGAACACAAGATGACATCCCTAGACAGGAAGGACCAGTTCCTGCTCAGCCTCAGACGTTGCACGGCAAGTGTGGGTTTTATTCTGAGTGCGAACATCAGCCACATGCAAGTGAGTCTAGTGCAGCTTCCATCTTGCAAACACCCAGGCTCCCAGGACCTCCCCACACCCTTCCCCTTCTCCCTAGACAAAGAGGCACCCTCCACACCACTTCCTCTCTCCTCCACCTGCATGTTGTATGTATCTCAGTCACAACTGGGACTTGGTATTTATGTCTTATTTTTCATTGTAGCACAGAAGGGTTTGGCCTCTGTGATAAAAATTCAAGATCCCAGTCATTTGAGGAAGGAAAGGGGAAAAAGGGGAAACAGGGTAGCTTCCCCTGCCTCCCTTATGCAATAAACCATCGTGGTCCCAAACGGCCCAATTACAAGAGCTTCCCTGTAGTTGTTTTAGAGAAGCTTGGGGTCCACTTTGACTGAATTGTTGGATTTATTAAAAGGCAGTATTTCTCCAAGTGTGGATGGTGGATGTTTTGAGAGACGTCAAACTATGTTCTATGGAAAGGTCTGGCAAAGATGGAATGAAGAGAAATGAAGTAGATTTCTTCACCACAGGACTTGTCAGAGCCCTTGACCTGGAACGGCAGGGTGGGTGTCTGTCTGTGTCACCATAGCAACGATATTGGTCCTACCCCTGGGTACCCTGCTTTCCTTCTGCATCTACAGTATAAGCACCAGGAAGGCAAAGACTGTGCCTTCTTAAATATTCTGTGTCTTGGACAGTGTCTCAAACAGAGTAAGATCTCAGTAAAGATTTATTAAATAAATAAATAAAGGATTCACCAACAGATGGTCGTTTCCCAAACTCAAGGAACACATCTTGAGACAATGGTTCTAAAGAACAGACACTTTAGGAAGTTCTCAGGAACACTGCTTTAGGGAAAAAACAACAAAGCTATGATGTTGTCCAGTTTTTTGCACTGCTGTGGAAGCCAGAATTCATTCTTGTATCTTGTGCTTTTTTTCTCTTAGAGAATTGTTCTGCCAAAAATTTACTTCAACTAAAAATATCATCATCACCATCAGTCAAAATAGCTGTCTTGCTGTTACACTCCCTCCCTCTCCTTCTCTCTCTCTCTCTCTGTTTCTCATGCAAACATGCAATGATGCATAGCCATCATCATTAAAAATTATTTTAGAATTGGAAAAGGCAAAGAAAGGAAAATTGGTAATCCCACCACAGCTAAGATTTTGGCATCTTTCTTTCTTTCTTCTGGCTTTCTTTTTTTTTCTTTTTTAATTGAACTATAGTTGATTTAAATTGTTGTGTTAGTTTCTGGTGTACAGCAAAGTGATTCAGTGATTTGCATATATATATACACATATGTATGTGTGTGTGTATATATATATATTCTTTTTCATATTCTTTTCCATTATGGTTAATTACAAGGTATTGAATATAGTTCCTTGTGCTATACAGTAGGACCGTGTTGTTTATCTGTTTTATATATAGTAGTTTATATCTGCTAATCCCAAACTCCTAATTTATCCCTCTCCCATCCCTTTTCCCCTTTGGTAACCATAGGTTTGTTTTCTATGTCTTTGAGTCTGTTTCTATAGTGTAAATAAGTTCATTTGTGTCGTATTTTAGATTCCACATATAAGTGATAACATATGGTATTTGTCTTTCTCTTTCTGACGTACTTCAGCTATTATGACAATCTCTAGGTTCATCCACGTTGCTGCAAATGGCATTATTTCATTATTTGTTATGGCTGAGTAGTATTCCATTGTGTATATGTTCCACTTCTTTATCCCTTCATCTGTTGATGAACATTTAAGTTGCTTCCATGTCTCGGCTATTGTAAATAGTGCTGCTATGAACATTTGGGCGTATATGTCTTTTTGAATTAAGTTTTCTCCAGATATATGCCCAGGAGTGGGATGGATAGATCATAGGGCAACTCTATTTTTAGCTTTCTAAGGAACCTCCATACTGTTCTCCATAGTAGCTGCACCAATTTACATTCCCACCAACAGAGTAGGAGGGTTTCCTTTTCTCCACACCTTCTCCAGCATTTATTATTTGTAGACTTTTTAATTCCAACCAGTATGTTGTAGTACCTCACTGTAGTTTTGATTTGCATTTGTCTAATAAGTAGAGCATCTTTTCATGTGACTATTTGGCCTTCTTTCTTTACTTCTTCTTTTTCCAAATCAAATTTTTCCATACACACACAGAAAAAGCCATGGAGGGGACCCCCCCGCCAGTTACCTTCCTTCCCTCTAAGAAGTCCAGTGCGCCTACCAAGCCCATAGCCCCCTATTTGGGCCAACCCAAAGTGATTCCTTACACACAGGTATCACAAGGCTGCCACAGGTCACCAAGGGTCATCACCTGACCAGAGGCACATGGGGGGCACTGAGATGAGCTGACACAAGCCTCCTTCCTGTGTGGGCCAGGGACAAGGCTACATGATGCCCCCGACTCCTACAAAGTCTAATGGGAGGCCCGGGGAGACAGTCCACAGAGCCAGAGCATGACACAGAGACCCTCTGACACAAAGCAGAGAGCATGGGTCTGAGAGGGGGTCAGTGAGGCAACAGCAGGAGCACAGAAGCAGAGGAGGAGGGAAGCACCATCACAGGGTGGCCACCTCCATGGAGGAGGGAGCCGCAGGAACCTCCACGCACACCCAGGATGCTGTGCAGCTGGTGCCACTGGTCCAGCTGCACCCAGAGCTCCCGTACTGAATGACTTCCACACTGGTTGCTAAGGGTCTCACCCCAGCTGCCCAGCCACACCAGTCCTTCCCCTGGGACATCCCTCAGCCCCACTTGGTCTTCAGGACCCTACTCCCGGCATATGGCCCAGCAGCCACTCTGACTGGTGGGAGTGCAGGGGCTGATGGGAGACAGGGGTTTCAAGTGGGCACTATTTCTCTGTGGTGCCAGTTTCCAGGGGGACTGTTTCTCTGTGGTGCAGGTGGAGCTGGGCTTCCTGTTGTCTCCATGCATCCCTCCTCCCCTCCCTGTATCCTTATAAGGAACCCAGTCACTGAGGTCAGCCGGACATCCCTCTCCTCCTCACAGCAGGATACCACCTCCCTGGCACAATTACATGTGCGGGATACACAACTGTGTCTGGTGCACTTCAAGCCACTCAAAACAAAAACGAAAATAAAATAAAGCAAAGCTAAAAAATAACACCATTACTAAGAAAGAGAGGAAGCATTACCCTGCCTGTGAGACTTTGTACAATTGAAAAGATAATTCTGTTCTGCAAAAGTAGCTAAATATTCGATAATCTCTTCTATAAAATCAAGCCCTTTTCATCTCTAGGAAGGTGTCACTTGGGGTTCCTAAATCACAGGCGTAGGAGGATGCTGAGGGGTAAATAAGAGATAACCCTGCCTACTAAACAAACTCTCTTGATGTTCCTTCTTTGAGATTTGATGACTAATTGTACTGCCTAAAGAAACCAAATGGACAATATCAGTATATCTCTCTTAATTCTATGAAACCCAAAGTGTTGATTGTTGTTTGGTTTGTTTTTTATCAATAGAATCAATATTTAATTAGCATATGTTCAATATGTACCTCCCTTGCCTCAGGCTGTTAGGACAGAAAATCTTTAGCAGGGTAACTAGCAAATAAAGCTAGGCTTACAACCTCATACCTATGCTTTCTCATGTATGTCACCGAAATATGTCACAGATTGCACCAGGAAACTTGTACCATTAATTGACCTACACTCTTTTTTTTTTTTTTTTTTTTTTTTTTTTTTGCAGTACACGGGCCTCTCACTGTCGCGGCCTCTCCTGTTGCGGAGCACAGGCTCCAGACGCGCAGGCTCAGCGGCCATGGCTCACGGGCCCAGCCGCTCCGCGGCACGCGGGATCCTCCCGGACTGGGGCACGAACCCGTGTCCCCTGCATCGGCAGGCGGACTCTCAACCACTGCGCCACCAGGGAAGCCCTAATTGACCTACACTCTTAAATAAGATGTTGTATCTAAAATGTCTAGCCTGGTGCCTGCATGTAGTAGATGTTCAGTAAATGTTAGTGCCTGTCTATTTTATCCTGTTTTATTTTATTTTATCTTAATTTATTTTAGAAATGTATTTTTTCATATAACTTAAACAATTTTTTTATTGAAGTATGGTTGATTTACAATGTTGTGTTAGTTTCTGCTGTACAGCAAAGTGATTCAGTTACACATAATATATATTCTTTTTCATTCTTTTCCATTAATGATTTATCACAGGATATTGAATATAGTTCCCTGTGCTCTACAGTAGGACATTGTTGTTTATCCATTCTATACATAATAGTTTACATCTGCTCATCCCGACCTCCTAATCCATCCCTCCCTCCTCCTCCCCCTTGGCAGCCACAAGGCTGTTCTCTGTGTCTGTGAGTCTGTAGAAACACACATTTTTAAAGCTCTTTACAAATATTAACTTGCTTAAGACTCATAACACCCCAGTGGGGCAGTTACTCTTACTAGCCCATCTTACAGCTGAGGAATCAGAAGCACAAAGAGATGAATCATTTTTAGACCGTGGTGCTGGCTTCCTCCACTCCCTTTCCCAGTTGTGGCTAGAAATCCATGATCCTTTGTCTACCTGGGCTTCCTTACAGGGTTTTCAACTCTCCTTCCATTTATGATCAAAGGAACAGGCATTTACCATGGTGCCCGGACTTCCTCCCTTTCCTCTCATCCTTCCATCTCCAGGACGATCCTTGAAGGGGCCCCAGTGGTCCATGCATTGCCCTTTCCCTCAGCCCTTGGCCTCCCGGGCCTCTCCCCATCCACCACCAGCTCCTAAGAACCAGCTCTGCCTTGGCTGCCATAAAAAAAACACCACAGACAGGGTGGCTTAAACAACAGGCATTTATTCGCTTGCAGTTCTAGAGGCTAGACGTCTGAGATCAAGGCTCCAGCAGATTGTTCACATGGCCTTTCCTCTGCAGGTGCGGAGCAAGAGCTCCCTCATGTCTTTTCTTCTTCCTATAAGGACACCAGTCCTATATGTCCTAATTTCACCTTTGGTGCCTCTTTAAAGGCCCTGTCTCCCAATACGGTCACATCAGAGGTCAGGACTTCAACATAGGAATCAGGAAAGGGGGAACATAATTTAGTCCATAACAGGCACCATGGTCCAGTGGAGTCTTTAGTGACATGTGGACTTGTCTTGGGACAGGTCGAAGGGTCTTCCTCAGTCCCTGACTGGGTCAGGCCCCTCACATTACACACCTTCCAAAGACCCCAATGACTGGGGCAAGTGGGCATTCGGACACTTTTCTGATCGCTCTTGAGAAAGTGAATAAGCATGCTTTTTTGTCCCCCTCTAAACATTTGAATCCCAGCGTTGGTAATGTGCAAGCAAGCCTTTCACAGCAAAGAATTATAATCTTATAATGAAATTAGGTGCTTATGGGAAATAGCACAATTAAAACCAGCAAATAATTTAGAAAGATTAAACCCATTAGGGTAGGACATTTCTTCTTTAGTGGAGAGGAAATAAAATTAGGTAAACTAACTTATTAAAAACACCTACACAGATTTCTGAACGTCTCCCAAAGGCACTGAAACGCCTTGCCCTCCACGAAACAGAGATTCCACTTCCTTTTTGTTGCTAAATCAAATTAGAAAGCCAAACCCAATGGTTCCCCTGGAGAAATATTTACACCTCAAAGTAGATTGAAAGAAATTTAATCTGAAGCTGCCCGGAAATTATTACAGAACTAAGTTATTTCCATCGTTTCAGGGTGGTAAGCTCCGGATTTTGTGCTAAGTAGATCTCTTCTAGGACCTAAATTTATATAAACCTTAAAGAATAAACCGGAAGGCAGAAATCTACTTTTCAGGATACAGACAGTTCTTGTGACCATGATAACAACATAAGGACATGTACAGATGTGACCTAACTGATTGTACAATAAATAATTTGGGTATTACATTGACCTAATGTACATGCATGTTAACTCTATATATGGGAAATGCTATCAACCAGATATCTTTAGGGTTTTGATGACTGAAGAAATATAACATAAGGATTAAAAGCTTGGCTTTTCGAGTCAGACAGATTTGAGTCCAACGTGGCCATGGAAATGTTACATATTTCTCCAAAGTTCAGTCTCCTCATCTGTAAAATGGGGGTTCTGGAAACTTCTTTTAGTACTGTTATGAGGATTCGATAAGACAATGCCTGTAGCTTTCTCAGCATTTTTGCCCCTGAACTCAGGAAATACCCAAAGTGAGCTATTTTTAAAGAATAAAAATAACAGTTCACACGTTTACAGCTTGTAGTGTGATCCAGGCTCTGCTGTAATTGCTTTATGGATATTACCTTATTTAACCCTCACAAATACCTTGTGAGTAGGTGTTGTGAATTCCATCCCCATGTTACAAAAGAGAAGACAGAGGCACAGGGGGTTTGGGTAACGAGCCAAAGTCGTACAGACACCAAGTAGCTGAGCCTGGGCTCAAAACCCTCAATCCAGTAGCATGTTATAGGAACTCAGGTCATCTTCAGCAGAAGGACAAGGTGGTCTCCGGGGCAAGGAAACAGCTCTAGGAACCCCAGCTAATCACCACATTTCAAAAAGCAGTGTCATCAGTGTTAGCTTGTTAAAGCATGGGGTCCTCGTTTTGTTACTATACATACAAACTTCACTCACCATGGTCTAGTTAAATCACACTGGTTTCCCAACAAGATGGTTCAAATTTTGGTTACCAGGGTGCATTAACTGAGTGACTGCATGAAGTACAAACCCTGATGCTAGCTCTGCACTCCACAAATGGCTGCTTAAATAATAATCACATCACTTCTTTCTGTCTGTGGGTGACTGGTCACTGCATGTCTGTGATTCAGTTCACACACAGGCAGCAAAATGTGTAGCTGTGTTGCTTCCTTGTACCCCACTGATAAACCCACATGACATTTTACAAAAATGGACAATTGAAAAAGGGAATTGGCCGAAAAAAAAAAAAAGAAAGTACATCAAAGGAAAAAAAATGGATAATGCCGAAGTGAAATATGAAATATGTACACGGAGTTATAGAAGAAATAGCTGATCATGGAATGTCAACACCGCTGCTGTTCCAGAAACTTCTAGATATGCAGCTAGAGGAACCGAGTGAAAGCCGCTTAATGACATTAACGAGCTAAGGGGTTGTGATATAAAGGCTAAGGATGTCCCAGAGGAAGTAAAAATCTTGTCATTAAAGGAACTCGCATAGATATTTCACAACATTGAAAGCACAAAAGCTAAAATGTGGGAAGCTGATCCAAACTTAGAATGGAGTATGCCAATTTGCCAAGGCAAAGGAATGATGCTCTCTCAGTATCACAAACTCTATGATGAGAAGGCAAGCACTGTTCAAACTACCCGCGACGTGTTCTCTACAAAGAAATAAAACACGTTGATTCTCAATGCTTCTAATGTTTAAATTACAATATATAAAGTAAATGTTAGTTTTATGTTTTTAAAAATTGCCCTACCTATTTATAACTGATACTTACAACATTTACTTTCTGACAAAACCTTTTTAAGGTCGCAGGACAATTGAAATTTTTCCCATTGATTAATAAGATCACTTTGTACAGTGTGTGATCGTTTGTTCTGGTCCTGAACGGATGTGCTAATGCTGCGTATGCTAAAGGTCTATACACGTGAAGTGGTTCATTTCTTCCCAAATGGATCATAGTGCTATGTGAAAGCCAACGCCTCCTGCACTCTTGGGATCCCTGTTGTTTCCACTTGTCAGTGTGCCTCGGGCTGGGTCCCACCTTCAGAAGGGATCGTTCCTGTAGCAGAAGAAGCTCTCCTTCCTTACACCTCCTCTCGTGTGGCTTGTCCTACCCCCCTAACCCCCACCCCACCCCCGTCTCCTCTTGTTTCCTCCACTTCCTCCTGATGCCACCCCCTCCCCAATCCATGGGCTCTCCCAGGTTGTCCCCAGCACCCTTCCATCCCATGACAGCAAGAACTAACATTTGTTAATACCTATTTCAAATTCTCCAACACAAGCTCTGCTTTGGTTGGAGGTTGTTTCGTGTAATAAAAAGTAGAATTGGTCAGCCATGTCAGAAAGAAACAAGATGATAGAAGAGGGAAAACACACACACATTAGGAATAAGAGGAAAACACGCATTAAAAATCTATTTAAAAAAAACTAGTGTTTGTTGAGTGCATGCTTACTTGTAACTCATTTCATCCTCACCCTCACAAGCCCCTATGAGCCTGGTGATACTAGCATCGCTTCCACTTTGCCGAAGAAACTGAGGCACCCAGAGAGAGGGTAACTTGCTCAGGTCACCAGAGAGCTAGGGGTCTGGCTTCAGAACCTGTGGCCTTGACCTCTAGGCCTGGCTCCCCTGAGTGGTCTTCACTCAGATCCAACTTAACAACTGGGTCTTCAAGCTTCTTGCAAGACTACAAAAAGCATTTTAAATTTGGTGAAAGAAAAATATATACAGAATATGAAAACTGCAGCAACAAAACTAATCCGCTCCAGTGTGTACATAACGCAGCATGTATCAACTTAAAAAATAACTAAATTTGGTGTTCAAAAAATTCCATCGTTTTTCAAAATAATGTGTAGGTTTGATTTTATGATTTGAAAGCATCCCTAAGTATACAGAGTAACTGCCTAGACCTCTTAGCCAAGCATAACAGAACTCATTTTTTAAACAAATGGTATAACAAGTCTTTCAAATTATTTTATAGCCAAATACATATGTATGTGAGATGAGATGTGGCTGCCTTTTAAAATGTGTGACTTGATGTAGGCAGGGGTCTCCTCCTTAAAGAAAAAGGAGAGCTCAGGGCCTCAACATGGTCTTGTCTTGCCCTGGACCCTGGTTTCAAACACCACTCACTGTAGATGGTCCCCCCCAGGCCTTAGATCTGCATTTCTTTGACTAGGATCCCCACCCTGCCCCCAGCTGTACTTCTGCACAGGGCAGTCAACCATTGGTCCAAGGCCAAAAGGTTTCAGGGCCAAGACACTGGAGCCAGGCTGTGTGGGTTCGAATCCCCATTCTCCTGCCAACGCAGAAGGCAACCTCAGGTGGGTTACTTAACCTTTCTGCTCTCAGATGGAGATGACAAATAGCCTACTTCGAGGGGTTGTTTGTGAGGATTGAGTTAATACATGGCACATGGAGAGCACGCAGTACATTCATTCATCCAAAAAAAAAAAAAATATGCAGCCACAACCATGAGTCAGGCACTGTTCTAGGGACTGGAACAGCAGACAAAACAGAAAACTGTCTGCCTTTAGGGAGCTTACATCTGGTGAGGGAGACAGACAATAAACAGGAGACGTGGAAGACAGAGCATGTTGAGGGGTGATCAACGCTAGGGAAAAAAGTTAGGTGGGGAAGGCATCGGGAGAGTTGGGGGCTCCCAGTGTGAGAGAGGTCATGCAAGGTGGTCTCTGAGTGAGGACCTGAAGCAGATAAGCTATGAGAGTCTGGGAGAAGGGTGTTCCAGGCAGAGGGAACAGCGTGTGCTAAGGTCCTGAGGCAGGAGTCTGCTGCCCGTGTGTCTGAGGAGCAGCAAAGAAGCCAGCGTAGCTGGAGTAAAATGAGGGAGGTTGTATTAGTCTTCTAGGGTGGTCACAACAATTACCATGGCCTGGGGGGGCTCACACACAGTTCTGGAGGCTGGAAGTCCCAGATCAAGGTGTTGGCAGGGTTGGTTTCTTTTGAGACGTCTGTCCTTGGTTTGTAGATGGCGTCTTCTTCCTGTGTCTTCCTGTGTCTTTCCTGTGTGTGTGTCCCATCTCCTCTTTTTAAAAGGACTGGGTTGGGGCCACCGTAATGACCTCATTTACTTCTTTAAAGACACTGTCTCCAAATACAGTCACATTTGGAAGTCTTAGAGGGGAGGGCTTCAACACGTGGATGGGGGGAGGGGGCAGGGGAGGTACACAATTCAGCCCATCACCCCGGGGAATGTATTAGATATAGTCTGAGAACACAGAGCCCGAGGATCAGCAACTCCTGTAGGTGAGTCACACGCGGAGGCGTTGAAAACACGGACGCTTGCTTACAAAGCATTGGATGGACCTCAAGGGAGACTCTCAGAACCACACAGGGCTGACGACCAACCCCACCCCCCAGGGGAGCCACGAGCCACGACGCCACCACCGGAGTGATGAGTGTAAGAACATGTACCGACAGGCGCCACCCAGGGTGTGGTGAGGTTTCGTACCTGCTGATTTAACAAGCACAGAAACTCAGCGCACGACGCGCTGGCGACCCCTGGATGGAACCGAGCTCAGAGCTTGCTTTGCTCTGTTGCACTTTTTCAAGTACCTACCTGTTAACCTTTCTCTTTGTGTCGTTCATCTCTTCCTAGACCTCTTCTTTTCCTTTCATCAAATTCTTGAAAGCCTGCCGGGTACCTCTCATCTACTGCTGCTGCTTCTTCTCCAAATCTTTCAAATCACCCCTTCCATCGCCTCATTTTTTTTTCCTGTTCCTCTCACGCTTGCAACCGTCTCCTCCAAAATCCATCCAGTCCGTAGCCTCGTTTCCAAACTCGGTTCTACTCGGCCGCATCCTTTCGCGGCTTCTCCCTTCTCCCCTCTGCAAAGGGCCATTTTCTTATTCTCCCAGGAGCCAAGACTGTGGCTTCCATGGATGGCTGCACTAGACCAAAGAAAATCATTCCATTGGAAAATGAGAGCAGATGTCTCCTGTCCGGGAACGATGCTGATGCGTCCCACAGGAGGCTGGCACCGAGCATCCGTAAGGCCCTTAGGGGGACCGGACACTAATGCACACCCACGGCGACTCAAGCCAGGTGGGGGGATTTTCACCTGCAGCAACAGCAGCAGATCAAACACATCACTGAGCTCCCTTCTCCCTCCCGCATCAGGACCATATCGCTCCCCCGCCACCTGGAGGAGAACACCTCGTACCACAGCATCCCTCCCTGCGCCGGGGCTCAGGGTAGGGGTCAGTCTCCAAGAATCCGGCGAGAAAGGTGGTGGGTTGGTGGGAGCCGACCTTGCCCTTGGCCTCCGCAGGTCCCCTCTGCTCCTGCTTCCCCTGCTTTCTGCTGAGCCCTTGTCCTGAACGGTAGCAGGACGGCATCTCTCCATCCGGTTGAGCCATCTTTGAAAATGACTCGGGGTGAAAACCACCAGATTCGACACTGACGACCTAGCGAGAATGAAGTTGGCACGTTCTTTGCATTCCCAGGCTCCTTTTTTGTCGGGAGGGAACGGTGCCCCGTTGGGGGCCGCTTCAGACCCCACCAAGCAAAAGGAGCGGTATTTAGGGAAGGCGGGGAGGATAGGAACTTGTGTTTTCCAGCATCTTCTGTGGCTTGGCCCTTTGGTGGGTCACAGGGATGAGGTGGAGAGAGGGCCCCCAGCCAGCACCTGGGGCACATCACGTAAGTGATCCGGGGGCTCTGGACTCTGATGGCCTCTGCAGGACCCCCTCCCAAGAGTCAAAAGGCCCCTTTCCCCCTGAGATCCTGGGCTTCTGCCTGTGATACACAGATAAACGCTCCCCCCCACCACCAACCAAAGGGTCAGCAGGCAGAAACACCTTCCACAGAGTGGCTCTCCTTACCCCCAGGACCATTTCCTCTGTGTCTCTGCTGTCACCCCAATAAGACTGAAAGGATAGATCGGATCGGGCCAGACTCCCCAGGACAGGACACCGCTGATCTGACAAGATCAGGCCTGCACAAACCTCCCCCTCCCCCAAGAGGGGGCCCTTTCTCAGAGACCCTAGTGCCAACTTGGCCTCCTGGGGAAAATCGGAAACCACACCAATATTCACCACACAATAGGGCACAGGGGACTCTGTGCTTCCTACAGCAATTCTGTTGCTTATATCTCTGGGAAAACAATAATATACTTTGTCTTTGAAAAAGCTGATGGGCAGTGAAATTAGCAGGGCTGCTCTAACGCATGGGGAGCATGGAGAGCAAGTGGCCCTTCTAAGTGAGAGGAGAAGGGCCAGGGGACCGCCTTGGGGACCGGCCAGATAAGCTGACAGCCACGCGGGCAACTCACACCACATCTTCAGGAAGTGGAGAAGACGACTGATCTCTGCCTTTGCCACAGTGGACAATTTCTGAAAACTTTGGGGGGAAAATCAAGTTGATTTTACCTAAAAAGGTAATATCTTGGAGCAACATGGATAGACCTGGAGATAGTCATGCCGAGTGAAGTAAGTCAGACAGAGAAAGACAAATATCATATGATATGGCTGATATGTGGAATCTTTAAAAAAAATGGTACAAATGAACTTATTTACAAAACTGAAATAGACTCACAGATGTAGAAAACAAACTCATGGTTACCGGGGGGGGAAGGGGGGAAGGGATAAACTGGGAGATTGGAACTGACATGTACACAGTACTATATATAAAATAGATAACGAATAAGGACCTACTGTATAGCCCAGGGAACTCTACTCATTGCTCTGCCATGACCTATATGGGAAAAGAATCTAAATATGAGTCATACAACATTGTAAATCAACTATACTCCAATTAAAAAAAAATTTTTTAGTGTAATATTATCTCATCCCTTTGACTCTCTCTCAAGTCTTTTTAATGCTGCACTTGCCTTATCATTTCCTTGTCTTAACTAGGATTTGTTAAGGTCTGGGCTAAATTGGTTTAAACAAGCTCTATAATATTTTAAAAAAGAAGAAGAAAGCAAAGTACACAGAGTTTCCAAGTCTCAAGAACATTCTGTTCCCAGTTTACAGCTGAATGTGCTTTAAGTTCAAAGACAAGTTATAGCTTCTACAAAGAATGTGGAAATAATCTGAAGTATGAGACATCCATTATTTATTACATAATTGGAGAAAATTCTGGCTAAGAGAAATCTGTAGCTGAAAGCCAAGATGATCCATCCTTAATTGTTCTTAAACAAAATTAAAATGTATCTGTTGCTTTAATAATATCTTGGTGGAAGGCAGCTCCTCTTTTATCCTGCCACGTGAAACTTGCCAAGTTGGGTGTCACATAGGTAATCATAATGATGGCCAAGTGAGAGTTCCTTGGGCAAGAAAGTCAAATATTTCAAGTGCTGATGTTTTGTAAAGTAGGGGTTTTTTAAAGCACACTCAGAGTCTTAAATTTAGAACTATGACGTTTTGTCTCCAAAATCAGTCATCGTTAATAGCATCCAAGATAATTCTCTTCGAGAACTGTCTATGATTTTAAAGTATTGTGATATTATTCCATAAACTGCCCCCTATTTGCCCCCAATCTTTTCAAGCTATAAAAATAGTTCCAGTTCCATCAAGGGAAAGAAATGCTTTTAATGACTTTTTTATCACTTTCTTTTAACAAAACTGTTTCCCTAGTGGCCCCTCCCTCCTGCCGGCCTGGACTTGTGGAGGTCCGACATCCCGTGAATGGATGTTGACTTTATAAAATGATCATCCTGCATCTCTTGCCTCTGAGGCAAGCTTTGTGGAGGGCTGGGGCATTCTCAGCTTTGTGGCGGGGGGCGTCCCCACAATCCTCACCTCCACCACAATCACGCTCTCCCCTAAAGCTGCTTTATTTTCTTCACAACACTTAATACCCTCTCAACTATATTACTACTCAACTAATGTATTGACTTTCTCTTCTGACAGGAAACGAAGCTCCAAGGGTACAGGAACTCTTTCTGTCTTATTCATTTCTGTATCCCCAGCTTCTAGAAAAGCACCTGACACATAGTAGGTGCTCAATAAATGTTTGTAGGGCTGCTTAATTAACGAAGAACTGTAATGAAAAAAGGTACTGTGAATTCATTAATGGCATTGAAAGATTGTGTCTTTTATTACATGCAAAAAATACATACATGTAAAAATGGCGGTATATGTGTATGAGTGTATAAGTTATTATTTAATCACTGTTATGGATTTCTGAACAGCTAGAAGTCACTCCAAGACAATCCATTGAGAATCATTGATGCAAGAGGGCAAGTGATAAATTGAAATGCTGAAGACTTGATCCTATTACCGGTTACGTAACCCTGAGCAAACCCATGTGATCTCCCCAGTCTTGGTTTCCTTGTGTGGCAGATGGGAGTGATAATAGCAGATCTACCTACCCAATAGCATTGAAAAGAAAATGAAACTGAGGTATGCAGACAAATTCTGTAGGCTGCAAAGCACCATATACATATAGCTAATTCTTATAAAAGTTTATTATAATGAACCATTTGGTCCATGATACCTGTGAGGCAGAGGATTGCCCTGCCTGCACCTTTTGTCAACTTGGTCACTGTGGTCTATCATCACCAACATTGCAATAGGAGCACTTTCTCTCTTGGAATCTGTTGATCTCCCACATGCAAGAGAGCCCCGTGTAGATTTGCTTTGAATGTAGACACCCCATTTCCCACAGTGGTTGTATACTGGGCTCCTGCTATGTGGATTCAATGACTCATGGAACGTACGTCTTTTGTCTTATACCTTGGCAACTGCTCAAAATGTTGTCTCTCGCCGTCCCCCTCAGCTGTTGTAGTATCATCTCAGTAGCACTGCTGTTTCTTTAGGCCAAGTGAAATGTTAAAGCATGTTGGAAACATTTTACCTCTGAACTTCCTTTTCTGTTTAGTGCCCCCCAAAGTGCTGAGCAAACATAAGAATCATAATGATTGGTTGTTCTCCCCTATTCTGACCAACGTGCTCTTTATTATCATGGTTTTGTAACGACTAACACACACAGTGGAACCCAGCCTCATCAAGGCACCCTGGTATAGATTATGATTTTCCTCACTAGGGATACCTAAACATTGCCAATACCAGACCCAAATAACTCTGCAGTTTTTAAAATGTAGAGAGACTGTGCTATGACTTTTCATGTTACATATACTACACAACAGAAAAGTGTGAAAATAAGAAATGAACAGCTCAATGAATATAACACAAACACATACACACACACACCTGTGTAACAATGGGGCAGGTCAAGAAAAAGAACTTTCGGAGCACCCGGTAGCCCCTAGTGTCCCCTCCTGGTACTACACCCTACCCACCTCCAAAGACAACGGTTGTCCTTTCCTGACTCTTGCTAAGCATTGTCTTGCTCTTCTATAGTTTTACCACCTAAGCATGGCTCCCTCACCACCAAAGTTACCTTCTGCCTGTTTTTAAAACTCTATGTCTATGGAATTCTACCATGGATTTTCTTGAGTATCTGTCTGACTTCTTTTGCTCATCATTATGTTTGTGAGAGCCGTTCGTGTTCATGTGACTGTAGCTCAATTATTTTCACTGCTGTAGAGCCGTTTATCATGAAAACATTTTCGTGAATCCATTCCACTGTTGATAGACAGTTAGGTTGCTTCCAGTCTAAGGCTACTAAAAATAATGCTGCTGTGAAGACTCTTGTCAAGTCTCTTGGTGAACACAGACAGGCTTTTCTCCTGTGTATCTACCTAGGAGTGGAACCACTAAGAAAGAAGGTATGCATATATTCACTTTAGTAGCTCACACCAAGCTGCTTCCATCAGTTATTAGCACTGCAGTGTATGGGAGAGAGTTTACATTGCTCTCCATCTTTTTCTTGTTGTAGACACTCCCCTTAATTTTACCTACTCTGGTGAGCATGTTGTAGAATCTCAATATGTTTTTAATTTGTATTTTCTATTAATAATGAAGTTGAGCATCTTTTCCCATGTTTATTGGCCATTTGATTATCCTTCCTGGTCAAGCATCTTCAAGTCTTGTCCATTTTTCTATTGGGTAACTTGAGTTTTGTATAGACACCTCATATCAAGGAGTCTTGCTAAACTTACTTATTGATATGACTAAGGAACCTGAATCCTAATTCATTTTTTGATTCTCTATATACATAGTTATATCATTTAGGAATACTGACGATTTTATTTACTCCCTTGCAAACCTTATATCTTGTGTTTCTTTTTCTTGCCTTACCACATTTGTTTGTGTTTCTTTTTCTTGTCTTACTGCACTGGCTAAGATCTCCAATGCAGTGGAGAATAGAAATAACAATAAAGATGTCCTTGCCTTGTTGCTGATTTCAAAGGTAAAGCTTTCGACACTGTACCATAATGGATGAGATTTCTTTATAGGTTTCCTATCTATCAACTGACAAATCAAGGAAGTTCCTATCATTTCTGATATGCTAAGACTTTTTCTCATGCCTGGATGTTGAATTTTATAGAATGCTTTTCCTGTATCTACTGAGAAGACCTTATTATTTTCTCCTTTATTCCGTTAATGTGGTGAATTTACAATGATCTTTTTCCAAAGGTTTTTCAGCTTACATTCTTGAATTAAACCCAACTTGGTCATTGTGTGCTATCTTATTTCTATATTGCTAGATTTGATTTGTTAAGATTTGGTTTTAGATTTTTGCATCTATATTGCATTCATGAGATTGGCCTGTAATTTTTCTTTCCTGTGATGTCTTTTTCATGTTTTTGTATCAGAAATATCCTCTTGTGAACAGTTGAGAAGTGGTTCTCTTTTTCTTCTCTGTGGAACACTTTGTGTAATTTTAGTGATATTCCTTCCTTAAATATTTGTTAGATTTGCCAGTGAAGCCCTCTGACCCCAAGAATTTGTGTGTGAGTGGTAGAGAGAGGGGTAGGTAGCCAGTGTTAAATTCTAGATTCAATTATTTTAATAGTTGTAGAACTATTCTAACTTTTCTTCTTTTTTTAAATTTATTTATTTTTGGCTGCATTGGGTCTTCTTTGCTGCACGCAGGCTTTCTCTAGTTGTGGCGAGCAGGGACTACTCTTCCTTGTGGTGTGTGGGCATCTCATTGCAGTGGCTTCTCTTGTTGCAGAGCACGGGCTCTAGGCTGGTGGTCTTCAGTAGTTGTGGCACGTGGGCTCATTAGTTGTGGCTCACGGGCTTAGTTGCTCCATGGCATGTGGGCTCTTCCTGGACCAAGGCTCATACCCGTGTCCCCTGCATTGGCAGGCGGATTCTTAACCACTGTGCCACCAGGGAAGTCCTAACTTTTCTTCTTTTAACTGTTACTTTGGTAGGTTGTATTTTTCTAGGAATTTGTCAATTATTATCTTAATTTTTAAATGTTTTGCAACAAAGTTAACCACTGTATCCACTTACCATAGAAACTGTAATGTTATCTCCTTTCTAATTCTTAAAATTGATTATATATGTCTTCTGTCTTTTCTTTCCCCTTATTCTGTCTTGCCAGAGATTTATCAATTTCATGAATCTTCTAAAGAACTTTGGCTTTGTTAATTTGCTCTATTAAGTGCTTGTTATATAGACATAAGTCTCACTCATTCCTGCTCTTATCTTTAATATTTCCTCTCCCCTCTTGACAAACCCTGGGTTTCATAGTTTCATCCTTGGTGGCTCAGCCTCTTTACCTTTCCGATGCCCTTGCAGGAATCAGAAAAAAAAAAAAAAAAAAAAAAAAAAAAAAAAAAAAAAAAAAAGCAGCTTAAGATCCAGGCTACCATCTTGGAATTTCATCCTCCCCTGCATTTTGGCCAGGTAATTCTTTACTATTTTGTTGGCTTTTTGATGCTCTCAAGAATTTTTTTTTTATTTCCAAATATATTGGTCCTTTTATTTACGAGGAAATTCCAAGAAATCAATATTAGGGAATCTTTTTTTTTATTGGAGTATAGTCGATTTACAATGTTGTGTGAGCAAAGTGAGTCAGTTATACATATACATATATCAACTGTTTTTTAGATTCCTTTTCCATATAGGTCATTACAGAGTATTGAGCAGAGTTCCCTGTGCTTTACAGTAGGTCAATATTAGTTATCTATTTTATATACAGTAGTTTGTATATGTCAATCCCAATCTCCCAATTTATCCCTCCCCCTTCCCCCCTGGGTAACCATAGATTGTTTTCTACATCAGTGACTCTATTTCTGTTTTGTAGATAAGTTCATTTGTACCATTACTTTAGATTCCACATATAAGTGATATCATACGATATTTGTCCTTCTCTGTCTGACTTACTTCACTCAGTATGATAATCTCTAGGTCTATCCATGTTGCTGCAAACAGCATTATTTCATTCTTTTTTATGGCTGAGTAATATCCCATTGTATATATGTACCACATCATCTTCATCCATTTCTCTGTCAATGGAAGAAAAAATTTTAAAACAAGTTTCACCGAATTTCTGGCTTCCCTGAATTACCTAGCCAACTATTACAATATAAAATTCCTCTCTTAAACTTAAGCCTGGTATGTGCACAGGAATGCTTGTTTCAGTGGCAAAATAATGTGTCGATGATAAAATCCATGTTCTGAAGTAAGAATTATGTCCATTTTCCTGTTCATCAACTTGAGGATAAGCATATACAGTAACTATAAAATTGTACTGTTGGATAGAGGTAGACCCTTCCAGGCTCTGCTTTCTAAGGAGCTCACAGGAACTCCTCATTAGTGAGATTAGGAAAATGCTGTAGTATTGGCCCAACTGAGATTCTGCTTTTTTCAGGTTATAGTGATCTTTTTTCTATCTTCTTTGGCTTTACTTTGTTTCCTCCACATTCCATGCTCGTCTGCATGGCATTGCTCACATTCCTATTTCAGGACCTTGACTATTTACAGATTTTTGTAGATTATGCTGATGCAATTGCTCACAGTTCACTCCAAAGACTAAGTTTTCATCGATTCATTTTCATGAAAGTTTGTTCTTTTCAATAACAAGTAAGAGAAAGGCCTTGTCCTTGGATGGAGGAATCCTGAGCCTGGTCTTTCTCACACTTCAGTAATAGGAGGGAGGTGGTCGAGTCCACCCTTTTGGCCAAAAAAAATTACTTCTGAATTTGTAGCCAATCTGAAAACGGATTTTCCCAAATGTCCAGAAACACGAGCACCTGCAACATACCCCTTCCCCCTGCCCATCTCCTGCCACCCTGTTTCTTGGGATCCAATCTTCTTTAACCATTTTATCTGCATTTACAGGCATTATGCTGCTTTTGCTATGGCCAGTATTACCGTCAGGAAGCACCTTCATGGTATCTTTCTTAATGATGTGATAACATCTCTCTTCATGAATGTTCTGACAAGTTCATGAACACATTTAAGAAGTACAAGTTCCAAGAGTTCCCGCAAAATAATGACAGATTCCACAGGCCACAGAAATCGTCAGTCTCATTCTTTCATGGCCATCTCCTAAGCACACTTCTTTTGAGGAGGTAGAGATGTCAGGAAGGCTTCTGAAGGTCTTATGCCTCCGTTATTCCTGCAAACTATTTATGTTCACCTGTGTGGACAGCAGACCCCTGCCCTGCCACAGCCCAAACCGGAATCCTACAAGGCAGTGATAAGCTGTACGTGCTTGTGAATATGTGCATGTGTCTATAAAATGAAGCCATTTTTAAAGGCTAAACAAAGACAAGTGTTTCCCGTAACCCTACCATCATAAAGCAACCAACGTTAATACTTGACTATTATTATGTAACTTTGAATATTTTGTCTACTCTCTCCTTGCCAGTATTAGAGAACAGCATGACATTTTATCCTTTTCTTGTGAATTTCATAGGTTAAAAACTGTTTTTTTCCTTAAATTCCCATTTCCTCCACTGCTAGTGGAACTATTTCTCATAAACTAGGTACTAGTTGCACTTTCTCTTTTGTTCACATCCCATGCCCATTCACATGTTTTTGTGTGCTTGTATCACTTACCCAAGAAAGATTTGGAAAACAATCTTTGGATTATACAATATTTTACCTATCACAGTGTAACATAAAGATGCACACAGTTTCATTTTTTTAGCCCAGACTTTCCACCATTTAGTGGAACTAGAATCCTCAGTTCCCTCAACCTTGTAGGTGTAGGACTCTCGAAATTTGTGTCCCCAGCCTGTCAGGGGATTCAGTCCCTCCCTCTGGGGAGCTCATCTTGTGCTTGTCCTTCTGTTTTGCATTTGTTCACTCCACACATACTTATGGTGCCTAAATATACCAGGCATAGTTCCAAGTGCTGGGAATGAAAGAAAGTACATGCCTTGGTGGCATTTACAGCCTGGAGAGGGATGGAGACACCCAATACAGTAAACAAATGAATGTGTAATGTAACATCATGTTCCATATGCTCTGAAGAAAAATAAAACAGGACAAAATAAATCTTTCCTGGTAAAGAATGACCAGGAAAAAAGGGTGGGAAGAGCTACATTGAGAAGAATTATGCATTCCACCTTGCCCTGTTTTATGATCAGAAAAGCCATCTTGAGACTGGGCTTTCTGCCCAATGCTACACACACACACACACACACACACACACACACACACACACAGAGGCAACCCCCTGACAACAGTGACTATGTCTGTCTCACATTTGAGTGCCCACAAGGCCTAACACAGCACTCAGGCATGACTGATAACAATTTTGTTAAACAAGAAATCTTTTTGGGATGTTTCCATTCATTTAACCCAACCAAGGAGCAATTTCTGGAAGTTTCTGGAATTTTCTGGAGCACATCCCCTCCCCCCCAGGTATACATACCTTTCTGCAACCTCTGTCTACCCGGTTGGTAGTTTCTGGGTCTTTCCCACAGCTGTTCATGTTTATCTGGTATTTGCTGGATGTTGCTCTGTAAGATGACATTTGTGGGCCTGGAAGGTTTCACTCCATCAGTTTGGTTGGGTTTCAGGTTTGCATGTAAACAGCTCCCACCGCGATGCCAACAAACTTGGACTCTATTTCTCATTAGAAGTCTTTCTTTTCCACCCACACAGTCCCACAAAAACTTCTGACTCCAAAAACTCATCATTAAACACCACGTTACATGGGAGGCCCTGAAAGCCAGGCAGGGAGGGCGCTTCGCTTCTAAGAAAAGGGGGCCCCTTTCACCGTCCACAATAAAACGCCAAGTTTGGCAAAAACGTAAATAAGAGCCTTGTTTCAAAACTGCAAGAAAGCTCAAACTTCCATTTGTGCTTCTGTTTATATTAAATAAGAAGCCTATTTTTCTATGAATAAAGGCTCCTGGGTGGGCAGTGAGAAGAACTGTCGAGACGAGTTTCTGCTTCTTACGCTGTGCTGGACCGGACCCGGCCCACCCCCAGCCAGCCACAAGAGAGAAACTGCCCAACCGAATGATCAGGCTCTCTCAGATCAAAGCAACAAACCATGAGATGGCATGATGGAGAAACATTTTAAGATAAAACCCTGCTAAAGTGGATTCTGATGAAAAGTAGGGAATAGTCCTAGCAACATATCTTCAATAAGATTAAGTAACATGGGCTTCTCTAGTGGCGTAGTGGTTGAGAGTCCGCCTGCTGATGCAGGGGACACGGGTTCGTGCCCCGGTCCGGGAAGATCCCACATGTCGCGGAGCGGCTGGGCCCGTGAGTCATGGCCGATGATCCTGCGCTTCTGGAGCCTGTGCTCCGCAACAGGAGAGGCCAGCGTACCGCAAAAAAAAAAAAAAAAAAAAAAAAAAGATTAAGCATCATATAAAATGGGTCCTTGACCTGCAGAAATAATAACTGAGGTGTGTTTGGTGCTTTAACTCTGAAAAATATACTCTTACACACTTTATCCAGCTGATTCTCAAATACCTCTGAGAGCTTGGCACTGTTATTTTGTACATGTTGTAGGTGATGAAACTGAATGTCTGAAGGTTGTCTGTCCAGCTGTTATGGCCTAAAATGTATCTCCCCAAATTCACGCATTGAAGTCCTAACCCCTGGTACCTCAGAATGGGATCTTATTTGAAGATAGGTTCTGTAAAGATGTGAATAAGTTAAAATGAGGCCATTAGGGTGGGTCCTAATTCAAGATAACTGGTGTCCTTATAAGAAGAGAAACTTAGGACATAGATGCACACAGAGGGAGGATCATGTGAGGACATGGGGAGAAGAGAGTCATCCACAAGCCAAGGGGACGGGTCTCAGAAGACACCGAAGCACCCAACACCTTGATCTAGGAACCCAGCCTCCAGAACTGAGAAAATAAGTACCTGTTGTTCAAGTTGCCCAGTCTGTGGTGCTTGGTTATGGCAGCCTGAGCCGACAAAGACACCAACACAAGGTCTCCCAGGGCTACAGTGGGGCTTCTGCTGTTTCTTGAAAGCTCTTCAGATTCTGCAAAGCTGCGGTCCCATTCTGAGATGACTTCAGTAAAAGGCACAGGGCACAGGCACGCCACCTGCTCATTCCCCTCTCGTCTCATGGTTCCTCACTTTCCCTCCCGTCTCCACCCTCTTCCCTCTTCCTTTCTGCTCCCTCCACACCTGGCTTCACATTTGCAACCATCTGTGGGATGCACATTGTATTTTGTGTAAGCCCTCGTACCTGGTGTTATTTATTTCACTATGTTTCTGACACTTTTTTCCTTTAGGACTATTTTGAAGCTCAGTTGTTATTGTAGGATGAATACCTAACTTACTGTAACTGTGAATTTCTGAAAATATCTTTATTCTGCTTTTGCACTTGATTAATAGTTTCTGTGGGTATAGAATTCCAGGTTGAAAATCATCTACCTCCAGAACATTCTGTGATCTTCTCATTCCCAGAGTTGCTGCTGGGAAAGCTGAAGCCATTATGAGTCTCGATTCCTTGTATGGTGCTTTTTTCTTCACTCCCTGGAAGCTTGCAGAATCTTCTTTTGTCCTGGTTGGTCTGAAATTTCACAACACTGGGCCTTAGTGTGGGTCTATTTTTACCCATCGCACTGGGCCCTTTCAACCTTCATTCTTGGAAAAGTTTCTTGAATTGTGTTTTAAAGACCTCTCACCATCTTCCCTGTTCCCTCCTCCTGGACACTTCTATCTGGACCCTGCACCTCCTGGACTGGGCCTCCCATTTCTTATATTTTCTCCCTTTTTTCACTCTGTCTTTTTGTTCTGTTTTCTGATAGAATCTTTCAACCACACCTTCCAACACTTCCACTGGGTCTTCCATGTCTGCCATCATGTTGTTATTTTCCCAAAGTGCCTTTGGATGTTGTTGTTTCCTAAATATTGCTTTTTTATAGTATCCCTTTCTTGATTCATAGCTGAAAGTCTTCTCATCTCTCTGAAGATGTTAAGAGCAGGCACAGTCTCTGTTTCCTCCAGAGTTAAAATTTTTTCATTGAGATATAATCCACCTAATATAAAATTCATCCTTTTAAAGTACATAATCCAGACTTCCCTGGTGGTACAGTGGTTTAGAATCTGCCTGCCAGTGCAGGGGACACAGGTCCAAGCCTTGGTCTTGGAAGATCCCACATGCCACGGAGCAACTAAGCCTATGCGCCACAACTACTGAACCTGCTCCCTAGAGACTGTGAGCCACAACTACCAAGCCCACGCAGCACAACGACAGAAGCACACACACCCTTGAGCCCGTGCTGCAACTACGGAGCCCACATGCCGCAATACTGAAACCCGCATGCTCTAGGGCCCACGTGCCACAACTACTGAGCCCACATGCTGCAAGTACTGAAGCCCATGCACCTAGAGGGGCCGTGCACCGCAATGAAAAGAAGCCCCCCCTCACTGAAAATAGAGAAAGCCCATGTGCAGCAACGAAACCCAACACAGCCAAAAAAAAAAAAAAGTACATAATCCAGTTGTTGTTTTTTTTAACATATTCACAAAGTTGTGCAACATTTAATCTCATTTTTGGATCTCTAGATTTGTCTGTTGGGGGACATTTCATACAATTGAAATCATATGTGACTTGTGTTGTATTTGGTTCTCAGGCCCCTTCAGTTGAAATGCCCTCTTTAGAGCAATTCATAGACAAACTGCTTCCAGAGATAATCGGTAGGGATCGCAGGTTTTTCTATTAATCACCCTTATTAACAAATCTAGGAAGGGAACTGGGAGACTTTCTAGACCAACATCCTCATGTTTCTCCTGGAGAAACTCAAAGAGGCCAAGTGGGAACCCCAAGTGCATGGCAGGTGAGTCACATGTTTGGATCACTTCTGTGGGACAAGAGGAAGGTGTGGAGAAGATGGCGCCAGCACCTGAAGGGGGACTAGGAAAGGGGCTATGAAATGCCAACAGAGAGGAAACGTGAAAAGGGACTCATCACCCTCCCCAGTCCCCACACCTAGGTCTGACCAGGAAGACGCAGGGTCCAGAAATGAAGCCCATGGAGGACTCTGTTACTGGTTGAATCTTGTCCCCCAAAATGATGCCCTAGAACCTGACCTTATTTGGATTATTTGCAGTTATAACTAATTAAATTCAGAACTGATCGTACTGGATTAGGGTGGGCCCTTCCCTAATCCCACATGACTGTAAAGAGAGGAGACTCAGAGACAGAGATGCAGGGAGAAGGCCAGGTGAAGACGGAGGCAGAGATTGAAGTGATGTGTCTACAAGCCAAGGAGTGCCAAGGAGTGCTAGAAACCAGCAGAAGCTGGGCAAAGTAAGGAAGGACCCTCCCCTACAGGTTTCAGAGGGAGCGCTGCCCTGCTGACACCTTGATGGGCTCCAAAACTTTGAGAATAGCTTTCTGTTGTTTAAGCTTCCCAGTTTGTGGAACTTGGTTACCGCAGCCCCAGGACACACACGGCATCCAAGTCACGAGGGTAAGGCTTGGGTTTAGCTGCTACTCTGCTTTTAGCCTTCTTCCTCATCCTTATTTGGATTGATCTTACAAAAGTAACTGCTTTCAGACCCATTGCGTTCACTCTCCATAAGCATAAACGTCCCCACTTTCATTAGTCGATTGCCCGCCTGTGCTCTGCAGGGGCCTCGAACTGTAGGGATCTTAGGTCTGAGCCCTGGGGGCCAGCCAGGGAGGAAATGCGGGGAGGACTTGCCAAGCCTGCTGTGCCCAACACCTCTGCTGCCACATAAAAGGCACGCTGGACATATTTAGAATGATGTCAAATTCTACCCCCAACACACCATTACACACATGAGGTAGGCCGAGGCCAGGCTACCTGACTGGTATCCTGGGCTGTAGAGCATTCTTGACTAGTATCCTTGGCTAGTGAAAAATGATGCCCTTATTCAAAATGTAAGTGAAAGATAATGTCATAAGTGGAAGGGGAAAATGGCAGAAGTGAAAACACAAAAGTGCCACTTGTCTAGTAAAAGAGAAAGTGTTTCACTAATTTAAGTTGTAAAGTCAGTACATGATGATTCAAAACACTAAAATTACATAGAAACATATAGAGTCAAAACAGAAGTGCCTCTGCCTCTGTTTTCACCCCCAAAACCTGTCCTCCACATTCGGACTCCCCAGGAACTACTATATATAATATGTGCTGAGTCCGCCTAGCGGAAGACTCTCCATTGCCCATACAGACATGCTGTAACACCGTCTGTTTCATTTCATTGTATTTTAAAAGCACAGCGTCTGACTACTTCCTTTTTCACTCCCTAGTACATTATCGACATCTTTGCTCATCAACGAAGAAAGACTTATCTCAGAAAGTAACTGTGAATCGGTCTTGGGGTAGCTCTGGAAAATATCTGGGTGATTATAAATTTACAGTGTGCCTTGGGGAAACATACCACATATTTCTGTGGGTACAAGTTGCAGCACATGAATCTGGCACACCACAAAGGCTGGGGAGAAATAGATTTGAAGGAGATCAACAGGAGAAATGGAAAAAAATTAAGCAGCCAATTTTACTGCTAAGACTTCCCGCCATATATGTGTGAAGTCTTTCTTCTGTGGCTGGGAGAAAGTGATCCCTAAGGAGGCTCCTGAAAAAGTCAACAGTTATGGATGATTAGACATTTTGTCAATGGAGAAAGGAGTTGAAAAGCCAGGGGAAATGATATATTTTTATCTCAGGTCAAGTAGAAGGTAGACCTAATTTACCTAGTGCGAGGATGGCTAATGTACAATTTCATTCCTAAATCTTAAAATTCAGGGAGGTAAATTGCATAGAAAAACAAAAATGTGACCAAAAAAAGAGCTTAAGAAAGTAAAAGACTTTATCTTCTTGAAGAGGATAAACAATCTTGAGATTCAGCAATTCCTTGAGAACCTTAGAAAAACAAAATTCAAGATGTTTTAGACACTGAGAAGGGCAGGATGAATTTTCCCTACCCTGATAAATCATGTGATATCAGGTTCTCAACCAGGGCAATTTTGCCCCTCAACCCCCCGCAGGGGACATGTGGCAATGCCTGGAAACGGCTTTGAATGTCACCCTGGGGTGGGGGGGAGGGGGGAGGAAAGAGTGCTACAGGCATTCGTGGGTGTAGGTCAGGGTTGATGCTCAACATCCTACAACATATAGGACAGCCCCCAATGACGAAAAGTAATCCAGCACAAAATGTCAGAACCGATGAGGCTGAGAAGCCCTGTGGTATAGCTTTTCTAAAGGGATTGCTTTTTGTTTTATAATGGGTATGAAATCCTATTTAACCAACTTCATAAACACATCCAGAACAGATTCATACCATTTTCTTGTGAATCTAAACCAATCCAAACTCAACTCCTTGACTCTCCCACCAAAAGAGTTGGAGTGAAACTTTCTAATGAGATTTACTGCACTTATAGACTATGAAGTAAGGGTAAACAGTGGTACCCAAAACACAGAACAGGATTTCTAGGCGGGCAATACACGAGTTCAGGCGCTGGAGGGGAAGGCTGATTCTCAGGGAGCTGATCCGGGCACCGTTGTGTACCTCACAATAAACCTACTGGTAGCTTGAAATGACACTCCGAGCCTGGGGAACATGGTTTAAAATGATTTCCATCGTAAAGGGAAGGAATAGAAACTCAGCCTCGTCTGTGGTTAGTTGCCTAATAGGACACACACACACACACACACACACACACACACACACCACTTATTCTGGATTTTTGTGAATACAATCCAGTTCAAGCCTAGGAAAAAATCATGGCCAGAAAAATCTCCCCTTTTATCACAGGGTACCAGCCATAGGTATTAGTCTCTGGAGCCCTGCATGAGTTTAACTTGTCACGACTGTACCTCCACCCCACCAGGGAACAGCTATGGATTTTGTACTCCTGAGGTCACCTTGGGTATTAGTACAGGTTGGGTATCTCATTGCCTCACACGTGCTTTCAAAGTCACCATTGTCTTTTAGTAAGTTGTCTGAAGCTCTTTAAGCCCCCCAGCGAGGCAAAAGAATGTGGCACGTCTCACACAGACAGCAGCAGCATCGTGTACTTAAACTGTTTACTTGAGGGCAGGGAGTCATAGACAGTGGGTGAGCCAGGAGTTTCATCAATAGGTTCACGGTGGCCTTAGAAGAATCCATGCAGTAACCACAGGACCAGAGATGTCAGAGAATTAGTTCCATGAGGCTTCTGCGGGAATGAGGGCTGCCACCCAGCGCTGTGCGGTTCAGACCCAGCTCGAAGGCTCCACCCAGGGGTCCGGGGAGGCTGACTCCAGCCCCCACTGGCTGTCCTTGTTCTGGCCCAGGAGCGGGGCTTTCCTCTAACCCTCACAGGACACAGTATCGACTCACAGCAGCCTGATGAAGATGCTTTGGAGGAAAATGCAGAACGATAGCCATTCTCGGTCTTATGATGAGGGGGTCCCTCCTAAGTAGCTTTGCTCTGCCCTCTGGGTTTCCATTAGAAATGAGAAAACCTGCTGATCCTTATTTATGTTTAAGCCTTCATAAACTAAATAATCAGCGCCCATTAATGACTCTAATTATTCAGCTTCTATTTTTATTTTTATTATTATTTTTATTTATTTATTTGCAGTACACGGGCCTCTCACCGCTGTGGCCTCTCCCGCCGCGGAGCACAGGCTCCGGACGCGCAGGCTCAGCGGCCATGGCTCACGGGCCCAGCCGCTCCGCGGCATGTGGGATCTTCCCAGACCGGGGCACGAACCCGTGTCCCCTGCATCGGCAGGCGGACTCTCAACCACTGCGCCACCAGGGAAGCCCTCAGCTCCTATTTTTAAATGCTGGTCTTTCAGCATGCTCTAAGTGGGTGGTTTTAGTTAAACCTAATTGCAGATACATCACATCCAAATATACACCCTACACAAATGATTAACAACGCTTGGAATCTAGTTCATTAAATAGGGGTTTGCAATGTGATGATAGTGTACCTCAAACTTAAACGTATCATATAAATTACGCTTCTGGTACCTATGATGGTGAGAGGGTTGTTTATTAGAGTCATTTAGGACACAGTCTAGCGTCAGTCTCAGAAGTTCAGTTCTCAGTTGTCAGGTTCACAGAAGCTTTGTCTCCTTGAAGCTCTAAGTCAGAATGTACTGGTTTGGATTTTCTTTTGGATTTGTATGCCCAGATATCTTCTTCCAAAAGAGTGTCTTCGAACATGGCAACATGATATTATCATTCAAGAAGTACTCATCTTAAATTAAAAAAAAAAAAATCACTTTCTGTGCAAAGTGCGATCGCTCGTCATCAGCCCTTCCCTAGAAATCAGCTTTTTATCGCTAACAGCACATTCTCACATACTTTATCCAGCTAAATCTCACCTGGCTCTAGAATACTTCCAGGGTCCCGGTGTTGCTATTTTTTACATTAGAAGGGAGGAAACCGAAGGTGGGAACGGTAATTTGGCCAGCACAAGATCTCTGCAGGCTGGCCTTTAGGTTCACCTGCTTGGAGAAATCACCTGCAACAGTCCGATTTGTATTGGAGACCTGATTTCCTTGCTCTGAACCGTTACCTCACTCAGCGCCACTCCCCATGGGCGGGGCCATGCACCCCAGCAGCCAATCAGGGGCCACCATAACAAGCACCCCGTGACTCCGCTTCCTCCCACCCGCTCATGCAGCGTCCACATCGTACATTCACCATCGAGGGAGGATTTGACATTTTTACCAGAGTCTTTCACAGAACACAGTCAGAGCAAGTAAAACTCGTCCTCAGCGCCCGGCTGCAGACTGCCTGATCTTTGCAACAAAGACGCTGCAAAATACTGTTGGAAAGTTCATCAGAAAACTGTCATAGCTGTGATGTTCCTGCAGTGCCTTCGTCAGAGGAGATGTCAACTAGTTCAAATCCAGCAACAAAATATACATGGTCTGTAGAGACAGTCACTGCCAGGCAGGGTTTCTGTTGTTCTTGGAAAGTTATTCCTTGCGAGAATATGTTTCTGAAATACAGATAGATGCTCTGTGACAGTGCAAGAATTGGACTGGATTATAACAGAGGCACATAGAATTTAAGTTATGTCCTGTTTCAGGCGTGCGTGGCCTATACCAGCTTCCACCATTGGCCTTACCTTTCAGCTGAATTGGGAAGTGTTCCTTGTAGAACAGGTCAGAGGTTTGGAGGAGGAAAAGCGAAGGCTGGTTACTGTCAGTGGTTAGATTTGACCCTTACATATGTGGCCACCCAGCACAGTTGACTTGGATGAAATGCATAGAGAAATTAGGGTGGATATCATCTCCTCCATTATCCACTGTGTGACATCAGGTGCATTAGTTAACCTCTCTGAGCCTCTGATTTTTGCATCTATAAAATGGGGCAGTCACACTTAAATTACTGAGTCATTATGAGGTTCAGATGAATCAATGGGAATAAAGTGCCTTGCTCACAATAAACACCAACATGTATCAAAGAGGGGTCTTTTTAAAAATCAGGGTATTCCTCCTGAACTTAGAATTAGGACCATGTTGCAGAGCAAAGCCAAATTAATCATAATCCTTAAATATTCTCTGATGAACTTAGAGAAGTAGATGACACTCAAACCCCTCCACACCCAACACCAGTCTTGATTGCAGACTATTGTGTCAGTGTCTACACCAGTCTCATATATAACAGACAAATATTGAAACCACCGGAAAAGAGTGCAAACTGATGACAAAGTGGAAATTCAAACCTTGCCTGGGATAATAAGTTTCCTGAAGTTAAAGAACATGACTGAGGAACTACTGGAATTGTTCAGTGTGTGGTGAAGGCTGACGTTGCAATTATTACTTTAAATGTATTAATAAAAAACAATATTTATTTTCATCATTTTTAAAGGCTTATTTTCAAGATGATGTCCCAGTTATCACTTTCCTCCCACTGGTTCTGTGAAATCATGTTCCCCATCCTAATTAAGTTCTCTTTAAGTGGCCTTGATTCAGTTGAAAATATCCTCCAAGAAAAGAGGCCCTTGTGTATATAGACTCACATATGTCATTTCACAGAATAAGGAAGAAATGGCTTCATAAATTATATTCCATCAATAGGAACTCTCTTTAGGCACAAATACAAGACAAACACGTGTTGAATAGGATTAAATCTCCTGTGTGCCACAGGTGAATAGGATGGATATGGGACAAGATAAAGAGAAGGCAGCAAGAAGAAGAATCAAACAGACAATACACAGAACAGGATTCTGTTAGTGAATCTGCTTCCCTGAAAAGCAGTGCAGACCTCCCAGGGCCCCTGAAAGCAGGAAGCCCTCCCACCTGAAGCCAGCAGAGCCCTATGGAGAGGAGACCAGGAGAGTTAGTCTGCTGTGTGCAAGAAACCTCACTGCCTGAGCATGGCTTTCAAATGCAGCGGAGGGCGGTGTCACCCTGGGTCTCTCCTTCTCCAACTCTCCATCAGTGTCTGATTTGTTGGCATTGTCGCCCTCCATAATGCCAGCCTCAGCCTTCCCTACCCACTTCCAATCTGCCCAGGCCCCATGCTCCGTGCCAAGGCAGCGGTTGTATAAACATCTCTGGAAATGCAGCTCCCAGCCTTCATACTCGTCTCTATTTGAATGAGTAATCCCATTACCAGTCTTCTAAGCAAGCCAGCTCCCACAAGAGTACCATCCTCCAGCCCTCATAGTACAAAAATCATTCATTCGTCCATCTATCACACAATAATGTGAGTCGCGTGTTATAAAAGCCAAAAGGATGTATGTCGTGTACACAGAGATCTAAGGTTTGCAAATTTCTAAGATTTAACTTGACTGGGGGAAGGAGTGGGCTAGAAATGAATGCCACATTTCTTCAAAGTGAATTGTATTAAAAACCCACGTCATGCAACATCTGTGTGAATCAGTCTCCCAGGACTCAATGTAAACAGTTGTTGATATAAATAGATGTGCTTTTAAGCAAAGACAGATGTCCCAGACCAAAATGTTAAGAAAACACATAAAACAGTTAAGTTCAAAGACATCTTGGCTTCCTTTTATTTTTTTTCTCCGATAGGTGAATCTTCACTGGGCTGTGACAGTAAAGGGTGGAAGAGAGGCTATTTTGTCTTGTGCCACAGAAGCAGATGTGTGAACAGCACACAGTCGAGAAGAGTGTCCGCTAGCCTGTGTCGTGATACGTTCTCCTACTCACACATTCTCATGGTATTCATTGATTAATTTGAAGAACATTCCGGAAGGCTCCTGGACTTGGACTGCCACAGAATATTATTTCTGGGAGTACTAAGTGGGAGGCATTGGGAAATAAGTCACTGGGAATTTGGGGTCAGTCATGCTGACGTCAGTGGAAGAAGAATCTAGGAGCCGGCCGGATTCTGGAGTGAGAGCGGCTGTAGGACCACAGTCCTCACTGGGAACAGGCCTGCCTCTCATTCTCCTGGGGCAAGAACTGATCAGAAAGTTGATAAACGAATCCACATTTCAGTGGGAAGCATACTCTCAGTGAGATTATCAAGAAAACTAGAACCAGGCAGAAAGGTCATTTATAAATAGAGCAATTCACATTTTTTGCATGTCAGGCACTTGTGCTAGGAAACATTTTCACACGCATTCCCTCCCTGAATGTGAGCGATGTAGTAAAGCATTTAAAACTCCAAAGGAATTAGAGATGGAAGACAAGTATGGATTTTTGACTCTACTACCCTTTATATGGTAAAAAATTCTACCAGACTCTGCAAAGCAGGTTCCCTTCCTTCCAGGAGCGTGTGGCAAAGAACATTGCCCTTGGATGGAGGTTTCCCCAGAAGGAAACTGTGGCTACTTTGCAGGGGCTGAGGACTGAGATGGGGGGCCAGAGCTGGAGGGCAAAACAGGCTGGAACCCCCCCCAGGGGTCGTCTTTGCCAGTCCCCTCCCCATCCAGTCAGTGGACACAGGAGAGAGGGCTGGCACCCCTGACCTTGAGTGCATGGCAGCCTTGCTGACCACATGCAGGTGTGGACACACAGGCTGGCTGAGGTTTAAGGTAGAAAAGCCCCGCTTTCGTTTCATTTGTCATGAAGCCGAATGACCTGGAACATGGTTCTTTCTCAACTGTAAGAAAAGAAAGTCAAAACAAAGCCCCAATCACAATACAGATATGGATATAGATATACATATAGATATCTATATTGTGATATATAGATATAGATATCTATATAGAATTTTTCAGATTCTTTTCCATTACAGGTTATTACAAGGTATTGAATATAGTTCCCTGTGCTATACAGTAGGCCCTTTTTGATTATCTATTTTGTATATAGTATTGTGTATATGTTAATCCCAAACTCCTGAATTATCTCTACCCTCCCTTCCCTTTTAGTAACCACGAGTCTGTTCTCTATATCTGTGACTCTGCTTTTGTTTTGTATATAAGTTCATTTGTATCATATTTTAGATTCCACATGTAATCTCTCTCTGTCTGACTTACTTCACTTAGTATGATAATCTCTAGGTCCGATAATCTCTAGGTCCATCCATGTTGCTGTAAATGGCAGTATTTCATTCTTTTTTATGGCTGAGTAATATTCATATATATATATATATATATATATATATATATATATATATATACACCACATCTTCTTTATCCATTCATATTTTGATGGACATTTAGGATACTTCCATGTCTTGCCTATTGTAAATAGTGCTGCTGTGAACACTGGGGTGCATGTATCTTTTCAAATTATAGTTTTGTCTGGGTATATGCCCAGGAGTGGGATTGCTGGATCATATGGTAGTTCTATTTTCAGTTTTTTAAGGAACCTCCATACTGTTCTCCATAGTGGCTGCACCAATTTACATTCCCACCAACAGTGTAGGAGGGTTCCCTTTTCTCCACACCCTCTCTAGCATTTGTTATTTGTAGACATTTTAACGATGGCCATTCTGACCAGTGTGGGGTTATACCTCATTTGTAGTTTTGATTTACATTTCTCTAATAATTAGAGATGTTGAGCATCTTTTCATGTGCCTGTTGGTCATCTGTATGTCCTTTGGAGAAATGTCTATTTAGGTCTTCTGCTGGGCAGTATTATTTATAGGAAATTACCTCTGGGTTGCATGCACAGGCTGAACACATTGTCAAGAGTTGCAGAAGCATCTCTAACTGTGTTGATATAATACCATCACCAGTCAGCGACCTGAAGATTTGGTCTCCTTGCTGCTAGACATCTGTGAGTATTGGGATAAAGTGTCGTATTAATCAAACATTCAGATGCGGCCACAGGTGATGCTTGGTCTGTGTGGACAGGCTGTAGTAGAGGTGGGCGAGGCAAGATATTCATAGTTGCATGTCCTCAACCTGGGCACACAGGAGGATGCATTTCCTGGCCTCCCTTGTGGTTAGGTTGGCCATTTCACTGGGTTCTGGCCAATGGAAAGTGGTCAGAAGGTCTGGGAGTTATGGCTTGGCCTTAAAGCTCCCTGCATGATCTCTGATGCATGCCCTTCTGCCATCATGACCCTAGAGGTCATGAGTGAAGATGATGGCTTCACAAGACATAAGGAGACTGGATCCCTGGGCTACCACTTGGAGGAGAGCCCAGGAGAGCTGCCCAGCCTGCATCAGACTGTGGAGGAGGGAAAGCAGATCTTTATGATGTTAAGACAATGTTACAGCAGCTAACATTTATTATCTGACTGATGCATCTAGTTCTGGGAAGTATAGCTGGATACCACTGAGCAGGGTGCTTACGGAAAACTTCTTTTTCAGATTTTTTTCCCGATCAGGTGTGTAGTTCAAAATCAGTCCCAAAAGGTCACATTTGGGAAGAGAAAGAGAAGTGGGGAATGAAAGGAGTGCTCACTCTGGACCTGATTCACATACATTCCTAGAGCAAAAGTGTTATGCAGTCCACTCCCTGCTTCTAAATAAACACAGCTGCACCCAGGTCATCCTTGAGGGGTAGTCTGTAACCCTATTCCTAAAGGCAGCCAAGAGTGAGATTCCACAGCCCACCCTAGTAATTCAGTGATCCAAAAGTCGGGGACCAGGGGGTTCTTTTTGAAAGCTGACCCAAGCCCATTGGCAGACACACCTTGTTCCCATTCATTCCGTTCAATGAAGGACAGACTGCTCACCATTTCCACACTGTATGTCTTCATTTATTTGGTTACTGACACCACATGAATGCCTCATGGCTCTTTCCTCACTAGGTAAAATAATGCATTGCTCTGAAATTTATTTAATCCAACCAGCAATGGCTGAGGCTCCGTCTCTGCCCTAAAAGAGATAAGACAGAGACATAAAAGAGCTAACAGGATCTTATGTTTACAATGAATGAGAGATATCTGAGGAAGACGAGGAAGAGATGGGCTACAATCGTCGAAGAGGGATTCCCAGATGAGGTGGGCTTCCAGAGGCCCTAAAAGATGATGAGAACATGGAAAAGTCAAGAAAGGGGTAAGGTTATTATAAGAAAATCTGGAGGCCAAGACCGTGAGAACACCAGCTTGGCTGGAGTGGAAACTTCCACTGGGGAGTAGAGAAGAAGGCTCAAGGGAATGAGAAGACTCAAGAAGAATGAGATCTATTCTTGGAGGGTATGGGTGGTAGAATGATGGCTCCCCAAGGGTGTTCATGTCCTAATCCTCAAAACTATGAATGTTCCCTTCCATGGCAAAAGAGGCTTTGACAGATGTGATTAAGTTAAAGACCTTGAGATGGGGACATTATCCTGGACCATCCAGGTGGAGCCTAAAGGTAATCACAAAAGTCTTTACAAGAGCGAGGCAGGAGTCTCTGTCTCAGAGAAGGACCTTTCACAATGGAAGCCAAGGTCAGAGAGAGAGATTTCAAGGTGCTATGCTATGACCTTATGCCTTGAAGGCGGAAAAGGGACCATTAGCCAAGGAATGTGCATGACCTGTAGAAGCCGGAGAAGGCCAAGAAACAGATTCTCCGCTAGAGTCTCCACTAGGAATGCAGCCCTGCCAACACCTGGATTTTAGATCTTCTGACCTCCAGAAGTGGAAAAGAATAAATGTGTGTTGTTTTGAGCCGCTAAGTTTGCAGTAATCTGTTACACTAGCTGTAGGAAACGAATACCCAGGACTTTGAATTTGAGGCTAGTGAGACTTTAACCCGTAAAGCAATCAGAGTCTTGGACTCGGAAGGCATGACATCACTCATCCTACACGTGTGCATCGCAGGAGGTCTCTGTAAGCACCACAAAAACAGGTGCTTGCCTGTACTTGTCCCCAGGAGCCCCAGCATGGAGAGCAGTGCCTGCCACCCAGTAGAATGACAACGTGGACAGTAAAGGCTACAGTGTCTCTAGGACGTTCTCATGCCCTCCCACCCGAACTATTTCACTATCCACCTTGTCGGCCGCTTGGCCTTTGATCTTGTCTCCATTCCAACCTGCTGCCATGTTCATCCTCCAATACAAGCTCTGGTTCTGTCATTTTCATTCAAATAAAATTTAAATTCTTTCAAATATTATTTCAAGTGCTCTGTGACATAGCCTCAGATTATCTCCAGGAGCAGAAACATCTACACCCACACAGGCTCCTGTCTACACAGACATGGCTTCACTGGTTAGCAGCCCTCCCTAACATGACTGTACCATCCCACTGTGCCCTGGAAAGTAGAAGTTACTAGCTTTTATTGTTGATTTCAGGAACTTCCCAGAAAAATCCATTTAAATAAACATCAAGCTCTTCCACTCTTCAATAGATAGTATCAAGGATTGTTTATTCTCTGAGACTCTTTGGAGTATCCTGTTTTAAAACCCTCATCTTGCTGTTCATATTCATCCTAAACCATTATTTCATGATTCTTATTTCATAATCAAGCTTCCTCCCACATTGAAATACCTGCCAAACCTCCAAAGCCTATGGACATCCTAATTTGACCTCCCCCATCAAAACACTACTTGGACTCTGTCAGGGTTATTTGCATAGTACAGAAAAGACACCAAAATGGAACCTGGTTCTCAGACTGCTTTATCCACTAGGTATCTTGGGTTTAAACTTTTAGCTGAGAACTTTTTGAAGGGTCTGTGAAAATGTTTCAAAGCCTAGATGAGAGAGGAAAATTATGAAATCCAAATTGTTTCATTGAATATCTACAAACTGTAATGTTATCTCAATTCATTAATTGTTGAATTTCGAATAGGTACAAATTCCACTGTTTTAAAACAATATGTGAGCTTGATTCTCTCAATTTACCAGAATACAGAATTCTCAACTATGCACAATAGATTAAAGTAGCTACTTGTAGCCAGCTCATTTTGGAAGCAATGTTATTTTTTAAAAACTTCTTCTCAGGTTATTTTACATTCAAGAAATACTTAAGATGGGAAATGCGTACTTTTTAATATATGTGATATAATGCATTATGGCTCCTTCAGAAGTGAGGGAGACCCTTAAAACAAGTCTGCTGGTAGATAAACAAGGTCCTACTGTAGAGCACAGGGAACTATATTCAATATCTTGTAATAAGCTATAATGGAAAAGAATCTGAAAAAGAACATATACATACATATGCATGTGTGTGTGTGTGTGTGTAACTGAATCACTTTGCTGTTCACCTGAAAATCAACTATACTTCAATTAAAACAATAAAAATAAATGTAAATACAAAACACACAAAAACAGGTCTGCTGGTTATGGGGCAGAACGGACACTGGTAATAATAACTGTGGTTAATAGTCATCACCACTTATCATGTAGCATTGATTCCTTTCATCTTTTTTTTCAATTGAGGTGAAATTCACATAACATAAATTAGCCATTTTAAAGTCTACAATTCAGTGGCATTGAGTACATTCACTAAATGCTTCGTAGCCACCACCTCTCTCTAGCTTCAAGTCTTTTTCATCACCCCAGAAAAATACCCAGTACTCATCAAACAATGACTCTCCATTCACTCCTCCCCCCCATCCCCTAGAAACCACTGATCTGCTCTCTTTCTTTATGGATTTGCCTCTTCTAGACATTTCATATGAATGAAATCATACAATATGTGACCTTTTGTGTCTGGCTTCTTTTTTAGAATAAAATTGACCTTGAACAACATGAGTTTGAACTGTGCAGGTCCAATTATACCCGGAGTTTTTTCAACAGTAAATACTATAGTACCATGTGATCCTTGGTCAGTTGCATCCACCGAATTGAAACTGTGGATAGTGGAGGAACCATAGATATGAGTAACTGCATATACAGAGAGCCGACTATAAATTACATTTGGATTTTCAAGTCCACAGAGGGTCAGCACCCCAACCCCCACGTTGTTCAATGGTCAACTGTATTTACATTACCTCAAGAAAACCTGGTTCTCATTATCTATCACCCCCTTATCCCTCCAGTCATAAGCAACCATTAATCTACATTCTGCCTCTATAAACTTCCTTATCTATAAACTTGCTTATTCTGGACATTTCATATGAAAAAAATCATGCAATATGGGATCTTTTGTGACTGGCTTCTTTCACTTAACATAATATTTCCAGGGTTCATCTATGTTGTACTTCATTCTTTTATGACTGAACGATGATGTTCCATTGTATGTATACATCATAATTTGTCTTTATCAATTTGTGTTTTAATGGGCATTTGGGTTGTTTCCATCTTTTGACTCTTATGAATAATGCTGCCATAAACATTCATGTTCATGTCTCTGTATGGACATACTTTTTCATTTCCCTTGGGTACATACCTAGGAGTGGAATCGCTGGTTAATATGGTAACTCTATGTTTGACTTTTTGAGGAACAGTTCCTTTCATATTCCTTCACAATAGCAATGTGAGGAATTGGAAATAGGTATGATCATGTGCCCAGGGTGACACACCAGTTAGATGTAGGGCCATAATTTAAACTTGGGTCAAACTGAGTTTAGGGTCCCCATTCTTCCACTCCCCTGAGACTCCTTCTTACCAGTGTACAAGAGATAGTGTGTAGTGGGAAGAACTCATGGGCCAAGTGCAGGGCAAGACAAGAAGTAAAGACTAGCAGGTATATGATGTGTCCAGGTGCGTCCTGAATGGAGGACTCTGAAGGTGGACGGTGGCCAGATCCTGGGGGGTACTCAATGTCAGGATGGTAGCCAAAGTCAGGTAGCCAAAAGAAGATGGGCTTTGAGGACCAATGTGGCCAGGATGTATCATTAAGGCCTTTTAGGGACTCAGGTAGTAATGGTGACCAAGAGTGGGCCAGGTTTGAGAGCCCATACCAGGGGACAGACCTGAGCAAAATGAGCAGCAGCACCATAGGCTGCCTGCATTACTTTTTTTTTTTTGTGGTACGTGGGCCTCTCACTGTTGTGGCCTCTCCCGTTGCGGAGCACAGGCTCTGGACGCGCAGACTCAGCGGCCATGGCTCATGGGCCCAGCCGCTCTGCGGCCTGTGGGATCTTCCCGGACCGGGGCACGAACCCATGTCCCCTGAATCGGCAGGCAGACTCTCAACCACTGAGCCACCAGGGAAGCCCTGCATTACTTTTATGATTATATTAACAGAGTCATCATCTCTTTCTGAGAAAGAGAAATGAAAAACAGTGCAAACACAGAGACACACATAAAAGAAGTAACCCCCAGAGCCACAGCCACAGTGGCTGCAACAATTAAGGAAACTAAATAAAGAAGTCAGAAAAATCTGAGCGACCAGCCCAGAGAAACCTTGCAAATCTGTTGAGATATGTGGACCCTCTCCCATATACACACAAAATTTGGCAGTTTCAGGGGTCCCACTGACTTCTTGAAGATCTAATCTGCAAGTTTGGATCCTAAGTTTATTTATTTTGCTGTTCTTTCTCTTGTAATATTAAGATGAATATTTAACTCATTTGTTTTCAGCCTTTTCCCCCTCAATGTGAGCATTTAAAACTATGAACGTACTTTTAAGTTCTGCTTTAACTGCATCCCCCAAGTTTTAATATTTAGTATATTCCTAGTCGTTCCATTGTGAATATTTTCTAATTTCCATTATGATTTCTCCTTTGACATTTTGGTTTGGTTATCTATTGCTGCATTAAAAAAAAAAAAAAGCACAGCAGCTTAAAACAACAATCATTTTATTTTCTCTCACCAGTTTGTGGGTCATGAATTTGGGCAACTTTCAGCTGGGTGACTCTTTTGCTCCCCTCAGTGTTGACTGAGGTAACTGATGATATTCAGCTGGTAAAGGGACTGGTCTGGAGGGTCCAAGACAGCCCCCCCATACATGTTTTGTATCTTGAGAGGGAAGGGTAGGCTCAGGTGAGACTGTTGGCTGGTATGTCCACACATGGCATCTGCCACACAGTAGTCTCAGGATGGTTGGACTAATTCAAGGTGGCTCAGCGTTCCCAGAGAGAGTGCTCTAAGAGAAAGGAAACTGCCAGTCTAAGGTTCAGACCTGGAAACTGGCCCAGCACCACTTCAGCCATATTTTCTTGCTCGAAACAACCACAGAGACCTCCCAGATTCATTGGAAGGGACACAGATCCTGCCTCTGGATAGGAGAAATGGCAAAGAATTTCTGGTCATCTCTTTGGGCTGAATTGTGTCCCCTCAAAATTCATATGCTGAAACCCTAACCTCTAGTACAGAATGTGACAGTATTTGGAGATAGATTCTGTAAAGAGGTAATTGGGTTAAAATAGAGTCATTAGGGGCTTCCCTGGTGGCACAGTGGTTGTGAGTCCGCCTGCCGATGCAGGGGACACAGGTTCGTGCCCCGGTCCGGGAAGATCCCACATGCCGCGGAGCGGCTGGGCCCGTGAGCCATGGCCGCTGAGCCTGCGTGTCCGGAGCCTGTGCTCCGCAACGGGAGAGGCCACAACGGTGAGAGGTCTACGTAACGCAGAAAAAAAAAAAAATAGAGCCATTAAGGTGGTACTTAATCCTTATAAGAACTGGTGTCCTTATAAGAACAGATGATTAGGACACAGCCTCACAGATGAAGAGGTGATCAGGTGAAGACACAGAAAGTAGGCAACTATTTGCCAGCCTAGGAGAGGGGTCTCAGGAGAAACCAAACCTGCCAACATCTTGTTCTTGGACTTCTGGCCTCCAGAACTGTGAGAAAATAAATTGTTGTTGTTGTTATTGTTTTTTTTTTTTTTTTTTTTTTTTTTGCAGTACGTGGGCCTCTCACTGTTGTGGCCTCTCCCGTTGCGGAGCACAGGCTCCGGACGCGCAGGCTCAGCAGCCATGGCTCACGAGCCCAGCCACTCCGTGGCACGTGGGATCCTCCCAGACCGGGGCATGAACCCGTGTCCCCTGCATCGGCAGGCAGACTCTCAACCACTGCGCCACCAGGGAAGCCCTGTTATTGTTTTTTTAAATGAAAGAGAAGGAACTGCTAGAAATAACACTGGGACAACACTAATGAGAAAAGTAACACCAATTGTATAGAAAGCAGTTCTAACAACAGGAATTATAATATTGATAAACTCTGGCATTCTGAAACATATTATTACCCTCCCATCAAGTTTTTATAAACATAAACAACTAATACAAACAACTTTAACCAATACAAAAGAGACAAGTACAAAGAGAATAGCTAACAAAGATGGCATCATGAGAGTGACACTCAAAGGGAAAGTTTAAAAAGAACTGGCAACGTATGTAGTAAGGTAAGGACTTTTTTCCCATTTATTCAAATATATTCAGGATCTTGACGGAGTAGTAGCGATGGCTAACTGCTTTGTTCTTCTTGAGAATCAGGTCATAGAAAGAGAGTTATATCATCTAGCTTCTAGGAAAAGAAGTTGTGAATTCCTCAAATTTATGCCAGGAGAAGTTGTCTCTCCTCTCTGGCAATTCTGAAGGAAAGAATAGTCAGTTATTCTTGTTGATATTTAACATAAAATCTAGCTTAGAATCATGGTGCTCGTTCTATTGATACATAATAATTATTCCTCCGCCTTATTGAGCTACAGCTCCCTTTTGAGATTCAAGGATGGATATTTCTATTTACATGTTTTGTCTAATTTAATCTTCTCAACATTTTTTGCATTGCTTGTTTTTATTATTATACTTCTTTTGCAGATGAGAAACTTAAATCTCAGAGAGGTTAAGTTCCTAACATGGGGTCATATGGCTATTAAGTGGTTGAGCAGAGATGAAAATTCAAGTTAGTTGTCGTTCTGGGAGTGTCAGTAGCAAAACCAACTCTGGGCAACTCAAGCAAAATAATATGTGTAGTACTCAGGGTTTTCTGGAAAAACAGAACCAATTGGATATATACAGACATATAAGAGGAAATCTATTATGGGAACTGGCTCACAATTATGGAGGCTGAGAAGTCTTACAATATGCCATCTGCAAGCTGAAAAGCCAGAAAAACCTGTGGTATAATTCAGTCTGAAGTCCAGAAGTTCTGATGTCCGAGGGCAGGAGAGATGGATGTCCCAGCTGAAGAAGAGAGAGAGAATTTGCCCTTCCTCTATCTTTTTGTTCTGGTCAGGCCCTTAATGGATTGGATGATGCTTGCCCATTGGTGAGGGTGAATCTCTGCTCACTCTACTGAATCAATGCTAATCTCTTCCAGAAACACCCGCACAGATACACTCAGAAATAATGTTTTATCAGCTATCTAGGCATTCCTTAGCCCAGTTAAGTTGACACATAAAATTATGTAAATAAAATAAAATAGATTAAATGTATTTGGATAAAACTAACTAACCAATAGAAGGATGTGAGAAAGGGTAAATTTTTGTTGTTTCAGTCACCTGATCTGTGGTACTGTGTGATGGAAACTATAGCAGACAAAGACACCATCTTTGACCTGTACATCCATAAATTATGTATAACTGTGTTTCTTCAACTCCAATCACATGGGTTTTCTTCTAGTTACCTTTTTGTTATTGATTTTCCATGTAATAACACTGTAGCCAGAAAATGCAGACTCCGGTTCACCAATCATTTGAAATTGGTTGAGGCTTGTCTTTTAGCCCAGTATGTGTACAATGTAGGTAAATATTCTGTGCATGCTTGACAAGAAGGTGAATCTATAGTCATGGTTCTGTGGTCCTTCTCTAGCTGTTGGGTCAGGCAAGGGGGCTCAGGAGAAGTAAGTGATGGTGACCCCTTCCTTGCTGCCACCAGCTAGAAATAAACAGCCTTTGCTTTTCTCTCTTGGGCAGTCTTTGTTATTTCCACACACGTTTAGCTGTTTTGGTTATTTTAACCACCGTTTTCAGTTGTTTTTTAACCTGTCATGTGGTCTGGTACTTCTCAATTGATGGTTTCTTCGTACCAATTTCCACAATAAAGAACTTGCTCTGGACATGGACTCAGAAATGCTCCTTTGCAGCTCCATTTCCCTTACCTCACAGCCCTCTTCTAACCTGGCCTCATGGCAACAAGCTTCCCCCCTTCATCCGTGCACACAGTAGTCAGAAAGATGCTTCTAGAATGAGAGTTCGCTCACCTCACTGCCGATCCACCACCTCCAGGCCAGCCCCGACCTCCATGCCTCTTGCTGTGTACTCAGGAGACAACGGTTAAGACCCCACCCAGTTCATTGTGTTGTGTGTAAATCTGCATTAAATCTCCGGAGAAAGGCAAGAACCTCACAAAGGGTGAAATTAACAGGATCATGGTCGGGTCCGTGTAACAGTTGGTGGCGCGCATCTGAAGCCAGGAATGGAGCACTGGGTGAAGTGCTGGGGTTCAGATCTGTCTCCCTGGCTTTCACAATCTGACATGATGGGAACTAGAAGAAAGATGTTGCTGCATAACTGAAGCCAGACCTCTGTGGGAAGTTGGCCTGTCGGTGGGCCTCACTCATCCATCTGGGGAAAAAGCCAGGATGAAGAATCTGCCTGTAGGGAAAGGAACTAGTATTTGGAACACCCCAGTGGCCCTGAGCATCTGTTCCACCACCCACTGCCAGAAGCCATCCTGGGTCACTTTGCTCAGAAGGGAACCTAGCCTGAGGTCAGAAAGGTCCTCCCTGTAAGGTGATACTTAAGAGTGAGATCTGCAGAAAGAGTCCCAGTTAGAAAGGAAAACTCTTGCCCAGAATTTCCAGCTTTACTGACTGAATGGCTGCAGGGCTCTGATCTACCATTTTAAGTCTGAAATCGTAGATAGAAAACTTTTAAATGTAAGGGATTCATTTGGCATCTTAAATTGAGTGTGCATTAGTCAAATTTGGTTCTTCAGGAAAATGAGAGAGAACCCTCTCTCTGGAAGGTTATCAGCCTGATCAAGTACTTATCAAAGAGGAAGGCTTTCAGGATTGTAATTCATTTTTACCAGATGGTCTGCTTTGGGCTGCCAGAAACATCACTCATTGCTAACCAAGCAGCAGGTTTATTTAAAGCAAAATAGTTTCTATTTACATAATTTAAAGAAGGTCTTCAGAGAAGGAAGAAACAGGCTTTGTTAAAAGCATTTCCTCCAGCCCTGCTCTGAGCAAACATTGTCTCAACAATCTTTCCCACTACAGTAAAGGGAGGCTCAGAACTTCAGAGATCCATTTTTATAGAGTAAGAAACGGGCCGTGTGGCTACCCATAGCCTGGGGGCCATAATTGCTTGTTTAAAACAGTAGGTTGATTCACTTCACTGTCCGATACAATTAAACTGAACTTTTAAAAAGTTGTTTCTGTTCGGTTACACAGCAGTAGGGCAGAATAAAGACCAGAAAATAGTACCCTACATTTCTTCTCAGTTTTCCATTTTTACCATGTTCTACTAGATTCTCAAACTTCCTAAGATGTTCTCAAATTAAAGAAGTAAACAATCCTACTTTACACAAAAGCCAAAATCACAAGGCGGTATCACCTCCCTCTGGCCAGAATGGCCATCATCAAAAAATCTACAAAAGATAAATGCTGGAGAGGGTGTGGAGAAAAAGGATTGGTGGGAATGTAAATTGGTGCAGCCACTATGGAAAACAGTATGGAGGTTCCTTTAAAAACTAAAAATAGAGTTACCACATAATCCTGCAATCCTACTGCTGGACATATATCCAGAGAAAACCATAATTCGAAAAGATACGTGCAACCCAATGTTCATTGCAGCACTCTTTACAATAGCCAGGACATGGAAGCCACCTAAATGTCCATAAACAGAGGAATGGATAAAGAAGATGTGATACATATATACAATGGAATATTACTCAGCCATAAAAAAGCATGAAATAATGCCATGTTTTGGCAACACAGATGGACCTAGAGAGTATCATACTAAGTGAGGTAAGTCAGAAAGATGAAACTGAGCAGGATCCTGTGGGGCTCCTGGGCATGGAAGCCTTCCCGTGTCCCCCATGCCTTGTTTGTAGGGAACAGGTTCCAGCCTCCATGACCTTCCCTGAGTCCCAAAGGGCAGATTCGAACAGTTGCTAATCAGGGAAGAGAGGGGATGCAAAGATGGGAGGAGCAGTCAAGAAACAGCCTTGGGGCAGGGTCCTGGTTCCCCCTCAAGGGATACACATAACAATATCTTTGAGCTCTTTACAGAACTAAAACCCCCAACAAATGGAAGATGTAGCATTCTTCAGATTAAAGGAACTAGAGAAGCTCATCAAGAGATTACTTGAGACCAGATTAAAGGAGTGCAGGCCTTGCACACACCCCAATCTTATCAGCAACCCTGCCTTTGAACCATTGCTATAAAACTCCTCACCAAATTCTCCCAAGTGGGACACACAGTTTTGAGGGGCGTGATCCCACTGTGTCCCCCTTTGCCTGGCAAAGCAATAAAGCTATTCTTTTCTTCTTCGCCCAAAACTCCATCTGCAAGATTTGATTTGGCACTGGTGCCTAGAGGCTGAGTTTTAGGCATCGAAGAGAAAGACATATCATATGATATTGTTTATATGTGGAATCTTTAAAAAAAAAAAAAAAGATACAAATAAGCTTATTCACAAAACAGAAAAAGACTCACAGATATAGAAAACAAACTTACAGTTACCAAAGGGGAAGAGCGGGGAGGGGAGGGATAAATTAGGAGTTTGGGATTAACATATACGCACTCCTATATATAAAATAAATAACTCACAAGGACCTACAGTATAGCACAGGGAAATGTACTCAATATTTTATAATAACCTATAAGGGAAAGTGGTCTGAAAAAAATATGTATAACTGAATCACTGTGCTGTACACCTGAAACTAACACAACATTGTAAATCAACTATACTTCAATTAAAAGAGAGAGCGAGAGAGACAAAAGCATAAAATCGAATCATTTTTGGATGCAGTGTAGTCAATGACAGCATTTGTATTTCCTGCACAGATTGTGCCAAAACACTATAGCCTGGTCTACAGACTGTGTGATAGATAGGTAGATAGACAGATGATAGATACATAGACAGAAGATGGATAAATAGATAGATAAATCGATCAATCATCAGGGTGGCTACTTACCCTCACAACACCTCTGAGGCAGGTGTTATGATCGCCATGTTACAGCTGAGGCCCAGAGAGGGTCAACACCTAGCCCAAGGTCACACAGCTAGTGAAAGGCAAAGCCAAGATCTGATCCATACAAAAATCTAATCCACACTGTCTGGCTGCCTCTCAAAATACATCCAAAACAGAACTCACACTCTGTATAGTGTGAACAGTTAATTTTACTGGGTTGCTACTGAATTGAATTACATCCTAGTGCAATGCAAACTAAAATATCCAGTAGCAAAAAAAAAAAAAAAAAAAATTAAAAAAATAAGCCAGCATACTGTATATTAGTCTAAATGTGGCTGTTTTGGGGCCAACTATTTCTTTTAAAGCTCTGTCCTAAAATTAAGTTTTTATAGGTTTCTAAGCCCAAATGTGGCAACTTAGGCCCATTAAATTAATTAAACAAAGAGGCCATTAGTCTTGACATGGCTTGATGCTGTGGCAGCTTCATAAGCAAACCAGAACCTAAGCCTGTAAATGCCTCAAAGTTCCCAAATCAAAAGCTAAGGACAACCAATTGCAAACAGCCAACTATGCCTCACGCTACAATCAACCAGTGATTTCCTGTCTTTGCCTCCACACTCTCTCTATATGTATCTTTCTTCTCTGGGGACAGTGGGTGGAGAGCTGAGAACCATTTCCAGTCTGGTGCTGCCCGATTTGAATAGGTTTTTGCTCAGAGAAACTCAAAACAGTTTAATATGCCTTAGTTCCTCCTTTAACAGGCCCCAAAGGTATTGTTAAAAAATGATTAAAGACAGCTTAGGTGATACAAACAAATTTTACTTAACCCTTCATGAAGTGGACAGTCTCCATTAGGAAAATGGCAAAATGTGGCAGAAGGCAGGAGGCGTTTACAGGATAAAGCATAAAAAACAAGGACTTGAGTGTAGAGCCCAGAGGTGGCTTGGCATTTGGGGAGTGGCTGGCCAGAGACACTGCGTTTCTGGTCAAGCAGAGCATTTACAGGGTCACCAAAGTTATGTTTCGGTTTGCTGACATGGTAGCCCCGGGTCCAGAACATCTCCACCTGGGGCCTGGTAATTTATTTCAACAATACCTAAAGCTGCAGAGTTTAGTGATCACCTTGGCCCTCGAGGCTGGGGGGATGGAGGTTCCAGGGGGACTTATCTTTTCCTGTGAGGGCCAAGCCAGATGCCTGGGAATGCAGTCGGGTTATGGTCTCTGTATCTGTATGTTTACTGCCTAACTTTTCTCAAGTTTCTCCTGAAATTCCTGATCATCCTGAGTATCCACCACTAAGCAACCATTTTTTTAAGTGTTTTTTTTTTTTTTATCAAGATAGGAATTTCCTTGTAAAATTTATGGTTTAATGACTTTGTAATATATATTGTTTCTTCTACAATCTGTTTCTGACATTCATTCAGTAAATATTTATTGAGCATCTACTACCTGCTGAGTGAATTGACATAAGGAGAAGCAGGAACATGCATCATTTAAGAAGCCTGCATGTTCTCATTCACTATATTATACCACTGGGCAAAACATAGTGCATCTGGTTCAGGTAGATCTAGAATGTTCTTATGAACATGCTAAATTGAGTAAGGGGTCCAAGTCCTTAGGATACATGGAAAGATGGGTCTTAACTTTGTCAGACATGAACAAAAGCAAAGCTTCTCACCTTACACACCTCCACAACACTGACCCAATGCAGAGAGCTTAATGTCGGTCTTAGGTGTGTGACTGTCCCCAGTCATAAGTGATACAGATGAGTGAATGTCACTAATAAGAATGTCCAGCTCTTATAGTGAGAGTGATAAGGGTATTTAAATGTCATTTCAATAGAAATAAGTCAATAGTTCTTTAAACTATTTAACATTAACGTTAAATACGGTGTAAAATTAGTTATATATTCTAACTTTTGTCTAGATCATTTCTCTAGATTTTAAAGCAATGACTTTTTTTTTTAAGTTGGCATTCGTATTGAGCCCTCTTATGAGACAGTATTTACAGGCCCAGATTTTCTCCATTTATGCTTCATTATAGTACAGCTTTATGAACAAAGAGTTGAAAATTTGAAAAGGGAAACATGAAAATGAATTATTTTATAGAGAACAGTACATTAAATGTCACCTTAAACTTACCCTAGAGTCTCAGTAAACATGGTAAATATTTAATAATTCAAATTTATGATGGCTCTAAAAGCCTTATCAACCAAATTATTTTATGATATCAAAAATGTCTGAAGAAAAACAAGGAACTAAAATCTTAAAATATAGATCCTTAGTTAAAGCTGTTAAAGGAACAAAGTTCAGAACTCTGGAGGTGCTCTTCCTAATTCTAATAACAGCCCATTTCTTTCTCTTGCAAAGCCCCCTTCCCTTACATCCTTCCCAGAAATGCCTCCGCCTTACCCCCATGAGGCTGGTTTTACATTTTTACATTCTAAAAGGGGTACAGACCACCTTGAGAGATCAGAGACGTAGTGGAGGAACATAACAGGTCTTGGGCCTCAGCTTAGAGATCCCCACCGATTCCCTGGGCCCCATCAGCTGGGTACAGGGGACATCACATTCCTTCCAGGTGGTGAAATCTTTGCTTGCACAATCCCTGCCGGGCCCATCGGGTGAAGGGCACCATATTGATTTTTCTGTTTCGTTTCTGTTTGTCTCATTGGGCTTTGATGGGGCCCAGTGACTCACTCCCAACCCAGTCAAGACTTTCTACATCTTGATAACACCTAGATGACTAATGCCTACAACACCTGGGAAGCTCAGTGAAGGCACTGTTTGTTCAGACCACACTTGCTCCAAGGGCTTGTCCTTCCTGGAATAGAGATCAAATGGTGCTGATTGGTAGCTATGTCCCTCCAGTCCCAGAACAAGAGGAGTTGATCCATTCACTCTAGTTGGTTGTGATTAAGCTGACTTGGGACCTCCTGGGACTGAAGTCAAAGTGTGTCAAATACACTTGTCCAGAAGGTGAGAAGCTCTTCTAAGTGTGACCAGCTGACACAGAGCAGCTCATTACCTCTCCTCCTGAGGCAGCTTAAATCACCTTTGCTCCGTTCATCAAAGGGAATATTTACTGTTATTGTAATGACTCTTCTCACTGTACCCAAGGCTACACTTAAGACACACAGGCCTTTCAGAAAGCACAAAGGGGCATTGTGTAAACCAGAGCCCAGTGAGATGGAGGAAATAGTAAACATGCCATTGACAGCTGTGCTCCTCCAGCGCGAATGACTTATCTTGGGCTGTGGGTGGCCATTGAGTTGATACCGTATTTATTTCAAAAGTTGTGCCTTCATTTTAAGCATAATTAAATACCTAGGTATTTGCTTTGCATTAAAACGATCAAGCAACAAAAGAATCTTGGGCTAAGGTAAGAAGTTGTGAATCTGGTCCTCAGTACGTGGTACTGATCAGCTGACAGACCTCATAAACTCACATTGGGATCTCTGTTTTCTCATCTAAAAAATGAGATTGGAATACAACAGGGCAGTAGTTCTCAAAGTGTGTTCCAGGGCACCTATGGGTCCTGGAGCCTTTTTCCCAGTGTCTGTGAGGGCAAAACTTACATATTTGCTTTTTTCATTCTCACTCTCTCATGAGTGTCCAGTGGAGCTTTTCAGTGACATGTGATATTGCAAGGGATTGAATTCAGAAGCTGATATGAGGACTTCCCTGGTGGCACAGTGGTTAAGAATCTGCCTGTCAATGCAGGGGACATGGTTAGAGCCCTGGTCCGGGAAGATCCCACATGCCCTGGAGCAACTAAGCCCGTGTACCACAGCTACTGAGCCTGCGCTCTAGAGCCCGTGCGCCACAACTACTGAGGCTGCATGCCACAACTACTGAAGCCCTCACGCCTAGCGCCCGTGCTCTGCAGCAAGAGAAGCCACCGCAATGAAAAGCCTGTGCTGCAACGAAGAGTAGCCCCCACTCTCCACAACTAGAGAAAGCCCGCGCTCATCAATGAAGACCCAATGCAGCCAAAAATGAATAAATAAAATTAAAAAAAAGAAAGAAGCAGATATGAGAATCCAAATGCCTTCCATGAAGCCAGACATTAAGAAGATTCACAAAATTGTAAAACAATTCCATGGGCCACACTAATGTTTTGTTGTTTTAGAACATTCAGTTACCTTTCATTAAGAAATGTTATTCAGGTGAACATGTAATAGGTCTATTGTCATTATTTTTAAATAAATAAATATTTCCAACATGTTTCAGTTTTGATTTCTAATATGGTAAAAATGTATGTGATCCATATAAACAAGAAATTTTAAGAATATAAAGGCATCCTGAGACAAAAAGATTTGACACCCATTGCACTAAGTCATCTTAAGGTCCCTTTGTCACTCATAATTTAGATTTCCTTGCCTTGTTGTCAGTTTTTTTTCCTCTTTACCCACAATGCACTTATGGTCATTTTAATTACTCAATACTTTACTTACTTGTTATGCTTCTTATTTGTCATGTGTATTTCTCTGCTGATGTATAAACTCCATGAGGGCTGAGATGTTTGTCTATTTTGTTTTAAAGTATCCCAGGCTGCCTAGAACTGGGGCTGGCACGTGGCAGGCACCTGATAAATATCTGTGGATGGGAGGGAGAGGGAGGGGAGAGGGAGGAGACAGGGGCATATCTCTTCCAGTATCTGTATAATTGACAGGGCAAGTTGCACTGTCACTGTTTTATGGGAGAAACCGAGGCATCGGAAGTGAAGGTCCCTGTTGGAGGTCCCACGGTGGTGGTAAAGCCCAAACTTCCTGTTGTAGCTTCCTCTGTAACGTGGCTCTATAACCTGACCCCAGAAGGCAGCCCCTTCTCCAGTCGATCCTGGGGGTATCTGAGCCCTGTGGAGTTGGTATTAACAGAGACCCTGTGTCCAGTTGACACTGAAAGATGCATAGATTCCTAGGAAAGAACTCAGAGCCCTTTGGAGGAGCTCAGCAGGAAGGCTCAGATCAACACGGGTGGTGTGAGGAGATCTCTGGGTCTGTGAACAGATCCAGGCTTTGGAATCCACAGAAAGCCTTCCAAGTTCAGTGTGGTGACACAGGTCAAGCCCCATTCACCAGCCCCAGAGTGTTTCCTGCTGTGTGAGGCATGCCCTCTGAGGGCCACCCACTGCTTTTGCTCCTGGTTAAGTCTATGATCAGTAAACACAGCCACAGACCAGGCCTGGCCTGGCTGCCTCTTCTGGAAATCTCTGAGAAGGAAGAGGGGTTCTTGCAATCAGCCAGCCAGGATCCTGACATCCACTGAGCTTGTGGAGCCCATTTCCATCTCAGCCTCTCCAGCCTGGAAGTAACTGCCTGTAACTTCTCTAAAAGATCCTGATCCTCCCTTCACCCAGGAAGGCTCAAGGCCTGGGTGAAAGGGGTCTTTTCTGGACCTTCAGGAAGCTTAGAGTCTCTAGGGAGAAACAGGCAAAACTGAACGTTACAGCCCAGGGATTAAGACCCAGGAGTCGGCTCAGAGAGCCAACAAGGCTACTATAAGGACCGTGTGCAAAATAAGCAGAGTCCTCATGACCCAATCACCTCCCAAATCCCCCACCTCCAAATACCATCTCAGCGTGGGTTAGGTTTAAGCATATGAATTTGGGGGCCACACAAACGTTCAGACCATAGCAATGATTATTCAAAAAACGCTCAGTATATTTCTATTTTGTTTTCTCCTCACTCTCTTCCCTTCCCTTGACTGGATCTTGAGGCTCACAGGGTAGGTGACGTGGGGTAGCAGGGGACAAGGCTGGAAATGCAGATGAAAGCCGTGCCAAGCTGTTTAGATTTCATTTTGAGAGCAGTGCTGAGGCACTGAACGTCTTTGAGCAGGGGAATAACATTATCAGAGCAATGGATTAGGAAGCATCTTGGGCTGCCTGGTGTAGTATTGACTGAAAGGAAGATACCAGGGGGAGGACATCTGATGGGAAAACAACTGGCTGACACTATTGTGCTCATTCCTATTAGATCAGTAAGAATAGGAAGAAGAGATTGTTAGGGAAATGTCAGAGCTAGTATCCACAGTTCTCGTTTCAGGTTTCAGATTGATTTGGAGAGGGCAAGAGATAGAGAGCCTGAGGAATGTCCCTGGTCAACAGGGAAGTAGCCCAGGGGGAGGGGCGTATCTCAGGGATGGATGTAGCTGAGTCTCTGCTTGCCCTGTGGGTAGCCATTCTTATCACAGGCTCATCCAGCCAGAGACTACACTTCCTAGCCTCCCTTGCAGCTAGATGAAGTCATGTGACTCAATCCAGACCAATGGGAACAAGCTGGACTGCCATGTGCAATCCTGAATCGTGCCCCTAAAGGGAAGTTCCTCTGTTTCTCTTCCCTCCTATCCCAGGAAGGAATGTGGACATGGTAGCGAGTCATCTTCTACCAGGGGGACAAGGGCTGAACAAGATAGGAGGAGCCTAGGTCCCAACATCATTGAGCCACCAAAACCAGCTTTGGACCACCTTCTCCGAGTGTTAGGCCCAGGATCAGTAAAATTCCACCTCATTTAAGCCCCTGTATTTGTGGTGTCTTGTTTCTGACATGTTTACGTGCCATCCTATGTGAAAGGCAGAACCGTTTGCTTTTGTTGTATTTTAAGGGACCAACAGGTTGAGAAACTCTGTCTCTGGACTCTAGGCTCTCAGAGCCACCCATCCTCTGCCCACAAGCTCTGCACTGTGAGGTGTCCACAGCCCATGCCAGCCCGGGAACAGAGGCCGTTTAGGTGTGCAGCAGGCATCCGGGCAGCAGCAGACACTTCACAACTGCTCTGGCAGGGCTGAGCCAGGACACACTCCTGACTGAGTGAGGGCCTCAGGGTCGCTAGGATTTCACAAAAACAAGTTCCGTCGGTGGCACCTGATGGGCTTACTGGTGAAGCAGAAAAGGTGAATGTGACATGTTATTTGTTCTTCAGCAGGATATTTCACCCAATGTCTTATATCTTTAAGGGCAGTTATACAAAATGAGTTAATCATCCCTAGGTTATTGTCACCCAGAGGGAGAGTCCTAGTGACATACTACTGATTCTTAGTCACTATTTGTTCAACGACTTGCTTATCAAGGTTATAGAGTGGTTAGTAATGGAAGATACTTTGGATAACAAAACTTGGGAGTCGTAAAGATCTGAGAGATAGGACTGGTACACTGAATCCAGTCAGATTCATTCATGCATTCACTCATCCATTCATTCACTGAAGGTGCTGGGACACAGCAATGAACAAGATGGACAAGGGCTCTGCTCTCACTGAGCTTGTGTTTTAGTTTGCAGCAGAAAGACAGCAAAATAAAAGAAAGAGAGTAATGACAATTTTTGAAGTGCTAAATGCTAGAAAGAGTGTTACAAGTGGGATGTGATAGTGACGGGAAGGTAAGGCTCTTTCTGATCAGGGAGTTTATCCTGGATGCAGAGACAGGGCAAAGAACATTCCAGAGAAGGGCAAGTGCAAAGGCCCTGGGGTGGGAGCAGTTTCAGGTGTTTCAGGAACAGAGAGAAGTAGGTGTGCTGGAGTATAATGATCAAGGGGAAGAATGATGGGCAAGAAGGTGGGGCCGGTTCAGAGCACTGGGAAAAGTTGAGATTCTATTCTACTTAGAATGAGAAGCTTTTGGAGGATTCTGAAGAGAGATGTAGCATTGCGGGATTTCCTTTCTCAAGACTGGGTTGACTGCTGTGTGAAGGATGACTCATAAGAGGGCTGCAGTGGAGGGTGGTCCACAGTTAGGAGACAGATGCACGTCAAGGTGAGCAAAATGGTGACAAGAGTATAGAAGCAGAAAGAGTGAGACATGGTTAGATGTGAGATATGCTATGGAAGTAGAGTCCACAGGATTTGCTGATGGTTTATGGGGCTGAGAAAGGAAAGAAATCAAGGATGACTCCCAGGACCTTGGCTTGAGTAACTGGATGGTGGTGCTGGTTCCAAAGATGGTGAATCGTTTTCTCCATCTCCACCATTAAGTCACTGGTGGTTCAAGCCACCCTGGCCCCTACCTTCACTCCCAGTGCAGTCACCTGGCTGGCCTTCCTGAGGCCCTCACTCCCGTCCTCCACAGTCTGTGATGGAGTATGTTGAGATCAGCCCCGGAGTCCCACAGAAACACTTGCACGTGCTAACAGACAGGCTGGAAGGAAATCCCAGTGTGGTTCATGCTCAGAGGAGAGACAGACAGGTGGTCACTATAAGGGACTGTCCTTGGATGGCAGAACTTGGACATGCTTCTGGCCAGGGAGGGGATTGAGGACACCAAGCAGGGGAGAAGATTGAACGGAAGGAACGAGACCAAAGCAGAAGCTCCGTCCTGGAGACCAGAAGTGAGGGAAGGAAGAGGTTCTGGTGCACAGAACAGCAGCGACCAGGGGACTTCTCAGGACCCAGCAGTGACCCTGGGTCCAATCTCCACCAGACCACGGGGCTTCCTATTGGGGTACTTTTAGCTGCTGTCCAAAAGTCCATGGGGCCAGCCCAGTTCTCTTCCCAACTCAGGAACAGGGACTGGATCAGATCCCAACATTGAGGGGCCCCAGAGAGCCCAAAAAGGAGAAACTAGGAATAAATAGGGACAGTAGAGCCAAAGATGACCTTCTGGTTTCTTCTAATCTTCGGGCCATTGACCACTTCACAACATTATTAACATGTAATTGATCTGGATTCTAAGCTCTTATTCTTTTATTTTAATGATTTTTTTCACATGAATCGTAGACGGTGACTCACTCCCAAGATTGCACTTAAGAGTCAGACGTGTAATTGCCACCATAAACGCAAGTTGCCCCCACTGGCTGGAGCATTCAAGAAAGAAGTTTCATAAACCCCTTTTTCTCATTTTCTTGTAGAGAATGTCAAGGATCCAAGTCACTGCCTAATTCAACTTTTTACTTGTTACCCTATTTTTTCAGTTTACTCAAAACTTCCTTACTGCCGCTAAGACCCCTCACTTTCTTAGAAAGGTTCCTGTCCCTTGACTTCACCCCTGGTGCCTACTTTCTCTCCTTTCAGTGTCTTGTCTCACAAAGGGATTGTATTAGTTTCCTGTGGCTGCTGTAAAGAATTACCGCAAACTCGGTGGCTTGAAAAAATGGACATTCATTCTGTCACAGTTCTGGAGGCCAGCAGTACAAAATCAGGGTGTCACTAGGGCCACGCTCCCTCTGGAGGCTCTGGGGGAGGGTCCTTCCTGCCTCTTCCAGCCTCTGGTAGCTCCAGATGTCCCTTGGCTTGTGGCCGCATCACTCCAACCCCAGCTTCCGTCTTCACCTGGCCTCCTCCTCTTCTCGCTGTGTCTCTCCTCAACACTTATCACTTGATTTAGGAGCTGCCAGGGTAACACAGCATGGCTTCATCTTAAGATTCTTCACTAAGTACATCTGCAAAACCTTTTTTTCCCAATAAGGTCACATTCGTAGGGGGTTAGGACATAGACATATCTTTGGCGGGGCCACCGTTCAGCTCCCTTCAGGGATATGACCACTACCCCTCGTGGAGAGTTACTGCGCCGGCCAAGAGAAGGGGAACCCACCCAAGTCAAGGTGAAAAGCACCCTGGGCAGTGGGGGAGCCCCTCCCCCTATAGCCACGTGGCTAGAGCAATTGAGACACGTCTCAGCCAAGTTTCAAAACCCAGCCCACCAGGGGTCTTCAGGCTGCCCTCACACAATGGAACTGACCAACATGACAGCCTCAAATGCCGAGGGTCACGTCATACCTCATTCTGCAAAGCACAAGGATGGCCTTATCTGTTGTCCAGTCAGTACACGGAGCAGAGGGCTGGTCCTGGCCTTCAGCTTAGCCAACGGCCACAGGGCAAGACACTGGCCAGGCTGAGTCACGGTTCCCTCACTGGTTAACAGGGATAACAGGGCATGTTCTGCTTCCCACAGGGCAAGGGACGGGCAGCTGATGTCTGTGAAACAGTGTGCAAACTCTCAAGGGCTACACACATGCAAAGTACTATGTACTTTAACAGGAAAACACTCTCAATGAAAACTTCAGGAGATTTTAGTCCTGAATCACCTTGAAGTTTGCTCTGTGACTTTGGACAAGTCATTAAATTGGAAATACTAATGTTATCCAAAATAAGTAATGTCATAGAAGGTAAACCTAGGAAAAGCATAAAGTACAATGTAAATGCAAGGTTCTGCCACTATTCTGGTTTTTACTATTTCAGCAAAGTATTATAACAGACATTGCTAAAAAACTACAAATAGAGCTACCATACGATCCTGCAACCCCACTCCTGGGCATGTATCCAGAGAAAACCATAATTCGAAAAGATACATGCATCCCAATGTTCACTGCAGCACTGTTTACAATAGCCAGGACATGGAAGCAACCTAAATGTCCATTGACAGATGAATGGATAAAGAAGATGTGGCATATATATATATATATATATATATATATATATATATATATATATACATAATGGAATATTACTCAGCCTTAAAAAAGAATGAAATAATGCCATTTGCAGCAACATGGATGGACTTGGAGATTATCATACTAAATGAAACAGACAAATACCATATGATATCACATGTGTAATCTAAAAAAATGATACAGATGAACTTATTTACAAAACAGAAACAGACTCACAGACTTCGAAAACAAACTTATGGTTAGTGGGGGAAAGGCAGGGGAGCGATAAATTAGGAGTTTGGGACGGACCTGTACACACTACTGTGTATAAAATAGATAACCAACAAGGACCTACTGTATAGCACAGGGAACTCTACTCAATATTCTGTAATAACCTAAATTGGAAAAGAACTTGAAAAAGAACAGATATATGCATATGTATAAATGAATCACTTTGCTGTACACCTGAAACTAACACAACGTTGTAAATCAACTAAACTTCAACATAAAGTAACATTTAAAAAAAATTTAAAAATGAAAGACATCGTATAATGTATTTATCTCTTTTTATTGGCAAAACTTTTAACATCTGCATCCATACTTATCAACCAACATTTTACGTGTTCCTCGGAAAGGTGACAAAAATTCATCCTCGGAATTCATGAGTGTCGTTTACTCAATAAATATTTATTGAGTGGTGTGTCAGGAATTGTTCTGAGCACTGTAGAAAAGTAGTGCCCTAAACAGATACAAGCCCTGCCCTGATGGAGTAGAATTCATGCTAGAGAAATAGAGAATTAGCAGGGTAAAAAAGTAGAATGTCAAAGGAACATTACATAATGACAAGAGCTTTAGAAAAAAAAAAAAAAATGCTGTGTCAGATGAGCAATGGTTGAAATGTTCGATGGGGGAAGAGCTTTCCCAGGAGAGGAAAGATCCCGCCTGGTGTTTGGGGAAGGCCAGCTGGTGCCCTGAGGGGTGCCAGGATTGGGGAAAGAAGAGAATCACAGAGACGGAGTGGGGCCAGGTCACAGGACCTCGGGGATCATGGTGGGGCCTCAAGCTTTTCCTCTGAGTCACCTGGGGCCACTGGAGGGTTTCAGCTGTTGAGGGACAGGTCTGATGCATTTTTTTTTTTTTTTTACATCTTTATTGGAGTATAATTGCTTTACAATGGTGTGTTAGTTTCTGCTTTATAACAAAGTGAATCAGCTATACATATACATCTGTTCCCATATCTCTTCCCTCTTGCGTCTCCCTCCCTCCCACCCTCCCTATCCCACCCCTCTAGGTGGTCACAAAGCACCGAGCTGATCTCCCTGTGCTATGCGCCTGCTTCCCACTAGATATCTACCTTATGTTTGGTAGTGTATATATGTCCATGCCTCTCTTTCGCTTTGTCACAGCTTACCCTTCCCCCTCCCCATATCCTCAAGTCCATTCTCTAGTAGGTCTGTATCTTTATTCCTGTCTTGCCCCTAGGTTCTTCATGACATTTTTTTTCTTAAATTCCATATATATGTGTCAGCATACAGTATTTGTCTTTCTCTTTCTGACTTACTTCACTCTGTATGACAGACTCTAGATCCATCCACCTCATTACAAATAACTCAATTTCATTTCTTTTTATGGCTGAGTAATATTCCATTGTATGGAATATGACGGATTTTTTTTTAACAGCATCCCTCTGGCTGCTGTGTTGAAAACAAGCACAGTGTTTAGGTCTTTAGAAATGAGTGTAAGTCACACTGAAAAGTCATTTTTAAAATGTCAAATGATGCCAATTATATCTCAATAAAACTAGAATGAATGAATGAATGAATAAATAAAATGTCAAATCGTTACTTTAAAAAAAATTAAACCAGATCAGGTGGTTCTTGCAGGGAAATAGTTGACTCACTTTTCTATACACATCTCAAAGTGTAGGGTGAAAATAAGGGAACAAGAAGACACAACTCGCTAAGTTTCATCAAACATTCTTCTCCCTCCTTACCAAGAAACACGTGTGCTAAAGATCAGAGGTGGAAGGGTCTTCTTGGTCTCTCCTCCATCCCCTATGAGGAAGGCCCGGCTGTTCCTGGGGTGCCCCACTGCCGGGAGGGCCGCTGTGACGGAGGGATAGATGGGACCTAAAGGAAGCCCCGTGATGGACCATCTGGCACAGCCCAGGCTGCTCCTGCCTGGACTGGCTTTGCTTCTTCCTCTGCTACCCAGGCTGGTCCAGGAAAAGAACATCAGGGGTCACCCCTCTCTAGGTGTTCAAGATGCTGATAGGCCAACAGTTTCACAGGTAGTTGCCAACAGAAACCAGACAATTGTATGTAATAAAATATATATTGGCCATAAAGAAAAATGAAATGCTGACACAGGCTACAACATGGATGACCCTTGAGAACAGCATGCTGAGTGAAAGAAGCCAGTCACAAAAGACTACGTATGGTACGATTCCATTCATAGGAAATGCCCAGAATAGGCAGACAGAAAGCAGATTAATGGTTACATAAGGCTGGATAGGGATAGAAGGGCCGATGGGGTGAGAGCTAATGGACACAGGGCTTCTTTCTGAGGTGATGAAAATGTTCTAAAATTGACTGGGGTGACAGTTGCACATATTTGTGAATATTGTAAAAACCAACAACGAATTATCTATACTTTAAATGGATCAATTTTACGGTATGTGAATTATATCTCAATAAAGGTGTTGATGTGCGTTTGTGGAGTGTGTAGTTTGAAGAGACCAAGTCAGACTGACACAGAGCCCCAGACCTACCTCTGGAGCAGGGGACTGACAGCTACATGTCTGCCGTGTGTTCTGTGTGACAGAAGTGCCCGCTGGCTCCCTGCACGTGGGGAAGGGCGTGGGAGAAATGTCCCACTAGGACCGACTACATAATTCGCAGAGCCCTCTGCAAAATGGAAAAGAACCTCTTATTTTTTAAAAGAAGTATTAAGGGAATTCCCTGGTGGTCCAGTGGTTAGAACTCGGTGCTTTCACTGCCGAGGGCGCAGGTTAGATCTCCGGTCAGGGAACTAAGATCCCACAAGCCGAGGGGCATGGCCAAAAAATTAAAAATAAATAAATAAATGATTTTAAAGTATGAAGAATTTCAAGGTGGTGACTGGGACCTGGTCCCTTCACTGTCCCTTTCTCTAGGCGTGGAGGGGGAGGGGTGTGTCCCTGCTAGTCAGCTCTGCTTTGTTTTGATTAAGGGGGCACATAAAGGGATGTTCCTTTGCTAGGAGAGCTGGGGTGCCTCATGCAGCATTCTGTGAGAATCTTCCAGAAGATGAGCGCCGCTGGTTATCCCCCTTGACAGCTGAGAGTGGAGGGTGGGCCCTTCTGCTCACCTTCAACCAGAAGCAAAGAGGCATGTTCAAGGTGACAAGTCTGGCATTTAGAGGGAAAGCAAGCATTAGCTTCAATGAAAAGAGGCGATTTACATAACGGCTATAAACAAGAGGCGCTAACAACTCAGTGGGTCTGAAATAGACACCCAAATTCATAAAAGTGAAGAAGTGAGGGAAAAAATCTTGCAGCAATTGGAAAGCCATTCCTCAAAAGAAGGTGGAACAGGAGGGAAGGGGGCAGGGCACAACCTTTAAAAGAACGACATGACCATTGGATACGACATAAACTGGTTAGAACCAACTAGGTCCAAGGTGGCAGAAGATTCGACTTCCAGGGGACCTTAAGCCTCATTTTACGCTCATTGTAATACATCAGCCCATGCTAAATGACATGCCCACAGGCGCCATGAC